>NC_139002.1:71380279-72580279 GCF_964374135.1 Grampus griseus
GCAGATTTATTCAGCATTGGTTAATGGTTTCTATAGAGATTGATGTCAATCTCTCTGGCCTTTCTTGTGTCAACAGTAAGTTACAACAAGAAAGATCGTGGCTTTTGCCTTTGATTAGAAGAGGTATCTTTCTCTAGTTGACTGAAGGTCACAGCATTTGCAACATGTGCTCACTTATTACAGCTCCCATGCAGAATGTATACATAAAAAGCTGATTTACTCCCCAAAAAGGACCAGAACCATAGTGAACAAAAGACATCTCTGACTACATTAGACAGTTTTCAAAGAAATCCAATCCTGATAAACCATTAAACATTAGCAAATTACTAATAAAACTATAACTAGGGAATAATCTCCCCACCATTCTCTGCCACTTATGACTCTCAAAATCACAGAATGGCAGGACAAATCATTATATTGTTTTATCTTTAAAAATACATTTTATCTTACAAAACACAATAAAATTCTCAATTTTATTTTGAAAGAACAAACAGTTCTACCAACAGAGAAGTGCTACAGCAAACAAAGCAAGGAAACTAAGAGAAGAACCAATTGGTTTTAGCATGTATCCAGCATCTGAACAGAATACAAGATGAGTAAAGCATAAATACATGCACATCAACTCAAGTAGCTGAGCATCAACTTAGGTCCAAATTACTGATCTAGAAAGAACACCTAAATAAGTATTTGGGGAAATGATCTAGAAGACAGGCCATACAAAGGAAGGAAACTAACAGGATTTTTAAAATAAGTTTCCTTTCAAGTGAGAGTTTGCTACTGTGTTTTGAAGGGGAAAAGCCATGGTTTGACCTGAAGGACAATGGAAGAAGGTCCCCTCTCTCTGGCCTCAATTCTTTATCTATAAAATGAGGTATGTTTCCAACACTGAAATTCTATGAGTCTATGACTCTAAAGCAATCTTAATATAAGAAATCCTAAAAATTGGCTAGTGAACCAGAAAAGTTGTCAGTCATGAGTCTACTACCCTACTATATAGACTGCAAATGTTTACTGATTACCTGCTCTTGTCAAATACTATCTGACTTGTCAAATATACAGAGGCATATAAATAAGATAGTACCATCTAATAGTTAATAGTCTAGAGAGCATGGAACATAAATTATAGCAAAGTGCTATGGTATGTGACCAGTTGCTAAAGAGCTATAAATAGTATTGTGGAAACCCAAAGGAAGGAACAAGTATGTAATTCATTTTGGACAGATCAGAGGCATTAAAGAAGTCCCATCTAACTGAGTCCTGAAAGATGAGTAGAAGTTTGTCTAGCAGAAATAAGAGGAATGGACATTCCAGGATGTGCAAAGGTAAGAAGCTATAAAAGAATATGGTTATATTCAAAGAAGGAGAAGAACTTTAAAGTGGCTGGAATATGGGATGTGTAGTGGGAAGTAACAGGAAAAAAATCTGGCAGGATGGGCTGACGACAGATTGCAAAGGATTTCAAATGCAATTCAAAGTAGTTTGGAGTTTATCCTTAGGGAAATAGCAAATTATTGAAGGAATTTAATGAAAGGAGTAATGTGATCTGAACTTCCCTTAAGAAAAAAATCTTCAGTGACTTTAAGAAGGATGAGTCGTCCAGAAGATTGTATATATGTTTATGCTCCTGTCATTTGTATTTATGTGTGCTTAGCTGCTCTTTTCTTATCTTGTCCTTGGTGCTCTGCTGGACATGTGGTACTGACTGGTGCTAACCAGTTACTTTCTACCTCCACATTCCTTTAAGTCTCTGTTTTCAGTCTCTACAACCACCACTGATAAATGCTGTTGAAAGAAGGTAAATGAAGAGAGAGGGGGAGGAAAGGATGAAAGAATATGAATAATCACAAAAGAAATACCTGGAAGGAAGAAGAGAGACAGTATACTAATAAAAATAACATAATGGCTAATGTGTATTGAGTATATACTATGTGCCACGTTCATTACTTATGCTTCACAGTACCTCATTAAATTTCAAAAAATTCCACAATGAAGCTACTAATTTATCCCCATTTTCAGATGAGCTAAGTGAAGCACAGAGTAACTTGGCTTTGGTTATAATGCTAGTAAATGGTAGAGAAGACTCAAACCTGTCCTTCCTGACTTTAAATCCCATACATTTAACTTTTACACTCTATTCCCAATTACATCACTTACTGAATGCTATGTGCCAAGAACTATGCTAGCTGCTTTACATGGGTTAGCTCTAAGACCCACAATAACCTAAATAAGTAAATATCATTACCCCCATTTTATAGTACAGAAAACTGAGGCTCTAGGAGATTAAGTAACTTACCTAAGGTTACAAAGCTAGTAAGAGGCAGCACCAGAGCTTTAACCCTGATCTGTTTGGCTGCTCCCTTTCCATGGCATTATGATGTTCCTATTCCCACTGCCTACTCCTTCTCCCCAACGGTGACACTGCTTCTCATTTCCAGATTCCACACTCAAGGCTCAGCTAATATCTTACCTCCTCCAAAAGCCTTTCAAGAACATATCAGCCTACCATTGCATTCCTACTACAATTATTTCTGTAACACTCATTTACCTTGATCAAGACAGATTTGTATTTGTCAGTTCCTTGTTCTGTTTATGTTCTATGTTCCCAATCAGTCAACCCATGTAAGAGCCCTGCAGCAAATCCTCAGGCAATATGTACCATCCAAATATGCCTTACATTACTCTCGACCAAGCCTCTAGAGGGGGACGAAATCGTGTCATATAATATGTATCCCTGGCAGAATCCTAAGCACATACATTCATAATGTATTGACTGGCTCCAATATACATTAATAGTAGGAAGTTTTCAGTAATAATAACAATAACAGCTAACACTATATATGTATATATATATATATACACACACATACACACGTATAAATTCAATCCTCATAATGACCAATGATGTAGGTACTAATGTTACACCCATTTTACAGAGGAAACTGAGGAGCAAAAAAGTTAAGTGACTTGTCATAAGGTCACACAGCTAATAGGTGGCCGAGTCAGGATCCAAATACATGCAGTTTCAATTCAGAGTCAGCATTCCCTTGACTACTTTAAAAATACTACCTTCACTCAATAGATGTTGTTCTAAGATTAAACAACTCTCACACCTTAAAAAAATTATAAAACTCACATGTGACTTCTGCTGTAAACACTGAATAAAGTAGATATGGAAAGAAGTTTGTCTGCATATAGTAGAAAAAAAAATCCCTGAAAAGCAGATACAAAGCTGCTGGAAAAATAAGAAGAAAAGAAAATTGAGAAGCATTTCTCTTTAGAAAAAAATTAGAGTGTGCCAGTTGTGCCATTTTCACAAAGTCTCTGTGATTTATAAAGCATTCATCCTGACTTCCTCTCATTAATACACCAAATTATATAGCATACGTCAGAGTAAGGAACCATTATTAGCAAAAGCTCTGCAACTCTACACCAGAATCATGTAATCTTGAACCAGTGAAATGCAACCACCTCTGGACTGACACACACAACAGCTGTTCAGTGTGTCAGAGGATCCCGAGGAAACACTGGAAAACAGAATGTTGATTTCCAAATCTTTCAAACTTGACTAGGCTATTGCAAAAGTCAGGGAGAAAAATACAAGTTATATTTCTGCTTTAAAAAGGCAACAAGAAATTCTTGATAATTTAGAGATGATGGAGAAAGTGGAGGCAAGAGATGTAGGTTTGCACATAATTCATAATTTATGAAGCATTATCCTGTACATTATTTCTTTTAACTCATACAACAACTTGGTGAAATCAGTAGCATTATCATCTCTACAAAATCAGCCTCTGCAAATAAGGCTCAGAGAAGATAACTTTCTATAGTTATTTAGCTAGGAAGTGGAGAAGCCAGGACTAAAGGCCAGGTCCTCTAAAACAAAGCTCCTTTCTTTGTATCATATGGTTTTCTCTTAAAACAAACAAATAAAAAGAGTCTCTTGTGTTATAGAGGGAAAAAAGGTAATAGTGATTGCAAAATAGACAATGAAGCATAAGAATGACAGGTCTCATTTCTCTCTGCTCTTTTAAGGAAACTCCACATCTCCCTCTTGAAAGTAAAATAATAAGTAATGAAAAAAGCCCTCTTGGTTGCTTTCCATCTCCATGTTCCCTAACTTTACTCCTCCTCCCTGGATCTGGACAGGGTAACAATCTCTGTAACAGTACAACACCACAGTGGTGTCACAGACACATGAAAAACAAGCCCCATGACTCTGTTCAGGGAAATGCCAAAGGAAAACCAGAGAAAATCTAGAACCCTGAAAATAAAGCAATTTCCCCATACAGCACAGCATAATTCTGCAGAAGAAAGTAAAATAAAGGATGATCATGTAGAAACACTGTGCGGTGTGCTGTGTGCATGGTGGTGAGGATGTGGGGGCAGCTAGGGTCTGAAAATGGAAGAAAGAATTTAAAAAGCAGGTAAGTCTATCTAGAGTTTGTTATGGCTGAAGAACTCTATGTCACAAAGTAAAGGGAACTGCTGCTTCAGAGCTCTACAACTTCCTGGGGAGCAGAGATCAACAAACAAATCCACCCTTTCTCAGAACTAACACATGAAATTCTTTCAACATTCATATGCAAGGAATGACAGTCAGACATTTCACTGCAGAGGCAGTCAGTGTGATTATGCCCACAGAGGATATCCCTGTTTACCTCTCTAGTCATAGAGATGCCCATAAGCAGTGGCACATTGCCAGTCTAACATGTAAACACATGGTTCCAGGTAAGGAAGGCTCTACGTAACCCAAATATTATTTTTCTCACTATTCTTCTTTTATTAATTCATTCAGTATGTATATGTACGTGCCTGACACAGTTGTAGATTCTTGGGATAAAGCAGTGAACAAAGTAAAGTTTCTGCCCTCATAAGCTCACACTCCAAATCCAAATCCGAGATTTCTTCTACCTCTAAGATTCTGTCGTTCTATTACTAGAGAAAATTCAATTGCAAATGTCCCTGGCAGAGAGACACTTTGAGCACCTAAAGAAAAAAGACCACCTTATAGCCTCAGCATCTAGCATAATGCTTAATGCTCAGTAAAGGTTTTTAAGTGAATGGAGGTAATTACTATATTAAAGATATGGAAACTGAGATTCAGGATGGTGAAATAAATTACCTACGGATAAAAAAATGGTAAGTGGTAGGGCTAAGAACTGTGCCCTGACGTAGTACTAGTCTAGGTACACCCAATAATTTTCATGAATCCAATTAGGACTTTATTTTTAAGGACTATTCAGTTATTAAACTCAGCTCCCCAACAGTGAGTCTCTGTGTCTTGCTTACCTCTGAACTTATTAGTACCAGACAATTTAACACTTAATTTTTCTGTAATGGGGTCAAGAGATAAGATTTGAAAGAGTTTAGGGATGAAATTACCCTTAAAAGTTATCTAGTTCTTTCTCCTTACTTTTCAGATGAGGGAACTGATCAGGAAGGGTAGAAATTTGCCCCAAATCCCACAGCTAGTCATGGGAGACTTAGCACCAAAACCCAACTCTTCTGATAACCAAGCCCAGTGTTCTTTTCCATCACCACTCTGTCTCTCCTGGGTTCCTTGACGGTAAGAAGAATTATTAAATGTTTTTTGTATTTCTACCAACACTCAGAAACCACACCTACCATATGGTGCTACTGGCATACCACATTACCCAACAAATTAACTATTAAGAAAATTTTGCTTTCAAACTTAACTTTTCCTCCTCCATGAAATTTCTCTATTCCAGTTAGACCAGAGAAGTTTTAATAGCTTCTGGACCAAGACCCTGAGCTAAAAGACTCCAGCAGAAATTAGTGAAGCTCAATACACAGTAAAAATAACCCTATGCTAATATTCTTTCCCTGAAAAAAATGTCAGGACTTACAGGACAAGCCCTTCCCCAGTGAGTTTTGCTAGAAAATAACTGGGTGGCCTAAAGACTTGCATTTTCAGAGAAAGAAAAATTTTACCTACTGCCCTAGCTGAAGAGGAATTTTCCTGAGCTGCACATGCAAAAATGATCTGCTCTGCAGTCAGGCCTCCCTTAGGGAAGTCAGAGATTTCACAGGAACACTAAATTGGGAGCAAGAAGACTTTAACTCTTGTTCAGGTTCTGTCACTAATAAATTATTTGACATTAGGCAAAATCATTATCCTCTCTGGGGTTATTTGACTCACCTGTAAAATAGGGATAATAATACTTATCCTGATTACCTCAAATGGTAGTCAGGTAGAATATATGAACTAATGGCCATAATATCAATTTGAAAAGTATAAAGCACCATGCAAATAAAAGAGAGTTCAATTAATTATTAGTATTATTTCTCAGAAATACTGCATATTTTAGAGGCCAAAAGCTATCTTATAAAATCAGTTATAAAGAGGCAGAAGCAGCGTGACATAGCTGGAAGATGCCAAGAATGGAGTTGGCTATAGGTATGAATCCGGACTCTGTGACCTTGACAAGTTGTTTAAACAAACAAACTTAAACAGTTTCGTCATCTGAAAATGGGGGACATTACTACTGTGAAGAATAAGTAACAAATATTTACAAATATACATCTAAAAGCATCTTGTTTGTATGGTATAAAATGGTATTATTATAAATTTCCTCTTCCAGAGAGCTTAGAACTTCAGGGTTTTAGCTAGCATTCACACCATGGGAACAGTTGAAACATCTGTAATGTCAACAAGTTGAAACTGATTTAAAAAAATAAGTTAATTAAAAAATAAAGAAAAAGTCACCACCAAACAATAACAATAGCACCCCTGATCAACATATTAAAGCAAAAAATTTGATGCTAATTAACCTAGCACACTAGCAATTGGGCCAGAATTTAGGAGCCAGTTCTATCAATGGGTATTTTTCAGTCACTCATACAAACTGTTGTGTTTATTTCAAATCCACTGCACTGAGGCTCTCTTTGTGACTGGATTGTTGGATTACTGCCTGCATTCTGTCTTCTGCAAAAATGCCAAATGTATAGAAATTTCAGTCACCAGATTAAACGTTCATCTTGACAATATATTATGCTGTTTGGTGTCATGTTGACATCCTACTGATGATGCTCATGACTTTTTATGCCTTTATTTTGTTCTTTGGTTTCAGTAAAAAGAAAAGTTGAAAGCTCTTAGACTAATGAATTCAGATTCTTTTCAGACACAGTGCTGCTTCTCTTCCATGAGACCAGGAAAAGGATATATTTCTGGTTGCAGACATATGTGGTACAGACATGAGATCACAGCTTTAAGCTTAATAGAAGAACATAACAATCTACTTACTGTTTACACTTTAGCCCAAAGGGCAGCTGGAAATCACAACCAACCATATGCAGTGCTGAACAAGTGGTCAAGACTTTATTAATAAAGCCAAGCATTAACAAATAAGATTCTGGGAATGGTACAGTGAGGGACAGGAGTGTCGTACCACAGGCCCCTCTAAGTACTAGGCATAGGGCCCAGGCTATTGTTGAAAATGTCTTTTGGGATTAGACTATTCTCTCTGCCAGGATTTCATTTGCCATCTTTCATATTTCCCAGTTCTCCTATACAGTGTTTAATCAGCTGCTAGGGACTGGTTAGAAAGGACTACGGTTCTTCTTGCATTCTGACATCCCTGAAAAGGGAGTGAATTATAAACTTATCTACATACAATTAAATCAAGTCACACACACAGAGAAATGCCTTTTGTACTACAGAGAACTATTTCAAGTAGAAAAAGAGATGCAAATAATACCTCATTTAATCCTTCCAAAGTTTATGACAATTATAGTAATATTATCCCCAATTATTGATGAGAAACTGATGAGAAAGGCTTAAGGATACTACAAGTAAATTGCAGAACAATTATTTAAATCCAGGTCCAAATCCCTTGCTTTCGCTGTTCAACAACTTCCATAGAGAACAAATTAATTGATAACCCTTGGCCTATTATAATTTCTTTCTTTCTGCACTTAGATGTATACAAATATACTAGGTAAATGTAGTATTCAAAATGAATCACTATTGAACATAGAAGTATTTCTTACACACATCAGTGTCACAATTTATAAATTTCTATGTAGTTCTTTCAGTTCTTTTCCATACCTAACAGATAAGGTCAAATCCAAAATTTGTAACCCAAATACAAACATCACAGGACAGGTGTCAGAGTGTAAAACCATCAATACACCTACAAGCTTTCATCAAACTGAGTTGGCCCTACTGCGTCAGCAAAAATTAAATAATCAATAACTCCTAAAAAGATGGTGCAGAAGTCAGAAGTTTGCTAGAATAACTAGTTCATTCAAGTGAAATTTATTCAAGTGTAATAAGTAGAGAAGGGAAATCTGAATCTGCAGTCGACCTCCTCAGACTAGATTTAAGGTATAGTATGGATTTTGATGAAGCAGCTTTTGATTCTATGTGTGTTCTGATTTTGGTTTGGTTTTGTTTCTGAAACAGAAGTAAAGTTCCTTATTTGAAGTACATTGTATTGTCTTTTTTTTTTTTTTTGGGAATTGTTATTGTCAAGGCTAAATATACCTCCAGTTTTCTATTGGGCCCAACATGAGAACTATATTCAGGAAAACAAGAGCAGAGGAAAGAACAATGTTCCAAATGTACCCTCCCTCACACCATGCCAGATTCATGATAGGCTAAAAGAGACAGCATGCTCTCCACTGAGATCCCTAATGATGCCCCTGAGAGCCCAAGCCATACACACAGTTATGACACAGACAGCAACCACATTTTCTCCCTTGGAGCTTAAAGAAAAGAGCTGGCTCTCAAACCACAGTCAGTAATGTGTAACCACAGCACAAGGCAAAAGAAAAAGAGAGAACATCCCAGTGAAGTATGAGGTTAATCTCAGATAATTATCCCAAGCAATTAGAAATCACCATGGAACACAACTTTCAATCTCACCCTCAGCTTAGATACATCACAAAATGAAAGCGAATGATTAAAAACACTAGGAACTTATAGGCACAAAAGTATGGATGGAAAAGTTATAATGGCCACGTTTCCAATGGACTAAACACTGATATTAGTGTACAGAAAAAATGTTGTCTAGCACTTCAAGGTAATATATATACACAAACATAAAGCCTATGCACATTATAAAAGTAACTTTCCTAGAAAACATTACAGCTAATATAGTATTCTTTTAACTGTATATTGGCCACAAAATAATTCTTCAATTAACTACAATTTTTATTATGTTTTGCAAAGGACAGCAGGCAACAGAGACATAGCAAAAAGAGTGTTGAACACTAGACAATTATGAAAAACAATAAATCTCTAATCTCTTTTTCCCCAATACCTAAATTCATAAAAAGTTCAGATAAAAAGTAAATCAGTGTCTTTTCAACAAATGGTGCTGAGAAAACTGGATATCTACACAAAACAATGGTGTTGAACCCTAACCTTACACTATACATAAAAATTAACTCAAAATGGATCAAAGACGTAAACTTAAAAGCTAAAACCTCAAAACCCTTAGAAGACATAGGGGAAGTCTTCATGACATTGGATTTGCAATGACTGCTTGGATATGACACAAAAGCACAGGCAACAAAAGAAAAATAGATAAACTGGACTTTATCAAATTAACTTATGTGCATCAAAGGACACTATCAGGAGAGCGAAAAGACAACATAGAGAAAGGGAGAAAAAATTTTCAAATCACATATCTTATAAGAGATTAATATCCAGAATACATAGAGAACTGCTACAATTCAATAACAACAACTTCAAACCCAATTTAAAAATGAGCAAGGGATTTAAATAAACATTTCTCCAAAGACCTACAAATGGTCAATAAATATATGTAAAGATGTTCAACATCATCAGTCATTAAGCAAATGCAAATCAAAGCCACAATGAAATACAACATCACATCCACTAGGCAGGCTATTACCCAAAAAAATGTAAAATAACAATTTCCCCTCCTATGGCTTACTCCTTTACCTTCTTCAAGTCTTTGCTCAAATGTCATGTTCTCAATGACTCCTACTTTGATCATCCTATTTAAAACCACTGCCTTTCATTATCAATTCACCTTATTGTACTCTATATTTTTTTTCCAAAAGCCCTTATACACTTCTAATATACTATATAATTTACTTACTTATCATGCTTATTGTTATCTGTCTCTCCCATCTATAATATAAGCTCTATGAGAACTAAAATTATTTGTTGTATTCACTAATATATTTTAAGTGCAAGAATAGTACCTATCACATGATGAATGCTTAATAAACATTTGCTGAATGAGTGAACTAATTTCTTGCCTAGAGACAGAAAGTAGCTTAAAATTTTGAAAACCAAATAATTCTTTAAATTAATCAGTTATTATCCTCTTCAACACCAAATATTATCTCCCATTTATTTGTTATCAACAAATAACCAAAGTACTATGGCTTAAAATATAAAGTGTCCCACTTTGCTGAACATTTCAATAGAATGAGATCTTAAAATTTTATTCATATCTTACCATTCACAGTACATGTGACAGTTATTTACTTATTGTCTCCTGACTCTCACATCACCCTTCAATACTCTGCTCTGTGATTCTGGGGCACTATATTTCCCAGGCTCCCTTGTCAGCTGGCTTCCTACTAGGCTCTGCCAATGAGAGGGACTAGTGGGAAACTAGAAGGTGAGAGGAGGAGAGAAGAGACTTCCTTTTTCTAGCTCCTGACAGCATCCCTCCAGCAGCAAAATACACTTATGGCTGCACCATTTTACATTCCCACCAGCAATGGCTTCTTTTAGCACTCCCAATACCAGCTGCCTAACCCCCTCAAAGATACCAACACCAGCTGGCCACACTCCTCTTAGTGATTAGAGCGTAAGCCATGCCATGCTTCCCTCAGTTGTCTGAGCACAAGCCACATGGCACACCCTCTCCCCAGAGGTCCAAGCCCCAGTCATAATCTTTTCCAAGTTCCTAAGTTCAAGTCACCCATGTTCTTCCATTTTGTTCCACCAACCTAATGGCTGGTAACTGCTCCCTACAGTTATATCTGGGTTGCCTCAGCTTCTTTTTGCTTTTCAAGCTTCCAATACCTGTGTAACAAGGATCCTCAATGAAATCCCATCCACTGTAACTAGACTAGATGTGACTATACTTGGTATAGTATAACACTTCAGGCAGAGCAGAAGACTGACAACAGAATAAATTTATATTTTACCACTCAGAATTAAACATAATATAGATCTTTTCATACTATCTTAACCAAATAATGAGAAAATAGGCCTTTCAAATAGAACAAATAATAGACTGAGATCTAGAAGCACTATACTCATATCTGTATACTCTCATAGAGTCATAAATTTTCATCTCCAGCCCACTCCTCTCTCCTGCCCATTCCACATTTTCATTTGGATATCTAGCATGCATCTCAGATTTAACATGTCCAAAACTGAGTTTCTTATATTTCCTAAAACCTGTTCCTCCCAAAGCCTTTCCCACCCGACTTAATGGCAACTCTATCCTTATAGCTTCTCAGGCCAGAATCCTGGAGTCATCCTTGACTCCTTTCTCTCTCTCATCCTCCTTATCCAACATATTAGAAAGTGTTGTTAGTTCTTCACTCAAACTATATTCAGAATATAACCACTTCTCACCATCTCCACTGCTACTCCAAGCCACCAATAACTCTCACCTGGATCATTGTAGTAGCCTTTTAAGTGGTCATTCTGCTCCCACTCTTGTGTATCCCTAAAATTTATTCCCAGCAACTACCTAAATGATCCTTTTAAAACATAAGACAAATCATGTTACTCCTCTGCTCAAAACGATGGCATCCCATCTCACACACAGTAAAAGCCAAAATCCTCACAATGATACACCAGTTCCTATATGATCTGGTTCCTGTTACTTCTCTGACTTCATCTCCTATTATTTCCCTTTCACTCATTTGTCTCCAGCCATTCTGGTTTCTTTCCAGTTGCTTTAACATCCAGGCACATTTCAACTTTAGAGTCTCTGCACTGGTCACTCCCTCTGCCTGTAACACTCTTTCCTAGGTATATGCATGGTTCCTTTGTTGTTATTTTATGTCTGTGAGGAAAGATTTTCATCTCAATGAGACCTTTTCTGACCATCCTACTTAAACCTGGACACATTTCCATACTGGGCACTCCCTATTCCCCTTCCTTATTTTATTTTTCTCCATGGCATTTATCTTTTGCCATACTATATAATAATTTATTTTTTATATTGCCTTTCTCCTTCCACTATAATGTAAGCTCTTTGAGGGAAGGAATTTCTGTTTTGTTCACTGAAGTATCTTTAATGACCACATGGTGCCTGGTACATAGTAAGTACTCAGTAAACATTTGTTAAGTCAAACTCCAAAGCACCAAGGAATGAATAAATATAAAACACACATAGAAATACAGTGTGACATATATGTGTATATATGATCAATATTTACTATATTCTGAAGAATGAAACTGTATTATAAACTCTAATACTATAGTAAGTACTATGCCAAAATTACTTACACTTTTCTGTCAGAATCTCAAAGTGCATTTATAATCCTACCACATAATACATGGAGGCTCTCTAGCACAGTGTTTAACAGTCAGCCTGCCTGGCTTCTATTATTCTTGCAATATCTACTAACTCTGTGACCCTAGGCAAGTTACTTGACCTCTGTGCCTTATTTTCTTCATTATAAAATAGTACGGTAGTAATAATAAAACCTAGCTCATAGAAATTATGTAAAGGATTAAATTATATAATATATTTAAAGCACTTAGCACAATGCCTGGCCCACAGACAATATTCAGTATATGTTAATTATTATTATTATTCTATAAGGCACCTAATATTTGTTGAAAGACAAGTAAATGCTCTGAAATTCAACATTAAATACTGCCTGAATTTATTTATATTGCAGGCTTACTGAAAGTGAGAATCATTTTATACTTCTTTTATGTCTACCACAGTACTTAACATAGTAATTCAATAAATAATTGGCTGATTTACTGATTAATTGGTGATACATACATTATTAAACCTACTAAAAATATAGGTTACAAAAGCCAGGTTAGTCAAAACGACCAAAATAAGTAACAATGGAGAAGAAACACAAGTTCATCAGTTCTGACTCCTCATTTTATCACACTTATGTGTGATGTTAAAAAATATGCTAAAGCATACTAAAGACTTTTTAAAACTCGTACAGTAGAGAAACACAGATTTTTCTAGCAGAAAAGAAATAATGATATGTTAAGTAAACTTACTGTGGTAATCATTTCACACTAAACATAAGCCAAAACATTACGATGTGCAGCTTAAGCTTACACAGTGCTATATATCAATTATAGCTCAAAAAGAAAGAATGACAAATTAATAGCATAGGAAGAAAAGGCGAAAGGAAAGGGAAAGTAGAGACAGATGGCAGGCTTTAAGTTGAGGAGCCAACCAGTCAAGACTAGGGGAGTCATAAGAGATAACAGAGCACTAACAAAGACTCAGGTTGACAGCTAAGAGTAGGACTTTGTTGGAAAGGCTACTTCTTCAAAAGGTCACACAAAGATAAGCCGAGTGAGGGCAATAATAACTGATTCCAAAAGAAGTATGCAGGTTAACCTCTGGTCACAAGAAGCTGAACATCTTTCACAGAAGGAGAACTTCAGAAAAATTAAAATAAAAGCAAAGTAATATAAGAATGAAGTTATTAACCATCTTTGAAATGATGGACAAAGCCGGTGTTTGCCATCACTGGCTGAACATCTGGCTGGAATAACTGGAATGGAAAGATCCTTAATTAAAATTTTAATTTAAGTTCTGATATATAAATTTTCTTTCATTTTCTGTGAACCCCTACCCATCATTTTTATGACATTTTATTATTTTTTTCGGATGCTATAAAATCCCACATTAGTTAATGTGAACTATGTTCAGAACTGGCGATGGTCATATGACACAACCATTTTTTAACTCTTCAAAAATGTAATGTCATAGTGTGTAGATTTATTTATCAAGAACAATGGGAGAAGAAAATGACATTGCACAGAAAATTATTCACAGTAGCATGTTAGTCTGTGAATGTGCACATCTATGAACACCAGTGCACAAAAGAAATATAATTTCATCATTAAACTGTAGTTGTGACACAAACTATTTGAGCTTTATGTCCCTAAAATGTTTTCATAATTCAGCTTTATGTCCCTAACATGTTTTCATAATTCAGCTTTATGTCCCTAACATGTTTTCATAATTCAGACAACCACAAAGGACAGTTCACAATGTGCAGTTCTGCACTTCTACAAAATGTAGAGAAATAAATTCTCAACATTCGCCTAAAACAGGCTCTTCTTCAATTTCTGCACCACTGATTGAAATCTCCTCCTTTAACACACTCCTCCTTTCATATTTTATTCTCTTCCCTTAGGTCTAACTTCCTTCTTTGAGTTACTTTTTCACTGCCAAATAAGCTTAGCCTCCTATTCTATTAGATAGTTCTTGTCATTTACAACATCTTCCCCTACTGCTCTGGAAACAGTGAATCTTGCGAGCAAATGATGTGGCATCACGCCTGAGATTTTAATTGGTGGGTACAGTCATACCCAGGCATTACCCAAATTTTATTGCAAGAGTTTGTGATTTTATGGTTTACATGTGCTTAACTCTGTAGTCTTTAAGAAATTAAAGTATATAACAAATATGTTGAATAAATATATATATATATCATATACCCTGAGCATTATTAGATAATCACCATGAGAAAGAAAGAAAGAGAGAAAGGAAGAAAGAAAGAGACTAAATTACCTGTCATTGCTAATACAGCCTCTAAGCCCTTGGTATATTTAATAAATACTGAAGATTATGCATTTTGACCCATCTTTAACTCAATACAATTACAGCTTCTATGCAGATATCATCTCACAATATTACACTGCACCATAATTACCTAAATCATAAAGCCAAATCTTTCTCTGAGCTCCCTATGCCTGCTACAGTCTGAATGTTTGTGTCTTCCCCAAAATTCATGTGTTGAAATCATAACCCCCAAAGGTGAAGGTATTAGTAGTGGGGCCACTGGGAAGTGATTAGGTCATGAGGGTAGAGCCCTAATGAATGTGATTAGTGCTCTTATAAAAGAGATCCCAAAGAGCTCCCTAGTCCCTTCCACCATATAACAAGAAGTCTGTGAGCCAGAAGACAGCCCTCACCTGACCATGCCAGCACCCTGATATCAGATTTCTAGCCTCCAGAACTGTGAGAAATAAGTTTCTATCATTTATAAACTATCTATGGTTATTTTGTTATAGCAGCCCAATGGACTAAGACAATGCCTCTTCATCATTCAGAACATCCTGAACTGTATATGCACATACCTGGGAACTACCTATTATAAAACATGTAAAGTCCTACAGAAAAGTCTACCCCCAAAATCAGAAAATCTGCAAACCCTATTCAGAATATTTTCATTGTCAGGAACTCCTTTTTTTTTCAGTTCATTAGAATCTCTTCTAATCAGATTATATAGGCACTCTGAGGTATGCTATCACTAATTCACAGGTTTGTAGCTTTTGTTTCCAACCCTTCTGTCTTCTTAACAGTTGTGCAGGTAAAATGATGACAATGTATTTCAAACTCACTCTAAAAATTAACTTTTCCAGCAATACAAATATCACATGTGGAATGCATTTTAAAATAGAAAAAATGATAACTTAGTATTAATGTCTTTACCATTTTCTCCTTTTTTTGTTTTTTTGTTCTTTTTTTGCGGTACACGGGCCTCTCACTGTTGTGGCCTCTCCCGTTGCAGAGCACAGGCTCCGGACGCACAGGCCCAGCGGCCATGGCTCACGGGCCCAGCCACTCTGCGGCATGTGGGATCTTGCCGGACCAGGGCACGAACCCGTGTCCCCTGCATCGGCAGGAGGACTCTCAACCACTGCGCCACCAGGGAAGCCCCTTTTTTGTTTTTTTAAAAATGTTATTGTTTATTTAAAAATTTATTTTATTTTTTTTTTTATTTACTTACATTTTTATTGATTTACAATGTCGTGTTAGTCTCAGGTATACAGCAAAGTGCTTCAGTTATACATATACATATATTCATTCTTTTTCAGATTCTTTACCCATATAGGTTATTACAGAATATTGAGTCGAGTTCCCTGTGCTATACAGTAGGTCCTTGTTAGTTATCTATTTTATATATAGTAAGTGTGTGTATGTTAATCTCAAACTCCTAATTTATCCCTCCACCCATGTTTCCCCTTTGGTAACTATAGGTTTGTTTTCCAAATCTGTGCATCTGTTTCTGTTTTGTAAATAAGTTCCCTTGTATCATTTTTAAAAATTAGATTCCACATATGAGTGATGTCATATGATATTTGTCTTTGTCTGACTAACTTCACTTAGTATGATAATCTCTAGGTCCATCCATGTTGCTGCAAATGGCATTATTTCATTCTTTTTATGGCTGATTAATATTCCATTGTATATATATATATATATATACCACATCTTCTTTACCCATTCCTCTGTTGATGGACATTTAGGTTGCTTTTTATCATTTTCTCCTATCTAGCACTAGACTTACATCCTAATCTCTGCTTAAACATGTGCCATAATGACTCAAATATTTTAAATAATTAAAATTAAAAATAGGAGATGACTTATCCCCTGCAAAATCAAAGAAATAGTAAAGTAAAATTGCTTTTGAAAACCAGAAAAATACTTAGAAAGGAATGACCCGATTCGTTGTTATTCCTTTCATGTTCATTCCTTTCTCTTTTTCTCTCTCTCCCTCTCCTCTCCCTCCCTCCCTTTTCCCTCCTTCCCTCCCTCCCTCCCTTTGTCTCTCATTTTCTACACTTTTCCCCCTTCTCTTTATTTCTGTAATTATTGAGGCCACGCCACGTTGTATCACTGTTTTAAGAAAAGGAAACAACCAAGTCAAAAACCACAGGGTGAAAGTATGAAAGTTAAACTTAATGCTAACATTATGCCTATTAGCAATTTTTTAAATGGAACTTAAAGGGTTATCTAACCAAAAATGACTACTGCCATTAGGGAAAAGATATGAGAAATAGTTACAACTTCATCAACTTACATTTTTAAAAAATCTCAAAAGCTCACTATTTTTAACTAACACTTCTTAAACCCTTTTCATACTTTACTAGTCCACACCAATTACTTTTCAGCCTACTCACTCAAACAGAAGTTATACACATTATAAAACAGAGTAATGACATTTTTTACTTATCAAACCTAATCTCTCCAGATGAGATTAGATAGTTTGCATCACTGAACCAAAGACTGTTACAACTGAAAAGGAAAGAGGTCTAGAAAGCTTAAACACCTTGCTTAAGCAAGTAACTTGTTGTTAATTAGTAGGAGAGAGAGTTCAGACTAGAATCCATTTCTCTAAACTCCAAGGCACCAAAGAAGATTGGGACTAGAATACAGACATCCAAACTTCAAAGCACTGACCACCATATATAAAAGACAAAGGAAATGGCTATGGTCCTAAAGGACTCACTAAAAACCTATAGTTGCATACTTCTCTGATGAATGATATATGATTATAGTAATGGAGGCAATTGCAGATCTAATACAAACAGTATATTCAGAAAACAATTTGGTTAATCTCAAGTCATTTATGTATAGTTCTGGAATACATAATGTGATTTTTTTTCCTCCTGGATCAATACCTTCTGAATTACATTGATTCAAGGTCAATATTAAAATAAACTAGAAATCCCCCCAAAACTGGCAAGGGGTGACAGTAGAGACAAGAGTTGAAACAGAGAAAGAGAAACATGCTGGTTGTTAAGGGGAAGTCATCCCAGGATTAAAAAACTGTTGTACTTAATGTTCAAGACATAATCCATGCATGTTTGATAGAGTTAGCTATAATTATAAGCAGAATCTTTCACCTACTTCCTCTACACTCCTGCCTTTAAATGGCTAAAACCTCTTTTCAAAAGATGGTTACTGGGAATATGGGAAAAGTTGAGCAAATTGGATTTTAAAATCACAGCACTCTTGCTAAGGGTAAGAGTTTCATATGGTCTCTATGAGGTTAAAGTGAAGAAAATAAGGGAAGAATTCTTCGTGATCATCATTGAAGCCCGTGACTACATTCTATAGACCAAGCATAGAGCAACTTATATCTCCCCAGGCAACTGTTGAAAATGGGGAAAACAATGCACTATTGATGGAACATTTCAGACTCCAGAGCTGACTGTTGTTATCTCTTTAACACTAACTAAACTTAACCCTGATGGAAAGAAGAGAAGAGGCGGGGCGGGGGGGGGGGGACGGAGGGACCAGAGTGGGTGGGAGAGATGGAGAGAAGGTAGGAAAGAGAAAAGGAGAGAAAAAGAAAAATAAGAAAGTATTAAGGGGTATTATTATTCTTCAGAACACTAAAAACTCAATCTACAAAGAAACGTTTTATATATAAAAAAAGGTGTGGTTACAGAGATATTCAAGTTATTGGCATTTGTTTCTAAGCAAAGAGGACTTCAACTTTTAAAATACAGTAGTAATAGCTATACCATCGCGACTGATTGAGCCTTACTCTCTTTTTGTGGTAATGTGTACTGCATCAAGAGAGATAAAGAGGAAGAATAAAAATAAATAAATAGATCAATAAAAACTAAAGGGGGCTTCCCTGGTGGCACAGTGGTTAAGAATCCGCCTGCCAATGCAGGGGACACGGGTTTGATCCCTGGCCCGGGAAGATCCCACATGCCACGGAGCAACTAAGCCCGTGCGCCACAACTACTGAGCCTGCGCTCTACAGCCTGTGAGACACAACTACTGAGACCATGTGCCACAACTACTGAAGCCCACGTGCCTAGAGCCCATGCCCCACAGCAAGAGAAGCCATGACAATGAGAAGCCCGTGCACCACAACGAAGACTAGTCCCTGATCGCCACAACTAGAGAAAGCCGTGCACAGCAATGAAGACCCAACACAGCCAAAAATAAAAACAAATAAATTAATTAAAGAAAAAAAGACTAAAGGAACCAGGGTACTTAAAGCCCTTTAGTTATTAGCTTCTTTCCATCCAACTACTCAAAACTGTAATGTTAGTTTACTTTCTTGTTTAAATCTCAGTTTCCAGGTATGCAAGGACAAAACAAAATAAAAATGAATTTTTTCCTCCAACAAAAATTGCAACTTAAAGCCAGTTGGTCATAGGAGTGAGGCTGTCCATGCAAGGTAATGGTGAAAATACTCTGTCACTATTAAAAGAGCTAAAGTTGTATAAACACTCAAACTAAGTGAACAGGATTTCCTTTTATCAGAAGAGAGGAAGAAGTGATTTCACAGTATAAAGAAGAAATACAATTTGGAATAGGGTAAAAAGCCACTTGAAGATATTATCTTAAAATAATATTTACTGTATTATTATTATTATTACCATCATCTGGTTTCTTGCACATGTGACTCTGCCCAAGCATATGGATTTATATCTACATTCGTTGGTTTATTATCCTATAGAATAGGAGACATGTATTGTACTCTAAATTCAACAAGTTTAATGTGCCTCTCCTTTACACTCAGAAAATATAAACAAGCACTTAAAAAGTAAAAATGTTTCTTTTACCATGAAATATTAATTTTAAGCTTATTAGAAATTGGTATTTCACCTTACAATGGGGAGACACATATGGAGCTGATCACAACAGTGTGATTTCAAACTGCTGAGGGGAGTATGAATCAGTGCATCCTTTCTAGAAAGCGATTTGGCAGTATATCAAAATCATTAAAAATACTCTTTGAACTATATTTTAGATGTCTAGGAATTTATTCCACAGAAGCAATCATGGTGGTATTCAAAGATTTATATGTTAAATATGTTCACTGAAGTACTGCTTATGGTAGAGAAAAATTAAAACTACCTAAATTTCAGCAGTTAGTATTAACATATTTAACACTTATTAAACAACTTGTGTTGACTGCCTACTACGTGCTAAGCACAGTGGATTAAATTTAAAATGTATCCTTAAAGTAAAATATAATGTATCAGTTTAAAAATCATATGATCCCAAACCGTTTTATAAATTTAGTATACTTCTGGAAAAATCACAAACAGAGATTTTTTGGTGGGTGGGGGAAGAAATGATAAAATTACTCTAAACTTCATCTGGAAAAATAAATGCTTGAGAATAACACAGATAATCTGAAAAAGAAACATAATTCAATTAAAAAATATAAAATATCACTAATTAAAAGTGTGCCAAATGGATGGCCAGATTGATTATTAATAAAAGAAGTTAAAAATGGACGCAAGTATCTCTAAGAATTTAGTCTAGGATAACTGCACTGTTTAAAGGATGGATTATATGACTAATATTGCTGGGAAAATTGGTTCTTTATATCTTAATAGCATATCATGCAACAAAATAAATTTCAGATGTATTAAAAAATTAAATGTAAAAAAAAAGATAATGTTATAATAAAATACAAGTGAATATTTACATAATGTTGGGTGGAAAAGACATTCCTAAAAATGACACCAAAGGCAGAAACTCTAAAGGAAAAAAATAAAAGTTTAGATTTGATGAGAGAATTGATTTTCTAAAAACTTTAATTGAAACACAAAATACAGTTGGAAACGAATCTGCATCATATAAGATAAAGGATTAATATTTCAGCATGTAAATACCTTTTACAAATGAATAAGTATTAACTGTCGATTATAATAATGTGCATTACTTTGTGCTGGACTACTCGAAATATTTTACATATGTTCATTCATTTGATCCTTTCAACAGCCCTATGACACACAGAAAACTTTTACAGATAAGGAAACTGAGGCACCAATAGATTAAGTAAACACCCAAGGTTACAGAGTTGGTAAGTAGTGATGGTAGAGCCAAGATTCAAATACTGTCACCAACAGTCTGACTCTAAAATTGAAGCTACTTCTCAAAGGATATGAGTAAGAAATTTATTTTTTTAAAAAGAAAAGAAAGAAATGAAATGCAAATGAGCAATAAACAAATGAAGAAATATTTCATTTCACAACTAATCAAAGAAATACAATTATACTAAAAATAAGCTACCATTTTCTACCTGTCATATTAGCAATGGCTGAAAATAATGACAGTAATATTGTAAGCAAGGATGTGGCAAGATGAGTACTCTCGTACACTGCTAGTAAAAGTAAACTGGTTCAACTTTTCTAGAGGGCATTTTGGAAATACGTATCAAATGCCTTTAAAAGTGACTAACCGACAATTCATTTCTAAAAATTTGAACTAAAGAAACCATCAGAGATGTGTGCAAAGATTGAGCTACAAAAGAGTTTATTGCAATGTTGTTAATAATAGTAAAAAATTTAAAAATAACTATAGATGATCAGTTAAACTATGGAATGTCCACAAATAGAATAGTATGCAACCATTAAAAATAATGATGTAAAATAATAGTGGTTCATAGGAAAATATAAACGATATGATATATATTGTTAAATAAAAAAGCAGAATATAAAGCATTTGTTACCATATGATTCCATTTTTGTTTAAAAAGGAGATATAGATATAAACATTAGAGAGAGAAACATAAAATTTTAATACTGGATGTATATAACCTTGATATTATAATGATTATATATGGACAAGGAAATGCAGTTTTTTTTTTCTTTTTATTTTTATATGTGTTTCCTAAATTTCTTATATGCAGTAACTGTTACTTTTGTACTAAAAAACAGTTCATTTAAAAAGAAAAGGTATGCAGGAGTATATTTAATGACATGGGGAAATCATCATGGTATGTTAACTTTTAAAAAGTAGCTTGCAAAACAGCATGTGCAATAAGATAACATTTTTCATTTTTCTTTTAAAAACTACATGTATCTAAGTAGAAGAACTTGAAGGATATAATCAGTATAAGCATTTTTAAGGTATCTCTAGATGTCATTATGGAAGTTTTTTTTAGTTTCTTTTTTACATTTTCCAAATTTTCTCCAATAACCATGGTTTGTTTTTTAATCAGAAAAAAAAAAGCAATGAAAAAGACTATATTTTACTCTTTTCTCCAAATCCATTCTAATTGTTAAACAAGCCTATAATTTATGGAAAAGCAAAAAATAACATATGCCTTCTTATTGTCAAAACAGACACAAAAAGATGTGATAGTTTCTCTTCAAAATGCAAATCTCATAAATGTATTAGTATATTCTATCCAATTAGAAATTGTATTTAAAATGATGAAACTCTAAAAGTACTTTATCAAGCTGCAAATGAGCCCTACAAAGCAATGAGGTAAATCTTCTTGATACGTGTCCATCTATTGATAGACAGTAAATATAGTAAATTAAAATAACTGCACATGGTTAACTGTTTGATTTAAAACAAAATAAACGTTGACACTGGTCATCAATATGGCAAAACAAAAAAATTGAATAGGGATCAATTATTTGGCAGTGTAGCATTACCAACAGTCCTGATCTGGATTCCTAAATATGTGATCTTGAGCAAATCAACTAATCTCATCAAGTTTTAGATTCCTCAGCTTTAAACTTACAGTGAAAAATTAGACTCTTTGGCTTTAAAATCACAGTAAAAATGGATAGAAATATAAATAATTTTCATATAGCTAAGCTAATATAAAACCTGGAGTACCTCCAAAATCAGTATCTACTTCATTAAATATAGATGAAGATGGTAAAAACATGAGACAAAAAGAGAATTTCCAAAGAAAAGAAAAGAAAGAAAGAAGATAAAGAGGAAAAAGCAGACACCCTTGAAGAACTTCTTTCACAGGGAATCAAGACTCAGAAAAACTTACTAGCTTTTTCCCATTTTCAGAAAGCCAGAAGAACTGGGGACCAAATTTCTGAATTTTGGCCACAAGCCCCAAGTCTAACTAATCACCCAGTAGCACTCCTCCACATGGAGAAGCTGATATAGCATCAACAAATTCTTTATCAAAATCAACACTGTAACATTGAGAAAATTAAAAGTGTTGTAATCTATAAATGGCCCAGCCTGTTCTGTTGAAACTTTATCCCAGTTGGACACTATATTTAAAAGTATGTTCAAAAAAAGTTTCTCTTTACCTCTGCTACAATTTTATTGTCATATATATTTTCTTCCATTTCTTAGAAAGTTTGCTTGTTCCTGTAATTTTGCATATGATATTTATATACATTCTTCATGGAAATATACATAATATAGTCAGTTTCATTTTTCTTGCTAAGGGAGAAAACATGCTTGAAATCTTTTATTTGTCAATACAAAACTCTAGTCCCTTATGTCAACTTTCACTGACTTTCCATCTCCTTAAAATTTCACTTTCCTCCCCATTTCCTCCTCCAGTCCAAATACACACACACAAACAAACACACACAGAGGGATACACAGGCAGAATGCTAGACTTTAAAAAATAAACATTCAAACATAAAGTCACCTGAGGTTGACAAAGTTGTAAGCTCTTTCAAAAAAAAGAAGAAAGTTCGTTAAAGTAATAAAAGAAAGCATTAGACATTCTAATCAAAATCTGGTAATTTCTTTTTTTTCTCTAAGTCAATGTTATTATCCAAGATAATAAACCACCATTACAATAAGCCAATTCTCACAGTTAATCATTATAAAAGAAAAGCAAAAGCCTTAAAAAGCAAAAGTCTTTACCTATCAAAATATTTTTTACTTATTACAGGTTTTCTGGATATCTCAATATTGCTTCTCTCCCAACCATCATCAAACCATCCAATAAACACCTCTGTCAAACACACTGTCTCTTCAGCTTATAAATAACAACATACCTGGCACCTGTACACATAAAGAGCAACCTAAATGTTTAATCAAATACCTCAACTTCAGAAATTAGCTTCTCCCCTTTATCCTTTGGTGGCCACAGTATCTTCATTGGAAGCCTCTATTGCTGTCATTATTTCTAATTTGAAATCATCCTCTACCTCCACACCCTTCCACGAAGGAAACATAGTTTTTATCTTTGTCTTGCACATGTACACCATAGTGGGGGGGGGGGTAGAGTAAATTGCCATTTGCAACTTTCTTTCAAAAATAAAATAGCAAATAAACAAGGAGTCCTCTCCATTACAGGATACCAATGCACATTCAACACTCAAGTCAGCTGCTGGACTCCACTGTTAACCTAATTGCCTAATGTATCATATTTTCAAATGGCAGAAAAAAAATTTCACAACCTGGGAAGAAATTATATGAAGGTAAAGAGACACTATATTTGACACCTCACGTGAAGCTTGTGTCCATTCCGAATAAAGTACTGTAACTTTGAATGTTTCTGTATTTATGTCTAAGAAATAATTTTAAATGAAGTTACAAAGTTCACAGTGAGGTCACTGTCAACTTCAGGGTAGATCTTAAGGAAGGAGAGAGAGAATAATGGAAGACACTACTTAGGTTATTTTTGAAGTGAAAAATATACTGTTTTCATAGGCAAAGACTTAAGATTGTTGGTTTTTACAGAACTCAGAGATTTGAAAAATAGTTCAAATTAAAATAATAATAGTAACACTTGTAAAGCACTTATTGTACAAGCATTATTGTAGTTATTTTACATATATTAACTTATTTAGTCCACAAAACAAACAACACATATTGGAGTAGGTATTAGTATGTAGATATTATTATCACTATCCCCATTTTACATATGAGAAAGTAGGCACATATAAATTAACTTGTCCAAGATTACGCTAGTAATCGTCAAGTCAGGATTTTAATCTAGGCAGACAAACTTTAAAGACCAAGTTCTTAACCACCACTTAACCTCTGAACTACCATAGAATAATCAAATGAGGCTTTTTCCTTGGAATTACTCCTTCATTTCATGTATAATTAGAAATATACATTGAGATTAAAACCTGTTTCCCCAAGAAGGATAGCTATGGACAATCAATACAATGGTGTTTTGGTTAATTACTGTATTAACGTCTATGTAAATCCATAAATCAGTACTTTTTGATATAAGAAATTTGGCAGAGAATACACTCATGATTCTATGAATTATGAATGACGGGCTTATTTAACAACAATAAGAATTGCTCCTTCCTTGGTAAATTTTTTAAACTTCATTCTTTTAGGATTAATTTGCCCTGAATATTGAGTTCCTTAGACACCCATGTTTCTCCATAGATCATCTATACAGCAACATCCTTATAACAGAGTAATGAGGAGAATTAAAAAGGAAGCAAAAGCCAAAACAGATGTCAAAGTAATACATTAAAGCTCATTTACTTTTCTTAAAGAATAATTCTGGAGCTCAGAATCTATTTACTTTTACTTCAGATAAAATTATAGTGCTTTTAATTATTTGAGGGGCACTCCTGGGTTCAAACCCTGATTCTACTACTTACTAGTATTATGATCTTGGGCAAGTTATTCAGCTTCTCTGAATCTAGGTATTTCTAACTGTAAAACAGTCCACCTCACTGGAGTGTTGCAGAAATAAACCCAATTAACATAGTATATGTAAAGTTCTTAGCACAGTGCCTCGCATATAGTAAGCGCTCATAAATGGTTCTCTGTTGTCTAAGAAAATTGAACTAACAATAATCCAGGGACTCACTGTGTATTAACATAGTGAGTTAACATGTTATGTAAAGTTCTTAGCACAGTGCCTCGCATATAATAAGTGCTCATAAATGGTTCTCTGTTGTCTAAGAAAATTGAACTAACAATAATCCAGGGACTCACTGTGAAAATTAAATAGCATAATTCATGTGAAAGCACCTGTATTAGTGCTATACAACAGAAAGGAACTTTATAAAATGCTAGTTTTCCCCCTCTTCTTATCTAATTTAACAGCCCACAGCTGAATAGAAATAGCAGTTCATAGGAGTATGGAAGAAGGATTAATATTACTAGAGGCAAAAACACTAATTACCAAGAAATGACATTTTACAGTCTGGAAACAAAGGCAAAGACAGAAAATCCAAAATGCAGACACCAGAACTCAAAAAGCACAGCAGTTTGGGGGCCCGCTCAACATAGAGATAAGTAGCCTTAATAGACAATTCAACTCAAGAAGCAGTTCAGGAATCAGAAGTGCATCATGATGACTCTGAGCCACAAAGGCAAGCTGCTAGGTAATTAAATTTTTAAATTATAATTTAAAACTGGATATGATATAAGCTTAACTATATATACATTACCCAAAAATTTTAACAGGGGTTATCTCTGGTAATGGAATTATGGGTGATTTTAAATATTCCCTTCTTTTTTTTTTTTTTTCTTTTTTTTGCGGTACGTGGGCCTCTCGCTGTTGTGGCCTCTCCCGTTGTGGAGCACAGGCTCCGGACGCGCAGGCTCAGCGGCCATGGCTCACGGGCCCAGCCGCTCCGCGGCATGTGGGATCTTCCCGGACCGGGGGCACGAACCCGTGTCCCCTGCATTGGCAGGTGGACTCTCGACCACTGCGCCACCAGCGAAGCCCTTCATTTTTAAAAAATATTTCTAAACAACAAAGTATTTAGGAAATCAGAATGTATAGGAAACGTATAAAAATAATGTTGGTGCTTAAAGAGGCAGTCTTTAGAAATTTAAGAAACACATGAATGTGTATTAGAGGGATTAACTCATTCTGTGTTGAGTTCCTTGTTCAAATAGCCAAATCGATCCTTGAACAATAAAGGTATAACAAAAATGTAATTATTACGAAAAAATTGATTACATGTTGCACAATAAATTAACTTGAAAAAGCAAAAACTGCTAGAAGTAGATTCATCTTAGAGGTTCCATTTTAAATAGCAGTCAGTATCAACACAAAGCTTATAACAGGAACCACATACGATTACCTCTATCTTTGCTTGCAACAATTCTGACACACCCTCATTTTTAGGGTAAAAAATGTCTAAAAAAACTCTAGGGAAACAGCAAAATAAACTGATAAAATGGACAAAATTTCAAGCAGCATAGTCATAAGTGAAATGCACTTTACCTTCTAAAATAAAAGAATGCTTTAAGCAATTTAGCTATTACTGAGCAATCACTGACTGCACAGTTGAAAAAGAAAGAAAAGATGGCAGCATAAAAAGAAAATTAACACATCAGAAATGAACCTACAGCAATTTTTTTTCTTTCTGATCTAGTATGTGTATCTCTCTTTGGAACTGTCCCACTGAATACCATGTAGAATTAGCAAACATGCCAGACAGCAGCACATACAGCAGATCCCAGAGGACTTTTTCATTTAGAAAAAGTGCTTCTTTCCAGAAATATAAATCATTTTCCTGTTTCTTCACTAACTAGAGCTTCAATTTTAAAAGAGAGAAAGGCAGAAGAATAAACAGGCACAAAGTACTGGGACACTGAAAACTCTCAATTACTTTCAATATTGGTTATTATTATCAGTAGTATTAATAGTACAGTGCTAGTACAGATTTGAGATGGACTAAATGAAACACAGTCACACAGTTAATCTGTGGCATAGTCAGAACCAGAATTTAGATTTTGTGCTTCCCAATTACAATTAATATTCAATTCCCCTTTTGCATAATTTCCTGTAAAACTTGCTATCTCCAGATCTATTATAATTGGCTCTTTAGCTGATAGAGCTGTGACAATTTCATTTCTTTTCTTGGACTCCAATTGTCAGTGGCCTAAAGGCAATGGACACCATTAATATCAGAGATATTTATATTTTGTAATAAAATGAGGGTAAGTCTAAATCATGCCTGTAAATTGTTTTGTTAAGGGCATTTTATCTTTGGAAAACAAAAATGTTCTTTAGGTGTGATTTTACTCTTAGTAGTGTCATCGCTTTCACGTCTTCTTTCCGTCACTTAAATGTACAAATAAATATTAACTATTTCCATCATTGTTTACTTTCAATAAACAGGTAAAGAAAAATAAAACAAATATCTTTCCTTTATTAATATGTTTGGGAGCATATTTTAATCAATTTTTAAATTGGATACAGCCAAGTCTTAGAAATGCAAACTCCTATGATCACAAGAGACACCGAGTTTTTCCTGGTGCTTAAAGGAAAGGGCATAATACATAAGTTTCTAGTTCTCATTCATTTTCTGCTCTTTTGAATTAATTAATGTGTGGAAATCCTAGGCAACTGCTATATCATTTGTCACTGAACTGAGTCCAAAGGAAAAAAACACGTAAAACATTATTTAATTAAAATTTTCATTTTTTTCTCTCCCACTTCCTACTAGCTAATAGTCATTCAAACTAAAAGGACAGTTTCATGTTTGTTGCTATCAAATTAATTGCCTCAGGCCACTTTAGTACCTTCAGAGATCTGTGGCTGCTGGAGCCATATTATTCTCTGGGGTCAATCCCTTGAATATGGCTCTCAAGCTCCTGGACTTATTTCAAAGCTGTCTTTGGCAAATTCAAAAACTCACAGGAATACTCTGCTTGTATTGGTATACATATGGCTCTTGAGGAATGCTAGCGGAGTTTTTTTTTTCCCTCCTACATGTGGTTTTGCATTTAGCTTGGGGAATGGGAGAATATTGAGAGTTGGAGGAGAAATCCATACTACCTTAGTAATTGTATTGCAATGCAGGAAAAGCAGAACAAAGAAAAGCTTACTTTTCTAAGTTGAGGACACCACATTGGGAAATCTTTTTTTTTTTTTTGCTACCTGAATTGTGGTCCTAAAACATAAAATCTGATCATGTCAATATCCTGCTTAAAAACCTTTGTTACTTCTTCACAACCTACAGATTGTATCAGATTCCAAACCATCTTTCTAATCTCATCTTCACACACACACACACACACACACACACACACACACACACACACACACAGCAACTTAGACCTTCTCTATTCTCTGTTGATTGTTCTTAGTCATCTTTACCTGATTTTTGTTTCTAGAGCTTGCAAGCTTCTTCCCAATTTATGGCCTTCCAAAAACTCTGTTCCCTCTTACGTCTCCTCTTCACCAAATTATCTCTTACTCATCTCATCTTTTATACCTCAGCTTTAAGATCACTAATGCAGAGTCACCATCCTTGATCCCAAGCCCAGGTTAGGTCTCCCTTTCCCTTCACAGTATTTATTATCTTATAATTAAATATTTATTTAATGTCTTCCTCTTTTTTGGACTGTAAACTCTTCAAGAAAAGGGACAACATACATTTTAGTTCACTGCTGTATTCCTAGCTCATACATACTTGACATTCATTGGATATAGAAGATACTGTTATTATTCAAAATTCATTATGTGAGTCTCCAAAATTACATAGGAAGTGAAAGGCATCAAAATGTAAAAATATTCACTAAAGAACTTAACATTTTTAAAAATTAGTCTTCACTCAAACATCTCTCACAGATTAATTTAACTGTATCTCACCCATTTAGATAAATTTCTTTGTATCTTTGATAATCACTGCCCAGTGACCTCCAACTTGTCTGCATATTGTAGTGACATGGAGCCTTCAAAAAATATTGATGCCTGGGTCCCATTCCCAAAGACTGATTTTATCGATTGAAGTGCAGGCTAAGAATAGGAATACTTTTAAAAATTGCCAGATAATTTTTTTCAGTCAAGATTGAGACTCAAGTTAAGCTGACTGATGGATATTGCATTGTAGAATATTGTAAATAATATTCAAAATAAAAATGTAAAATGAATTCAAAGTGAAATTGCAAATCCTGTAAAAGAAGCAGGAACTTGTGAGATACATAGTGCTGAAGACCAGCTCAGATTATTCACAAATCAAGAATTTGCAGTTAGCCAAGATAGAAACTGAAGAAACAAAAACTGGCAAGAATGATAGTTGACATGGTAGATTATTCAAAAGAGAATGATTTGAATATAAAAAGATTAGGCAAAGTCCTTAGAAAATGTTCTCTGCAAAAATGGTACCACAATGTCAAAAGTGATTGTTGCTATCATAATATTTGACCTGAAAAGTTATTCTTAAAAAACAGAAAGAGGACAGATCATCCAAAATGAAAATAAATAAGGAAACACAAGCTTTAAATGATACATTAAACAAGATGGACTTAATTGATATTTATAGGACATTCCATCCAAAAACAACAGAATACACTTTCTTCTCAAGTGCTCATGGAACATTCTCCAGGATAGATTATATCTTGGATCACAAAAGAAGCTTTGGTAAATTTAACAAAACTGAAATTGTATCAAGTATCATTTCTGATACTTGATACTATCATTTCTGATAGTATCAAGATAGTATCAAGTATCATTTCTGATACTTGATACTATGACTCTAGATATCAATTACAGGAAAAAATCTGTAAAAAATACAAACACATGGAGGTTAAACAATACACTACTTAATAACCAAGAGATCACTGAAGAAAGGAAAGAGGAAATGAAAAAATACCTAGAAACAAATGACAACGAAAACACGATGACCCAAAACCTATGGGATGCAGCAAAAGCATTTCTAGGAGGGAAGTTTATAGCAATACAATCCTACCTTAAGGAACAAGAAACATTTGAAATAAACAACCTAATCTTACACCTAAAGCAATAGAGAAAGAAGAACAAAAAACACACAAAGTTGGCAGAAGGAAAGAAATAATAAAGATCAGATCAGAAATAAATGAAAAAGAAATGAAGGAAACAATAGCAAAGATCAAAAAACTAAAAGCTGGTTCTTTAAGAAGATAAACAAAATTGATAAACCATTAGCCAGACTCATCAAGAAAAAAAGGAAGAAGACTGAAATCAATAGAATTAGAAATGAAAAAGGAGAAGTAACAACTGACTCTGCAGAAATACAAAAGATCATGAGAGATTGCTACAAGCAACTATATGCCAATAAAATGGACAACCTGGAAGAAATGGACAAGTTCTTAGAAAAGCACAACCTTCCAAGACTGAACCAGGAAAAAAGAGAAAATATAAACAGACCAATCAGAAGCACTGAAATTGAAACTGTGATTAAAAATCTTCCAACAAACAAAAGCCCAGGACCAGATGGCTTCACAGGCAAATGCCATCAAACATTTAGAAAAGAGCTAACACCTACCCTTCTCAAACTCTTCCAAAATATAGCAAAGGGAGGAATACTCCCAAACTCATTCTACGAGGCCACCATCACCCTGATACCAAAACCAAAAAAAGATGTCACAAAGAAACAAAACTACAGTCCAATATCACTGATGAACACAGATGCAAAAATCCTCAACAAAATACTAGCAAACAGAATTCAACAGCACACTGAAAGGATCATACACCATGATCAACTGGGGTTTATCCCAGGAATGCAAGGATTCTTCAATATATGCAAATCAATCAATGTGATAAACCATATTAACAAATTGAAGGATAAAAACCATATGATCATCTCAATAGATGCAGAAAAAGCTTTTGACAAAATTCAACACCCATTTATGACAAAAACCCTCCAGAAACTAGGCACAGAGGGAACTTACCTCAACATAATAAAGGCCATATATGAAAAACCAACAGCCAACATCATTCTCAAAAACTGAAATCATTTCCACTAAAATCAGGAACAAGATAAGATTGCCCACTCTCACCACTATTATTCAACAGAGTTTTGGAGGTTTTAGCCACAGCAATCAGAGAAGAAAAAGAAATAAAAGGAATCCAAATCGGAAAAGAAGAAGTGAAGCTGTCACTGTTTGCAGATGACATGATACTATATAATGAGAATCCTAAAGACTCTACCAGAAAACTACGAGAGCTAATCAATAAATTTGGTAAAGTTGCAGGATACAAAATTAATGATCAGAAATCTATTGCAGTCCTATACACTAATGATGAAAAATCTGAAAGAGAAATTAAGGAAACACTCCCATTTACTATTGCAACAAAAAGAATAAAATACCTAGGAATAAAACTACCAAAGGAGACAAAAGACCTGTATGCAGAAAACTATAAGACACTGATGAAAGAAATTAAACATGATACAAACAGATGGAGAGATATAAAATATTTTATATAAAGAGTGTTGATTCTTCCAATCCATGTTCTTGAATTGGAAGAATCAACATTGTGAAAATGAATATACTACCCAAAGCAACCTACAGATTCAATGCAATCCCTATCAAACTACCAATGGCATTTTTCACAGAACTAGAACAAAAAAATTCACAATTTTTATGGAAACACAAAAGACCCTGAATAGCCAAAGCAATCTTGAGAAAGAAAAACGGAGCTGGAGGAATCAGGCTCCTGAACTTCAGACTATACTACAAAGCTACAATAATCAAGACAGTATGGTACTGGCACAGAAACAGAAATAAAGATCAATGGAACAGGATAGAAAGTGCAGAGATGAACCCATGCACATACAGTCACCTTATTTTTGATAAAGGAGGCAAGAATATACAATGCAGAAAAGACAGCCTCTTCAATAAGTGGTGCTGGGAAAACTGGACAGCTATATGTAAAATTGAAATTAGAACACTTCCTAACACCATACACAAAAATAAACTCAAATGGATTAAAGACCTAAATGTAAGGCCAGACACTATAAAACTCTTAGAGGAAAACACAGGCAGAACACTCTATGACATAAATCACAGCAAGGTCCTCTTTGACCCACCTCCTAAAGAAATGGAAATAAAAACAAAAATAAGCAAATGGGACCTAATGAAACTTCAAAGCTTTTGCACAGCAAAGGAAACCATAAACAAGACAAAAAGACAACTCTCGGAATGGGAGAAAATATTTGCAAATGAAGCAACTGACAAAGGATTAATCTCCAAAATATACAAGCAGCTCATGCAGCTCAATATGAAAAAACAAAACAACCCAATCCCAAAATGGGTAGAAGACCTAAACAGACATTTCTCCAAAGAAGATATACAGATTACCAACAAACACATGAACGAATGCTCAACATCACTAATCATTATAGAAATGCAAATCAAAACTACAATGAGGTATCACCTCACACCAGTCAGAATGTCCATCATCAAAAAAATCTACAAACATTAAATGCTTTTCTCTCACATTTTCCCAGCTTACCCTTCCCCCTCCCCGTGTCCTCAAGTCCATTCTCTAGTAGGTCTGCATCTTTATTCCCATCTTGCCCCTAGCTTCTTCATGACCTTTTTTTTTTTTAGATGTCATATATATGTGTTAGCATACAGTATTTGTTTTTCTCTTTCTGACTTAATTCACTCTGTATGACAGACTCTAGATCCATCCACCTCACTACAAATAACTCAACTTCATGATTGAGTTATTTCTTAAATATTTGATAGAATTCACCAGTGAAACCGTTTGGACCCATAGTTTTCTTTATTAAAAGTTTTATTTAATTTAAAAATTCCATGTCTTTTATAAATGAAGTGCTATTTAGGTTTTCTGTTTCATCTTGTATCAATTTTAGTAAACTGTATTTTTCAAGGAATTTATCCATTTCTTCTAAGTAGTACAAGTATACCTCATTATATTGCACTTTGCTTTATCACATTTTGCAGATATTGTGTTTTCTACAAATTGATGTTTTGAGGCAACCCTGCATTGGCAGATGATGATTAGCATTTTTTTTAGCAATAAAGTATTTTTAATGCTATTGCACACTTAATAGACTACACTATAGGGTAAACATAACTTTTATATGCACTGGGAAACCAAAAAAAATTGTGTGACTATTGCAATATTCACTTTATTGCAGTGGTCTGGAACTGAATGTACAATATCTCCAAAATATGCCTGTATGATTTTTTGGCATAAGATCTTCATAACATTCCCTATCATCTGTTTAATCTCTATTAATTCTTCACTAAGAATTCCTCTTTCATTCCCGATATTGGTAAGTTATGTTCTCTTTTTTCTTGGTCTTTACCAAAAACTTTTACCTATACATTTTTCTTGCTTTCAGTAGTTTATTTTAATGTGCCTAGGTGTATTTTTCTTTGCAATTATCCTACTTGAAGTTCACTGAACTCCTTAAATCTGTAAATTTATATCTTTCACTAAATTTGGGAAATTTGGAACCACTATTTCTTCAAGTACTATTTTCTGCCGTAATATCACTCTCCTTTTTTTCTGGGACTTATATATGTTAGAACTTTTAATAATGTTTTACATATCCCTAATGTTATATTCATTTCTTTTCTAATTTTTTTTCTCTCTGTGTTCTTTAAATCAGATCATTTATATTGATCTATTTTCAATTTCACTGGCTTTTTCCTCTGTTATCTATTCTACTGACTTGCCCATAAAGTTATTTTCTTATTTCAGACACCATATCTTTCAGTTTTAAGTTCCCATTTGGTTCTTTTGGTAATTTCTATCTCTCTGCTGAAATACCCTATTTTTTCACATTTGCCTGATTCTTCATTTGTTGAGTAATTTGGGGTTATATCTCAGACATCATGACCATTATGTCATGGAGACTCTGGATTCTTTTATAGTGCTCTAAAGAGTATCATTTTTTTGTTTGTTTGTTTTAGCAAAATGCTTACTTGCTTAGGCTCAAACTGCATATTCTGTCTCACCTGCAGTGGGCAGCAGCTCAAATATCTGTTTAGTTCTTTTAGCCTTATGTGGGCTGCTTAAAGCCTGTTCTGAGCATGCATAGTTTGGGGATCAGTCAGAGACTGGAGCAAAGTTTACACATAGAATTTGGGACTCACTTTCTGTGACTCTTTCTTTTAGAGGATTACCTCCTCACTTCCCAGGAGTTGTGGTTGCCCCAAAGTCTGCTCTCCTGGTTCTCCAGACCAGAAAGACTGCTGATTCTTCTACTGGAGTTCTATAAACTGAGGCCTGCCCTCATACTGGAAACCTTGAAAATGACAAACTTACCTAGTATCCCTTCCTCCAAATGTCATCTCCTCTCAAGATTTAGCCTGCTTTGGATTGGTCTCCAGTATCTTCAGATAGTTGTTTTTTTGTGTTTTGTCCAGAATTTATAGTCATTATCCCCACTCAATTTTTAAATGGATAAAAGTAGCCTTTTCTCACTACCAATTATCCTCTGACTTCTTGGGTTGCCTTAATGAAGGAGTAAATGATATCATGCTTTTTCACTCTTCTATGCCTTTACACATTCTAATCTTTTGCTTTCAGTGTCCCTAATTCTCATAATCCCATCAGGTAGAAACTTCCTATGCCCATTTTATGTATTTTAAAAGAATACAGTCACATTTTGCCATCCCCTAAGTTTTAAATACCTAAAATTTCAACTAAGAATACTTAAATTGTAACTAACCTAGATATCTATCATTATAACAATGATATATACATAGTATAAAATACTACATAGAAGAAAATAAAGTGAAGCTATTTAAAATGACAAAGGTCTAAGTCAGAATCTTAATAAAAAAAAAGGATATGTAACGTATAAAGCAATATCTGTAAAAGTGTTACCCTCACACAAAACAAAACTGCCTATTTCTAAATAATTGTGTATATAGGTATATTATTATATAGAAAGAGGTCTGGAAGGATATAAACCAGATTGAAAATAGTGAATATGTTCGGGGAGAGAAATAGAATTCAGGGTGGGGAGAGACATTAAGGAAAATTCCCTTTTTTTTTTCAATAATTATTCATTCAAGTAATATCTAATGATTGCCTGCTATATGCCACACACTACTATACAGCAAGAATGTATTTGTGTATTAATTCTGTAATTTTTAAATATTTTTGATTGTTGAAATGAAAGTATTACCTGAATAAGAAGAAACTGAAATAACAGAAAATCTCTAAGGTGCTTAAAAATGTGATCATTTATGTTATTAGTGTACCACAGCTCAAGAGACTTTAAAGGTAATTAAGTGAATTTAGTGGGGTTTGTTTTTTGTTTTCGTGTGTGTGTGTGTGTGTGGTACGCGGGCCTCTCACTGTTGTGGCCTCTCCCGTCGCGGAGCACAGGCTCCGGACGTGCAGGCTTAGTGGCCATGGCTCACGGGCCTAGCCGCTCCACGGCATGTGGGATCTTCCCAGGCCAGGGCACGAACCCGTGTCCCCTGCATCGGCAGGCGGACTCTCAACCACTGCACCACCAGGGAAGCCCTAGTGTTATTTTTAAATCTGTTCTCCCTAAATCATATTAAATTCTTCTTCTCCAGATCTGGACCCAGTGGAGAAACTAACTGATTTCTCTTTACCCCCTTATAATACAATTCCATTTTCTTACACCAGTTCTTCTGAGATTTGGGAATAACTGGTGAAGACTAAAGGTCTTACCTGGGATAATTCCAGGCATCAAATGGCTACCTACAGATAAAAATCCACCAATTTTTTAACTGACATACTAGAGTAAATATGGCTGAGCAACCCAGAAAGTAAACCTGGCCTTCATGACATTGATCCTTGTCTTCACATAAGACTATATCTTTGTTATGTTGACTCACATGCTTGTCTTAACAGTTAACACATAGAGGATATCTTCTTATAAACTTCAAGACTGAAACAACTTGTTATAACCCAACACTTTAATCTTCCTCCCTAATTCCTCCTAGTACCAAGGCCTTCACTACATCCACAAAGAAGGTCATTCCATTTTTGGACAACTGTAGCTGTTACAAAATGTTTATTCTGCTGTTCCTGTGATTCTGGCTCCCTGTGACTTTCACCTGCTAACTTGGGTTTGGCCCTCCACAGCTCACACTCTTTCCCTATAGCAGCAATTTAGCCATCTCAGGATAGATATCAGATTCTCATAAGACTTCTATTCTTCAGAGTCAATATGCCTGTTCCTTTTAACCTAAGGGAATCTAGTGCTTACTGGCCCATAAAGAGTGAAAAATTGAATTTCTCTGTAACCAGGATATTTGTCCAATTGAAAAATACAAGATTTGGTTTTTACCTTAAATGCAGCAAACAGCCTTCTTGGCTAATCACTACAAATACCTCCTGGCATTTCTTTGTTCTCAAAGAAATACCCCTCCATTTGCCTGCACACAAGTATATATGCAACATACACACTGCCTTCCATTTGTTCTTTTAAAAACAGTATTTTAAATGAGTACCAAAAGGTGTCCATCCTCAGTCCATGTGACTTGGGTTTCCATCCAAGGGGCTTGTACCCTCTGCTTGATTTATCACGTTTTTATTTAAGCTACAGTTTATTTACTCCAAATTTTATGATATTTCATTCTTATAAATTCACAGCTATTTCTCCTTATTCTTGGAGCTCTAAGATATCAGGCAAGGACTGCGCCCATTAAACTTCACCCGATAAGCCTTAACTTAGAATAGGCTTTGCAGTGTATCTATTAACTATATGCATTTAACCATCTCAGTTCTGTTTGCTGGAGATGGTTAACTATGTTGCAACTTTAGGAAATTAGAAAAAATAAAACGTTTAAGTCTCGAAAACCTACAAAGGACATCCACCTAATCATCCTGGTCTTTAAAAGAATCTAATTATACCCTCCAATCTTTTTTGGAGGGGCAGAAGTAGAGTGAATATTAGTCTTGTCTACAAAACTATACCTAGGAATTTTTTTTTCAGTCAGTCCTGGCTTCTGTCTGATTGCTGTTCCCAGTTTTCCTAGTTATAAAATGAAGATAATAAGACCCCCGCTTTAACTATCTCACAGGGTTAATATAAGAAATGTATAAGATAATATATGAAAAAGCTCATTTAAAAATATAAGGAGTAAAAAATAAAAATGTAAGGTACAATATTATTAATAATAATGGCACTTTCTGTGACCACAAAGAGACACCTACAAATCCCCTCCTTTAACCCTAAAACATTTTAATTAAATTCTCTTTTTTATCTCCTTTTTCCACACCAACAACCAAAAAGAAAAAACAACAAAACCAGTGTTTCAGCATAATCTTTTGGCCTTGGACTTTAATTACAAATGCCAGCAAAGATTTACATAGAGTACAACATAAGTATATTCTGACATTCTGAAAACCCTAGCCCTCCTCTCAGACTGATTTCATTTTCTTTTTTCCTTTCTTATAACCTTTTCTATATTCCCCTAAAAAAATGAAACTGCCTACCAATATTACAGCAACCTTCACCACTATGAATATTTTAGTTATAGTTACCCACCTCAAAACTCTTATAAGTGGCCTCATGGCTTTCTTATGCAAAAGTACCATATGTATTTCCTCAAATGTGTGTCCAAAATTCTTCCAGATTTTTGGGCTTCCCTGGTGGCACAGTGGTTAAGAATCTGCCTGCCAGTGCAGGGGACACAGGTTCGAGTCCTGGTCCAGGATGCCGTGGAGCAACTAGGCCCATGCACCACAACTACTGAAGCCCACACACCTAGAGCCCATGCTCCACAACAAGAGAAGCCACCGCAATGAGAAGCCCATGCACCACAACAAAGAGTAGCCCCGCATCACCACAACCAGAGAAAGTCCATGAGCAGCAATGAAGACCCAAAACAGCCAAAAATAAATAAATAAATTCATAAAAATAAAATTTCCAGATTTTTAGAGCCCATTACAGTGTCTCCACATTAAGATTATAGACACTGGTACTGCTCTATAAGTTTACAATTTGAAAGCTCAGTTCAGGAATGCAGAGTCCCCAAAATGAGAAGAGAAGTGTATTCCAGTTGAGAAGACAGCATAATATGAAGACCTTAGAGCAGGAAAAAACTTGGAGGGTGTAGATCAGTATAGCAGCTATTCCAGAAAGAGCCATTAGGAGAAAGGCAAGAGCTGAGCCTGATAATGCAAGGGCCACATTTTACAGGGCTGGGGCTTTGCAGATTGTGTTAAGGATTTTGTTTTAATTAAGGTGTAACAGGAAGCCAAGAAAAGGTCTTTCTTAGATCTCAGAGAATGGTAAGTAGAGTTTTCCCTCTATATATAATGAATACGGAATTTAAGTATAAGTATAAAGAAAAGCATGGGAATGATAAACACCAAATTCAAGAGAATGCTTACCTTGAATTTGAAGAATCCTTCAAATTTGAAGAATGCTTCACAGGAGGTTTTGACTGTATTAGTAATGTTTCATTTCTTATAACTATATAGGTATTTTAACCTATTCCTCATACATTTTTGTATGACTAAAATTTTCAAATAAAAAAATTTTTAAAGAATTAATGATTGCTAAGAATCACTGGCTCATTTCCTTCTATTTTTTTTTCCCAGGCTCATATTAAATCTTCTTAATTTTGAGAAAGACAAGCGCACAGAATTTAGGGATCTCCCCTCTTATACGCTTTGTTTCATGGGCCTTTATTTTCTAGACTTTTAGCATCAGATGTTAAAGGCTCTTTAATTAGCTTACTCTTTGTTTTAGCATACACTATAATCCTTGTAGCTTTCCAACAACCACAGAGTTAATATGAGGATTAAATGAAATAAAGCATTTAACATAGCATTTAGCACACAAGAGCTCAATAAATTTTAACTACTGTCTTTATTATTTCACTTACTATAGTTTATATTCCCAGTCCTAAATATGAGTCAGAACATTAGAACTTAAAAAAAGCTGAGTGTATATGGCCAAATGGTGCTCTGGTATGCACACATGCACACATATAACATATACTTCCAATATTTATAGTTTTTTTAAAAACACACTCCTTTTGTGCTCATGTAAGCATTAAATAACAAAATGTTAATTTGAGGCCTTTTTATTGACACTAAAGAAATACCTTTAAAGAAAAGGTTAAAATTCTGCATTTCATGGTGCACGATTTTAATAAGTTTACTAACTTCTAAGTACAATGCTACATTGGAATGATTTATTATTGCATAAAGCTGCAATAATATTCAGTATGGTCCATACTATGTGTAAAAGGCTCATTTTTGTAAGATCAAGTAATTTATGGAAAAATTCAATCTTATAGAATTGAATATTGACATCAAATTTCTTCTACAACAGGAGGAGCAGTCTTTGATGGAAGAACATTATTAAAATCGTATCTTTTCACTTAATTTTCTTTGTACAAATAGCACAGATCCTCTCATTTCTCTTTCCTTCCAATTCACAAATACAATAAAAGCTGTCTTTAGAAAGGTCCTTAAATTAAACATCAGGATGAAATGAGTACTAGGACCCAGAAAATAAGAGAACTTATGACAATTTTTGTCACCTAGAAGTCTGAAAAATATCTCACTGAATCTTTATGCAAATATTATATTTTAAATTATATTTTCATTTTCATATCTAAGAATCCAGAACTTGCTCTTGTGAAAAAACAACAACATGTCACTCAATATTCTTCAGTTAGAGGTTTGGACTTAGATTGCTATAGAAATCGTTCCTCCATGCCCACTTCCTGGTTCTTAATCACAAATCTAATCACGTATTTTTATAAATATTCAAAATTAAATATATTTATCTACTTACGTAAATACTTTTCAGTTAACTTTTACTGATAGTCTATGTGGGGATCTCATTAACAAACACATTTGGAACTTTTTAGATTTGTTCCGGCAGCTTGTAAATTCATATTAGATTTAGCTGTTTAAATATATCAACATTCTAGGCATTTTAAAAAACTGATATAAAAGATTAATCCCAAGTTTTGTTTTACTTACCAAGCTCTGCCATTCCACCTCACTGCCTGAACAATATTATCAGCTCTTCGGATACTCATTCTTGCTAAGTAAAAGCATATTTCTTCTCTAGCTGGATTAATAATCAACTTTCTAGATAGTTCATTTGTAATTCTCTTCTGGTTAACCCTTAGCATTACAGCAGTCTGCCCAACTCATGCTAATCAATTTATGACGTGGGAAGGAAAAGGAGAAATTCAATTATGCAGATAACAAATGGAAAGCAAAAAGGAGAGACAGTTTAGATTAGGCACAAAAGAACAATCAGCCTTACTTTTTTTTTACACTAAAACGTACAAATCTTTATGTTGGATATTACAAAAGCACTCAATATACAATATACATAAGGAGAAAAACATAATAGGCTTACAACACACCAGCCGAGTTCATATCAGCCCATGTTTTCTGCCTTCTGACATGCCAATAAATAGAAATCAGCTCTGAGAAAAACAGATACATTTTTCTCTTAGTAGAAAGGTCTGACTTTCAACCTCTAAATGCCTCGTTTCTCAAGATTTGTGATTATTTGGTCCCTTATCCTACTATAGGTGCCACCTCAGGCTTTATGGAGATTTTCTCCACATGTGATCAGTAGAAACTTGCATCAGAAAAATGTGGAGCTCTTGTTAAAAATACAGACACCTGGGCCCCACTTCAGAAATCCAAAGCAGCCCAGGTGACTCTTTTTTTTTTTTTTTTTTTTTTTTTTCGGTACGCAGGCCTCTCACTGTTGTGGCCTCTCCCCTTGCGGAGCACAGGCTCCGGACGCGCAGGCTCAGCGGCCATGGCTCACGGGCGCAGCCGCTCCGCGGCATGTGGGATCTTCCCGGACCAGGGCACGAACCCGTGTCCCCTGCATCGGCAGGCGGACTCTCAACCACTGCGCCACCAGGGAAGCCCCCAGGTGACTCTTATGTACATTAAAAATTTGAGAGCCACTGCTCTAGGACTGTTTCTGATCTCGTCCTAAAGAGGCTCCAACACAATCCCCTGGGACTCAGAATGACATTAATTACTCTTGCTACTAGTTTGACCCTGACTTTTTGTTTTGATTCCAATACTAGGATTCTACTTGTTTTCCTATACCTGAGTGCACTAGTCCATCTAAGACCATGACCCTTCTGTGAATTTGATAACCTTTCACTTGCAGACTACTCAGAAACTGGAATCTGTCCTTTAACTCCACTTGACGTCTATGGCCATACTGTGGCCTAGCTTCCTAAATATCTTACCACTTGCTCCCAGACTTTTCTTGCTTTGTCTTGCTTTTATCTCCTGTTTTATACCTCTCTTCTACATACATGAACTACACTTGTTAGTGTGCATTGTCCAATCTTTTACCTAATGTACTGTCTACTACATTAACTTTCTCCCAAGGCTGTTTGCATCCCAGTGGACCACTATCAGTCTGCCTGATACCTATTACAATCAACAGAACTTGCTTAGTCTTATCTAGAGGTGTGAAATGAACAACTAGCTAAAAGGTGAAAAGACAGACATGGCAGCCTGTGGTTTCACAAATTGTTACAAAAGCCCATGTAAATAGTTAGAATGAGGGAAAAGACAATGACTATGGAAAAAGAGGAAAGTCCTTGAGAATTGGAATAGTAAAGCAGGTAAAATAAAGCGAAAAAATGTGTAATTCTAATCATTTGTTTTTATTTTCATGAAATCTATTAAGAAACGTCAACAAAACGATGATTATTTAACCTGGAGAGAAGGTAAAATGATTAAAAGAAAAATAGTACTGGACTAGTAGAACTCAAAAGACTTGGATTCTAGTGGCCTCTTTACCATTTCCTAGATTTATGATCTAGATTAAGTCTCTGAAGTTTTCTGTGCCTTGGTCCCTCCCTAAATGGGTGTAACAAACATGCCCTGTGCATCTAAGATTATTTTGATAATTAAACAAGATCATATTTATTAAAGAGCTTTAAAACTATAAAGATCATACAAATTTAAGGGATTATTGTAGCTATATAAATTGCTATTAATAAAGATTATAATTAACACTTACCCACAAAGGACATAAAATGGTGATTTTTTTTGTTTTATATTATTTTTAAAGGAAAGTATAAATCAAATACAGTGAAAGAAGTAAACAGGAGTTTGTTAAACGTCTTTCCTAAGAAAATTTCAAGAATAGGACAAATATCAGTTAGGAGCAGAATAAGGTAAAATCATCCAAAAATGTAAGTAATCAGGTTAACCTGAGTTTGCCCAGGTCAGACCTAAACCTTAAGAGTCTTACCAAAAGGACTTCTAGACGAGGAAAAAGATCATTTGGCATGACACTGGTGACATTTCTCGTCCAGAACCACCTCCCTAAAGCTAGAGTTCAGAGTGACTTCAAGTGGCAAGAGCTTGGAGCATTTGTTTCAAGACATTTAGTCTGTATCCAACATGGCTTATCCAAGATTCAGCCAAATGCTATGATTTAATTTAACTGAATAATGTGTACAAATGAAAATTGAGAAAACAGAAGTCCTTGGCCAGTGCACAAATAGGTTGATGAGAGTTGCCCATGTGAAAAAAGAAAGAGACTGATTCTTGACTTTAAAAAATAGACACTTCCATCCTTTAAAGTTTCAACAAATGCATTCAACAAATATTGTTGCACATCTACTATATTCTAGGCACTGTGCAAGACACTGGGGAATATAACTGACCAAAACAGTCAAAAATTCTCCACTATCTAGAGCTTATATTATAGGAAATAAAAGGAGAAAATGGCAAATAAATTTAACAGACATGCAAATTATATAGTATGTTAAAAGTTGATAAAGGCTATGGAAACAAATAGACCTGCATTAGGGAGATGAGGAATGTTTGGAAGGTAACAATTTTAAAATAGGGTGGTCAAAGTAGACCTCAACTGAGAATATGACATCTAAGCTAAGACTTGAAAGAGGTGATGGGGTTTGGTGGGGTTCTATGATCATAAAGGACTTTTATCATCAATTTTTAAATTTTACCACTTTAATAATAAGTGGAAGATATCCTTATAAATTAACCTTCACATTATAATAGTGAAAAGTTGGAAATTGATAACTTACTGGTAAAACAAATTGTGGTACAACCATATGATGGTATATGATATAGTCATTAAAATCATATTTTTGAAGACATGGGAAAATCCAATAAAATTATTTCTTAAATACAAAAATGTATCTACAGTATGATGCAATTTTGCCTTTTTTAAAAATTTACCCAACAACTGTTTTTCAAGTGCCATGTACTGTTCTGGGCACTGAAGAGAGGGTAGTAAACAAGCTAGACATGTTCTTTCTTCTCATACACACATAGATAAAAGATTGAAATGAAATATACCAAAATGTTACTAGGAGTAATTTTTTAATTATGAAATAATAAGGTGAAATAACAGATTCTTTTATCCTCTTTTATTTTATCCTCTATAGTCCAAATTTTCTAAATATGTTCTAAACCGTTCCAAAAATAACATATGTCATATTCTTTGATCTAAATATTATGGTTCATATTTTCCTCAGGATATCTGTTTGGATAAAGCACAAATTTACACTCTTATAATATCTGTCAAATATATACTGCATTTTTCAATCATACACTGATTTTATGTCTCACACAGCTAATGAAGTTGAATAACATCAAGTCCCTTTCTACAGTTGCAAAAACTAAGAAACAGAACAGTTAACTAATTTGCCACACTGGAAAGAAAAAGTGTTTCAATTCTAAATTGTAATAACGTGTATGAAAGTATTTCACACAGTGCCTGGATCGACAAAGTCTGCTGATTCTGAGTGCTATGCTAGTACTTTAGGTTACAACTCTCCCCAGTCATGTCGGGGATTGTGTGTGTGTGGGGGGGGTATTGTCAGGAAAAAGTTTCATTTATTTAAAATGGAACTTTAATAGTTATAAAAAAATCTGATCTGAATCTTAACCCCAACACCAGACGCTAGCTTGATTCCATCTCCCCTCAGCAACTAAAAAGACCAGTAAAGAAGTTCAACATGTCCCTATAATGTTTCTTCATTCTTCCTTTGGTTCAAGTTTTTATATTTAAATAGTATAGCAAACGGCATCTATTTGTCTACCTCAACTAGTTGAGTTACCTTGGGCAAGTCATTTCAACATTCTGGCCTCACTTTTCTTATTTTTCAAACACAAGAATTGGACTAGATGATCTCAAAAGTCCTTAAGCTCTAGAATTTCGTGATATTATTATTTCAAGTCTGTGAAGTACCAACAATAAATTAAATGAACACAGCTTCTCAGAAAAAGAAGGGCTACAGCAATAAGGATAGTTGGCTAGTAAAAGTAAGAAAACAAAGACCTGGGATTAAAAGAGAATTTGAAAATCTCCCTAACCCCCTGGACCAAGTCCAGCTTCAATTACACAAGGGTTGTTTGGGGACAATAGAGAGGGAGAAATATGAAGGTTCCTTTGATCATCAAAAGATGATCTTTCTGCTTAAAAAATTAGTATTCCTATACTCTCTCTGATTCTAAACACACACACACACACACACACTCACACAGGAGCTTGCACACAAGCACACACACAACAACCACAACCAAATGTTTTAATATTAATATGGAAGAAAAATAGAAGCCACTTATTTTGCTGAAATAAAGGTATTTCAAATCCAGAGAGAGTGATTTGGTTTTGAGGGTTTTTAAGAAACAGCACCATATTCAATCCTTTTCTATCACCGCCTCTGTAATACAAAACCTCCAATAGCTCTTAAAATTGTGGCATTTTCTTATGTACAGAGAGAAAAATTTGTGTTGCTACTGCAGCAACATCTAAACAGTTTCCTGTAAACTTTCTGTGATGGAAGTCATAGGATTTATGATAAAACCCTGTAAAGTGGTATAACAAATTTCTTTCATATTTATCATTCATTTTACTCAGTGTGCATTTTGAAGGAAAACCTTTTAAGAACACCAATAATGTGAGAAAGCTACAACAACTAAATTTATTGTTAAGTATCGCATCACTGGTCCTCCTGGGAGTTCAGGAAGAAAGCTTAAATCACATTTCCTAACACATTGGAGAGCTTCCCAGAGATGTGATGGCCCACAGAGGCAAACCATCCAAAGCACACTGGAATCTCAGAGATAGTGACAAAGAAATATCACTTCGTTTAATAAAAGCGAATTGAAGTTACCCCTCTTTCTTTAACAAAGTACAAACTCTCTCTTACCCCGTTTTTCTCCTTTCCTTCCCCTGCTCTTTCCTGTTTCACCTGACTAAACCGTAGGTATTTGTTCCATCACCTGACTTAGGGGCTGGCTAGAAATATCAGAAAAAAAACAATCTACCATTGTTACATGAGACAACAACCTTTCACGTCCTTGAAGCTCACCATGACCTTTCATCTTTCCTATCCTCAATGGTCTCTCCTAACAACTAAAACTACACTCAGTTGGGCTGAATTCCAGATTGTCATAAAAAGAACTCTGTCTTTTCAAAACAAAACCAATTTTTACACCAAGGTGGGGGAGAAACACAAGTCCATTGTTCCCTCACAGATGGAAGTTGGAGTTACTAAGGCAACTGCTCTAATCCTCCTTTTTACCACCTTTTTCACATCACTGGCCTATCAAGTATGCTACCTTTTAACTCATAAGCTCAAAAGCTGGTAGTCTAACTGGCTGCCCTAATTAGCTACGATTTTCACACTACAGACAACATGATGAGCTAATCGAAATTTGCAAAATAATGACGTACCTCCAGCAAATATTCCTCCTCCTGAGGCCCAGTCTTAGAATAACAATAATGAGACCATTATTAGAGAAGGGCATTAAAATGCTGCACTGCTGCTAAACAGAGAACTTAATTGTTCTGGTCTTGTCCATTGAATCAACAACCTATTGTTGTGGACTTGAAAAATAAAGGACTGGAGAATGGGTGCCATGATGATTGGTCTGTGCGGCCATACCGGCACTCTGTAGAATTGTTTTCTTTTGAAACTCTTGATGGACTAGTAGTTTTGTTTAAAAGTAACATAAAAGGCGATTGTCTGGATAAAAAGTCCTATTTATTGAAATCCTTAGAAGCAGTTGCATGGATTTGTTCCTGACCCCTGAGATAAAAACACAGTGACCATAATAACACCATTTGTAGAGAGCCCTGTTACCACTGCCTACAGTAACATAAGATAAGAGACGGTCTTTTCTAGCTACTGTAGGAAGGAAGGAAGTACTTCTGAGCAGAAAGCAAGAATGATAAAAGGTCAAATACTGGGTAAAGCTCATTAATCTCTGAAAGAAAGACTTTAAAAAATAATGCTAATTTAAGAATTCTGCACAATTGCTACAGATTCAAGCACATGTAAGAAGGCTCACAGCTCCTTTTTTTTTTTTTCCTCACTTTTGGGCTTCCTTCCTTTGGTAAAAAGAGGATTAAAATAAAATGATTATTAAATAACCGTCACAAGATGTCTCAGGATAACATGGGGAAGAAGAAACCCGAAGTTTTCCGGATGATTATTCTTATGGTCATCCCAGCCTATAGCAAGAATAATAAAACACTGAAGTTAAAGGTTAACTAGTGTAAAATTTTTAGCAGTAGAAAAGCACTGTTTACACACTGTAAAAATGTCTTCTATATGGAGCCACGGTACATGTTTTCTGTAAAGTCAGGTCAGAATTTCAGTGTTGAATTGTGGTGGGAGGGAGTATACTTTTTTGTTTGTAGGTATTTGGGGTGGGGTCTGTTTGTTTTTTATCAAGTGAAATCTGCATTATATAAAAATGTATTAAATTGTAAATAAGACCTCTTGCTTCATTCAATCTGTTCTTTGCTTCATTTATCTTCATCTTGTTAGGCTAAATTAATTAACAATCTCACTGTTGCACACTTTCTCTTTTCATTACATCAAATAATGGCCCATATACGGAGAAAGCCCTCACCACGGGAATTCTGCAACTCTACTGCTAAGAAGAGTTTCTGTGTATCAGTGCAGCAATATTAACTAGATACATTCATTTTATAAGCATTTATTAAGCTTACTTTTCATTGTTAACAACCAATTAAGCACCCAAATTCCTAACATATTAACAATAGAAAACCATAAAAAAAAAACCCTAGAGTAGAAGTTGTAAGATACAATAAAAAGAGGGAAAAAAATCACATTGTATATCCACAATCAGGTTTCACCATCAATTCACCCAAAATAAGAAGAAACACATGCAAATTGGGCAGGTATGTTTTCACAGATACAACACAACATTGCATAAAAGGTTTTAAAGACACACCCCAAGCTGTTCTGCTCCTTGCTTTGGAATGTCTAAAGTGTGATAAATTGGATGATTAGAATTTCATTGGTAAATCCCATTATTTTAAATCTATAAGAGTGAAATGTGTTAAACTCTTTTGTAAGTTTTCTTTCAACCTGAAACACTGTGGCATCTGGAGCTATGCAAATGGACAAAACAGTAAAGCCCTTTTTAATCTTTCCCTGATCAACCAGTGCCGCTTTCTCCAATCACAGCTTTGTGCGTGATATCTTTCTGCTAGCATTTCTTATTTAATTAAAACAGACACTGACAGAAGGACATGGATTAGTACTGTAATGATGCATTTACTTAGATTAATCGGAGGCTCCTTTTAGAGTAATGGCTTAAACAAAGAACAAAAGGAAATTGTTATGAAACAGCCTTTTATCCCAGGCAAAGGTCGCATTATGAGGTTTTTAATTTTGTCAGCTTCTGTTATACTCTGCCTTGCTAGTGGAACATGAGAAGTGCTTTTACCCCCAATAAAGCCAGTTATTATAAAAACAGCCATTAAAGCTTCAAATTAAAATGTTTGATTTTAAAACAGGTTACTTAGCTTTCAGAGCCCTCTAATTAGCATGTTGTACATTGTTGTGCAGAAAAGAAGACTAAAATGCTAATGACCTACCGCCAGGTGACCACACTGCTGTGCAAAATAATAAGGACCTTTCCAAGTAATATGATGAATTAACCAAGTACAGATCCCCCATGCAGCCGCACCCCTTCTCTGAATACAGGTCCAGATGAATGCAGGGCCATAACTGTTAAGATGTGTTCAGTAATGCCCTGCCTCAGTCTAGGAGCCTCTGATTCTCAGCCAGCTACTTTTTATATATTCATTAAAAAGCAGACTTCTTTCTACCACAAAAGAAAGTGAATGAAATAGCAATACTATATAGAGAGTCTGAAAATAGAAAAGACAATAGTCATTTGATTTCAAAGCACAAAGAATTAAAGTACCATGCCCCTAACAAAACTATCTCTTTGCTCTTTTCATCGAATCTTTCTCTCACTCTAATATGTTGCACTTGCAGAGTATAAATGGAGTCAAGATTTTAAAGCTCAGTCTTCAATCACATTTATTTTTATACTATGTTGTCTTTAACTGGCCCAAAGAAAATCCAGTTTCCCTTTTCCTAACCTCATTCTTCCCCTCTATTTTACTGACTCCACCCAGCACCACTGTTCCCTAGTCAAAATTTGTTCTTGACAATGGATATATCGGCATTTGTGTTTCTTACCATATGAATTTAACTTAATTACTTTCACTACTTCCATTTTCTGCCTTGTCTTTCTTGATGGACTGAATGATTCTGTGCCCTATAAGGCTAACATACATTTGTTGAATATATAGACTAGGTGGGGAGTTATCTCCAGAGTTCCTAAAATCAACCCACAAAGAAAACATCTTCCACTTTAAATCAAATCTCACTCAAGTATCACTGAGTGGTTGGATCTAGGAATTTCCTGAAATCAATGTGAAATGTATATTGTTTTTGGAACAACAAGAAATCACTCAGGATCATCTGTGACATCTGCCCATTTGAGTCTTTTTAAAAAGAGGTTACAGGGACTTCCCTGGTGGCGCAGTGGTTGAGAGTCCGCCTGCCGCTGCAGGGGACACGGGTTCGTGTCCCGGTCCAGGAAGATCCCACATGCCGCACAGCGGCTGGGCCCGTGAGCCATGGCCGCTGAGCCTGTGTGTCCAGAGGCTGTGCTCCGCAACGGGAGAGGCCACAACGGTGAGAGGCCCACGTACAGCAAAAAAAAAAAAAAAAAAAAAAAAGGTTACCTGAGGTTGTTTCAATTATCTATGGCCACAAAAATGCTGCGGGTTCAACCACCCCAAAGCTCAGTGGCTTAAAACAATAAGCATTTAATTAGTTCATACGTTTGCAGGTCAGCTGGGTGCTTCTTCTGGCTTTAACTGAGGCCACCAACATGTCTTATGGTTGGCTGGCTTTTGGCTGATCTAGGATGGCCTTGGATAGGACAGCTAGAGTAATTCGACTCTGCACCATATATCTCATCCTCTGGCATACTAGCCCAGGCTTGTTCTTCTCATGGTGACAGAAAAGCACAAGAGTGTGAACAGAAATGCACAAGTGCTTTTACAAGCCTCTACTTGTGTCACATTTGCTAACATCCCATTGGCCAAAGCAAGTTAAATGATGGATCCCAGAGGCAAGAGGTGAGACAGAATGCCCTATCCAGAGTGGGAAGGGCACTCTAGAGTTTCATGGCAAAGGTCATAGATATAAGGAAGGATGAAGAAGAAATGGGGCCTTTAAGGCAATCAGTATTAGCAAAGAAGTCGAGGTCATTTTGATGATTCCCAAAGTAGTAGAAGTTTCTGTTTTGTTCCATTTTAACTAATTTAGTCTAGATGGCTACTCAAAATTGATCTCACTTTTATTTCAATAAGTGACAAAAACTTTTTAAAGCAAAACAATTGACAAACAACCCCACCCCACTTATTTCCATTGATTTACAATTTAAAAACTGCAATTATAAAGCTAATTCTAAAACATGACCTTGGGACGTCCCTGTTGGTCCAGTGTTAGACAATCTGCCTTACAATGCAGAGGACACGGGTTTGATCCCACATGCTGCAGGGCAATTAAGCCTGCATGCCGCAACTATTGAGCTCACACGCCTCAATGAGAGAGGCTGCGTGCCACAAACTACAGAGCCCACGCGCTCTGGAACCCACGTGCCACAACTAGAGAAGAGGCAAACCCGCATGTCACAACTAGAGAGAAGCCCGCGCGCTGCAACGAAAATGTTCCCGCATGCCTCAAAGAAGATTCCACATGCCGCAACTAAGACCCGATGCAGCCAAAAATAAATAAAATAAAATAAATAAATCTTGGGACTTCCCTGGTGGCACAGTGGTTAAGAATCCAGCTGCCAATGAAAGGGACACGGGATCGATCCCTGATTCAGGAAGATCCCACATGCCACAGAGCAACTAATCCCATGCGCCACAACTACTGAGCCTGCACTCTAGAGCCTGCGAGCCACAACTACTGAGCCTGTGTGCCACAACTACTGAAGCCCGCGCGCCTAGAGCCCATGCTCCGCGAGCCCGTGCCCTGCAACAAGAGAAGCCACCACAATGAGAAGCACGTGCACTGCAATGAAGAGTAGCCCCCACTCGCTGCAACTAGAGAAAGCCTGCGTGCAGCAACGAAGACCCAACGCAGCCAAAAATAAATAAATAAAACGAATTTATAAAAAAAAAAATAATAAATCTTAAAAAAAATAAAATAAATAATAGATGACTTTTACAAGTTCACCATTTATTTTTGTTTACTAACTTGCTGTGACTCAGTTATTCCTTGATAAAAAGTTTCAAAACTACAAACCTTTGTATCTCAGAAGCCTCACTTCCATCCAGAGAAGCAGCTAAGTCTGAGGATGTATCTAATGGATGCTCTATCCAGAATTTTCTTCATCACTATATGTCAGAAAGTATAGACAGTTCCATTTCACAGAATACCAGCATACAGTATATCACAGTCTTTCACCACAGAAGACATAGTCACAATAGCAGTGTTTTTTAAAAACTTGTTTTTCCTTAAGTCGGGCCCTTAGCACACATATCCCTATGTTTTTCTAATATCTCTGACTGTGAAAAAGGAAAGCAAAGAAAATCTTTGCTGTCACAGGGCTATATGACAGAGCATGTCCTAGAATAAGATGATTAAGAAGCTAATTTTAAACTCTACAAATTCTCTGTTTCTGACCATATGAAGCAAAAGATCAATGAGGAAAAGTATTCATGGTGGCTGCACAGATTTCCCAGAGTTAATCTGTCAGGGGCCCTACACATAGTTCTAGCGAGATACCTAGAGCTAGTTACCAGTCTTTCCACTCAGAAACTCTCATCCATTAGGAGTAGGAGTGATTACCGGACAGAATTCCTAACCCCTGTGGCAAGGGAAATACTATCCTATATAGTACCACTCAACAATTATCCCTGTGAGCAATTAAAATAACCAGTGAAGTGGGTCTCCAAAAGGAGCCTTCAGCCATTCCTTCATTTGAGCCAGCACTGACAATGAGTGCTGCCAAAGCTGGCACAAACACCCCAAAGAACAAGAAAGAAAGGCCAGCAAAGCTCAATCTTGCATCTAAAGATATTAAAAAGGAAACTAAATGACATGGAGAAAACTAGCCTAAGAATTACCCAATTAATGCAGAACAGAAAAAAAATAGCATAATAAAATGCTTTTTAAGTCCCTTTTACTTTTCCACATTCCTTTGTAGCTTATTTCAGTAATAATTTTGTTTAAGAGTGATGCCCTAAATTATGGTTTGCCTTTATAAACAAGGATGATACCTGGCAAGAATGCAGTTTGCACTGGTTCTGTAATGTTTTGATCAACCAAATCTTCTAACCTGGTCTTCAGCAAGTATCAATCATTAGAGCAGTGATCCAAGGCCATGGAACAGAGCAAAGCTAATAGGCCCATATAAGAATCAAGACAAGCACTGTGCTCTCATTAACACTGGGTTCTAAATAAACAATAGGCCCAAGTTCAGAGAGCTGTACTAATCCTTCTCAATAGAAGTATCTTCAGTTTAACTCAAAAGTTCCTTTTAAAGTCTCTTTGCTTTGACAGAAAGACAAAAAGAAAGAGAAACAAAAGCACCTGGATATCAGAAAAGGAAAGGGCCTTAGAGAACAAGGATGAAAAAGCAAAGCTCGAACTCCTTGAGAGCACGATCTTTGAATATCTAGTACCTGGTACGCAGTAGGTGCTCAAAAGCTCTGTGTTTAATTAAATTGTGATACATTTAGAAGAATAGTTACAGACAGAAGAAAGTAAGCACCTCTGTTGTAAGAAATTGCATTGGTAGTCATACCAGATATTCAGGAAGCGCAAACTTAAGAGTTTCTAACATTTGGTTGAACTATTTTTATAGGATAAAATGAGATGAAACGTAGCTCAAATTATGTGTGGAGCCACACCTAACTTCTCAGATCTTTTATAGAGATAAAAATCTTACTAAAATTAATGCCAAGGAGAAACCTGGAGGAAGAACAATGTCATTAATGGCTTAATGCAACCAATGGGTAATTGTGGAGCCTGAAAGAGAAGCTCTATCACTTTGCCTTTTAAAGGGCATTAGGGACATAAACAGCTAAAAACCCTCCCCACCAAAAAACAGCTATCTTAGGCTGATGTTTCAAAATATTTTAAGGATAGAAATATTTTTCCTCCTAGTTAGAATTTAAACTTAAATGCCTCTAGGGGAGGTAACACAATGATTTCATTTCACATGAAGATGTATATGACATCCAACTCATTTTATAAAGCTAGAATATCCCTGGTTCCAAAACAAAATAAAGATATTATAAAAAGGGGAAAATTAAAGACATCTTGTTTATGAACACAAATGAAAGACTCCATTAAATATTAATCTATACTGTAAATGAAAATCCATCAAGAATAAGTAGGGGGTTTTTTTGTTTTTGTTTTTGCGGTACGTGGACCTCTCACTGTTGTGGCCTCTCCCGTTGCGGAGCACAGGCTCCTACGCGCAGGCTCAGCTGCCATGGCTCACGGGCCCAGCCGCTCCGCGGCGTGTGGGATCCTCTCGGACTGGGGCACGAACCAGTGTCCCCTGCATCAGCAGGCAGACTCTCAACCACTGCACCACCAGGGAAGCCCAAGAATAAGTAGGTTTTAATCCTCATAATGCTAGATGGTTCAGAAAATCTGCCAATAACACCACATATTCACAGATTAAAGAAGAAAAATTCTACGAACATCTCAGTAGATGCCAGAGATGCAGCAGAAACCTACAGAAAACTTCACAGTTATTGGTGAGATGTTATGATGCATTCCCACAAAAGACGGAAAGGATGCCTTCCCTCAGTAAGAGCTTCAGGTTAACTTTGAATGCAGTATCTCAAGACCAGGAGGAAGACTAATGGCAGTTCTTACACAAAGAAGGTAAGACACACCAGGGCTTCCCTAAGTGTCTGTATGGGTCGTGGCAAGCTCTTTGTGGTGGGAAATCGTTTATTATATAACATTAAATGAAAAACAAAGAACACAGAATGACATCTATGCTCTGATTACAGTTATGTTAAATTATTTTCTTAATATGGATGAGGACTGAAAATAAGCAGATACAAATAAAAACAGATGACAAATTGTGAAATTGTGTATGAGACCTTATCTTTTATCCTTGTTGTTTTAACATAAATGTGATTTTTAAATTTAACCAAATAATAATAATAATAATGATGAAGGTGTACGTGACCACTACAGTATACTATCCTGTGAGCAGGTTTGGGTAGGGGAAATAAATAGACAATGAGTGACTGAAAAGAAAGAGAGATCACCATATAGAAAGTTTATAATAAGAAGAAAGGAATGGCTATTAGAAACAGGATCTTCCTGGAAATTTTATCCATTTTAAATTTTATTTGGTATGGGTTGAAAACTTGGAGGTCATTAGAGGAAAGGGGAAATCCTACATAATGACAGATAATAAAACTTCAAAATCCACTACCTCTGAGAAATCCACTCATATAACTAAGTGCACATGCCATTCCAAATATGCTATTGTCAGCATGAACTCTTAAAGGTTAAAGCTTCTACAACTTTGGCTTGATCTTAAAATGGTTCTAATGAAGGCTTTACTCTCATGAACTAGTTAGCATCCTAACTTCTGAACATGATAATTTCCTAATGAGAAAATCAATACCCAAGGGACTTAGATCTGAGGCTTTTAAATCTGAGGGACACATCTGTAATCTATAAGAATTAGGGAGAAAACAGTGCCAACTTAAGACCTCAGCACTTAAGTTTGGTCAAGTAGAAAGACCAAATTTGATTGCGAATATGCATCCTTGAGTGGCAGGGGGGAAAAAAGACCAAGAATCTTATTTTAATGGGTTTTTTTTCCTAAGGAATAAAATCATACTATAAAATGGTCCAGCACGTTTCTAAGAGAGATGATCAAATATCAAACTACTCTTTACATACATATTTCAAACAATGTGAAAGACAGGTAAAGTGGAGACCTCCTAAAAGGCTATGTAACAAATATAAATTTAAAACGTTGCCCATTTAAATGTGATTTACCAAAGTCAAATATAATTCGCATAACTATATGTGGAGGATAAATTTTCTTCCAAATTCAGATTATTTTTTTCTAAGAAAACAGCAAAATTTGTACTACAATATCCATTTCTGTTTTGTGATTTCCAAACAAGTGAGAAGATCTCTAATTTGGAGTAAATCCATTAAAGTTGATCTTAAATAGAATTATATATTAAGGAATAGGATTCATATATGAAAATGTAACAAGCAGAGGATATTTCTTCAGAGCATAGGTAAAGTACTCGCTCCAACTCCTGCCCAAGTTCTGCATCTAACTGCAATAGACAAGTGAATATTTAAAATATAAACAAATTTCAACTTCCTTTATTTAGGAAAAAGCAAAACTATTTTTTAGCCTATAAAAAATCCATAAACTTATTCTATTTTCAAAACAATATAAACTTAAAGTCTGGAACTTATCTAGCTATACCACTTCATTTGCACTTTATTCTTTGACAATACTAAAATTACTTCAGTACAAACTCTTCGTGTTTAAACGACTTTCATCATATCACCCATGCTCGTTCACACTCATGGAAGTTAAAGTGAAATAAATAAATTGCACATATTGGATGAGACAATGGATATCAAAATATTTCTCCAAATCACATATATCTATCTAACATATGAGTTGTGTGTCAGTTGTGCAATTCTGGTTGCATTTGTTAGAACACTTTTAGTTGTAAGTGATAAAAACCAACTCGAACTAGCTATACCAAAATAATTTATTGGCTCTACCTAACTGAGAGTCCTGGCTTCTGACACAGCTGGATTCTGTGCTATGATGATGTAATTAGGAGTTGGTCTCCATTTTTCAGGCAGGTTCTCCCCCTTCAAGGGCAAAGATGACTATCAGAAACCCCAAGTTAGCAATCACAGTAAAATGACTCTGGTTACCTCCCAGTAATTCCAGAAAAGACCCCAGATTAAGCCTCACTGGCGTGGCTTGGCTAACATGCTTATTTCTGAACAAATCGCTGTGGTCAGGCATATGGAATGCCCGCTCCCTATGACTTGGGAAGGTAATGGCAGCTTTACCCCAACCATATATACCAAAAGTGAAATAAAGTTGTTCCCTAAAAGAAAATAAGAGTGATTTTATCAGGAAAAAAAAAATGCTGGACATGGAATGCAGTAAACAGTCTATCTATAATTCACGAGTTTCTTTTTCTAATAATTATTACAGGGAGGTAACTTCAGGGAAAAAAATTAAAAACTGCAAACTCTTCATTGTAATAGTAGTTGCACAGCCAAGATTTCTTTGAATTGTTTCTAGCAGTCCCAAAAAACTATGATACTAGCCATGCTTTTTTTTTTTTTTTTTTTTGCGTTATGTGGGCCTCTCACTTTCGTGGCCTCTCTCGTTGCGGAGCACAGGCTCCGGACATGCTGGCTCAGCGGCCATGGCTTATGGGCCCAGCTGCTCTGCGGCATGTGGGATCTTCCCGGACCAGGGCACGAACCCGTGTCCCCTGCATCGGCAGGTGGACTCTCAACCACTGTGCCACCAGGGAAGCCCAGATACTAGCCATTCTTAAGACAAGTGAGAAAAAAAGAATTTTTCTTTTGATAACTTTAGTTCCATTCCCTCACTTCAGAGCCAGCTATCCCAAAGTACTCTTCCTATCCTTTTTTCTATCCTTAGCTATTGTTAAGTTTAAATTCTTAGAACACTTGCAAAGATTTATAGAGGCCTATCTTCAGCTACTGTCTCTACAAATTTCTATTCATGGGTCCCCAAGCACTACAAACACTGCTTTGGAGCCCAGGTATAAACATGTTTCTTTATGAGGTCAAGTAAACAAACAACTTTATTTTAAATGTAGGTCCCATATAACTTAACTCATTTATTATAATTTTTATTTGAAAAGATGTCTACACTTTTAAATGCATATGCTACAAAAGAACAGCATATTAAACTATTATTGTCCATTTGTATCTTGGGTTGAATTTTATCATCGAATGCTTTCATGAAAGAAGGATTTTATATGAGAAAATGGAAGGAAAGCATAAATGCACAGAAAGCCTGGAGAGAATGGAAGGGCAAAGAGTGGCTGAAGCATCAAAGGCAATATTCATTGAAGTCAAATTCATTCACACATTCATTTTATGCATATGTTTAGAACAGAGATATGAGCAAACTACTGTACTGGCGATGATACAAAGAAACATGGCATAGTCCCCACTCCAAAGTGGGACAGAAGAAACATGGGCAGCAATGGTGAGGGTGACACGTCAGTTCTTTCCCTACCCCATCACATGCTCCAGAGTTTGCTCAGGGTCTGACAATAAATAACTAACTTCACATTTTTTAATGTTTTATTCAGCTCATTTGCAAAGTCAAGAAACTACTTCTTCCCTAACTCTCAGGATAACATGGAAGCAGTAAAAGGAATCAACACATATAAGAGAAGCTAAATGTAAGAAGAGCAATGCATATTAGGTAATTTATGAAAAAGATTGAGAGTGTGGAGATTTTGAGAATTTTTAATTAACTCAATAATTATATACTGAGTGCTTATTGAATAGTAGGTACTATATGGTCATGTAAGTTATTTAAGATGGATTTGACTTCATATCCTTACCCTAAAAACCCACTTTTTTTTTCTTACATCTTTATTGGAGTATAACTGCTTTACAACCACTTTTGATCAGAAGCTAAGGACTGTCCACAGAAACTACTAAAATGACAAATTGTGAAAAGTACAAAAAGAGAAATGCAAAATACTATGGGAGTTCAAATGAAGTGAGATCAGAGAAGACTACCGGAATGGGGCCTTAAAAGATGGAAAGAAATCCTACAGGTAAGTATGTTTGTTAGAAATATTTCACATAGAGGGAATGGTATGAAATATAATATTCATACAAAAAATATATATGAAATATAAATTTCATACAGAAAAATACAAACTGTTTCTATACCGATCAGTTCAAAAGTATCCAGATAATTTTAGATGAAGATATCCTATTCATACAAGCTATCTTTTAATAACCTACCTTTTTAATACATTGTATTATTAAAATTAAAAGATCTTGAGAGTTATAAATAATGCATGCTAGAATACTTTGGCAGTCATCATGTTCACAATGTAAAGAGAATGAGACTCTTCATGTACTATCTGTATCAGGCATTATATGCCAAAGATACCCAAGATACATGCTCAATTTCTTATTATTTACTTTTTAGCAAATGAGCAATAAAATACGAAGTGAGCCTCCCACACCTAATAGGAAGTACATTTTAATATTTGAGAGGCCAGACTTGTAAATTACCTTCCTAATTGGGCAAGTAAAATCTTTATCTCTTCACCATAAAAAACAATTGGGCCTTTGTTATCTTGTGGCCAGCAAATAAAATACATACCATTTGCACAAATGCACCATTAACTACACAGGCAGAATAAATGATTGATCATGAGGGATACCAGCAAACCTCAAGATTATCTGGCAATATAAATGGCATGGCATTGGGCAAAATAATAGTAAAGAGAACCTAGGAAAAAATAATGTCTCCTGACAATATAAATTCCTGAGTTAAAAGAGTAAAGGCTTGAGGAATACAAATGGGATTTTGGGATAGTCCCTTGATTTTAAATATAAAGTTTAGCACATGTGACTTCCCAAGGGATTTTCCCCAATATGTAGCTATTTAAAGAATACATACTCACTCCACTTGCCTACCTCTTCCTGCAGTGAACATGATCACAAACTTCCTCCATTAAGTTGTTAGCACAATAGTTAGTTAAAGCAGAACTAGAGACACTCTGTCATGTGTAATGTGGTCAGCTTGAAAAATCCACCTTCACATTTAGAACCAAGTGCAGACTAGAATTCATAAGCAGACTTTAATAGAAAGAAAATGTATGTCCAGAAAAAGAGACTCTTACCAAGCTTCCTGTAGACTGACATGCCAACTTTTCCCACTGGTCAGCCTTATGTTTCTAGCATTATTCCTTAGCAAAGGAAGTAAAAAACTACAGGTAGGTAGAGAATTTTCCAAGATATCTTCTAATCTCTCTGGTACTATAAAAATTATTTATTCAGCATCCTAGGCAGTTTTCCAAGCATGACATTTTAGAGGATCTCATTGCCTTCCAAAATATCAAATTTGGAAACCCGAATGCTACCTGACAATTCTTGGAAACAACTGATGGCTAATTTGTCCAGCTAGAAAAGTAAAAATATGTCCAAAATTTTTCAAATTATGGACTCCTCATTTCTACATGTTTCCAGTTAAACCCAGAATTTGAGCTTCAAGTCCACAACACCAAATCATTCCCAACTGCATCTTTCAAGAACTTTATACCCTTCTTCTCTTGTCAAAATTTCTACATTCTCACTGATCTACTCAATTGCTCATTCAATAAATATTTATTGTATGCTTATTATCTATCTGCCAAGCACTGCAAGTGACAAGGAACCAGACGTATTTTTTTTCTTTGGGGGCTATGGAATTTGTGACAGAACAGTAGGGTCCCAGAGAGCCACTAACCAAGTACTCTAAATCTGAGCTAGTAAGTGGATGGGCAGGGTGGGAGACACGGAGACAAAGATGTTATAGAAACAATGCCTTCTGCCTCTCACTCTGAACCATAGAATGAAGCGTCAGAACCACTTATGTAAATTTGATGACCCATATTGTGTTCTTGATACTGGACCAAATCACCTACTCTAAATAAAGCAAGACTTGCTGGGAAAGCTGAAGCATTGTTCTGCTTGAAGAGAGGAAGTGAGATGCTTTTGATGAGAAGGAGCTAAGTAATAAGACACAGAACTGAAAAATCCAAATGTGCTTTTAAAAAAATCTACAATATTGGCTCTTTGAGGCTAACAATGACTAATTGATGAGAAAGCTAATGGCAAAATATTTACTTTGGGTTCCATCCAGGATGTATGCATTGCTTCCTAGCACATCCACACTCCTGGCCCATCCCATCACCAGTGGCATATTGTGTTCCCTATCTGAAAGACCCAGACACAGGGCTAGAATGTGACTAATTCAGCAAATATCCACAACTACTATGGAGGTAGTAAGTAGGAAAGAGGTCAGAAAGATCCTTGGCAGGCATTTACAATCGCCAGCCAGTTCAGGCTTCTGCCTAACAGATGATGCCACAGTTTGGGGGATTTAAAAGGATTCTCTTCTCCAAGAGGACTAAAGTCTACACTAAAAATAGAGAGAGATGGAATAGGATAAGAACCAGAAATACAGTAGAAGGAAGAAGGATGAGGAAAATATTTTACTACAAATTTTCAGCAACTTAATTTGGAGGAGAAAAAAAGATTCTGTTTTAGAAAACACTTCTAATTCTCATATCTGAATATATTTCTTATTTTTAAAAATTTAAATGCCCCAACCACTTTTATAAGATAGACATAAGTACACCCACAAAGCACAATCCCCTAAGCTTATGCAGATACTAGTACAAAGAAATTGCCAAAAATTTGAATGTGTTTTCAATTTTTTAATTCAAAGTGACCTCTACTTTTAATTCTCTTGGTTTATATAATTTTTAAGTGCTTTGCCCATTATAAATTATTTCTCTTAGTTTATTCTGCAATAAGCACTCACTCACTGGGTAAAACATTTTGAAATGTTCTCTAAACAAACTGAAATTCCTGATGCCACAGCTTTAAAACGTATGATGAAATTATGAAAAAAAAATGTGCATTTCCTGGAATATTCATCCAGTTGGTCCTTGCACATCCTTCTATGCTTGTAAATGCTGAGAATCTTTCGTTTGTATGTTACAGTCACAGATATCTAAAAATGTATTTTGCCCTCCCCTTACACCATCATATCCTAGTAAAGCTATTAAAACTGATGCCCAAAAGATAGGGATCATACCAATGAGAACAAAAGAGATTTGATTTCAAATACTCCTGAAGTAGAAAGTATTTCTCTACCTCCTTCAAATCAAAATCCACAAAATAAATAATTCTAAACAAGTGATGTGGTAGTTATCATTAATTTATTTTCCTCTGCTTTCTAACACAATAAGAAGCAAAAATAGCCTAGGATCCAAATGCACCGTAAGAGGAGACTGGAGAATTTAAGATCAAGAATTATGATCTTGAGAACCTGGAACTGCTACTCAGGCAATGGTAGCACCACAAGGTAACTGTAAACTTAAAACAAATACTAACAAATGTTTCCACCATCAAGGCAGAATATAACAATTAGTGTTAAGAAAAGTGCATCAGGAATAAGAGAAATGGGAAGAAGTGACAAATATCTTGCCTGAAGCTGACTTGAATCTGGCAGGCTTCCTCACATATTCCTAATAGCATTCAGTGGGCCACATATCCTTGGCTCTCTCTCATCTATTACTTTAGGATAAAAAAACAAACACTGGTAGACAAAAAGTGTGTATTGCAGGTTAGGGAAGAAGGAGACCTGGATGCCAGGCTTCAAAGAGTTAAGCCCAGGCACCTTCAACTAATATGGAAAGTTAAACAGAAATTTTTTACAAGCTGGCACCCGCTCACATAATGAGATGCATTGTCAGTCCTCACTAAGTGAAATATTTGTGTTGCCATGCAGCTAAACAAATGCCTTTTTTCACTTTCACTTAAGACAGCCTCCCACTTCTATTTCTCTAAACAGTAGAGGCAGGCCTAGCTGGGTAACATGTGTAGTCTGGACAGCATGTTTCCTGCCACCCCACAAAAGGAGTATTTATATTAACATTCCAGATTCATGGGGAATTATAGAAACTTCACACATTAAAGCCAATGTAAAATTTCTGCTACTTTAATATCTCCACTTTTCATTCAATGCAACTTGGCACAGAGTGAAATAATACAGTAGCATTAAAATCACTAAACATTCAAGAGTGTGGCAACATTTTTTTCACGTCATTTGCACATTACTATTCATAATGCTATGGCAATCTCCTATATAAAATAGGATGAATTCAAAAGTATGATTATCAAATTTATGGTGTGTGCTCACCACACCACACATTATGGTTTTGCAGCTTATTTGCCCTGAAGTAACAAAGATTTGCATAGAGTTTAAATGAGTATCGTCTATACAAACTATAGTACAGTTATATGCTTTTCTATATAAACCAGTAAAAAAAGTCATATTTCGTTCTTCTTTAGGGCGGTGTTTTATTACAATTAAATGAAAAGCTTAGCTCTGCTATTTCTCTGAAAACAAAGTCAAGACCAAAAGAGACAAGGTTCAAGAATTAGACCTGAAAACCATAGTGAGAAATTTTTAAAATAAAAAATTGTAAAGCCTAATTGAAGCCTAAAGCCTAACTCAAAGCCTAACTAAATATCTTGCTTTATCTCTAGAATAAGAGTACTGTTTCTCTGAAAATAAAATTTAAAAAAACCTTCCCAAGTAACTAACATCTACACAATAATGATGAAAAAAGCAATAGTTGAATTTTTCTTGTTATTAAACTGCTATTTGGAGCAATCTGATATTTTAAACCTCATTTCCAGACCCTCTCCCAGACTTACTATCAGTACCATAGTAATAGCTGATCTCTAGCTACCTAATTCAACATCGGGCTCCCCCAAATCTTGTAAGTGGTTTTCACATAGTTCAAAGGCAGAGAGTAACCCAAAGAGATATTCTCTTTCGGTTTGAGAAGCATTTTTACATTAAAGAAAAAAAGTGACAGAATGGATCTCTAAATTTTTTCTGAGATTTCTCAAGGTGAATCAAACTCAAGAGTAATTCTCCAATTCTGTTTTTAAACATGATTTGGGAAATAACATATTCTATCTTGAATAATTGACAGTTGTCACAAAGGTAATTTGTTCTCTTCTTACTCTGATGTTTTTAGGCTCTTGCTCTAGTGAAAAGTTAAACCATGCTCAAACAACAACAACAACAACAACAAAGCAAGACAAAAGAATTTTGGAAGGAAGGAAGGGAGGGAGGGAGGAAAAAAGAAGAAATTAATTCTTTTACCCCATGGTGAATATAAATTGAGGAAACGGTAAAAAAAAAATGACTAAGACTGATATGCTACAATTATTAAAATTTTTAAAGGAAGGCTTTTTTTTCTTTTAGTCTAATTCAGGATTGCATTTGCTTTCCATGAGTATCTGAGAAAAACTTTGTAAACCCTTCCACTTGAAACAGCAGCAGCAAACTACATTTTCCAAAGGGAAGTCTAAAATAAATGAAAATGTGTATTCCTTTCCATTCTCATAAAATTTCAACACTGAAGTTGACATCTAAAGATGAATTGTTTCTGTGGCAAAGCGGTATGTTCAATGCAACTCCCCAGATATATGCAAGTACATCTTGGCAGAACTGTCTAGTCTAGTGTTAACCTCCTCTAGTGAAAGACAGCTGGGGAAAGGAGGTAGATAAAAGCAAGATTGTGATTCTAGAAGATTTCTCACAAACTAGTTTATTTTTTTTTAATTATCTCTCTTCAGTGTTAGGACTCCCTGTATTAATATAACTAAGTTGGGTGAAAAATTAATTTTTGTATTGCATTTTTGAACCTCTCCAGAATATAAGAAAAAGTCCAGCGCTTATTAAGAGGTAATTAGTCCTTTGGGTCAATGACTGCTCAGAAGACTGCATGTTTGGCTTATCCCATACCTACATCATGGTTATTTATCAAAGGTGTCCATAAATGAAAAAGACAAAACAGACCAAGGACAGTGTGTCTTTCAAGCACAAAAGCACTTAGCAGATTCCTGGGCCTCCAAGGCCTAGCAGATTTAACCAAGACTTTTCACACAATCAGGTGAAGAGGGTCAGGCTAGTCAGCAGATGTCCTATTCAGATAACAAAGAGAATATTTTAGTGACAATGTGAGAAAAAAAAAAAAAACAGCAAAATGGATACAAACCCATGAACCATGTCTCCCTTTTTGCTCTGCAGAACTCAACCTCAAGTCTAACAAGGACATTATCTATATCCTTGAGCAAATATGAAGACAAATGTACATATTTAGCAACAAGTACACCAAAATAAAATATTTAGAGGAAATCAGCATATTACTTTTAAGTAAGATAACATATCTGAACTCTTGATAAAGATTTAAGAAAAACACAATGAATATATGTTGGTATTCTAGTCTCATAAGAAAAAAAGGAAATGGAAAGATTTTTGCAATATTGCTGGACAATTTATCCTTAATTTCATTTCTAACTTAACATTAATATCTATCTAGCAAGTCTAATTTAATTACATAAGATATAGAGAATGTATAAACAAGAGATAGTTATTAATATTCTAGGCTGTTCTATTTCATATCCCTGAAGAGGTCAAAGTATTGTCCTGTTAACAAAGCTAACTTCAGCGTTTGGTAAAATCACTTCAGTTCCTATATATGATCCTTCATGATGCCCACTTCCTCAACTAAATATATTAGAAAGCCATAATAATGATGAAGAGAACCCCATAATACTAAAGAAACCAAGTTGGAGTGTGGTTTTGACCTGGAATGATGGAGGAAATGACTGTTCCTGTTCTCTTCAGGAGTCAAGTTTAAAGAAAGAAGAATAGTTTTATCTTAGGTCACATTTCAACTAAAAAAAAAAAAAAAAGCTGTAAGTGAAGAAACTTTGCAAAGGCACTGTTAAGTTATTGGAGTGGAAGCACTGTGGGAATTAGTTAGACCAGTTTAGACATTATCCAACTTACTTTCCAACCATCTGCATCAAATATGCTTCATTAAAACAGAACCATATGGAAAATAAGCTAGCAATTAACACAGCTTCTGCACGTGCCTCTAATACAGTAGATTTCAAACTTTTACTGAAACTGACTAAACTACTTCCATGTTGCTGCCATGCAGGACTTGGCAGCAGTCCCTAGACTTGCCTCATCCTCTACACCAGGCCATTTCATGATATTGCTGAGTTATTGAAATAGGCACATATGAAAAACATCAAGTATTTTGTCACTTTTCTTGCAGCTGGTATCAGCCATTAAAACAAACCCAGGTACAATGAAACAATCAGCCTCTCAAATGACAACTAATACTACATGTACCCTGGCATAGGGTTTAACTCTCTAAGGGAAAGGCACCTAAGACGAAAGGTTCCACCAACTCCCCAAGCCATGCTACCAAGAAAGGCTACATCTTCCCTGGGAAGGCTCTTTTTTCTAAGTTACTCATTCATAGCATGTATCATTTTCTGCTGCTACCACTCTAATCCAAGCCATTACCATCTCTCATCTGAACACCTTTGTACTAGCCTCCTAACTAGTATCTCTGCTTCCATACCTGCTTTTCTAGCCTATTGTCATAGCAGAGGGATTCTTTTAACAATGGAAATCATCTTGCTTCTCTTTTAAACCCTCCAATGGCTTCCCATTTCACTTAGATAAAAGCCAGAATCTTCACCATGGTCTAGAGGCCACCAACAATCTCCCTAGTATTATCTCCAACTTCCCTTTTACTCACTCACTTGGATCTAGTCACACTATTGGTAGCAACTTTTCTTTGAACAGTCAAGTACCTCCCACTTAAAGGCCTTTCTGCACATTTTTTCCTCTGCCTGAAAGTTCTTCCCCCAATAATTTGCAGAGCTTGCTCCCTCACCTTATTTAGGTTTCTGATCAAATGTCTCCACATCAGAGAAGCCTTCTCTGACAACCCTATATAAAATAGCATCTCATCACTCTCAATAAATATTGAGTAAATGAATGAATGAAAGCAAACAACTAGAAACAAGATCCTTGAAAGCAGTTATATAGAGTTAAATAGTCAGAACAAAAGCTCAGGACAAAGCTAGAAAAGAAGATGTGGGGCATACTGACTGTATTCTGTTTCCCAGGAAACAGACTTGCTAAGTCAAGGCAATATGCAATGCAAGAAAATTTCCAGGCCCAGGTTGTAGTGAAAGCTGCTGTGGAAGTTAACCAGCCAGTTTTAGAGTCAGAGCCTTCTTTTTCTCCTCCCTTTTTACCTATTCTAGTTTATAGCAAAAAAATTTTAACCACTTAGTCTGTTCTTTCTGAGCTCTATTTCCCCTTCCATAATGTTTTTTCTTCATCCCCCTTCCCACCCCCTCGAACTGCACTGGCTAAAGGCTTGGTCCCTTATCAAAACCTTCTCTAAGAAACAATCTGAGCTCTAATTTGCATCTGAGTATACAGGATGTGGTTAAGAACGTGGACTTTGGAGTTAGACGCACTTTGATTCTAATTCATTCTCTCATTCATTCATTCAGCAAGTATTTACTGAGCATCTACCAAGTGCCAGGCACTGTTCTAGTTGTTGAGCATACAGCTTCAAACAAAATAAAGTTTCTGCCCTCACTCAACCTATATTCTGGTGGGAGTGGTAATGGGGATGGGGAGAGAGACTGTAATAAATAAACTCCGCTGTTTCTTAGTAATCTGATCCTGGGCAAGTCACTTCACTTCTCTAAGCTCCAATTTCCTCAACTGTAAAATGGGAACAATAAAACTACTTAAGACTATTTTGAGAAATAAAATAATTTGCATATAAATGTTAGCTCTCTCAGCTCTGGCCTCACAGGCAATCTTCCAGTTCCTGGAATACAACATGCACCCTCCAACCACCTGACCTTTGCACATGCTCCTTCCTTTGACTAAAATATTTTACTTCATCCCCCCCAAATCCAGCCCTTTTATTTATTTTTTTAAATTTTTATTGAAATATAGTTGATTTACAATGTTGTGTTAGCTTCAGGTATACAGCAAAGTGATTCAGTTACACATACATATAAACATATATGTTCTTTTTTAACATTCTCTTCCATTGTCCTCCCTTCCCCTTTGGTAACCATAAATTTGTTTTCTATGTCTGTGAGTTTATTTCTGTTTTTTTGTTTTGTTTTGTTTTGTTTTAAAGGAATTTTGCCTTTTTAAAATTTTATTTATTTATTTATTTATTTATTTATTTATTTATTTATTTATGGCTGTGTTGGCTCTTCGTTTCTGTGCGTGGGCTTTCTCTAGTTGCAGCAAGTGGGGGCCACTCCTCATCGCGGTGCGTGGGCCTCTCACTATCGCGGCCTCTCTTGCTGCAGACCACAGGCTCCAGATGCGCAGGCTCAGTAATTGTGGCTCATGGGGCTAGTTGCTCCGTGGCATGTGGGATCCTCCCAGACCAGGGCTCGAACCCGTGTCCCCTGCATTGGCAGGCAGATTCTCAACCACTGCGCCACCAGGGAAGCCCCTATTTCTTTTTGTAAATAAGTTCATTTGTATCATTTTTTTAGATTCCACATATAAATGATATCATATGATATTTGTCTTTCTCTGTCTGGCTTAATTCACTTAGTATGATCATCTCTAGGTCCATCCATGTTGCTGTAAATGGCATTATTTCATTCTTTTTTATGGCTGAGTAATATTCCATTGTGAGTATATGTGTGTGTGTGTGTGTGTGTGTGTGTGTGTGTGTGTGTGTGTATGCCACATCTTCTTTATCCATTCATCTGTCAACTGGACACTTAGGTTGCTTCCATGTCTTGGCTATTGTAAATAGTGCTGCAATGAACGCTGTGGTGCATGTATCTTTTTGAATTATATTTTTCTCCAGATATATGCCCAGGAGTGGGATTGCAAGATCATATGATAGCTCTATTTTTAGTTTTTTAAGGAACCTCCATTATGTTCTCCATAGTGGTTGTACCAATTTATATTTCCACCAACAGTGTTGGAGGGTTCCTTTTTCTCCACACCCTCTCCAACCTTTATTATTTGTAGACTTTTTGATGTTGGCCATTCTGACTGGTGTGAGGTGATACCTCATTGCAGTTTTGATTTGCATTTCTCTAATAATCAGCAATGTTGAGCATTTTCATGTGCCTTTTGGCTATCTGTATGTGTTCTTTGGAGAAATGTCTATTTAGATCTTCTGCCCATTTTTTGATTGGGTTTATTTGTTTTTTTGATATCCAGCTGTATGAGCTGTTTGTATATTTTGGAGATTAATCCCTTGTCAGTTGCATTGTTTGCAAATATGTTCTCCCATTCTGTAGGTTGTCTTTTGTTTGGTTTATGGCTTCCTTTGCTGTCCATCCCTTTTATTTTATCATTATCTATTATTCTTTAAAATCTTAGCTCAGGGACTTCTCTGGTGGCTCAGTGGTTAAGAATCCACCTGCCAGTGCAGGGGACACAAGTTCGATCCCTGGTCCAGGAAGATCCCACATGCCGCGGAGCAACTAAGCCTGTGTGCCGCAACTACTGAGCCTGCACTCTAGAGCCCGCGAGCCATGACTACTGAGCCCATGTGCCACAACTACTGAAGCCTGTACACCCTAGAGCCCACGTGCTGCAACTACTGAGCCCATGCACCACAACTACTGAAGCCCGCGCACTCTAGGGCCCGCATGCTGCAGCTACTGAGCCCACATTCTGCAACTACTGAAGCCCATGCACCTAGAGCCCATGCTCTGCAACAACAGAAGCCACTGCTATGAGAAGACTGCGCACCACAACAAAGAGTACCCCCACTCGCCGCAACTAGAGAAAGCCTGTGCGCAGCAATGAAGACCCAACGCAGCCAAAAAAGAAACTGAATTAAAAAAAAATTGTAGCTCAATCTTCTTCACGGAAAACTTACCTAATTAGGTCAATTTTAACTACATTTGTTCAGAATCACATACAATCACTGTTTATTTAGTTGTTCATTCATTCATCCAAGATGCTATCATCTTTTACTTGGATTACTGCAAACACCTCCTAACTAGTCTCCCTGATATAGTCTATACTCAACACAGCAGCCAGATTAAAATCTTTTAAAATGAAAGTCAGATTATATCACTTTTTGGCTGAGAAACCTCCAATGGTTTCCCATCTTCCTCAGGGTAAAAACAAAGCCCTTGCAGTGACTTAAATCCTTCACCATCTCATCAATCACACCAGACAGCTACACTGGCCTCCTTACTACTATTCCTTGAATTCATCAAGTTTACTCCTCTAAATCAGGACACGAGTTCTCACTTACTAGAATTCTCTTCCCCTATAAATCTGCATTATTTTCTCCTTCACTTCCTTCTGATCACCTTATCTATAAAGCCTTATAGTATTTTACATGATAAAACAGCAAATTCCCCACCTCAGCACTCCCTATCTTCTTATCCTGTCTGATGTCTCTTCATAGCGTTTATCACCTTCTGACATACTATATATTACTTGCTTATTTTTACTTTGGAGTATATTCCCCACCAATACCACTAGAATATAAACTTAATAAGAGGAGGGATTTTGTTTTATTCACTGTTACATCTTCATTTTCTCCAACAGTAACTGGTACACAGTAGACACTACATCTAAGTTGATAATTGCCATAAATCAAACTAGATAGATTTCTAAAATAAGCAATTTATACAGCTGGAAAATTTTTTAAATAAAAGTTCAAGTCATCTCATAATAACTAGGCAAAATCCCAATGCCCTTTTGGAATTTTATTCTAAACTATAGTTAAAAAAAGAAGATAAAAGGTAAAAAAAAAAAAGTGCAAATATTCAAATTTATAAATTAGATGAAGAAAACATGAAGAAGAGCAAAATGGAACAAGAGATTATAAAAGAAAAAAGAATGCACATTTTTCACTAGGAAGCATATTAATGTTAGTTATTATTGTTGACTTAAAATTACTAAATTCCTAGTGTTTTACTTGGCTCACTATGGCTCAGATTTCATGTGAAGTATTCATCATAGATAACTCCCAATTTCTTACAGTCTGCTGAGTTATATAAGGCATTATCATATTTTTTCCTCTTAAAAATATAAATGGTCCTCCCCAGTTAGTATCAAGCATTTCCTACATTCTAGTAACCATTAAGTTCTCTATAAGAACTAAGGTGTGGGATCATAAAAAGGAGGGAAAATAAAACCATATTATATTCAGAAACAAGGAAATAGTGCTGTTTAGGGATTTTCCCCAGAAGTCTCCTGGCAAAATAATTACTACCAAATCTTATTAATAATACTTTCGCTGTATTCAACTGGCACTCATTTCATAGAGTTTCATGTCACCTCCTTCATTTTCCATCCCTCCACTCCTACCAAGTCACAAATACAGTTATCTTCAGTTGATTGGTAGAGATGAATAACAATATTTAATTAGCACAACATCATTTATGACAAATATTCGGGCTCCACCCAGTGACTTAGGAACAATGAAGAGGCATCAGTACCATTTTAAAAGTTCTTTAAAAGAGTTCAGAACTCCAGTTTTTAACTCAAAAGCATATGCCAAGTTAACTATAGTCAAAAGTAGATTTATGGAATTTTCTCTCTTTAAGCCAAAGGACACAAAAGTAATTTATAAATCAAACTGAAATAATGTACAAATTAGCTGTTTACATGTTGTTACTCTGAAGAGTTTTAAATTTAAAACAAATGAATTTAAAAGTTCAGTCTTTTAAAGACTTTTTAGATTGTTCATCTAAAACAATCAGAGTTGTTTTAGATGTACTCGTGATACAAACTGCCTTAATCAGAAATCCAATTTTATACTTGCCTTATCTTTTTTAAAATCTCAGCTTTTTACCAAGTTATTTTTCTAGTACAGTGGTCCTCAATCTTTGCAGTGATTAGAATCCTCTCTAGAATTTGTTTAAATGAAGATACCTGGGCTTCTAGAGATTCTAATTCAACAGTTTGGGGAAGGGCATCAAGAAACTGCATTGTTAATCTAGTTATTTATCCAGTTAGTTAATCCAGTTAATGGTGCTCAAATCATACTTAGAGAAATACCGATCTAGAAAGCCTCAGTAGTAGCTATTTTCTACCCATTCTTAAGAGACTACTCTTCTCCCATGAATTCTAGAGCCCAGTACATTTCATTTTACATCCGTAATTCAAATATTAAAACCATTTATTCAATAGGTATTTTGTGAGGGCCTGCCATATGGCCAGCTATAATGTAATATTATAAGGCTTATAGGACTACATGATTTCTGCTTCAGGATTCAAAAATGACACGTCAAGGCCTTTAAAAATAATCATTCTCTCCCTATAGAAACCTCTTTGACATAGGTTGCTCTGCCAAAGCTAGACTAATTAAAATTTTCAGACTAGCAGTATTCATTTCATTTGAAATAAGAGAGAGGTGATATTTTTGCCCTCTTCCACCCTGAAAATGTTAACAATAGCAAATAGCTTTTTTTCATTAACAAAACATATCCACTCATTATTTTTCCACTCTGCTTGCCCTTCAAGACAGTTTTTAAAAGTGTGAACACTGATTATATCAACTGAAATACAAATTATAACACTGAACAGTAAATATAATTGTGAATACATGATATGTAAGACATCACACAAGAAGGTTTTGATATAGGGATGAACTCTAGAACTTATGGTATATTAAAAGACTTTATTGGGTCAGCCTGACTTGCAACATGACATAAAAATGAAATGAACTTTCAACTGTCAACCAATGGATCATCCACTTGCCACTTCTAGTTATATTTTGAGCCACTGCTATATTAGTTCTATAAATATATAACATCTATCCAATTGAATTATTTTATTATATTTTTTTTAATTTTTGGTTTCTTGTTATGTGCTATTTCACCCACCTCCTAACCTCAGGAGACTTAAGAAAAGTCATTTTGCTTAACCAAGTTAATAAATTTATGCTGTCTATTCCCCATTTGGAGTAAGCATCAAATCATTGAGCAATATGAGCAGAATGGAAAATGTTGAAATTGCATAACAGTAATAGAATATTTTGAAAAGGATAAAGTAAAGTTTATAAGCTATTAAATGCCCTCATCCAAAGTGCCTTGTATATATGTTGTGGCTAAAGTTCAATTGCAAACTAAAATTTAATAAGTCCCAATCACCTACAGGATAGTCTAAACCCCTTAATATGACACAAAGTCAAGATTTTTACCATATATGTCCTTTCAGTCTTCAGACCTACCACTTCCCCAAAAAAGTAATAATGGTTTAATAACTTATTTGATGCTTTCCATTTGCCAGGCACTATTGCCAGGCAATTTGTGTGGTAACATTATAAATAAATACTATTAGTTATATTTTAAAGTAGGAAAACTGAGGCTTAGCATTTTACCCATGTTCATAAAAGTCACAAAAGATGTAGCCAAGATTCAAATTCTGGTCTGTTTGACTCCAAAGTACATGCTCTTAGTCACTGGATATTAGCACATCCTCTTCATACCCCCTCATTCCAGCCATAATAAACTACATCATAAGTCTTCACATATGCCATGACCTTCCATGTCTTCATGCTTTTGCCCATGTTGGTCCTGCTTCTAGGAATGTCCTTTTTAAATCTTATCCCCCCAGATTGATTCAACATTCAAAAATAATTATTAAAATGCTCATTTTGTGTCTGGCATTGTTCTAGGCACAAGAGATAGAACAGTGAGCAAGACAAAGATTTAGCCATTATGGGGCTTACTTTCTTTGAATTCCTACTTTTCTATCAATACCTGACTATAAGTCACCTCTTTGATAAGAAATTTCCTTTACATCTCTTCTTGTAAAATTAATTTCTTCTGTTTGCTCATAGTACTTTATATAAACCTTTATCATTGCCTATTGTATTGTAATATAATTGTTTATGTACCTATCTCATCTCCCCCTCTAACCTATGAAGCTTTTTGACATAAAGAATTCTTTCCTGTTTAGATATGTATCCCTAGCATTTAGCAGAACACTTGGTTCATAAGCAAGTACTCAAGAAATGTTTTGTGAGTGAGTGAGTTAATAGAAAACTACATCAAATATTTGCCTGAGGTGCCAGATTATATTTATATATAGTCTATATAAATTAAACATTAAAAATACTTGAAAGAAAAGTACTGTAGTTTAATGTATAAAAATTAGTCACAGAAAAAGCAGTAGTCACAAATGTTTAAAGTTTCATTTACATCTTACCTGGGTGCTTTTTAGTGTTCAGGTTATATTAGATATTACATTAAACATTAGACAATAACAATCTAACTTACACTTTTGAACCAGCTTCCATAAGTATATAACTATTATAGAGCCCCGCTGTCCAGTATGTAAGATAAAAAACAGTATTCATCATAGTTGAAACTTAAAGTTATTATTGAGAATTCATCCACACAGCTGATGAAATTACAAGAATTATTTCTTCAGTGTTCTATTGAAATAGGAAAAAAAATAATTATTGATTAAAAATGAAGACATATGAATACTAATAATGGCGCAGAGTACAAATAATTTGTATAAATATTTATTTCTGTTAAAATCACATGATTTTAAATGTAATCAAATTTAATTTCTTCTGAAGAGGGTTATGGCTTTAAGAACTGAAAAGTTAACCTTAGAAGCCCGCTTTACACTTTTTTAATTGATTGCTTTTATATATTTTGCAAATTCCAAATTATCTTTAAACTGTCTTTATATAATGATATACACATAAAATACCAACTTGTAGGCTAACAGCCAAAGCATAATATCTGTATGCAATTTTCCCTTTAAGAATATGAACTATGTAACAATACAGTCTATTAGTTGTAGAATCATAGAATTTTAGATATAGAAGGGCCCAAGCAGGAATTTTTTTTCGACACCTTCATTTTAATGATGAAGAAATTTGGTGTTGAAAAGGTGAAATAATTAGCATTTTTGTTAGCATTTTAGTTGTCAGTGAGTCCACCCAACCTCCACTGCCAGAAAAACAAAAAAAAAGTCTTTTAAAACATTTGTCATTGTTCTCTTCCCTCGTACCTCAATAAAATAATTTAGTTGTCAGACTAGCTCAAGATCTATTGATTATTCAGCTTTTGTTATTACTAAACTAAACAAGCCAAAGGCACACAATAAGAAAGAGAACCATAAAATATTTAAAATAACTATGAAAACAAAAGTTAATAAGCAATCTCTGGATCATTGAAATAACCACTAATCATATTAGAGCTAAATTAAAATATGCTATTTTTGCCTTCCTTTTTTGATTTTAACATTCCCCAGTTTTAAAGTTTCAATCAAAATTCTTTTACGGCACACTTAATACATGCAAGCACTTCCCTAGGCATTATAGGTGACCAAAAATATTTGAGACATAATCCCAGTCCTTAAGCCATTTGCAGTAGATGACCCCAAGCCATCTTTCTAAGTCTTTCATAACCTTCCTATATAAAATCTCTTCTCTTAAAAACAATGCCCTACTCTACACTTGTGAAAATACCTTGTATTTCTGTTCTGCATGCCCGTAAGTCTAGTCATGCCTTACTTCCCACCTAAAATGTTTAGTCATCCCTTATGAAAAACTTACCAAGACTTCATAGCCCACATCAAATTCAACCTATCCCTTAAAGTCTCCTTTGATCTCATGTTTGGCATTTATCACACACTGGCTTCCATTCTAAATCATTCATATATTTACCTTAGTTTCCAGCCAGATTATCATCTCCTTGATGCAGGGACAATTTATGCTTCTCTGTAAACCCAGAAGTGCTCCCCATCTTTTATACTCCATAGCACACAGATAAAATATTAATATCTGTATGGCATGCTGGAGGAAGCTCTGAAGGATAATGGTCGCTAGAGGTCCTTGGCCCGTGCTCCAGGCACTGCAGACTCTGTTGACACCCTAAAGCCTAGAGGAATACATAGCTTGAAACATTTGTAACCCAAAGCACAAACTCTGCACAGCACACTAGTTAGGACGCTGTGCCCCACAGCCCCTATCATGGTTCTAGGCTACTGAAGGTACTCAACAAATATTTCTTGAATTAACATAATAATAGCACATGGAGCACACTGCTTGCATTGGGAGACTAAGTGAGCAAAGTAGGTGACAGGCCTCAACTAGACATAGCATGACAAATGTTAGTTTGATATACCAAAGACTCCAAGTTATCAATGTTTCATTTGCAAAATTAGTGAATGAATAATACTATAGTAGGAGAAACGTGCTTAAAAAGTACCTCAGAGCTGTATTAGGTTTAAAAGATAAAGTAATCCATAAATACCTACTGTTGGGTTGAATTGTGCCCCCCCCCCCAAAAAAGATATGAAGTCCTAACCCCCAGTACCTCAGAATGCAACTTTATTTGACCATAGTTACAGATAAAAATTAATTAAATGAAGATGAGTTCATACTGGAGTAGAGTGGGCTCCTAATCAGATATAATTGGTGTCCTTACAAGTAGACAGACATGTGAAGACACAGAGACACAGGGAGAATACCACAGGATGATAAAGGCAGAAATTGGAGTCATCTTTAGCAACCTGTATAGTCTACGGTCTAAGCTAGAACAACTGAGTCTTTTCTCCCCAGTTTCCAGCGAAAAGAAGCCCACTTTTTCCATTAGTCTAGTATAACGAAAAGCTAAGACAGAGAAGTCTTGAGTATGTTCATTCCTGTCCATAATCTAAATCTGACAGCAGCCCCAGTAGATTGATGGAAAGAATAAAATTCTTTCTAGCAGCTGAATGGTCAGCAAAAAATATGGGTATTATTAGTGCTATTTATCATAATAATTATTTACTACCATTCCCATTTCTCTTATGTAAGTTAAAATTTAAAGAGAATGTAATAGATACAAAAATAAATAGAGAGCCTTGATTACAGCCACTCCAAACACAATTCTACTTCTTTTATTTAAGTTTAATTGTATTTCTATCTTCTATTTTAAGTAGGATCTCACGCATTCATTTTTCTCGTTAATTATAACAATAAATGTCCAATATATAATGGTATTTATCAACAGCTTACTGAAACAAAGGAACTGTATCAGGGCTGACACAAATGATTGACCCTGATTAGAGAAATGATAGCTAGTTTTATAATAAAGATTACAGATTAAGGACCAAGTATCAGAAAGTTCTTTTTTGTTATTCCTTTAAAAAATACTACATAGACCCTCTATGAATAAGACCAAATGATTCAAATAAGTAAGTCACACACCTCTCATGGCCAACAGTACCAAAAAATGGCTTTAATCCTTTATTTATCAAGGTATAGCTACTTCCTTCCAGGCAGAGTTCAGAATTTGAGATTCCTATTCCATAAATTTTATTCACAAACTGACTTTTCATGCTATCACTCCCCATATTATAAGTTGAATTTTCACAACTGAAATTTACGGCAGACTAGCAGAGTGTATAGTAGTCTTTTCACAGCAAGATTGTCCCAATAATTCCTACACTATGTAATTTCAGTTAAAGCTGCTAACCACAGGCTATAATTAAGTTAACATTCAAGACTTTACTACACTTCTCTATGAAGTGTAAACACAAACTGGTGTTTCTGAAGTGTGTGGATTCTCTTTCATTCATACAGTTGAACTATCCATGGCACACTTTAAGTTCCATACATAGACACCAAGCACTGAAGGAAACAGGAAACATTATGTTAACATGACTATAGTATTGATGAATAAAAAAACATAATCCCAAGGCTAAGCTGCCAAATAAGTAGTGAATTAATTTCTGTAAAGTACTCCAATATTACAAAGGTGTGTTGAAAGGTGTCTGCTCATGTTTCAAATTAAACGCACTGCTGGTCAGCATTAGCACCCCAGCTTTGAACACCAGCCACTTGCCTATAACACTTCAGGGGCTAGGAAAAATGGATTTGCCGTTCACACTGGAATAATTAGAACATGTCAGGAAGAATTAATTTCCTCATTTTTCAAAAGGATACACAGAAATTACCATGTTATTATATGACAGGGTCCCTTGGAGAATTATATTAAATTTAATTTCTAGCGCAGCCCACACAACAAATTAAAGTCATAAATAAGATGGAAAGAAGCGGGACGCAGAGCATATGTTTATGGCAATGAGTGAAGCCAAGGGACCAGAAACAACTATCTTCATTTCATTTTATTTAAATCAGCCAGACACTGTGTATCTGAATGACAGCACTTGTTAATGGTGCTGAGATTATAGGCTCCTTAATTTTAGAAAACAGAAGCAGTCAGTCAATGTCTGAAATAGTACATTTCTTACAATGCAAAAATTAGTATAAATTTACTTCCCTTTCAAGTCCATTTCTTTTTGCCCTGCAGCAAGTTTAACGGAGATAAACTTATTTTTAATAATACTGTTTCTCTATTTGTCTTTTCTTTAGGTGATTTTCTTGGGCAGATAAAATGAGAAAAGTAAAACAGAAGAGTCACCAGGATAAGTGAAATTTACAAACATTGTCCAAAATACAAGCTTCCTGCTCCATACTGTAAATACAGCTACCAATTCAGAGCTGAGAGGCAAATGTCTCTAAAGAAAACTTTGTTTTTCATATTAAATTAAAAATGTCTTTCTTACACTGCCTATCAAATTGGAGTGAAACTGCTAAGGATATTGTTCAAACACTCTAAAAGCACTAGACTTTTTAGCTATTCATTAAGCCCAAATATGTGTATGGAACAGAAAGGATTATAGAGCCCACTAATAATAGAGCCTCTACTCATGGCCAGAGACCTCTCTGCTACCTACTGCTCCTGCTTAAGAATCTTTCCTCAAGTATCACCTCTCTCCCGCTTCCACCTCAGCTCACCATGGGCAGTCAAGAAAAGATTCTCACTATGGTCATATCTTCCACTCTGAAATCAGCCTAAGCCCAGTATACAAACATTAATAAAACTTTAATAAATGTATTATAAAATATTAATGATATTATTGATTCCCTCCCTTCTCCCTGAACTTATGTACACTTTTATTTGTTATTTAAGTTATGGGTAAAATAACCAGACTAGAAGGAAGTACATATGACTCTCTTAATTTTTTCCTGTATGCTATAAAAAAAGACTCAAGGTGGCCGATAGAAATTTATTTTCTTGCATTGAGAAGTCAGCACCTTCTCTAACATTTAAGGCTGGCATTTTAGACCTATCAGAAATCCAAATGCTTTAGACACCAATCATCAAAACAATTTATACTGTGTTATTTACCCATTCAAAATTTCTTTAAAATAATAACTATATTGTCTTTCAACATAAAATATGCTCCATGTATAGCAAATGCAAAAAAAAATTATGGAGTGATGTTTAGAAAACTATTTAGAATTACTAAATCAAAAGCAATGAAAACACTGCCACACGAGTCATTGATAATTTAGCTAATTTTTATCTCCTTCCAACATAGATTTAATCTCCACATATTCACCTACAGATTCTAAATCATAAATGTTAAGATTACTCATAGGCCCAGAAACATGTTGGCATTTTATCGTGCTTAATAACTGCAGACATTCTTAAGGTGAAAAAGGAGTTTGTACACTTTAAGAAATAACTGTCATGAAACTGAGCACTCCCTTGGGTGCAACAAACTTTAAATAATTTGTGAATCAATTAACTGGCGACTCTCTTCATAACACAGATTTCACACTCCCAGGTCACTGCATTATCAGCCTGATACGAATCATAACATTTTGGAGAAAAGTTCGTAATTGAAATCATTAATTAATTTAACAGGACTTTTAGTTATGCATTGCATTAAACAGCTGTAAAGGAGCAGAGATTAATTAGTTGTTTCTCTGACAATTTTCACTGCTGCTATTACTTGGTGGAAAACTTTTCAACTTGTAAAGCACATCATGCTCTCTAAAATCTGGCTGTGACCTACCAAAGCAATTTAAAGTTAAAAGAACTATAATTTCTCTAAAACAAAGCCTGGAACCTCTGAGATGTTTCTCTGGAAGAAAAAAAAAATTTTTTTTAATGACAAACATTGTAAAGCCTGACCTTCTCCTTATGTGAAAATGAAACCCACATCTAGAATAAAGTCATAAAAGTGTACATCACAAGTAGCTCACAGAAATGGGGAAAACAAAAATATACCCAGCTAACATTTTCCTGAAGCTAGAGAGATGATACGCATTCACATGTTTTGCATATTCTTTTTCTCTTAAAAATAGAAATAAAAACTATTAACCATAAATAAAGTGTATTTATGTTACCACTCAGTGCTTTTACTTCTTAGGATTTACAACTATTTGACTGACCTATAAGTTGCCTAGCAAATTAACTGGCTGATAAAGTATAGGTAAGTTCAAAAAGCAACTCAAAAAGGACTACCTTAAGGAAAGGTGACTAGCAATTTTTTCAATACATCATTCCAAACTGCTTTTGTATCATATCACACTCTGCACAACTTCATCACTTTAATAGCTTAACATCTCCTTTGCTATATAAAAGGCACTAAAAGGTATATCATGGAGATTCTAATAAAATGGGTAACTTCCTAGAAAAATGCCCATCTTACTGAAATTAATTAGTTGAAATAAAACATTTTCCACGTTATATCAGGAAATAATCAACTGCGTCACCAAAAACTCTTATCTTCAACCTAATCCCTTTCCCTATCCCTTCTGCCCCAAATGTGGCAATGATATTGAACTCTTACAATTATTAAAATATATCAGGCCCTTTCAACATCTAGGTGCTTTTACAAATGCTATGCCCTCAGCTTACAATATTCTTTCTATCTCCACATCCCCTCTAAGTAACTCCCTATTATGCCTTTAAGAAGCAGCTCAAATGTTAGCCTACTCAAAGAAGCCTTCCCCCAACTCTCCCTGGCAAATTTCAAATTTTTGTGTATCTTATTTCATTTATATCTCAATTCTAAATCTAATATGTTATTATAATTTCTCTTTTTACCTGTCTCTCCATTAGATTTTTAAGCTACTTAACGGCTGGGCTTTAGTATGCTATTCACATTTAAATCTCAAACATATCTATCTGGGACATAGTAAGCCCTCAGTAAATGTCTGTTGATTAAACAAAGAATGAATAAATGAAAATGCACATATTTATTTCCACATTTCATTTCAATAATATTTATTGAGCATCTGTTATAAATCAACCACAGTGCTAGATGCTTGATGAAATCTCCACAAATTTTTTAAGTTAAAAAAAAGATAGCTCCTCTATATTTTTAAACATGTAACCTCATCTATTTTTTTAGTATTTTGTTTAAAAATTGGTAATTATTATCTAATGAAACTTGGAGTGGGACAGCAAGAAGTAGAAACTTTAGGATTTTAGGATATCTTTTGTCATCAAAGACCCTTTGCCTCAAAAGATCCCTTTCCCAAGAGTCAAATTAAATGAACATGTTAAAAATAGTTGATGCCGGCGCAGTGGTTGAGAGTCTGCCTGCCGATGCAGGGGACACGGGTTCGTGCCCCGGTCCAGGAGGATACCACATGCCGCGGAGTGCATGGACCCGTGAGCCATGGCCGCTGAGCCTGCGCGTCCGGAGCCTGTGCTCCGCAACGGGAGAGGCCACAACAGTGAGAGGCCCGCGTACCGCAAAAAAAAAAAAAAAATCCATTTATTTTAGTTAATTTAAAAGATACTTGAACAGTGGTGCTTTAGGGAGGTGATATCTTGACAGCATTTACATGATCCTAAGGTCCAGAAGAATCTTGAATCAAGAATAGAATCCATGTCTAAAGATATATAAGCTTGGATTCTACCTAAAAATTCAAGTTAAAATATATAAACAAGACAAGAGTAACATTTTACCTATTACTTTAGATTCAATAAATCAGAGAAACTGTAACATACAATCCACCAACTCTGAAAATTCTGACCCAACTAATAGTGAATTGTTGCTCTCCTTTGTCTCAGATCTTATCTGAATATATATATGCTTTACTTCTTGTTCTGCATCTCACTCTACCAACACACTCAAAATTACCCCATGATTTGTATATTTGTGTGTTTGCCCAACACAGTTGCAGCCCGTGTCTGTGAGTGTTTTTACATCTTTATTCACAAACCAAATCTGTCTACTCACAGCAGCATTTTAGAGTTTTATCAACATATCTCAATCATGTATCTATTACCGATCATGCTCTTATTACACTCTACCATCACTGAAAGTACTCCTTCTTAACTTCCTCTGGACTTCAAAGAATGTTTTTGTTGTAGTATCTTTGAATCCAAGTTCCTCTTATACCACTTTGTCTGAGTACCCTTGAGGAGGCTAGTTTTAGATTCCTGACCTTGAGTTCAATGAGGCTTAGATCTAGCACACCTGCCTGCTTTCAAATTCTCCTCTGGGATAGCATCACATAGCAATTACATATTGAAGAAGTCCATCTCCTTGTATAAAAGTGTGTCTGCAAAGGTTCATTTTTAGTTAGTGTGGCAGAAGTATCTGGGTCAATGCCAATTTTCAGGTTTTGCCAATCTTTGATTTTTCTCTTTAATGATCATACAATGACCATAGACACATCTTACTCCCAAGAAGATATGAAGTAGGAAGCAACATTTCAACAGTTTCCAAAAATAAGACAAAAGATTTCTTCTGAAAGTGTATGTTTGGTTTATGGGAGAAAGAGAGAGATGCAAGTAGGTAGAAAGGATGTTATTTTTCTAGATTACCAATTTAATAAACAGAAACAAGGTCCATTTGCACCTTACCTAGAAGATTCACAAATCTAAGAGAATGAAGTTGATAATGGAGATTATAAGGATTGTATGTAAGAATGAAAAATGAAAGAAGGGGCAGAGGAGATGAGAAGGTAGAGAGGAGAGTAGCAGGGACAGAGAGGAAAGTCACAGGAGAGGAGTAGAGAAGGAAGATAGCAGAGAAGAGAAAGAGAGAATGGAGGAAAGAGGGAAACTGTCTAGTACTAAACCTAGGAATGTGGCAGGGGTTGGGGACAGGGAAGAAAAGGTCATAAAAACCAAAAGTACCCACTATTTTTTTTCTAAAATATTTCCCCTTTCACAGAGATTGAAAAAATGAGGTAAGTCAATTGTCCTCAAAAATACTAATTCTTATTTGACTTAATTAGTTTCATGGAACCGATAGCCCCACACCTTGCTTAAGAATTTCAATGGTCACATTTCTGCATAGTCAAAGTGATCCCAAACAATTTATCCAATGTATTACACATATAAACAAGTTTTTCTTCAAAACCAGGCATGATGGTCATTTTTTCCTCCGTTTTTCTGTCCAACAAACATAGTTATTTATTATAGAAAACGAAAGGAAAATTCCACTCTTCATTCGTGTTTGAGTTCCTCTGGCTTGCTAAAATATCCTGGCCTGTAGCATAAGACGTAATTCCATGTATATCTATTTCTTTTTTCCTTAAAAAGAAGACTTTTACAAGATTCAATTATATAAGATTTAAATAGAACAGCAAGTTTTTATATCCATGGCTCTGGAGAGGTGCGCTTTTTTTCTTTCTTCTGTCCTTTCTATTTTTCTTTACAGAGTGAAAATTATTTTATCAAGAAGTTTCAATTTACATTATTAAAAATATGTGGTGACCATCATCACAAGTCTGCTTTTCTTTATGATATATATATACTCTTCACAAAAGTACTTAACTTTTTTTAGAGCTAAAATTAAGAACGTATTAGAGTTGAGGGAAAAAGCATGGTCATGAAGACAAACAATCTCAATTTTGAAATCAACCTCTATCATTCTGTTACTCAAGAAAGTTGACAGAACACTCTGAGTCTCAATTTCATCAACTATAAAAATGGGTGTAATAACAGTTTCTACCTCACAGGGTAATGAGGATGATTAAATAATAAAATTCTCATGACAAATATATATAAAGCATTAACACAACATCTGGCACAATTAAGCACTTAGAACATGGTGTTATTAACAGGCTATATATGCCACTAGTGGAGTACAAAATTTATCTTTCTAATGATAAACAGGCAATGGAATTAGTATCTTGTGTAGGAGACTCAGGTGAAGATGCAGGTCTACAATGGTAGACCTGTACATCAACTATGCTTCAATTAAAAAAAAAAAAATCTTAGACCAAAGAACATGCAGATCAAGACTTTTTTAAAAAGTGCTTACTTCAATGCAATATTTTTCAAACTATGGATTGAATGAGTTATAAAGTCAATTTTCTGAGTATGAATCAGCATTTTTTATTAAAAAGGAGAGAAGGGAACTGAAGAGAGAGGAAGCAAAGAAAAAGAGGCAAGGATAGAGAAGAAAAGAGAAAATAAAACACATTGCACATATTAAGGATAAGTATTGTTCATGTAAACTTTTTACTTTGGTTATATTAGATTGCATACTGGGTCAGATTAGAAATTTACTTCTTACTCTGAATCACAGTCAAAAAAGTTTAAAAGCCTGCTAACTTAATGGAAACTAGGACATGTGAATCTATGAGCTTTTGTATAACAGGAAAAGGGCCAACCAACCACCTTGCTCATTCAAAGGTTTCTCTAATTCATGCAGTGTAGCAATTGAAGCCATCTAGTGCCCTTCTGGGTATCTTGTGATATCTCCTTATTTGAAATACTATAGACAGAAGTAGCTACCTACCAGAGATTATCCAAGGGCAAGAGAGTAAGATTATATGGCTTCTGGATAACCAGTCTAGCTCTAGGATCATGAAGCACGCAATGATGTAAAATGAAAAAAAGTTAGTAAAATTAAAGGATTTAAGATATGTTTCACATTCAATAAATTCAGGCACTTACGAATAAAAGATCGAGGAAATGACTCTTCTCCTAAAAATCTGATGGATCTGTAGAATAACTGGACAGCACAGTGCCACCCAGTACGCTTTACTTAAATAAACTCAGTAATATTTATCTCTCCTTTTGCAAGATATATAGGGTATGTGTGGGTTTTGGGTGGCAGGAAGGGAGAGAAGTGTTCAAGAGGAAGGTGCATATAAGTGGTTGTGTTCACTTCAGTCTTATTCCAAACCAAACCAGTATGGTGGTCAGCTGTCAGCCAAAGAGAACAGGGGCAGGAACAGAGCCAATCAAGCGGTGTTAAGTAACCCAGTCATTCCATAGAAATCTGTACAGCTCTTGTTCTCTGGCAATACAGCTGGCAACAGCACAGCAGTAATTTGAGGGGTTTTCTATAGGGTGCTTATGAATTTGATTTCACTGTTGGCTTCTTGCCATTGCAACCTATACACTGGGTAGCTCTGTTTGTGAGTTACCCAACTATGTGCTTGGATGATAAAGGATCAGATTTTTCACTTAGTAGGCATGAAGTCAGCTGAGTTTTCACTTTGCCAAATGTGTCTTTTTTTTTTTTTTTCAAACTTCCCAGGTTAAGAAAAATACATGGCTTGTATTGCCAAGCACTTTCCCCCTACACTTTGAGCCATGTATTTCTTTGGGAAACTAAATTCTATTTTACCCATAATTCATCAAACTGTTTTCTCTGACAACTTAAATCTTTAGAGCCTTTTAACATACCACTTCTCTCATTTTCTCCCCACTACTCTCCTTTTTTCATACTTTCCCCTTGGCAATCAAAAAATACATATAGTTTGCCAGATTTGAAGTAAAAGGGGTGAATATAATTCAACTGCTGAGATTCAAGATGATGTTTTACATGTGACCAAATAAACTTTCCATTACCTATTTGCACTTTCATATGACTTCCTTCAGATACTCTCAAAGGACATAATGTAGTTAAACAGTAATGTTATGTAAACAGTTGCCAGTGCATGGCAAATTCAGGTTTTGCTTTTGGGAACTTTTTGGAATTTCTTTTTCCAAATATTTTCGATCTCCAGTTGGCTGAATCCGCGGATGCAGAATCCTCGGATAAGGTGAGCCACTTGTATTTAATTTTGAGTCAACCTCAGCTGCATATATCACTGCATCTTATATAAATCTAATTAATAATACAGTCCCAAACTGTTCTGATATTAGAAACTGAACTACTATCATCAGTGCTACCATTTAAAAACCAAAAGCCAAACTTATGGGAGTGGGGTGGGGGAGAAAGTAGAAGATATACAATGAAAATACTTGGAATATACTGTAAAGCATAGTAAATGGGCAGAAGTATTGATCTTCTCCACCCTTTTGGCTCATCAGTGTAAAATTAGGAAATGCTCTTTCTTCATTCTCAAAATATATAAACCTCCAGTAGGATGCCCTTTATTTGTAAACAGATATACATCTTCATGCCAGGGTCATCCATTCCCTCTTACTTCAGCCAGAATACCCAGTTACTTTCTTTCCATAGCTAGGGACAACAGGAGGTCCTCCCAAATTCCATTTCAAGGAGTGTTTCATTTCCACTATTGTGCACTGGCAGAGCAGAAGTAGGAAATGTCAAATCCCACCATCAAAAATTGGTCAAAGGAATGTTATTGAGGTTAGATTTCAAAATGAGATTTCATACCAAAACCACGCAACAGGCAGTAGTTAGCTACTATAGTACTCTCAATAGTATAATTCAGCCATATTATAAGGTTAAATGGGTTTCAGTAGGTTGCACAAGTAATCAAATCACCATCTATAATGTATTTTCTATAAAAATATCCATTCCAAATTCCAAACAACAAACTTTCTGAACTTCTCCCGTTAGTTAGTTGGAAATTGCCTACAAATACATCCCTGTGTATACTTCAAAGAAGTCTTTTTGTGATATAGATTTAAAAATACTAAAAAACAGGTAACTGACTATTAGCCTTTTTTAAGTAGGTCATATGCTTTACAAAAGGGTAAGCCCAAATTTGAAAAAGCAAGAATTCAATGTGAAAGTTACAAATTACTTCCTCATTTACTATATATGAAGTCTGGGATCTTCAAATACAGTACTTGGAAGTATGCATGAAAAATTATTATTAGTGGCTATAACACATTGTTAATATGATGACAACAAGAGTTGTAATCATGCCAATCCTATGAATTAGAGGTAATGGGGAAAATACAGACAGTTTCTAAAACTGCATGTATTATTATGTTCTCCTGAATATAAGTGATGCAGATGCTGCCTAAAAAAGTACACAAAGTTTCTAAGCTAAGGGCACTAGGAAAGTAACACAACTTCAAGTCAACCCATTCTCATAAAAATTTGAGAGAAATAACTTAATCATATGTATAACTCAATACCTTCTTTTCATATATGAGCAAGGCTGTGTGGATCCATAAAAATGTCATCTGAGCAGAGCTTTGAACATCTAGCATCAGAACTTCTTATAAAGCCACCAAATGTACTGTACTGATATGCCTAAATGATCTTCTAATAAAAGCCAATTTCAAATGAGTAAGAAAAACAAGCCTACTATAAAAAAGCAAGCAATGTTCACAGACAAAACCTGGATTCAAAGGAAAGATGGGTGGGCATAAATTATGTAAGTGTTTATAGGAAACAACACATGGATTTTTTGGTAAAAATTAGAATGGAATTTCATTTGTTTAAGAAACTGGGGGGAGGGAGGAGAGAGGGAGATATTAGGCTTTCTCCTGAGGTAGCGCAAAGCATAACTGAATACATCATTGCTCTCTTACATTTAACATAAATAAGATATTGAGACTTGCAGTAAGAAGTCAGAAGCATTGCCTGTAACCAACTGCACTGTGACATTCTAATTCATCTGCTGAGCCTGAAGTTCCACTGCAGCTGAAGACTTTGATGACTCAGGACTTCCAAACCCTCCCCGTGAGCACGCTGCTAGTGGACACCACAATGCACAAGCTCCAAACTCATTCTTCACCCACCCCTCTCTGCCACCAGTAATCACTTTCTTTACCAGCATGCTGTCCTTCAGCCACAGAAGTTGTGCATTAAAATCAGAGCCTTGCTAACCATCTCTGTCAGTTCAGCTGGGTGTGGAAGATCCACTCATTCAGTTGCACCCACTGGAGTAGTTCCTCATTCTGGGTACTGTGCATTCTAAACAACTGTGAGGTCTCCATGAAAGAAGCATGTTTAAGTGGTATGTCCTTGTTGTTTGTGACTGGGCAAAAGTGTCAGTGTATGTGTGTTTTGGGTAACATTGTGAAACAGCTGAGGGTATAAGAGCTGCATGGAACTGAATTTATCATTTTCCTCTTGAAGTACATAATATAGACAAATAGCTACAGTTAATATATAGCATTTTATAAAATAAATCATTGTATTTGTGTAGAGGAATTTAACAGGACAATAGGGCAGGCCTCTTGCACATCAGTTGGGATGAGAGGGGGGAACACTGTGTTCTTTCTCTGCACCAAAACAAGTTAGAAAATAAATCTGTCTGGAAAAAATTATCTCAGGTTTTGCCAAGGGAAGGGGAGTTAGGGAAGTTTGAGGTTTCTTATCAAGAAAAACTGACAGCAAGCCTTCATATTAGACTGTATATGTCTATCCACTAAGATTTTACAGGAATGAGAAAAGTATTCTTACCAAGAAAGTTAAGTTCAAATGAAATGCTGTTTCTCAAGAATGATTCTAAAGAAGATGTGAAGTTTTCATCAGTGGTTCTAAGAAAACAATTTATAGTGCCTTAAGTGAAATAAGGGTAAATGGCATTTCATTGCAATGTGCTGCGATGGCCTATGTGACTTGAACAGTACAAATGAGATTTCCTGGGATTTTGTTTTCCCTTAGAAAGGAAAACAGGAAGGAGGATTTTTACACAGTGATGAGGCATAAGGCAAGAAATGCACATATAAATAACCGTTAGCTAAGTGTAAAGGATCCCTGAAGAAAGGGAAGAAACCCAGGAGATGTGCACATCAAATAAAAATGGAGAATATGGCTATATTTCAGCTCAAACCAATATTCCCTTTTCAGGAATCATCCCCTCTGGCTCACTGCTGACAATCCATAGATAGCATATGAGTGAGATAAGTTCATAAGATAAACAGGGATGTTCCACGGCAAATAAATTTGTTTCCACTGAGATAATTATTCTTACCATGTGTCACTGCTCTCATGGCATGAACAGGACAGGTGATGACATCCTATAAAATGCAATTTTTATTCCTATAAAAATATATCTCGATGTCAGCACTGAGATATATAACTCATTCAGCCCTCATGAATTTTTTTTGCTCTGAAGCTATGAGTGTGTTTTTGTTTTTATTGTTGTTCTTGTTTCTTGTCTTTTTTTAAAAAATGCTGTCATCAACTGTGCAATACTCTTAAGACACTGGGAGAAAAAATGGGACTGTCATTACCTTAGGCTACCTGGTCCTATGTAAGGATTACATATGTTATTATGTGGGATAGCTGAATATAACTGTTTTACTTGAATTTTTATAAGGTTATCATCTGCATCATATAATCTCTATGCAATACCTGTATCCTCAAATCAAAGCACTCTCCCAAACCTCATGTCTTTTCAGACCTAACCTAGGCAACAACAAGAAATCACAAGCTTTTGTACCAACAAATAATTTTTCCAACTATAATTCATTAGTACCTTATTCCAAAAGCATATGAATACTTACAAGATGGTTAATCCTCATTAAAAACTAAGATTACATGACATAATTACATGTAAATAAGAAAAATGAATTAAACTCTTACCCTTTCCTATGTCGGGCACTAGTTGTGAATCATATATACAATTAGAGTTATATTGCTAAGCTAAAAATATTGGTAAAGATCTAAAAATGACAAACAGTGCCTTTTAAATTAATGTCTTATTAGTTGAGTGAAGTACACTGACAAAGAATAATTTATGCTTATTCAGACTGCACTCGACATCTTCAGGTGTTTCCAAATGAGCTCACAGAAGAGTGATTAAATGCATCTGATAACAAGCCACACATTGCTGAAATTACTTACCGCCTCATTTTATGATTAATTAAACATGTAGATTAAAGTTGCAAAAGAATTTAGATTAATGAGCAAGTTAAGTCTTGCTGATATAAGTGAACTGGGAATTGGATGCTCTGTGGAACTTTATAAACATGCATTTTGTAATGAATAAGACAAGGCTACATGCAGAATCGTGGCCACCAGGGCCTTTTGACGATGCAGTCTTTTTTAACATGGTTTGACAGCTTTCAAATAACATTCTTCTATAGGCTTTAAACTTTGTGCTTTGCTGTAAAACACAAGACTACATAACTCATGTACCAAGAGTACGATTATTTTCGAGCTCTCCAAGGTAATGACCCCCTGTAGCAGCAGCTGTTCAGAAAAAATTACAAGCTCAATTGTTACTATAATCAGAGATAGTTTTGTAGTTAAAAGCAGTTATGCAACTTGTAAAATTATATGACACCTCATCAGTACCTTCTCTTCAACACTCCTTCCTCCAAAAGTAAAACCATCCCCCAAAAGTCATAGCTTTCCAGAGGACTTATTAACAAAGTAGGGTGCTCAGTCATTCATAAAATATTCAAAACAATTTATTAGTGAGGTTTCTCCTAGGAAAGGTAATATTTAAATTTATGATGACTTATCAGCTCCAAGACTGTGTCAAAATATCTGCTGGGGTTTGCTGAGTATCCAAGTTTTCTCTTAAGATCAGCTTTACCTAATCGGAGTAGTTTAGACTGTGTCAAAAGCCAAGTTGGACTGTATGGTTTTCCAGGGCAAGAGAAATTCAGGTTGTTCACAAAGATGTAGTGCATTCTCCTTTGCAAGGGATACAGAAGTGGCAAGAAATTGAGCCAAAGTTACCAAACAAGCTTTTGGTTTAAAACCTATTCCATTTTTATTACGAAGTTTGTGGCACAATACCATTTATTACTACCATAGCATAATGAAAGCATTCCTGCAAATTCTTTGAATGGATCCAATCTGCTGTCTAAAATATATCTCTACTTCTTTTCTACTCTACTTATTTTCAGACCTTATGTATAATTCATTTCTTGGCAAGAGTGAGATTTTTATAGTGTAAAATTTTTTCCTTTTAATTCAGATTTTTTATACTCTAAAGAATTACCAAGAAAACTATGGAAATTTTTACATAAGGATGAAAAGGAGCTGCTTCATGACACAGATGGCAAATTATCGTCATTAACCCCACATATTTATCATGTGGACATAATTGCCCATTTGAAGATGTGAATGAAAATATAATATTGAGACATAAGCCTGACTATATTGAAATTTATTAAAAGCTTATAAGCATCCAAAATAGTGTCCATTCGATTTGTTATTTCCTTCCAGTTTTAAGTCAAAGTGTTTCACCAGATAGCAACAAAGACCCAATGCAGCCAAAAATAAAATAAAAATAAATAAATAAATAAATGGCCCTTTTTTAAAAAAAGCTTAATTTATAAGCTTTTTCCCCTTGTAGTTCAACTTGACTATAATAGTTAGGATTTCCAGGTAGAAATATGGACCCAAATACTTCAAGGACCAAATAATATCCTTTTTCTTCACATGAAAATTTAAATTCTTCATTTATACCCTTTAAAAGAAGAAATCTTACAACAAAGTGGTTATATTAGCCTGAAAGAGGCTAGTTTAGAGATCTAAAAATAATTCTTTTGTGATCATAAAATGTATTGGGGTATGTGCGAGAAGGACATAGATGATTCAGACAGCTCAACAAGCCACCAAATTTTAAGGAGCAAGATCTTTCCACTTCAGTCATTGCCGTATTATTTCTAGGCCCCACATATTAAGAGGTGTGTCCTGGAGTTACTAATAATTAAATAAAATTGTGTCACTCCTGTGGCATTTTATTACAAAAAGATACATTTATTTCCCCACGAAAGCAATATTTGTAAAATAACTTTTAAGTCCTAAATACTGAATATACTTAGCTATTACATGTATTATTATTAGCATGTTTTAAATTTTATGACAAATGCTTTATATAGTTTACCTGCATAGATTATGTAAATTTACTGGTTATTTAAAGTTAAGAGTTACATGTTTAGCTGAAATACCAAAAAAGGTACTTCACTCTGAAACTATGAATAAATGGGCAATTTAAAATATCACAAATCAGCCATAATGCACTATAAGAATTCTTATGCATTATTTCATTAAATCAAGATGGTAATTTATTGTAAAGCGTTTTTTTAAATTTCACAGCACATAGTCATGTGGGCTATGAACCTTGCATTTCTAAGAAGTGACTAATATTTTCTTCATTTCATCTATAGTTTGAAAGAAAAGTATAAAAATACTCACCAGAAACTAATATTAGATGACTAAACTCATTTTCACATGTGATTGGGCCCAGGTTTGTCAAGATGAACTATGAATGCATTAATATCCACAATACTGCCAAATGCTGAATTATTAATATTGTCAGCTCCTTGGTTTCAGTTCATGCCCTGTTGAGGAGTTTTGTGAGATTCATCAAAACTCAGCCTCTCAACATGTTTACAAGTATCATGGAGGCAACACGTCTTAAATTAAAATAAGGTTGACTTTCAACCAAGCAAACTGTCATCAAGGCCAGTCTAAGATTCATAAATGCAAAGAACCAGTCTATAGTGAAGACAGCAGATGAAGTCAGGTGCTACCACATGCCAGATCCTTGCCAACTCAGCACCCAGCAGTTGAGATACTAGGTAGATGACTAACGGTGGTTCTTCACTTGGCAGGATCAGCAGCATTATGCACTATACCTATGAGTTGTATATGTCAATGCAAGTATTCAAGAACCAAAAACAGTGCTGAAAATTGGCTCCAAAACTGCTATGGCTTATCAATTTTTATTCTATTGACTATGCAAATTTTTCAGTTCTCTAAACCAAGGACAGAGTTACTTAACTGGAAGAGTCCTGAATTTTTCCTTCAGTGAAAAAAGTAAAAGATTACTCTGTTTTAGTTATGCTAGAACTCCTTTTAAAATCTCCATGTATCCAAAATATTTTTGTAAGTGCACATGAACAATGTTTTTTTATAAATCAATTGGAAATTTAAAGTATGATTACTTTTTAAAAGTCAAAAGTTTCTAAACTTTACTCCGTACCTTGTATTATATGATTTCCATGATGGTAAATTAATATCAAAACTGATTTTATTCATAAAACAAATAATTTAAAAGAATACAAGTAGTTTCCAGACTTGAAAAATTTTAGGATTTCTGATACTCATCTTTCCAATCTTTCATTCAGTAGATATATTCCCTATAAATACAAACATTTCTGAAAAATATTGAATTGTGGTAGTAAAATTGTTTCATTTGTATGTAAAGTTTAGCCAATAATCCTAATAGTTATAAACATAAGTTAAAACTAGAAGATGTAAAGAAACTGGGTGTTAAAATTACTTAGGTCTTAGTATTAGACCACAAAAATGCAATGCAATCCTCATTTGCCACGGAAATAAATGGGAACATTAGTTATACTCATAAATTATATATTATACCTGGGCTCTTATACAAAGTGATGAGGGGTCACAAAGTCCTTCTTGAAGCATTTTTCTTTCCTCATCAGAAGATATAGAATGTCTAAAAAGAAGAAACTAATAGTTATTGGACCCACTATCTGCAACATAAAATAAATTTACTCTATGCATCATATAATCTTCCCAACAACCACACCCATTTTATAGATGAGGGAATTGAGTCTCAGACAGGCTAGGTAATTTTCCAGAGTTACACCAGTGACAGAGATAAAACTGAAGCCCTACTGAACCCAGCTCCAAGGTCCATTTGTTCTTTCTGTTATATTATGCTTATTTATCGCCTATAGTACTTTTTGTGTTTATGCTATTCTCCACTATCTAGAATTTCTTTCTGCTTCTTCTCAGTTAATCCATCCCTACCACTTCCTTCCAAGGTTCACAAGTATACTCCAAAAAGTATACTGTGTTCTCTCAGCACTTTGTTTAAAAGCCTCTATTACAACAATTCAAATTACACTGATTCACACAATACACATTTATGAAATGTTACCAACGTTACCATCTATATTCAGCAAGGTGCTGAAGGTATCACAAAATGGTTGCATTGACATACTACAATAAGTCTTTCCTAGTCTCCATTCTATACTCCTCTATCCTCTCTCACCTTCACAATAACTTTAGAAGTAGTAGTAGTAGTATTTACTAGTACGATTGTCATTATCATTATTATATATTATGAACCTCAACCAACCACCTTTTGCTCTCATGCTGCTCTCTGGAACTCCTCTCCACTTTCATTCTGCTCAAAGGTTCTCATCCACTAAACCATCTCTCTTTCCTTCCCAATCAAAAATTCTACTCTTGAATATTTCATAAAAGGTGTGAGATACTCTCGATTATTCATTTATGCAACAAAGACCTAAGCATTTACTATATGCTGGAAACTAATGATAGATAAACGAGATAGATCTTATTTGTCTAAGAGCTTACAATCTACCACAAAATACAAACAAGTAAACCAAAATTTATAATGTAGATCCATGTCATCATGAAAGTATGTAAAAAAAAGTGATGTGAGTACAAAGAATAAAGAGTAATAATTCATCTGGAAGCCTTCATATGGAAGGTGGTATATAAAATAAAGCTTCATTATTGAACAGAATGCAGGTGGAGAAATAGCAATAGTGACTGATTATTGAATACTTTCTATGTGTGAAGCACTCAACATACTGTATGTTTAATATATATCATATATTTTCTTCACATATGTAGACATTTCTGTTCCTGACCAGGATGGACTAACAGGGACTGGATGTACCCTTCTTGGGTTAAACAACTAAAAAAAACTGGATGAAATATATAAAAACAACAGTTTTCAGAAACTGGACATCAGGCAATGAAGAAGTAATTCCTGAGAAAGGAAAAACAAATGAGGTCATCTCTACAGTTGTCCCAGATTACTGCCTCAAGAAAGAAATTACCAACTGCAGTGTACAGAGGCAAATCCTAATGGTCTCACTGAGTTAAGAAGACGAAGCTGGGAGTCTAGGGAGGCCAAGGTGGATATAGTTGGTAGGGTAAAGTAACAGAGGAGAAAGACCTGCACATAAACTTCCAGAGGTCTGCAGAGAATCCCTCACGATTACTGGTAAGCACACATGTGTGAGGAAACTAACCAAAGTTAGGGAAAGATATACCTAAAAGGAGCAGAAAAATCAATCCCCAGAGCTCACACAAATCCAGGAATAATTCAATTTCCCATCATCAAAGTGTAAAACTTCACAATGCCAGGGGCACTGGACAGAATACTCAGAAGAGTATTATTGCCTCAGCAGTGCAGAAACTTAGCCTTACACTATAGGCTGCACTGGTTCCAACTGACAGTGCTTGAAAGCAAGTATTGAAAGGATCAAACTGTTTCCAAGTATCTTAACTACACACCAGAAAAAACGTCCAAAAACATTTATAGAAATACTGAAAGATTCAGCACTCAACAAGGTAAAATTCACACAATTTCTGGCATCTAATAACAAATCACCAGTCATGCAAAGAAGCAGAAAAATACCGCTCATTATGAAGAGAAAAAGCAATCAATTGAAATTTGTCCAGAAATGACACAGGGATATTAAAATAGTTATTAGTTGTATCCTATTTGTTCATGAAACTAAAATAGACTGAACATACTAAGTAGAGATATCAAATATACAATAAAGATCCAACTATAACTTTTAGAGATAAAAAATACAATGTCTGGGATTAAAAATCACAGGGGTGGAATTAAAAGCAGATTTGACACTGCAGGACAAAGACAAGTGAACTTGAAGGCTTATCAATAGAAACAATGCAAAATGAAGCAGAATAGGGAGGGAAAAAGATGAAAAAATGTGAACAGAATCAGAGAACTGAAGAACAACTTCAAGCTGCCTAATATGTGTGTAATTGGATTCCACAAAGAATGGGAGTTAAAGAAAAAATTCTGACGTAATAATGGCTGAAAATTTTTCAGATGTGACAAAAAACTATAAACCTACAGATTCAAGAATCTCAAAAAACCCAAGCTCAAGAAACATTACGAAAACTACACTAAGGCCCATAGTAACCATGTTGCTTACAACCAATGTAAAAAGAGAAAATCTTAAAAGCAGCTAGAGGAGAATGACACATCATACACAGAGAAACATAATAAAAATTAAGGCAGACTTCTTTCTGAAAACAATGCAGGCCAAAAGACAATGGATCAATATTTTAAAATTACTGAACCACAAAAAGTTAATCTAAAAGTCTATACCTAGCAAAATAAAGATTTTTCAGAAATATAAAAGGTGATGGAAATACCACCATCTCACCAGCAGACATAATCTACAAGAAATATTAAAGTGGTCCTTCAAGCAGAAGGTAATTTGCCAAATGGAAATCTGAATCTACACAGAAATAAAGTACATTGAAAATGGTAAATATGTGGGTAAATATGAAAGACTATTTTTATTTTTTAAATATCTTTAAAATATTGACTATTCAAAGCAAAAATAATAAAAATTATCTTTAGATTTAACATATGTAGAAGTAATGTGTATGACAATAGCACAGAGGCTAGGAGGGAGAAACGGAAGTATGCTGTTGTAAGATTCTCATCCCATGTGTGATGTGGGATAATATTACTTGAAGACTGTGATAAGTTGTATAGGGTTGCTATAACTACTAAAGCAACCACTAAAATATATTAAAACAAAAAAATTAAGAAGCCAATAAGGGATTTTAAATGAAATCATAAAAATTCTCAATAAATTAAAAGGAAAACAAGAAAAAGGGGAAACAGAATGATGAGCAGGTGGTACAAACAAGAAACAAAGAGCATATCATATATTTAAACTCAACCATGTCAATAATCACATTAAACGTAGATGGTCTAAACACCCAAATTAAAAGGGAGAGATTGTCATACTGGGTAAAAAAGCAAGACTCAACTGCATGCTGGCTACAAGAAATCCACTTTTAAATGAAAACACAATACTTTAAAAGTGAAAGGATGGAATATATATACCACAGTACCACTAATAAAAAGAAACCTGCAGGGCTATCAGACAAAGTAGATTTCAAAGCAAAGAATATTACAATGGATAAAGGGATTTTTATACAATGATAAGGGTGTCAACTCAGTAGGAGGACATAATGACCCTAAACATGTATCCACCTAATAAAGCTTCAAAATACAGGGAAGAAAAACTAATAAAATTTCAGGAAGAATTTTAATCAGAGTTCTCAAAATCTCTCTCCCTCAATTAAGGGTAGAGCACGTAAACCAAAAAAATCGGTAAGGATACTGAAGACCTGGACAGCACTGTCAACCAACTTTACCTAGTTTACATTGATAGAACTTGCCAACCAACAAAAGAACTAGTAATTCAATAACAGAAAGATATCTTGAAAATCTGTAAATATGAGGAAATAACACTTTTAAATGACTCACAGAGCAAAGAAGAAATCAAAAGGGAAATTAGAAAGTATTTTGAAATGAATAAAAATGTAAACACCACATATTAAAATTTATGGACCACAGCTAAAGCAGTACTTAGAAGTAAATTTTATAGCACTAAAACCTATATTGAAAAAGGGGGTCTCAAATCAATGATCTCAGCTTTCACCTTAAGAAACTAGAAAAAGAAGGGCAACATAAACCCAAAGTATGCAGAAAAAAATGAAATAATAAGACTAAAAACAGAAATCAATAAAATAGAAAAAAGGAAAGCAATATTAAATTTGATGTTGTGTTTACATGCTCATAGCATAAATGAGAGGCGACATCACTAAATATTCTACAAATATTAAAAGATATGTATTATGAACAAATCTATGCCAATAGATTAAACAATTTAGATTAAATGCATTAAACAATTTAGATTAAAAGATATGTATTATGAACAAATCTATGCCAATAGATTAAACAATTTAGATTAAATGCACTTAAATAAACCACATAACTTAGATGAAATAGATAACCTCAATAGCCCTACACCTATTTTTAAAAATTGTATTTGTAGTTAAAAACCTTCCCCAAAAGAAAACTCCAAGCCCAGATGGTTTCATTAGTGAAGTCTTTCAAGTATTTAAAAAGTAATAATACCTACTGTACACAAATTCTTCCAGAAAATTATATAGAAGGTAATACTTCATAACTCATTCTATCATTATAAGGCTACAGTAATCAAGTAATCAAGATAGTGGCATAAAAAAATAGACAAATAGATCAATGGAACAGAATAGAGACTCCAGAAATAAATCTACATATATATATGGTCAACTTATTTTCAACAGAAGTGCCAAGGCAATTTAATGGGGAAAAAGATAATCTTTTCAGACAATGGCACTAGAACAATTGGAGAGCCATAAGCCAAAATATATACCATAAACTTCATCTCACCCTATTACAAAAATTACCTCAAAACGAATCATACACCTAAATTAAAAGCTAAAACTATAAAACTTCTAATGGAATGCATAGAAAAAAATCTTAGTAACATTGGGCTTTGCAAAACTTTCTTGAATGTAACATAAAAAGCATGAAATAGAAAAGTAAGAGGGGAGACCTTCAAGATGGTGGAGGAGTAAGACGTGGAGATCACCTTCCTCCCCACAAATACATCAGAAATACATCTACATGTGGAACAGCTCCTACGGAACACCTACTGAACACTGGCAGAAGACCCCAGACTTCCCAAAAGGCGAGAAACTCCCCAGGTACCTGGGTAGGGCAAAAGAAAAAACAAGAAACAGAGACAAAAGAATAGGAACGGGACCTGCACATCTGGGAGGGAGCTGTGAAGGAGGAAAAGTTTCCACACACTAGGAAGCCCCTTCACTGGTGGAGACGGGGGGGTGGCGGGGGCGGGGGGAAGCTTCGGAGCCATGGAGGAGAGCACAGCAACAGGGGTGCAGAGGGCAAAGCGGAGAGACTCCCACACAGAGGATCGGTGCCGACCAGCACTCACCAGCCTGAGAGGTTTGTCTGCTCACCAGCCTGGGTGGGTGGGGCCTGGGAGCTGAGGCTCAGGCTTCAGAGGTGAGATCCCAGGGAGAGGACTGGGGTTGGCTGTGTGAACACAGCCTGAAGGGGGCTAATGCACCACAGCTAGCCGGCAGGGAGTCCGGGAAAAAGTCTGGAACTGCCTAAGAGGCAAGACACCATTGCTTCCGGGTGCACGAGGAGAGGGGATTCAGAGCACTGCCTAAACAAGCTCCAGAGACGGGCGCGAGCCGCGGCTATCAGCGCGGACACCAGAGACAGGCATGAACACTAAGGTTGCTGCTGCAGCCACCAAGAAACCTGTGTACAAGCACAGGTCACTATTCACACCTCCCCTCCTGGGAGCCTGTGCAGCCCGCCACTGCCAGGGTCCCGTGATCCAGGGACAACTTCCCCAGGAGAACGCACAGCATGCCTCAGCCTGTTGCAACGTCACGCCAGCCTCTGCCACCGCAAGCTTGCCCTGCATTCCGTACCCCTCCCTCCCCGGGGCCTGAGTGAGCCAGAGCCCCCTAACCAGTTGCTACTTTAACCCCGTCCTGTCTGGGCAAAGAACAGACGCCCTCAGGCGACCTACATGCAGAGGTGGGGCCAAATCCACAGCTTAACCCCAGGAGCTGTGCAAATAAAGAAGAGAAAGGGAAATCTCTCCCAGCAGCCTCAGGAGCAGCAGATTAAATCTCCACAATCAACTTGATGTACCCTGCATCTGTGGAATAACTGAATAGACAACGACTCATCCCAAAATTGAGGCGGTGGACTTTGGGAGCAATAGTAGACGTGGGGTTTGCTTTCTGCATCTAATTTGATTCTGGTTTTATGTTTATCTTAAGTTAAGTATTTAGAATATATTATCATTGGTCGATTTGTTTATTGATTTGGTTGCTTTCTTACTTTTTTTTATATAGAGATATATATTTTTTTCCTTTTTCTCTTTTTGTGAGTGTGTATGTGTATGCTTTTTTGTGTGATTTTGTCTGTATAGCTTTGCTTTTACCATTTGTCCTAGGGTTTTGTCTGTCCGTTTTTTGTTTTTTGCTTTTTGTTTTTAGTATAGTTTTCAGCACTTATTATCACTGCTGGATCTGTTTTTTTGTTTGGTTGCTCTCTTCTTTCTTTTTTTTATTACTTTTTAATTTTTTTTATTTATTATTATTTTTTTTTACAGTATGCAGGCCTCTCACTGTTGTGGCCTATCCCGTTGCAGAGCACAGGCTCCGGACGCGCAGGCTCAGCAGCCATGGCTCAGGGGCCCAGCCGCTCCGTGGCATGTGGGATCTTCCCAGACCGGGGCATGAACCCGTGTCCCCTGCATCGGCAGGCGGACTCTCAACCACTGCGCCACCAGGGAAGCCCTAATTTTTATTTTTAATAATTTATTTTTTATTTTAGTAACTTTCTTTCTTTCTTTTTTTCTCCCTTTTCTTCTGAGCCATGGGGCTGACAGGGTCTTGGTGCTCCGGACGGGTGTCAGACCTAAGCCTCTGAGGTGGGAGGGCAGAGTTCAGGACATTGGACCACCAGAGACCTCCTGGCTCCACGTAATATCAAATGGTGAAAGCTCTCCCAGCTATCTCCATCTCAATGCTTAGACCCAGTTCCATTCAATGATCAGCAAGCTACGGTGCTGGACACCCTATGCCAAACAACTAGCAAGACAGGAACACAACCCCACCCATTAGCAGAGAGGCTGCCTAAAATCATAATAAGGTCACAGACACCCCAAAACACACCACCGGACGTGGTCCTGCCCTCCAGAAAGACAAGATCTAGCCTTATCCACCAGAACACAGGCACCAGTCCCCGCCAACAGGAAACCTACACAACTCACTGAACCAACCTTACCCACTGGTTGCAGACACCAAAAACAGCAGGAACTATGAACCTGCAACATGTGAAAAGGAGACCCCAAACACAGTAAGTTAAGCAAAATGAGAAGACAGAGAAATACACAGCAGATGAAGGACCAAGGTAAAAACCCACTAGACCTAACAAATGAAGAGGAAATAGGCAGTCTACCTGAAAAAGAATTCAGAATAATGCTAGTATAAAGATGATCCAAAATCTTGGAAATAGAATAGAAAAAATACAAGAAACATTTAACAAGAACCTAGAAGAACTAAAGAGCAAACAAACAATGATGACCAACACAATAAATGAAATTAAAAATTCTCTAGAAGGGATCAATAGCAGAATAACTGAGGCAGAAGAACGGATAAGTGACCTGGAAGATAAAATAGTGGAAATAACTTCTGCAGAGCAGAATAAAGAATGAAAAGAATTGAGGACAGTCTCAGAGACCTCTGGGACAACACTAAATGCACCAACATTCGAATTATAGGGGTCCCAGAAGAATAAGAGAAAAAAAAAAACGGACTGAGAAAATATCTGAAGAGATTAGAGTTGAAAACTTCCCTAATATGGGAAAGGAAATAGTCAATCAAGTCCAGGAAGCACAGAGAGTCCCATACAAGATAAATCCAAGGAAAAACACACCAAGACACATGTTAAACAAACTATCAAAAATTAAATACAAACAAAAAAAATATTAAAAGCAGCAAGGGAAAAGCAACAAATAACATACAAGGGAATCCCCATAAGGTTAACGGCTGACCTTTCAGCAGGAACTCTGCAAGCGGAAAGGGAGTGGCAGGACATATTTAAAGTGATGAAAGGGGAAAAACTACAACCAAGATTACCCTACCCAGCAAGGATCTCATTCAGATTCGACAGAGAAATTAAAACCTTTACAGGCAAGCAAAAGCTAAGGGAATTCAGCACCACCAAACAAGCTTTACATACAACAAATGCTAAAAGAACTACTCTAGGCAGGAAGCACAAGAGAAGGAAAAGACCTAAAATAACAAGCCCAAAACAATTTTTAAAATGGTAATAGGAACATACATATCAATAACTACCTTAATGTAAATGGATTAAATACCCCAACCAATACACATAGACTGGCTGAATGGATACAAAGACAAGACCCGTATATATGCTGTCTATAAGATACCCACTTCAGACCTAGGGACACACACAGACTGAAAGTGAGGGGATAGAAAAAGATATTCCATGCAAAAGGAAATCAAAAGAAAGCTGGAGTAGCAATTCTCATATCAGATAAAATAGACTTTAAAATAAAGACTATTACAAGAGACAAAGAAGGACACTACATAATGATCAAGGGATCGATCCAAGAAGAAGATATAACAATTGTAAATATTTATGTACCCAACATAGGAGCACCTCAATACATAAGGCAAATGCTAACAGCCATAAAAGGGGAAATAGACAGTAACACAATAATAGTAGGGGACTTTAACACCCCACTTTCACCAATGGAAATGATCATCCAAAATGAAAATAAAGAAAGAAACACAAGCTTTAAATGACACATTAAACAAGATGGACTTAATCGATATTTCTAGGACATTCCATCCAGAAACAACAAAATGCACTTCCTTCTCATGTGCTCATGGAACATTCTCCAGGATAGATCACATCTTGGGTCACAAATCAAGCCTTGGTTAATTTAAGAAAATTTAAATCATATCAAGTATCTTTTCCAACCACAACACTATGAGACTAGATATCAATTACAGGAAAAAATCTGTAAAAAATACAAACACATGGAGGCTAAACAGTACACTACTAAATAACCAAGAGATCACTGAAGAAATCAAAGAGGAAATCAAAAAATACCTAGAAATAAATGACAATGAAAACACGACGACCCAAAACCTATGGGATGCAGCAAAAGCAGTTCTAACAGGAAAGTTTATAGCAGTACAATCCTACCTCAAGAAACAAAAAACATCTCAAATAAGCAACCGAACCTTATACCTAAAGCAATTAGAGAAAGAAGAACAAAAAAAACCCAAAGTTGGAGGAGGATACAAATCATAAAGATCAGAGGGAACAAATCATAAAGTTGGTAGAGGAAACAAATCATAAAGATCAGATCAGAAATAAATGAAAAAGAAATGAAGGAAACAATAGCAAAGATCAATAAAACTAAAAGCTGGTTCTTTGAGAAGATAAACAAAATTGATAAACCTTTAGCCAGGCTCATCAAGCAAAAAAGGGAGCAGACTCAAATCAATAGAATTAGAAATGAAAAAGGAGAAGCAACAACTGACAATGCAGAAATACAAAAGATCATAAGAGATTGCTACAAGCAACTATATGCCAATAAAATGGACAACCTGGAAGAAATGGACAAGTTCTTAGAAAAGCACAACCTTCCAAGACTGAACCAGGAAAAAAGAGAAAATATAAACAGACCCATCAGAAGCACTGAAATTGAAACTGTGATTAAAAATCTTCCAACAAACAAAAGCTCAGGACCAGATGGCTTCACAGGCGAATTCTATCAAACATTTAGAGAAGAGCTAACACCTATCCTTCTCAAACTCTTCCAAACTATAGCAGAGGGAGGAACACTCCCAAACTCCTTCTACAAGGCCACCGTCACCCTGAGACCAAAACCAGACAAAGATGTCACAAAGAAAGAAAACTAAAGGCCAATATCACTGATGAACATAGATGCAAAAATCCTTAGAAAATACTAGCAAACAGAATCCAACAGCACATTAAAAGGATCATACACCATGATCAACTGGGGTTTATCCCAGGAATGCAAAGATTCTTCAATATATGCAAATCAATCAATGTGATAAACCATATTAACAAATTGAAAGAGAAAAGCCATATGATCATCTCAATAGATGCAGAAAAAGCTTTTGACAAAATTCAACATCCATTTATGAAAAGAAACCTCCGGAAAGTAGGCATAGAGGGAACTTACTTCAACGTAATAAAGGCCATATATGACAACCCCATAGCCAGCATTGTTCTCAATGGTGAAAAACTGAAACCATTTCCTCTAAGATCAGGAACAAGACAAGGTTGCCCACTCTTACCACTATTATTCAACACAGTTTTGGAAGTTTTAACCACAGCAATCAGAGAAGAAAAAGAAATAAAAGGAATCCAAATCAGAAAAGAAGAAGTGAAGCTGTCACTGTTTACATATGACATGATACTATACATAGAGAATCCTAAAGATGCTACCAGAAAACTACTAGAGCTAATCAATGAATTTGGTAAAGTAGCAGGATAAAAAATTAATGCACAGAAATCTATTGCATTCCTCTCCACTAATGATGAAAAATCTGAAAGAGAAATTAAGGAAACACTCCCATTTACCATTGCAACAAAAAGAATAAAATACCTAGGAAGAAACTTACCTAGGGAGACAGAAGACCTGTATGCAGAAAACTATAAGACATTGATGAAAGAAATTAAAGATGATACAAACAGATGAAGAGATATACCATGTTCTTGGATTGGAAGAATCAATATTGTCAAAATGACTCTACTACCCAAAGCAATCTACAGATTCAGTGCAATCCCTATCAAACTACCAATGGCAGTTTTCACAGAACTAGAACAAAAACTTTCACAATTTGTATGGAAACACAAAGGACCCCGAATAGCCAAAGCAATCTTGAGAAAGAAAAACGGAGCTGGAGGAATCAGGCTCCTGGACTTCTAACTATACTATAAAGCTACAGTAATCAAGACAGTATGGTACTGGCACAAAAACAGACATATAGATCAATGGTACAGGATAGAAAGACCAGAGATAAACCCACGCACATATGGTCACCTTATTTTTGGTAAAGGAGGCTAGAATATACAATGGAGAAAAGACAGCCTCTTCAATAAGTGGTTCTGGGAAAACTGAACAGCTACATGTAGAAGAATGATATTAGAACACTCCCTAACTCCATACACAAAAATAAACTCAAAGTGGATTAAAAACCTAAATGTAAGGCTAGACACTATAAAACTCTTAGAGGAAAACATAGGCAGAACACTCTATGACATAAATCACAGCAAGATCCTCTTTGACCCACCTCCTAAAGAAATGGAACTAAAAACAAAAATAAACAAATGGGACCTAATGAAACAAAAGCTTTGCACAGCAAAGGAAAACATAAACGAGACGAAAAGACAACCCTCTGAATGGGAGAAAATATTTGCAAATGAAGCAACTGACAAAGGATTAATCTCCAAAATTTATAAGCAGCTCATGCAGCTCAATATCAAAAACAAACAACCCAATCCAAAAATGGGCAGAAGACCTAAACAGACACTTCTCCAAAGAGGATATACAGATTGCCAACAAACACATGAAAGGATGCTCAACATCACTAATCATTAGAGAAATGCAAATCAAAACTACAATGAGGTATCACCTCACATCAGTCAGAATGGCCATCATCAAAAATCTACAAACAATAAATGCTGGGGAGGGTGTGGAGAAAAGGGAACCCTCTTGCACTGTTGGTGGGAATATAAATTGATACAGCCACTATGGAGAACAGTATGGAGGTTCCTTAAAAAACTAAAAATAGAACTACCATACAACCCAGCAATCCCACTACTGGGCATATACCCTGAGAAAACCATAATTCAAAAAGAGTCATGTACCACAATGTTCACTGCAGCTCTGTTTACAATAGCCAGGACATGGAAGCAACCTAAGTGTCCATCGACAGATGAATGGATAAAGAAGATGTGGCACATATATACAATGGAATATTACTCAGCCATAAAAAGAAATGAAATTGAGTTATTTGTAGTGAGGTGGATGGACCTAGAGACTGTCATACAGAGTGAAGTAAGTCAGAAAGAGAAAAAAAAATACCGTATGCTAACACATATATATTGAATCTAAAAAAGAAAAAAAAAATGGTTCTGGAGAACCTAGGGTCAGGACAGGAATAAAGACACAGACATAGAGAATGGACTTGAGGACACGGGGGGTGGGGGGGAAGGGTAAGCTGGGACGAAGTGAGAGAGTGGCATGGACATATATATACTACCAAATGTAAAATAGCTAGCTAGCGGGAAGCAGCCACAAAGCACAGATAGATCAGCTCAGTGCTTTTTGACCACCTAGAGTGGTGGGATAGGGAGGGTAGGAGGGAGACGTAAGAGGGAGGAGATATGGGGATATATGTATATGTATAGCTGATTCACTTTGTTATAAAGCAGAAACTAACATACCATCGTAAAGCAATTATACTCCAATAAAGATGTTAAAAAAAGAAAAGAAAAGAAAAGCAATAAATTGGACTTTTTCAAAATTTAAAACACTGCTCTCAAAGGACACTTAAAATTAAAAGGCAAGCCACAGGCCAGTAAAAAATATATACAAAACATTATCTGATAAATAACTTGTATTTTAAAAAAATATTAAAAAATACTCTTACAACTCAATAAAAAAGAAGAAAACCCCAATTTAGAAAAACAGCAAAAGATTTAAAATGCACTTCAACAAAGTAGATACATGATGACAAACAAGCACATGAAAAGAATCCAACATCATCAGTCATTAGGGCAATAAAAATTAAAGCCATGAGCCACAACTACAAACCACTTGAATAGCTAAAATTGAAGACTAAACATACAAAGTGTTAAGAATGTGGGACAGCTGGAACTCTTACACATTGCTAGTAGGAATGTAAAACGGTAAACCACTTTGGAAAAATCAGCAGTTCTTATAAAGTTAAACATGCACCTAGGTAAACTAGCCATTCCATTCCTACGTATTTACCCAAAAGAAAACAAAGCATATGTCCACTCAAAGACAAATGTCCAAAGCAGCTTCATTTGTAATAGCCAAAAACTAGAAAGAACCTAAATGGATAATCAAATTGTGGTATATCCATACAATGAAATACTACTCCTCAATTTTAAAAATAAGTTATTGACATGCACATGAGTGAATCTCAAAATAATTATGCAGAATGAAAGAAACTAGACAAAAAAGAGTACATAACATATGATTCCACTTACATAAAGCAAAACTTTTAATGCAATCTATAGTGGCAACAATCAGTGACTGCCTGGGGATGAGGCTGAAAACAGATCAAGGAGGGGTAGGAGTAAGGGACTCAGAAGGGGCATTAAGAAACCATTAGGGGTTATGGATATGTAAATTACCTTGACTGTGGAAATGGCTTCACTGGTGTATATGTATATCAAAACGTCAAATTAAACACTTTAAATATATGCAGTTTATTATATGCCAATTATATCTCAATAAAGCTATTAAAAGAACATGCAGTAGGTAATATTCTCACTCTACAGGTGAGGAAGCTAAGGCTCCAAGAGGCTCTATGATTTGCCTAAGATCACAGCTATTACACAGCAGTATCCAGGGGTGGCAGGAATTCCACACGGTATATTTTTAAACTAATATGAAGTAACTAATACAGTTCTGCTTCACAGAAGGTACTCAAAAGTTGTTTTGGAGTTTTAAAATTTAAAGGCATATAAAAAGCTTAAGATGTGAAAAAGTAATAGATTTTAACTTTCCCATAGGATATATAAATTTTTAAAGAAGATTTTTTAACCCAAAATACCTTAATTGATAGAATGCATGAGAGGTAGAGTTTCTGTCATTCATTCAAAAAGCATTTTACTGGAACCTATTATGCACTACATAATATGAACAACTTGCTAAGCACAAATGAGACAGATATTTAAGTCATACACAGGTTATGAAAGAGCACCCTTTGATGAAGTACTGGCAAGAGGCTCAGTTTGTCAGCAGGCTAAGGTACAGACAGTTGAATGGACAGGAACAGCTACCATAGGTCTCCAAGAAGAAACAATGGGCAAAGCACTTCCCAGAGATGAATTACTAGGTGTTTTTTGTTTGTTTGTTTGTTTGTTTTTGCGGTACACGGGCCTCTCACTGCTGTGGCCTCTCCCGTTGTGGAGCACAGGCTCCGGACGCGCAGGCTCAGCGGCCATGGCTCACGGGACCAGCCGCTCCGCGGTATGTGGGATCTTCCCGGACCGGGGCACGAACCCGTGTGCCCTGCATCGGCAGGCGGACTCTCAACCACTGCGCCACCAGGGAAGCCCAAATTACTAGGTTTCATACCAGTTACTTTCTTGTTCTTTTTCATATATGTATATTTCATCTCCTCCTACAATAGATTATAAATTCCTGATGACTAATTCTTCATTTACCATTTTAAATTCCACCTCATGTCCAGAAGAGTCCTGAATTCATATTCTTATTGAGTGAATGAATAAATGAATTAATGCATGTTAGTGTTAGTCTGAATGATAAGGTAATGAGAATGATAAGGTAATGAGAATGATAAGGATCCTTTTCAAAATCAACTTGACTTTATCCCATTTTCTTGAAAAAGTCTATTTTTTAAATCTTATTTCAATGTCTTTTCTTACTCATGAGTGTATTTTCCTGCACTATTTCCTTTTCCCTTGAAAGAGACAAGTAGAGAGGGCCTATATCCAAAGCATGATATTTGCTGTGACTATACCTTCTGTGGAGGACAGAATGTAGCAATATAACCAGGGAGTTGTACTCATCATTTTATCTGTGCATACCCGTTTTATTCCTCACAGATGTCAGGTACTAATCCCTATGTGAAAGCCACCTGATAGGAATGTCATAATCTCCAGTATCTTCACTTTTCTCACTCATGGTAGCCAAGTTTTACCTTATGCCCCCAAAATCAACAAGGTCCTGCCTGTGCACTTGATTGAGCTCCTAGTGTTAATATCTTCTGTGTTTATGTTATGCCTTTAAATCATCCAAGTAATTTTATCTTTACGTATATTCTCATTCCTTTAAAAACACATCTTCCTTCCAGGCCTCCATGGGAAGAAAAAATATCCTCAATTTTCAGTGGGAATCTAACCAATGAGATGCAAGGGATTTGAGAGTTGACAAGAGATAATTAGCAAGATATTTTCCCTCTGCCTTTTCAAAAATTCAGTGCTGTGATGAATAACAGGAACAGGAAAAAGCAATGAGTAATTTTGACTCCTTTCTTTTCCTCATGCTCCCCACCACATATAATCCAGTCTTACTGATGCCACACTGGCGAAGTCTCTTCTTTCTGTTCCTAACATTCTGTTCTCAAAATACCCACTCTTGTTTAAACCTCTTACCTCCTGCTTGAAGTATCTTACAAGGTGTTTCTCTAGTTAAAGTCTTTTTTTTTTCCTCTAATCTACTCTACAAGGGCTGGCTGAACTAATTTTTCAAAAATTTTGCAAAAGCAAAGCTCTTGCCATACTGCTCAGCTATTTGGTTTGATGGCCCCCTAAGATCTACCAAATACCTTAGCTTAGCCTTATGGACCACAATGATATGATCACACTAAGTTTTCTAGCTTATAGATACCCTATACCTCAGTCAAACTGGACTTCTCATTGTTCTCTATCCCATACTTCCCTGTTTCCTTCCATCAGTCCCATACCCATGCTTGTGCTAGTCCTCTCACTACCAGGATGCACCTCTCTCTGCATCTCCTATTCCACTGATAAAATTCTATTCAACTTTCAAAGAATATCAAAAAGTCTGCTTCCTAAATTAAGGTCCTTCTTAAGGGATGTATCTTTAATTCTTACAAGCTCTGTAGATACAATTTTTTATTTTACTAAGGCATTTAACATATTCTGCATAGGGAATTACATATCTCCTCTGCTTATCTCCTCTGCAATAATCAATTCAACTTAATTAACATTTATCAATCCCACCTTTGAGCCACACACTGAGTTAGACACAGGGACACAAAAAGGAATAAGAGAGTTTAATAATTATGTCTAGATTCTAAGGTTCTTGATGGCAGGAACTCTGTACATTTGCATTTGTTTCCAATGCAGCATCTAATGTTCTGTTTTGAATACACTCAGCACCCAGTATATATTATATTTGTGGAGTTGAATTAATTTCCAACAGAAGCTAAGCCCTCTCCTTGGAAGAAAATATGTGCTACCAAAAAAAGGATTTACCATAACCGCAAAACAGATACACACATCTTTAAACAGTTTTCAGAGGGCAACTTGGAGGTCAGATTGACCACTGATTACACCATCCAATGTGAAGACCTTAATGGCTCAGATCACTCCTCACTAAGAAACTAACTTCCAAGTAGGCCAGGCTGCTTCAAATGATAGATTCCCAGATGGCCAGAGCTTCCAAAATTGCCATTTGGTCCAGAAAAGATGGTTATTGCTTCACATCACAAAAATCTGTTTCTTGTACCCTCTTGGGAATTTAAATAGGACTCTTTTAAGTTGACATCAAGATTTAAATATGTATCCATTCAATATACCTGGGAGATACACAATTCCTGTTTGAACTAACCACATGTATACAGCCATAAAAATGTACATTTTCAAGGTTACATAGCATTGCTGGAAGCCTAACTAAAATGACACCTTTCCACACTATGAACCCTGCATTTACTCTCTACATTCTTACATTTCCTCCCATCCTGGGACACAGAATGGAAAAACACAGTAAGGCTTTTTTAAAAGATGATACCAGGAATAAAAGGAAATGAAATGGTTGATAGTGTCATGTAAAAACCAATATTAAAACAAAAAACTTCTTGACAATGATATTTGTCAAGGAAAAATTCAAGCAGTAAAAATGAAGTAAATGGAAAGAGGTCACTGCCGAATGACCAAACCAAGCCCCAGTGCCTGGCACCTGCCAGGATAAGAGCCCCTTGGGTTGGCCTGACTCCTCCCACAGGCTCTCTCTAAGTAAGAGTGACACACTTCTCCTCGAGCAGAAAACTCAGCAGGGTATGCAACAATCACTCTGCTCATTACTGAAAGTCAATTTAGCAGCACAACGATCTAAATTAAGGGTCAATTTCAGAGAAGGAGAGAAAGAAGTACACTCTCTTTGTGTAGGAGAAACAGAAACCCCACAATCTAGAATATGAAATCTGTATTTTTGGAGAGAACTGTTAGCATAAAATGGTTGCAATATTCCAACAGGATGACAAAAAGATGGGACAGCCTCTTCCATGTCATTCAGTCTCAGGGTAAGATGTAAGAGTTCTCAGAATAAGATGTAAACAGATTTGGGGGGCTCTAAGACAGCTGAACTTAGAGAAATTTTATCAGTTAAGTATATAATCAAGAATATTCTAGATGAAGTGAAACTGTGCTGGTGTTCTAGAGTGGGAAGAGATGTGATCTGAAATCAAACAGACTGTGTTTGAACCCCAGCTCTGCCTTTTTCTTCCTTGCATTCCTTCCTTCTTTCCTTTACCTTTTGTTTTTGTTGTTGTTCATTTATTTATTCAACAAATATCTACTAGGAACTTAGTACGTGTCATACACTGTGCTAGAAACTGGGTATACAGGTTTGAACAAAATAGTCTTGGTCTCTACCCTGACAGGGTTTTTAGTTTAGTGAAGAAAATAGACATTACATAAACATACAAATACAGGATAACTACTAATCATTTTAAGTGCTATGAAGGTAAAAAAATAAATCAAAATTTATAGAAAACAACCAGGGATTTCAGGGATTTGTTAAAAGGATTAAAAATAACAAGGTAAAAGTGCCTTGCCCAATGCCTAGAACATACAGGTGTTCAACACAAGCAACAGCTGTTTTTAACTTCTCTCTGCTAAATATAGACACTTGATTCCCTCACCTTCGTCTCTTGACAGAGAAACTGGGAAGTATTAAAGCACCGGTAGGTGCTGTTGGGGGAGAGCGGCAGTCTATTCGCTCCAGACACTGCAAACTGATGCATAGTTTGTTGTTCTATCAGTGTTCTATATAATCATAACCTTGACCAATCCACAACTTTCTTTCAGGCATATCTGGGTTTCATCTCCTGCTTAGTATCCTTGAGATAATTTATAAATTTTCCCCCTTTGGTTGCATAGGATATTTAACCCCTTTAATGCTAAGTCAAACTATTCTCAAGAAACAACCCACATCAAGAACTGAGACGAATTCACTCAATGTGGAAGACTTGCCAGAAGAACACAACTAAGGACCTCCCTTAAGGTTGTGAGTATACGGTTTCATAGACTATCTCACTGCAGGAAGTGTTTCTGAAAACGTAAAAGTTCTCCTTTTAGACCATGATTATTCCTCTATCTTGTTCTTAGTGAGCAAACACTCAACAAGCCTTGAAATTGACAAATCCTAATTCACGTTTAGTAAACTGCGGGGTCAATAAAGATTATAATTTCTTTCCAATTATCTTATCTTCATCACCTCACAAGAGTAAAACTAATTCCAAATTTCCTCAGTTTCTTTGATTGCATAAAATGGATGAGAGTGCTCTTATTCATATAAGAAACCCAAAGAGGACTCTTTAGTCCTTAATCAAAAAGGTGACCCTGCATACAACTTAAGGAACACATGTTAGGTATTACTTTACAGCTTGGCAAGCAGCATACATACTAATTGAAAACAAACTATCTCTAAATGAAAGAAAGGACAGAAAGGATGAAGGGAAAGGAAGAAAGGGAAGTAGAGGGAGAAAGGAAAGGAAGGAATATACATCACACCAAAAAATCACTTTATAAAAATGTGATTTCAAAGAGTTTTCCAACCTCCAAAACTAAAAACATCATATACCATAACTGAAACCTAATTCATGTGATTCCTTGTTCTAGAAGATATAAGGATGCTACTTGGTCATGGTTACAATGAGACCTTTCTAAAGGTATCCCATATAAAATATAGAGTGTGATACATAGATGATTATTTTCATATATTTCTATATTAATCTTTACCCAGATAAAGCAAAATTATTCTCACTGGTTTTTTACCTGGGAGGTACCCATTTCCTAAAATTCCTACAGTTGTCCTTAGAATGCATTGAATTGAAATCAATAAAATTGAAACAGATCAGGGAAAAAAAAACCCAACAACTATAGAACTCTTTTTAGATTACTATTGTCAGACCCAAACAAGTATTTCCACATCTTAAAAAAAGTCCTCAAATCCATTTTGTGATTTTACAAAAATCTCCTATTTCAGTCATTTCCTATTTCACTAATTTCTCTCCTTTTTGTCTCCTCTTCTCAATTACTGCAGTGAAATTGGAGGGACAGGTATTTCTTCCATTTGTTCAACCATATCTTCTCCTCAGAAAGCTCTAGACGCTCAAAGATTTCTGACACTCAGCTCTCTTGTTTACACCCACATTTTTCATGCTTTACTTTCTCAGCCGTCCGCCAGATATTGCCTTGCAGCTATCTATTCTGTGACTGCAAGTCCAGGGAAGAATTCTCTGTAACTAGTCACAAAATCAACAGTGGATTCCACATACTGCCACTACCAGGGACAAAGCCCAAAATGTTTCCATCCCTTAAAGCTGTCAACCATTCAGTGAGTGTGCACTTGATGCTGTATCAGATATCAAATTATGTGCAACCAATCTCACCTTAGAACAACCCATTCTAATTGATGATGCCATATATATGTAATAATTGGAAGAAAAATAATATTCACAAGAGGAATAACACCTGTATTTCTTTTGTACTATGTTCAATGAAACTCAGAACACTAGTGGTAATAATTAAAAACCAAGTCATAGGCTTGTTACCAGCCACCACAGCTTGAAGAAAAAAAATAATCTATATTCTGCCTAATGTAGGCAGTTATAGGGATGCAGACCTGGATTCCATTGATGCTATTGCTTAATTATCTACTATACATGGGTCAAAAAGGTAAAAATAATAATCAACTGTCAAACATACTTTTTTGTTGTATTTGTATTTTCCAAAGGTATAAAAGAGCCCAAAGGTGAAATAAAAATAGAAAATCTGCTTTTATTAATGAATTCATTCACTTAAGTTTATATGAAACTATGTGAGGTGAAAAGAAAGAGAAAGAGCTAACTCCAGTAGCTTGTATCCAAAGAAAACTCCACCCACATAAACTGTCTAGTAACAAATCAATTTTTAAACCCTTAGGTTAGGGACCATCTTTTTTTCTCTTGCAAGCACTTGCTAAGCAAATAATAATAAAAACAGGAATTACATCATGTGGACAAACTTTTTGACTGATTAAACATTAAAAATAAGTCTTTTTTGCCAGTCATCGATGGAAGATAATGCTTAGGAAATTAATCTTTTTACACAATAATTGCCTTGCATCTTTGAAAAACCCCAGTAAGAAATATGAAGAGAGACAGAGAGACAGAGAGAGTAGGGCAAAAGGGAAGGAGAGACGAAGAGAGGGAGAAAGAAGAGAATGCAGAAAATGTTTTTATCTTCACTGGAAATACTTAACTCACATTTTAATGTTAGGAGATGGCAAAAATTTGGTGAAATGATAAGCATTTATACCCATACCCCAAGATAACATAAAATATGTACTTCAGATAAAACTATGTGCTGAAAGTGATGTGTAGAGACAAGCATACAACAAAATGCACTAGATTTTGTTGCTTATTCAAACAATATTTATAGTTACTAAAAATATTTCTATCTAAATGCTTGAATAAATCAATGAGTTTATTTTTTCCTGAATTATAAATAGACTATATTTCACATTTTATAGATTATTATATTATAAAATAATAGCTAGCTGTGCAGAATTAGTACATTTATGGACACTCCCTCATTTCCCCGTATTTGAGACCACCACTCAGTTCAAATTATGGCTTTATTTCCCCTTCTCTATATGCATTTAATTCCTTTAAATATTAATAAAATTTATGTAAGAATACTGGGACATGATTAAGCCTATCTTCTTGGTTAAAAACAAGTTCAGAGAGCAGCTTTTGGGGGGAATATTCAAATTTATTAGCTGTTCTTAGCAAACAGGCCTCAAGCCCCACGTTGTTTCCAATCTCAAGTTAGGAAGAATTTTTCTCCAACAGGCACTGAATCACTTTCATGTTGACTCCTGTGCTGCTCTACTCCACCTTCAAATGTAACCAGTAAATTCAGCTTTACTACAGTACTATAAAAATATGAAAGAACCATAATAGCATCTAAAAAAGAGCTGTTGGCACTATATTCGTTTAGAAAAAACCTTAAACTGAATACTAATGCAAAATTTAAGGATAGTTTGCCTAGTTGCCAAAAGAGTTACAATAAGTATTTTGCCATAATGTATAAGTTATCTTGAAGGCATCTGAGACTATTACTGTGTAAGATACAGAAAAAGTCCGCAAAGTGTCATTGTTCTCATGAGGTTTTTCGATATAAATAAATCATCAACATACTATCTTCACTGAACCACTGTCCTCTGATTAGAGGATTGCCTTAATGTGTGCAGAAACATTATAAAGAGACCATTCTGCTTCCTTAGTAAGTCAACTTCCTTGACTGGCATCCAATATGGATCCACCTCACACCAAATTCCACTTTACAGTGAATATCGTGACTGTAAGCTTCCGGTTAAACATTCGAACAGAATCAATACAGTTTTACTTCCCTTCTCCCTTATTACCACGACCAAGTTTTTAGAGTTGAAAAGGAAACCAAGATCAAATTTAGATACGTTGTTTGAAATTAGCAAAGATGAAACACTTCAGTGCCAGACAAAAGCCCTGATTTTAAGAGTAGGTTTTTGCCTTCCCTGAAATGCCTAGCTCAGACAGTGTATTTTTATGCCTGCAGATATTGGCATGTTTCACATTTAAGATTATGACACACCAACTTATTTCGAAATTTTTTAAATCCTCCACTGCGCATGTTTCAAGTGCTTCATGACTATCACTGATAATTGAGCAATTAACTTGAAATTACCAAATGTGCTGTGATGGCACAATATGTAGTAAGCAACATGAAAAAATAAAGAGCAGAGGAACTTAGTACAGTGAAAAAAAATTAATAAAGGGTAAAATAGGCCATAATAATAATAGTACTGAGTAAGTTTTAATGGTCCCAGGTCTTAGTAGTTTAATGGTGCCAGTAAAATGGTTTAATGAAATAAGTCCAGAGTATTACAAATTTTTAGAGCAGTTTATTCTGGTGCTACAAAAAGGAAGCTTCTTTCTAACTGGTCTTGTGTAATACACAAGGATTAGTTCAAAAAGTAAGTGTGGGAGTTTCATTAGACAAAAAAGGACAAAACAATTAGGTTAAAAATCCTGACAGGCAGATTCTTAAGAAACACAAACTTGCAAAAAAAATAGATGTAAAGTCTTCCTTTAAGACAGGCAAAGCAAAAACTCTAGGGCTAAAGATGACTCAAGAAGTCATCAAGCTATTGTGAACATATATGCAAATCAAAAATTAAGATACATGGCTTGACATCAAGAGGGAAGGACAAAATTCAGCTATACTAAAAACATCAGAATGCCTCTTCACTGCTCATCTCATCAAGGTCTCTAATACTGGGCTTTTCTGGCTAAAACCATAGTATGACTGTGAAGAGTAGCTCTTTAGTACTTAAATATAGCCAGTGCAGCAAATTCCATAAACCTAAATCCTACCTTATTTCGGTGGCAGGCCATCTTAAAGGTTTGCAAGAAAAACCAACAATTTAGAAAGTCAGAGAGTAAAAAGAGATTCAAAGTACAGCAAGTAAAAAGACACTATTAAAAAACATTTTTTTCCTCAAAATTCCATCAATATTGCTCCAAAACACCACTAGGAGATTAAAAATAGGCCAGGCTGTCCTTTCAGGTATAAATTAGAAACAGAAAGTGGAGAGAGCAAAAAGAACAAGTATCTAAGGGCACTAGTATTAAAATTTAAAAGCTTAAAATGTAACGGATATACACATTCAGATTAGCAAACTGCTTTCAATTAAAGTAGATTTCTGGCCACAGTTCACAAATGTATAGTAGCTGTGTGTATTAATGTAGATACTTCAAATGTCAGTATATCTCTAATTAACATGAGCACACAACTGTAAAACTGAGAAGACACAATTTTAAATTCCTTACATTCCCAGCATTAATGCTTTCATGGGGCAGCTCCCGTTGTCATGGAAAATGGCATTCAAGCCCTATTTGTGGATTTTCACAGCTCATCTTTTTTATTTACCTGCTCTATGTCAAGATTAGCCTGGAATAATATTTTTTAAAGATAATGCACTTAGACCTACTTGTCCTTAAAATCACAGATGTTCTCACTGAGGGAGCTTTGGTCTGGGCTACGCTCAGTTTGAAACAAATTTCTCTCCATTTTAAAATACCACAAAGAGATGATTTCATGATTCTTTTTGTTTGTTTCCTAAAAATCTATGCAATTCAAAAAATTTCAGCTGAAGCATGACATGTGGAGTTTGGAAATAGGGGGATAGGAGAATGTCAGGGAGGAGCAAATGATCGAGGAACATGAGGAAATAAAGTGGTATAACGTTCTCCAAAATCTCCTGCCTGACTTACTCTACCTAAACTTTTCAAAAATATTTTGTACAGCAACCAAGTAGAGACTGAGATAGTGATCAAAACAACAAAAGAAAGAGAGCTAAAATATTCTCTGAGAGAAGACAGATTGGTGTTATGGAAAGAGCATGGAATTTATACTATGAATCCCTTGGTTTGAGTCCTGCCACTCTGCAAAAATAAGGATAATTCCTACTCATCTCACAGAGTTTTATGAAATTTAGCCAGTTTAATGTCTGCAAAAGCAAGTGTTATGCTGAATTAAGATATTGTTGTCATTATTAACTCAAGCATGGAGCTAAGCAATAATCATTTTGGTACCAAACAATAAAATACTTCCGGACTTTTTCAGTGAAAAAACTGCTATTAGAGACCATGAACAGAGACAGAATTTTATGAAAGGGAATTCATTATCAAATTTCTAAAAAGGCTTGGGAACCTGAAAAAGCAGGCTATCTAATTCTCTGTTTTGTTGTTGTTATTTTCATTGTTTTTAACCAATCATTTACTGCCCTGGTAAAACTGAAAGGACAGAATTAATTAATTACATTTTAATTAGAGATAAAAAATTAAATGTGGGATATTAACATGCAAAACAAGGTCTTCTTATACAATGCCTACTTTGGGAAAAGAAAAAAGGTAGTTTTATTTTTTAAAAAGAAAAAAAAAGCTAGAATAAGATGCTTTCAGCTTCTGAAAAGATAACCATTTTCCTTCACAGTGTTTTCCTACTCTGACCTAGGTAGTAGATGTAAGTAGGTAAGATTCCAATCGGTTCTCACACACCTTTGGTGTGGCCTATTCATTATGGATGTGCAAAACAATATCCCACCTCCTTATCTCACAGACCGGCTTCTGCATACCTTACTAAGAAACCTTCCCGTGGCCATGAGGTATAACTTTCTGCCTTAGATCATGTAGCAAATAAGCAGTTCCAAAACATGGAAATTAAAGTTCCTAAAAGAAGCCATTGTCACTGATCTCATTTGCCTGTTTTTAGGCTAGACTAGATGAATATTTCTACTGTTCTAGCTGCCTCATCATTCAGTGTAAGTGGCAGACAGTTTCTGCAATAATTAAAAGAAGTGAGAATGCAAGCATTCTGGATGCCATGTTAATTTTATTTGACTTATCTTAGTCATAGTATCCTGCTACATTTCTTTAATAAGAAGGTTCCATAGTCAGGAGATGGCTGGAACAAAACTTGAGACCACAGACCAAAGGAACAACAAACTCCACACCCTAAACTATCATACGGAAATTCTCAAGTCTGGAAAACAATTACTTTAGGCCTATGTGATTACTATGACTTCTACCTAAGTGATTAGACAAAATCTGACTAGAGCTTTTTGGGTTTTTTTAAGTTGTCCAGAAATAACCATATGAAAACTACACCCACAGTGCCCCTTCTATTTTTTAGCCTCTCTCTTTGTCAGGTCACAAGAAAAAAAATTCAGCTAATTGGACCACCTCTGTTCAAAGCTCGTCTATGTATATCTGGTTGGGGTATTGCTGGATTGCTGGGGGGCAGGGGGCGGTAGAGAAGAGAAAAATTCAGGAAACAGAGCCTTTGGGTGATGAGAAATGTAGACTATATTTTGATTAAGGCCATCTTGGTTGAAATGCTGGTAATTGTCTTGTATTTGTAGTTTAAAAACATTAATCATCCTAAAAACTTACTATAGGGAATGACTGAATGATACGCGAGAAGAGAGAAAGGAAGTAAAAGAAAGGATAAAGCAACAAAGACAAGATTTGGACAGTTCAAAATTATTTCCCTTCACACAGATTTCTAATAGGATAAGCTCAGCTCCTTGGAACCATCCTTTTTCTCGAGAGCCCTTCAAAGATACTTTACATTTCTTTCTCCATCTTCTTTGCCTCCTAATCCTCACTGTGATACCTTGCACAAATTAAAAGCTTATATTTAATCCAAATGAACCATGGAGTTTAATATTTTGTGTTTTACATAAGAATTCAGTCTTCAAATAATACAATGTGAATTGATAGTCTCATAAAATAACATCTTATTCATCCTTAAAACATTAAAAAATATACAAACTGTGTTAAGCTATATTAAATATTCACATCTATTTTTTTAAGATGGTTCAAAATACCTGCCCCAATCAATGTTACTACTAAAAGAAAGGTAAAGCTGGTTTTAAATAAATTTTCACTGCTCTCTGTTTAAATACTGAATCACTTAAACTCTAATTTATAATGTTACTTTTTTTTCAAATACTTTCCTAGAAGTTTATTCCCTAAAATTCCTTTATAGTAGTACACTAACAGAGAAAAAGTTTCCTCTGTCTTTGTGGTTATCGAATGTAAAGATCACCTTAGATATCAATGGTTTGGTACAATGTACACACATAAATATATCTTAAACTCAAGTTACTTAAATATGGTCTTATATACACACAAACATTTTTAATACCTGCCACATACTCTAAACTACTTTTATATTAATAAATACATAACAATTTGAAGTATTTTCATTGATCATTAAAGTTCATTCAATATTTTTTCTTGAAATTGACCTTCTTTCCTGAGAAAAATTATCTTTGTTCTCCAAAATACCATTTAAAATATAATAGCATTTTGAGGATGGTGAAGAAGACAGGAATACCCCGATTTTGATATACATTATACATTCACTAAATGAGTCTTTGGTTCCTTAATACATAATCTCCTCAAGTACTGACAGCTCTTTGAATTCTGTATCATCTCACATCTTTTCAATGAGCACAGGCACATAGAACTTTTCAAGTCCAGACAACCAGAAGACTATAAGAAGTTATCAAGGTAAATTATTCATGTGCAGATAGACTAGCCCCTTTAAGGTAATAATCCATTCCTACAATTGAGCCCCATCTTCAAAAAGTAAGATATTTATCGTTTCAGCCTCTTGTAATTGGCCCTGCCATTGTGTTATTTCACTGGAAATCATAACAGAGGCTTTTTTCACCCTCTGATATTTTTCTATACTCCTTTTAAGAAAACACTTACAAAAAACTAATAACACTTTAAAAACACTGTAACTGTTCTCATCACACAATGAGAAGAGTAGTAAGAGTAATAAATAAGCCAATACTTACAAATACGCACAAAAAAATCAGCTCCAGCACCCAGAAATCACTGGTAAATTGCCTTTGAATTCATGAAAGTGACCTGAAAGTTTAGACAAAAAAGGAAATGAAAAAGGATTAGTAAATTGCATTTACTTGCTTTATTAAAGAATACATTCTGGCTACAAATTATACTATTTTTTAACTCGGTCAGTTGTCTACTCAAACAACTTTTTCCAAGATGATAATACCAAAAGAAACAATTCGTTCATTGTTCTTCATCGAAGAATACAACATCTCCATCCATTATGGCTTTTAAAATACTGCCAGTAATAAAGTGGTGTTTAAAAATATGAATAAGTAAAAACAAAAGCAAGAAAAAATTTTAAGGGAATAAAGGCTTACAAGTTACATTTGAAAAACTGTTTATGTCTGCAAGTTAAAACGAATTAGATTCATGGAAAATACCTTGGATATGTCCAACAGGAATACCTTGAAGGTAGACTAAATATGAAAAGATGCAGTTTTAGTTCTGCCCAAGATGTGGAATCCATTTAGATGCTTAGGCTATATACAATGCATTCTGTATGAGCCACAATTCAATTCAAAATTCTTTTCCTTGCACACACTTTAGTTCTGGCTGAAGAGGTAACAGATGCAACTCAAACATACAGAGCTAGCCTTGTAAAAAGTTTTAACTAGCACAATGACTCACTTTATGCCTCTAAATATCTATGGTTTCCTCTCTCCAGAACCCCCATGCATTAGAAAGTAGTTTGGTAGTTTATTTTTATTGTTTGGTCTAAATACAGCACATTTTTGGTTCCATGAAAACAAAGAAACTTTGTTGCAAAGGCCGTACTCTTTCCAAAAAGTTAGGATGGCTATGAGTAGTGTTCAAGTGAAAATAATAATGGAGCTTTGGTTCCTAATTTAGGTCAGAAACTTTCCTAGACTCTGGGGACTAGTTTGATTCAATCCACATATTTTAAATACAGCCAGTAAACATTTAGGTTAGTTAACTAACCTAGTTAGTTAGCTAACTAGATTTAAAGAAAATTCATTTCAAAAAACATAGATCTTGTTCAACATCATTTATAGGATCTACTATTCCCAATATTGCATTTATAGAACAAATGGCCATAATAGATTAGGTATTGGCCTCTGAAATTAAGTTGAGATATGAAATAAATATACAACTCAGCCCTTCCCCAGCTCCTATAACATGCTTTTGCCTAAGTGACCCATATAATTATTCTATTTTCTAGTCAGGATTGATAGATAATAAAGTCCTGGACATTTGGACAGCTTTAAGTATCCATACGTTTCCTCACCAGACCTCTTTCTCTCTGTAGAAAATGGTGCCTCAGGCTTCCCCAATCCAATTTCACCAGTTTCTAGCAACTCTGCAATGGCTACTTCTATTGCATGCGAGAAGTACAAGAGAGTCCACCCTGAGGAAGGTAGCTCTGTCATTTATTTTTGGTGTTATACCCTTTACCTCCTCATGGCTTTCTGATGTTTCGGGATTCAGTAGAGCAATTTTACCTGGGACACCACACAACCCAATGTGGACACACTCTGTGTACTAGTCAAAGCCAGAAAAGAATTCTGGTTCTGATATAAGCTATTCTCACATTTTATCTGACCCTGAATTAAAAATTATAACTGAAGTTATCTATAAAGTAAATCTCTAGCAAAATGCTGTATATCCAAAAGCCTAAAGTCTGGAAGAATCTAAGTGTTCTTAAGTGCTCACATACTTTTAAAAGGACCTCACCTTGTCTTTCTAGCAACTATTCTTTTAAAAGCATGAATTGGAATTATGCAATAAATATTATACATCCCATTTCTTCACTTCCATTTAAACAATGGAGGACAAAATAAAAGGCATCCAGATAATATTGTGACTGATGTATGTCTCATCTTTTTCAGTTAAGATCTCTAACTCTGGAGATATTTTAAATTTAGAATAAGTCAGATTCCAGAGATTTAGGGCAAATAGTATTTTAACATTCGTCAATATGAAGTCAATAAATCTCATTTGTCATATAAGTCCAGTCTTGCTGCATATTTTATTTGTTGTGGGTTTTTTTTGCGGTACGTGGGCCTCTCACTGTTGTGGCCTCTCCCGTTGCAGAGCACAGGCTCCGGATACGCAAGCTCAGCAGCCATGGCTCACAGGCCCAGCCGCTCCACGGCATGTGGGATCTTCCCGGACCGGGGGCACGAACCCGTGTCCCCTGCAGCGGCAGGCGGACTCTCAACCACTGCGCCACCAGGGAAGCCCCTTGCTGCATACTTTAAAAGTAACTCTGAATCTCATTATCAACTGATTTATACTATTGGTGAATTTTGCATCAAACAAATTTAAAAGTATAAGCTTCTAACATCACAGTTCACTATTATAAAAAAACAAAAAAAATCACACTAAGTGAAGTCAGACAGAGAAAGACAAATATCATATGATATCATTCATATGTGGAATCCAATTTTAAAAAATAAAGATACAAGTGAACTTATTTACAAAACAGAAACGGACTTACAAATATGGAGAAGAAACTTGGGGCTACCAAAGGGGAAAGGTCGGGGGAGGGATAAATCAGGAGCTTGGCATGAACACACACACACTACTATGTATAAGACAGATAACCAACAAGGACCTACTGTATAGCACAGGGAACTCTACTTAATATTCTGTGATAACCTATATGAGAAAAGAATCTAAAAAAGAATGAATATATGTATATCTATAACTGAATCACTTTGCTGTACACCTGAAACTAACACAACATTGTAAATTAACTATACTCCAATAAAATTTAAATTTTTAAAAAAAAACTTTAATGCATACTTCCTCCTGTAGAGAATTTAGGAATAAACAAGCAATATTTTATGATGGGCAAAGAATTAAGAATCAACTCACAAGAATTAACACACAACTTGAAGTAATCTACTTCTTCAAGAACCAGAAAAGTTTAAGCTGAAGAAAACATTTCCAAAATAAAATTGGCAACTTTGGTCCTGAGGGCAGCACAAAAGTAAGAAGATAGAGAAGGAAATACCATCTGATCTGGAAAATCACAATATGTTTAGTAAAATGAATCTTCAGAATATCCAATCACCATGGATTGTTCCACTCCTCTACTAGTTCATTCATTCATTCAGCAAATATTGATCATGGGTTAAAGATTTCACTGGACAATATAGTCACAAATTTTTTAAATAAAGAAAATCATTACGCTGTACACCTAAAACTAATACAATGCTATATGTCAATTACATCTCAATTTATAAATAAATAAATATTTTTAAATCATGGCCTTTGTCCTAAAAGACTTTTCAAACAATCAGTAATCCAACCGTGGGGACCTCCCTGGTGGTTCAGTAGTAGAGGATCCACCTTACAATGCAGGGGATGCAGGTTCAATCCCTGGTGAGGGAACTAAGATCCCACATGCCTCAACAAAGATCCCGCATGCCGCAACTAAGATCCGTTGCAGCCAAAAATAAATAATTAATTAATAAATCTTTTTAAAAAATAATAATAATCCAAACTGGACAACAAACTATTACGTCTGACCATGGTGCTGACATCCTCCATATTATTTGGTTATCAAATCTTTTGCATATTCTTAATTTACTAAATAAAAAGTGCATTGTAGCTAGTGGGAAGCAGCCGCATAGCACAGGGAGATCAGCTCGGTGCTTTGTGACCACCTAGAGGGGTGGGATAGGGAGGGTGGTAGGTAGGGAGATGCAAGAGGGAAGAGATATGGGGATATATGTATATGTATAGCTGATTCACTTTGCTATAAAGCAGAAACTAACACACCATTGTAGAGCAATTATACTCCAATAAAGATGTTAAAAAAAAAAGTGCATTGCTACAAATTCTTCAATATAAAAATGCACAAAGAATATAAAGAGTAAATTTACCAATTAAGAAATACAAATGTCCAATAACAAAAATATGAGTCTCCCTAATAATCAAGTAAATGTAAATAAAGTATTTTCACCTAAAATATTGGCAAAATATTCTTGTAAACTGGACAAAAACTAGCATTTATGAGGATGTGGAAAAATAAACACTTTCAGGTACCATTCATGGGATTATAAATTGGGTACAACTTTTCTGAATGGTAATTTGACAGAAAGTGTTAATATATATATATTTTTTATTTTATTTTATTTTATTTTTTTGCGGTTCGCGGGCCTCTCACTGTTGTGGCCTCTCCCGTTGCAGAGCACAGGCTCCGGATGCGCAGGCTCAGCGGCCATGGCTCACGGGCCCAGCCGCTCCGCGGCATGTGGGATCTTCCCGGACCGGGGCACGAACCCGTGTCCCCTGCATTGGCAGGCGGACTCTCAACCACTGCGCCACCAGGGAAGCCCCAGAGAGTGTTAATATTTTTAACATCAATATCCTTTGAGTTTGAAAGGCTATTTCCAAAATTATCCTAAGGAACTAATCACAAAAATGTTAAAATACATATACATGTAATAAGCATGTTCATTACAGCATTTTTCTAATAGCCCTAAATTGAAAATAACCTACTAACTGCGTAAGTAAATTATGGTACATATATATAACAGTACTCTGTAATCATTAAAAATTATGATATAAATCTATATTTAATGACATTAAAAGATGGCCACAAAATATTGTTGAATAAAAAAAAATAACATGTATAATAAGAGCTAATTTATAGAAAATCAAATGTGTATATACACACATGCACACAAAGTAAAGTACAATTTAACAAAAATGTTAACACTGAGTGAGATATGGGCTTATTTTTACTTTTTTATTCTTATGAGTTGGTGTTATTTAGATTTTTTTTATCCTTAACATGTCTAATTTGTCCCAAAACAAAAAAGCTATTTCTAAAATTCACTATATCACTTATACATTCAAAAGTAGTCACCAAATCCAGACTAACGTGCTATTAATCTAGCAGCAAAAGCCAAATATTAATATCAGTTACAAAAAGAAAAACCTCCGAATTACAAGGCAACTTCAAACAAGTATCTTGACATCAAATGAAGAAGCCATAAAGATTTTCACAAAATATGTCCCCCTCTACCAAAAATAGGTAACAGAGCAAAGGTAAACAGAAAATAAAAACACTTCCGCCTCCCTGTATAATTAGACTTTAAAAGCTTTCAAGCTAAATTTTTAAATCCTGCTTAAAGCTGTCTCTAAACCACACCCATTTCTCTTTTTAATCCCCATCCCTTCTTTTTTTTTTCTAAGCAAGAAGGTTCAAGTTGGTGGTTGGATTAAATGACCTTACAACTCTGAGAGTCAATAACCTAAGGCATTTTTTAAAGTACCAAAATGCTTCCAAAAACACCTGTAACAAAATTTTGTCCACCTTTATATTAAATTGTGGCATCACATGTTTAAAACTCAACTCAAGGATTGATTCTTTGGTTTAATAATGTTATGTTATACATAATGAGCCACTGAGTTAAAACAACTACATTTAAAGCATTTATTTTCTCAACTAACTTTTGGAAAGACATCAATGCCTGGTGTTTCATACATCAAAATAAAAATTATAGAGACATTAAAAAATATCCTGTATGCAAATACAAATGAGTTTTCCTGCAGATGTGATTTTTGCATTAAAACTGCTATTCTCTCCCAAGTTGCATCAATTAAAAAAAAATGCAAAACCCTCCATAATATTATCTTTTGTTCTTTATAGCATTGCTAGGCTGAAGCCATGTTTCTTGAACTCCATCATTCTTAGCTTTCCTTTTCCTCTTAATAATTATACTAAATTATGTAAAATTTGAACTATGAAATGTGAAAATGAAATGTGAAATTCATCTTGCAAAGGAACTGATACTAAGCTAATGCACAATTTTTAAAAAATGCAATTACTAATAATTAAGAATATCACAATAGTGAAGGGGAAAATGAGGTTTCACTTATTGATATTTACATCTTCTAAGGCAAAAGTAAGAGTATTTCTGATGTATCAAGGAAGACAACTTAGATGCTACCTAGTATACCACTCTGCTTTCCTGGAACAAAAGCCTATTTCCTCAAAGAAATAGGAATTTCCCCTATTTTAAAAAATCTCCAAAGATAGTTACTACTGAAGCATACTGCTAGTTGCCTATTTATATATTCTATGCTGCTCAACCTACACCTTCAATATGATTCCAGTATTAAGGGCCACAGTTTAGAAGGGATGTTGACAAGCATTCATAAGAGAATGGCTAAGAAATTTTAGAGGAAACATGTTACATTAAAATGGTTGCATGCTCTAAAGGTGGTTAGTTGGACTGAACTTTGGAGATCATCTAATCCAGTGATCCTCAAACTCTTTGGTCTCAGGACTCCTTTACATTTCTAAAAATTATTCAGAGTCCCAAAGAGCTATGGTTATATTTATCAATAGTTATTATATCTGAAACTAAAGCTAAGAAAAAATTTAAATAGTTATTAATTCATTTAAAATAAAATAAATGATTAATAATCATTTAGTGATGAACCTATTACATGGTAACATAAATAACATAATTTTAAAATACAAGCATATTTTACAAAACAAAAAAATTAGAAGACTGGCATTGTTTTGCATTTTTAAGTATCTCAAATGCCTAGTTCAATAAAAGACAGTTGGATTCTCATAGGTGCTACTGCATTCAATCTGTTGTGATATGTTGGTTTGACAGAAGTATGTGAAAAATATCCATCTTCACACAGATATGAAGTTGGAAAGAGGCAGATTTTTTAACAGCCTTTCAAGATAATTGTAGCTATTCTTCTTTAGTACTATATCAAAATTTGACAAGTAATAGTTTACCAAAGGTTAAGTGCAATATGGAATCTGAAACCTGAATATCAATTAACTTTTTATATTCTGTTACTTTAAAAACCACTGGTCTTGGGCTTCCCTGGTGGCGCAGTGGTTGAGAGTCCGCCTGCCGATGCAGGGGACACGGGTTCGTGTCCCGGTCCAGGAAGATCCCACATGCCGCGGAGCGGCTGGGCCCATGAGCCATGGCCGCTGAGCCTGCGCGTCTGGAGCCTGTGCTCCGCAACGGGAGAGGCCACAACAGTGAGAGGCCCGCGTACTGCAAACAAACAAACAAACAAACAAACACCACTGGTCTTTAAATGCATATTTTACCCACGCATGTTTTTGCAACATCATACATTGGTTCATTTGGAGAATACTGGTTCACTTGAGTTGTGCAGATCTTCAAAACGTTGATGTATTTCATTATTCAATATTTTAAAAAATCACATTTGTTAATATCACCAATTGTTACTATCACCAATCTTAGAAAAGTTTTTAAATATTGGAAAGCCATCAACCTCATGGTAGTGGATACAAGTTTTCCAAACAACTAATTTTCTCTTGAAAGCTCAAATTTTATTATTGACAACAAATAGTGTCAGTTGATTTTCCTAAAATGGGAGGCTCACTTTGCTCATTTTTGAGAATACATCTGCCAAGTATCCACAGTTTGAATAACCACTGTGTGTCTGTTAGTCATTCTTTCAAGTAAAAATGACGTTCTATGAAAAAAACAGTTAGTTCAGCTTGAAACTCAATCATGCAAGTGATTTTTTCTCAAGGTAACTACAGTACTTGAGTAGGCAGCATAAGTGCTTTATTCATACTTCCCATTTCATCACAGACTATTAAAAATATACTTAAGGGTCAAGAATTAATAAAATCAATAGTTTGTACTGCTTCATCTGCAACATTCTTAAGCAAAACTAGATTTTTTTTCTGTGAATGGTGATTATTCTAAAAAATGCAAGGACTACTAACAAAATTTGGTGCCACTGCCTTGATCTGTGCTAAGGCACCAGCAGTCCTGCCCAAAATTGCTTTGCATCCTCAGTGTAAATGGCAACACATTGAAAAAGGTAAATAGCATCTTAGTATTATGATGAAAATAGTTTTGATTTTTTAGACCCCTTGAAAGGGTGTCAGGGGTCCCCATACAGACCCCATTTTGATAACTGCTTATCTACTCTGATAATCCATTTTGCAGCTAAGGAAACTATCTAGTTTAATATTTTCAAGCCCACAAAGGAAAGGTAATATCTAGCACACTGAGTGTAATGTGATTGAAAGTTACTCTTTCTTCTTTCCAAAATAAAAAATAACACTAGTGGGTGGGAATTACAAGGTAGTGAATTTTAGCTCAGTCCAGACAAATCTTTAAAAGCAATATAATAAGTTGCCTCGCAAAAAACAGATGTGTTCCTGAGTTTGTAAAAGTTGAGACTGGATGACTCTTTGCCAGGGATGCTGTAGAAAGAATTCTTACCCTAAGTTTAAAGTTGTATCAAAACTTAACTGATTATATAATCACTTAGAAAGCTTTTATAAAATTTGAATTTCTAGGCCCCACCCCAAAACCTACTAAACTGGAATCTCCTTGAGTGGGCCGAGAGTTTCCAGTTTTTTGAAAGCTCCTGAGGTGACTGTTAAAGCCCACCTAGCTGCAGATGGTGTTCAAGAACTGTTGTACCAGTTCACCTCTAAACTCACTACCACTTCAACATTCTACAATTTTATATTTTATCCACACCCACTGGAAGTATACCCTTAAACTTTAATGTAACATTTCCTAAGTCTACTTTAACACATTATAGATGGTCAGGATCAAGGTATTTCTGGGTCAGAAGAGGAGGAATTAATGTTGCATTTCCTAGGCCTGCGAGTTCACCTCTGCCAGCGTATGTAGCGGAATAGTAAATCAGAGATAGAATTGACTAAGTTTGATACATATTCACAACTGAGAAAACCCATAAAAAAAAAAAGAATGGTCAGTATAAAAATAGTACCTACATGAAAAATGAATGAGATTATTGAGAAGACAACGTGCCTTCCACTTTACAAAGGCAGCTTATTGCTATGAACCAAGACCAAAATATAGATCTCAAACTTCCAAAACCTATTTATAGAATTACTACCATGTGACTTAATCCCCAAAACTCTTGTATCTTGAGGTCTTGATTACAGAAAAATTTCATATACTTCATAAACACAACATAAGGCAACTTGTCCACTTTACCAGAATCAAACAAAAATTTAGCAATAAGCCAAAAAATAATTTGCAATATATTTTGTAACTTTTCACTTAATAAACTTGTTCTCTTTTATTTCTTCTTTCTTCTCCTGCTTTCTTAGCAAAACATACTTCTTGGAAATAACACCTATTAATGTATTTTTTAATATCCCTTTTTTTCTTGCAGCCTGACTGATTTCAGACATATATGATATCAGCTTAATAACAAAAGTCAGAGAAGGTCTTGCGTAAGAAGGACTGGAGAAAAAAGTGATCATCAAAACATAATCCTCAGACCCCTTATTTCAGAAGTACCAGGTTCCTTATTAAAACAAAAAAAATTTAAAAGAGGCCCCACCCATTCCTATTGATTCTGTAATTCCAAAAGCATGGCCTAGGAATTTATTTTAAAGCATAGCCCCCAGGTGATTCCTGTGCACACTAAAATTCAATAACTGCTGGGCTAAAGGGCAACTGTGTTAAATGAGGATAAGCTCACAAAAAATGTTGCGCAAAAAGAATTTTTTTAATAATTCTATAAAATGTTTTATCTTACTAAAAAGATTCTCAATGCTTTTGGATTTCTTATTTTTTTAATAAAATATTTTTTTAATGTAAGGATAAATTAGAAACTAGAATTTAACTTAAAAATTAAGGCTTAGTTATTGTAGAGTGTTTTTTTTTTTGAGAATGATACATGCAATTCTCCAGCAATACAATTCACATTTTTGAGAGCCCACAGGATACATAACATGAATTGGAATCTCTGGGGATTCAGAACAACAAAGCACAATCCCAAATCTCCAGCAACTGACAATTTGGATTCACTGTGAGATAAATATTATATTTAGAATAGTCTCAACATTTGCAGTTGCATTATCATATCTGGAATAAGGAGAGGATTCCACCCCTGCTGAGTTTTTTCTCCCTGAACTCTGCTCACAAAATAAAGTGGCAGAACATTTTTAAAGCAATCATTTAACAAAAGTTTGTAAATAAGTACTGATTTTTTAAGACCATAAATTTTTAAAATAAATCTACTATTTTCTATAGGGTAAACTGATAGGCAAAAGAGATGGGGTTGTTCTTTGTACTTGTTCTAGGTAATTAAATCAAGATAAATTTAAAGACATCTAAAGAGGATCTGTTTTGATACTCATTTTAAGATACTCTTCTTGTTACCACTCTCTGTACCACTCCCTCTTAACCACAAATAATGACTTCAGTAATGGAGCTCTGTAATTTAAAGTACCAGGCAAATAACACCAAGTTACTTAGATGAATTGACACGGCCTGTTGTGCAAATATGTACTTAGGATGAGATTATAAAAATAACAGCTGCATTATCAACAGCTCATCATTTACTGAATGTTTGCTCTGTGTTAAGCACTGGAAAAACAAAAATGAATGACATAGAGTTGGTGACTTCAAGGAGTTCACAACCTAGTAAAAGAGACAAATAATTACAGCTTTGTGTGAAATACATGAGATGAAGAAAAATTTATAAAACTATGTAATCCAATTTTCTGAAATAAAGAATATATATAGAAATTGGGGATGCTGCCACTTAACTCCTAAGGTTTTTGTGAGGATTAGAGATAAGAAAATGCTTCCTAGATGGGATATGTCTTCTATAAATGTACTTCCCTTTTTGCTTTTTCCCTGAGATTTCGTTGAAATGTGCCCAAGTCACAACTTACACAGATGACCTGGTGGCCAATATAACCACTCACTTTTTAAAGAAGAATGTCTTAAGGGTATATGACCTTGGCAATGCTACCCCATCATCACACTCAATATATGGACACACTGCATGTCCTCAGGGAGCTCAGTCATACACTATGGATTAGTCCTTCCCAGACGTAATTAAGTCTTGTGCTCACTCTCAAAAACACAGAAACAAATGAAGAAAATCATGTAGAGAGATCCTGCTTATCCTTTTACTGTATGTCTTTCATAACAATTTAAAGATTTCACTGTGAAGTCCAGACAAGATCTGGCCTGGCATCTCTCAGAGTGCCTCACTTACTAAGTGAAAAATAGGAATACCAGGATGAGATGTACCCAAGTTTACAGGCACATAACTCACTTAGGACCACATGACAAGTTGGTGACAGAGCTTTCACTTTAAGTCAGAGTTTCCAATTACTGAGCTCACGTCTATTCTATGAGGAACATAAATGTCTCCTGTTATTTCATCTGTAAAATGGGATAGTTAGCATTCACTTCTCTCATACCATGTCAGTTTCACTACTTTGCCTTCACACTTAACTCATTTGAAAAAGGATACTTCATAAAATGGAAAGGGGTTAAATACCTGGGGTGAAATATATTTCTCTGGTGCTAGTACCTTCCCATTTCCCCCAACTCCAATCAACCACCAATTCCTGTATACTTTTTGTCCTGGAATTTTCCTAATTTTCCTTTTTTTTTTTTTTCTGATTCACAATGAGATTGATGGGACTCTGTGCGTGCGTGTCTGTGTCTGTGTCTACACATGTGTAGATACACTTAGGAAAAATACTCTGCTACACAAGACATAATTCTCATTTCCCTACATTACTGCTCTCATGCCACCACTGGGACAAAAACCATTGCCTTTTTAATGTGAGAAGATGGAAGAAATGCACAGCGCTCTCCAATACTCAAATCTCAGCCCTAAATTTCATCCCTATCAATGCTGCTTCTGCAGAATTCACAGTAAAAAAAAGACTAGGCATTATTAAGCAATAAGTTGATATTTATTTTCTTATTAAATCGTCATAATTACTTTGTGATGGGATTACTATCCTCATTTTAAAAAAAAAGAAAAAACTGAAACTCACTGGGATTAAATATTTACAAAGGTAGTAAGTGGCATGGTTGGCACTCAAATTCACAATCTCTGGTTCCAAAGCTAGTGTACTTTCCATGTTTCATTTAAGTAGCATTCCTTAATATTTCAGATCCTTTAAAACTTTATTGGTTCTGATGCTAAAAGAGCTTCATTTAAGAGATCCTAAATCCCACCATTTCTATACATTGATCCTACTCCTGCCCTTCAACCACCATATTTCTCTGGGACAGGCACTATGCCAAGTCCACACATCAGCCTATAATTCAAAGCCTGTTTCTTGCATTCTCTACTCCAGGGTAGCTTCCCAGAACAATTTTACTGGACAGAGGAGTCTTTCTTCTAAAAAAAAAAAAAAAAAATGAAAATATTTAGCATATCTATCACACACAATAAGGAAACTTCCAAAACTTAAAGAGAAATATTCTAAGGTCAGTGATATTATTTTGTACATTAAATGCTTTAAATTTGAGATGGTTTTGAAAATTAAATATATATGCTTAATTCCTTTCCAATAATAAAATAATCTAAATAAATTTTAGGTTCAAAATGTGTAATGTAAAGTACAAGAGTTCAAACAGTATATTATTGGCACAGGAATAATAGGCAGATCAATAAACAACAGAAAATCTAGAAATAGATGACAATTTGTAGAAAAATTTAGTCTATAAGTGACACGTCAAATCAGTGGAGAAATGATAAACTATTCAACAAATGATGCTGGGAATGAGTAGACATTTGGAAAAAATAATATTGAATCTCTACCTCCACTTTACACTAAAGTAAATTCCAGATGGATTTTTTTAATGTAAAAACTAAAAAGAAAAATGACATTAAAACAAGGAAAAGATTAGCAAAATTGACTACACTGAAAATTTTAAACTTCTGTATTTAAAAAAAAAAAAAAAAGACCATTAACAAAGTTAGAAGGCAGACCACAAACCAGAAAGAAAAAAAAAGTATATTTTTGGTATGGTATGACTAATGGGAACATCAAATCAATAAGAAAAAAACAGAAAAATAGGCCACAAAAATGAATAGAATATTTACAAATGAGAAAAGGGAAAAAGAAAATAAGCTAAAAAATGATTCAATATCACAATTAATTTTTAAAATGTGAAGTAATACATTGATTCATATCTCAATACAAGATAACAAAGATTTAAAATATTAGTAATATGTAATGTTCATGAGCATGAGGAATTGGGCACTCTCATTCACTGGTGAGAATGTAATGCAGCACAACCTTTCTGGAGGGCAGTTTGACAATTCTGCATTCCCTATATCACTTATAGAAAAAAATCAAACAATATGGAACAGCGTAAGAAAAAAGTAAAAGATATTTTTTCCAGTACATCCAATTTTTTTTTTTTTTTTTTTTTTTTTTTGTGGTATGCGGGCCTCTCACTGTTGTGGCCTCTCCCGTTGCAGAGCACAGGCTCCGGACGCGCAGGCTCAGCGGCCATGGCTCACGGGCCCAGCCGCTCTGCGGCATGTGGGATCTTCCCGGACCGGGGCATGAACCCGTGTCTCCTGCATCGGCAGGCGGACTCTCAACCACTGCGCCACCAGGGAAGCCCTACATCCAAATTTTAAATGTACATGTCCTTTGATACAAGAATTCTAGTTCTATTTTATCCTAAGGAAATTATTGGACAAATGGGTAAAGAGCATATGTACAAAAATGTTCACTGAAGTGTTGTTTATGATAGGAAGGAGCTGGAGACAACCAATGATTAATCAATATTCAAATAACCAGGGTACAACCAAAAAATAGAGTACAATGCAGTCATTACAAAAATCCATATTTATAAAGAAGAAAGATACCCACAGCATAGTTACTGAGGGAAAAAAAAAAGGCTGAAGAAGCACATGTATTTTCTTCCAACTGTATAAAAACATATAAACTATTATATGGGTATGTACGCATATGAACACAAAAAAGGATATACGGCAAAATGTTATTTATGAGTGTTCATATCTATATCTATACTTATATATGTGCATAAGTTAAAAAAGAAAGGACATGCAGCAAAAGATTATTAACGAATTCTGAGATTATCATTGAAATTTTCTTTTCTTCTCTATTCATTTCCTTATTTTCTGAATTTTTTATATGTCTTGACATTCTTTTTTTGTATAATCAGAAAAGAAAGGATTTTTATTTTTAAATAAATTTAAAATGAGGTAAAGATTTAATTAATATTCAAACACAAATTTTTTTATACCAAACTATAACCCTAAAAAACGATGCTGAAAAAGATAATCCTAACTAATACCAGTAAGAATAACAATGCTAAATCTAAAATGGTAGGTTTAAATCTACTGTAGAGGGAAAATGACTAGATCTACCCTGGTTAAAAAAATTCAGTGTATGTGAATATACATATTTTGCATGCACAAATAATGCATGTAAATATGTTACATCCATAACAATAGCATAATCTATGATTTGGTGATATTAGCATACTCTTCCTAAAACAGCAGTGTTTTAAATTGGCAAATTTAGTTAGAGCTTTCCTTCAAAATGTCCATCACTTTGACCCAGCTCCACTTTTAGAAATCTATCTTAAGGAATTAGTCATAAACACAAAAATAATTTTTGTACAAATATATTTATTCCAGTATTATTTAAAAGAGCAAAACAAAAGAGGCAGGTTATAGATCCTATTTAGGTAAAATAAGGATAGATATAAATGTGCTTACATAATAGGCATAGAAAAATTCTAAAGGGATACCCAGAAAATTCTTCATGGTGGAACAAACATCTTGATTTTTCACTTTACACATTTCCATATTTGAATTTTGGTCATGAGCATGATTACTTTTATCATTTAAAATGCAAAAGAATAAAAGAGATAAAATGGCAAAAATAATAATAATAATTTGAAGCAACTGATATCTAAAAATAAGAGAATATCTAAGTAAGATATCATCCACTCACTAGGCATAACATTATGTGGTTATTAAAATTTTTACTTAGAACCCTGGGTAATAGCATGGGAAAATACTTATGTCATAATGTGAAGCAAAAAAAGGAATAAAAATTATATATACATACGTCTAAAAAAAAAAAAGCCGACGCTTAAGAAAACAACTGTGAGGAAATAGTAAGCTGTAACAAAGGCTGCCACTGGGTATAGGACTGGGATAAATTCTTTCTTTTCTTTCCACTTTTTGTACTTTTACAAATTTTCATAATGCTGAACATTTTTAAGCGGAAAAAATTAATAAAGCGGGAAAAAAGTATACAATTCTATTTTATACAGAGTTCATACCTTCAAATGTCACTATCTTGACCAACTTTCAAAGAGTTTTTTTCTGAACTGTAATTAGCATACAAGTAAATCTCCTTAATTAGTAATGTGAATTCTATATCCTATATCCAAAAACAAGGGAAAGTTTAAGTAAAATATAGCCCACTACCAGGCATAATATTATGTGTTAATTAAAACTTTCACTTAGAATCCTAGTTAACAGCATGGGAAAATACTCACGTGGCACACATCCACTCTACTGTATAATAAAGTTGTAATTTAGCCAATAGAATTCCCTAACTTCCTTTGAATCAGCAATATTCCTGTGAAGTATGTAATAAGATAAACTACTTTTTCCTTGATAAGTAACTTCAGTTTCCTCATCTATAAAATGCACATAATAATATTATACTGCCTCACGGATTTATTGCTAACATTAAATGAGATAATAAGTGTAAATCAATTAGTACAGTCTCCTGGCACTTACTGTACTCAACAAATGGTAGCAATTATTACTATTATGAGCATGGTTGCCCTTAAAATATTTACTTACTCTCTCCTTTCTATTAGGATAAACTCTATGCAAGACTAATCGGACTGAAAGAAGGATATATTTTTAATTAAAAATGAAGATTTAAGTATCAGAATCAACTTAAAATCGTAAGAGTGTATGAAAAATACAAAATTTATATATGGGAAGTTACTTATCTAAACCTTATTCTGAAAATGTAGACTTTTAAAAGAATATATTTACTATTCCTGTGCTCAAGTAATTGTAAGCACACAGAACCTCAAAATAAAAGAAAATCATGTTCTTGCATAGCTAACCTCCCAGAGTAACAATCATTGCACAGTATGAGTTTTTTAACCTTCTTTACTATTTAGTCCATTAATTCACACTCCGCTAGAACAACAGGAACCAGAGGTAGTCTTGTATAGTGAGAAAGAATGAAGGCTAGGAGGCAGACCTAGGTTCAGACCTTGCCCTGTAACTTATTAGATGTGTGACCATGGGCAATTATTTAATTTCTCTGCAGCTTACTTTTCTCATCTGTAAAATAATAATAATCATATTACCTACCTCAAAAGATTTTTAGAATAACTAAATGGGATGATCTATATAAAATATGTAACAAACACGTTGACCTCACAAAGTAGTTCTTTGGCATTTATTAACAGGGATCAGCAAACTTTTTCTATAAAAGGCCAGACAGTAAATAATTTAAGCTTTGAGGGCCACATGATCTCTGTCACATCTACTTAACTTTGCCATAATAGAGCAAAAGCAACCATAGAAAATACATAAATAAGTGGGCATGGATATGTTCCAATAAAACTTTATTTATAAAAATAGATAGTGGAGCTTCCCTGGTGGAGCAGTGGTTGAGAGTCCGCCTGCCGATGCAAGAGATACGGGTTCGTGCCCCGGTCCGGGAAGATCCCACATGCCGCAGAGCGGCTGGGCCCGTGAGCCATGGCCGCTGAGCCTGCATGTCCGGAGCCTGTGCTCCGCAACGGGAGAGGCCACAACAGTGAGAGGCCCGCGTACCGAAAAAAATAAAAAATAAAATAAATAAAAATAGGTAGTGGGCCAAATTTGGCCACCTGGACATAGTTTGCTGAATCCTGATTTAGTGGACTCCCCAACTGGATATCCTCTAAATGGCTCTCTACACTATGACCTCCTAGGAAAACTCCTTCAATTTTCAAATCTTCTAAATCAGTGTTTTCAAAGTGTGCTCTATGGAACACTCATTTCCTGAGACATTAGTAGAAGTTACACCTCAATAAAATTCTATGATCATAAAAGTTTAAGTAAAAATTAATTAATCAGAAATGAGCACACTGCAAATCAACTATATTTCAATTTAAAAATAAATAAATAAAAAGTTTAGGAAATTCTTGGTTGAACAAATTTTGTGTCTGTAGAAATTCTTTATACATTAATGTCTTTGGAAATCTCCAAAAAGAGCATGCGGAGTATAATTCATTGAGTCATTATTTTGGCAAAAATTTCTGAATGCCTATTCACCTAGTGATGTGGATATACAAATAAATAAAATAGGCAAAAGTCTCTGCCTTCACTGAGCTTACATTCCAATGGGGAGGCAAACAATAAAAAAATAACAAGCAATACAAATAGTATTTTAGGTGATGGTAAATGATATAGAGAAAAGTGAAGCAGGTGGAGGATAGGGCGTGCTAGAGTTATAAGTATGATACACAGGATGTTCAGAGAGATTAAATGTAAATGGACAAATACTCCAATTTTAAAATCCTCATTAAATGTGGCTCATAAGAGATATTTTTAAACCCTAAGCATACAAAAAAGATAACAAGTGAATTTTTTAAATATAACATACAAATACTAACAAAGGAAAACTTTAATAATATCAAACAGAATGGCTTAAAGGCAAAGAGTATTACTAGAGATAAAGATCATAGTTAACAATAAAAGATTGTTAATTCATTAATTATATACAAAGCATATTTTGTTAAGATATAATGATTCTAAATTTGTATGAACATAATGATATAGTCTCAAAATATTTAGCTAAATTTGTCATAAATATAAAGCAAAATAGACAAATTCATAATGAGTGAAGACTTTTAAATACCTCTCTTGACATAACTAAAAAAAAAGGAAAATAAAGAAGAATTAAATAATACGATCAGCAAATTTGACTTAATTGACGTATTTAGAAGGGTGAACCAAACAATCGTAACAATTGCACAATATACATTATTTTTAAGCAAATGTTAGTCAGTCATACTTAATAGTAAAATATTGAAAGTTTTTTCTCTCGGATAGAGAATACAACGAGGGTGCCCATCATCACTACTTCTATCCTCAACATTGTATTAGAAGTCTTAAACAGCACAAAAAGGCAAGAAAAAGAAATACAAGGTATAAGCATTGAAAAAGAAGAAATCAAATTGTCCTTATGTGCAGATGATATGATTATATAGGTAAAAAATTCAAAAGAATCTACAGAAAAATAATTATAATCAATAAGTGAGTTTGGCAAGTTTGTGTTCTATGCTCATGGATTGGAAGACTCAAAATTGTAATGAAGTCTAACTCCCCAAATTAATCTATAGATTCAATGGAATTACAATTCCAATAGTTTTGTGCATATGTGTGTGTATATATAACTTGCTAACTTGATTCTAAAATTTATATGAAAATCCAAGAAAAGCTAAGAAAATCTTGAAGAACACAAAGGATAGACTTGGTCTACCAGATATCTAGACTTATTATAAAGCAATAGTAATTAGGACAGAAAAGAATTGGCCCTGGGTGGGGGAAAAGGAACAGAATCAAGAGCCCAGAAGAAGAAAAAGAAGAAACTAAGCAGATATACGTACTTGATTTACAACAAAGTTATAAGTTGGCACTACTAAGCAGTGGGGAAAGGATGGGGTTGATTTTGTTTGTTTACTTTTTTCAATAAATAATCCTGCATCAATTAGATATCCATACAGAAAAATAAAAAAAAAACTTGACCCCTCGGTTATTATATTCCATGATACAAAGGTTAAAAAATAAGTTTTTCTTAAATGCCTCGTATTTAAACATAAAATAAGCAATCTAATACAAAATGATGAAAATGCAAATTAAAACCATGAGGTACCAATTTTCACCTGTATGGTCCAGGGCATAGAGAAACAGGTATTCAAACATTATTGTTAGGGGTACAAATGGGCACAGCATCTACTAAAGGCAATTTGATAACACCTATTTAAACTTTAAATTGCATATAACTATTAACTCATGATTCCATTTCTAGGAATTTTTCCTACAGATGTATTTGTACATGAACGTAAAGGATATTCAATGCAATATTGTTAGTAATAATACCAAAAGATTAGAACCAACCAAAAAGTCCATTTAAGACAAGGATTAAATGTTATATCACACTAATATATTGAAATATTATGCAGTCAGTTAAAAGGAATGAGAAAGCTCTATATGTCCTGATATATATATTGTGGAAATGAAAAAAGCAAGATACAGACAAATATGTATAATACTACTTGAGTTAAGAATACCATTTGTGTTAAAAAAAAAAAAAGCATTTCATAGTATATCTCTAGATGGATACATAAGAAATTGGTTATAGACATGGCTTTCAGGGAGGGAACCTGAGAAACTGAGGAACTTGCAGGAAATAAGTAGGAGATCAACTTTTTACTCTACACCTTCTGTACTTTTATAAATTTGTACCATATATACAGAAGACCTATTTAAATAAATAAATATATTTATTTTGGAACTGAATTTCACACAAGTACTCACAGTCCCTCACATATAATAAGTGTCTAATCTTGTGACTAATAATAAGATATAAAGATTACCTGGCAAGCCTTTATTTGTAAAGTATGCTATCTTATGCACAGTTAGTATATTAGCTACAAACATCTTTTATATCCCTGGAGTCAGTACAACTGAGTGAAGTTTTGCAATTTATCATCCTGGTATAATGATCTCAATATATGGAAGTGCCTTTAAGATTACACACTGTTTTTTAAATATACTACAAAATATTGTTAAGCAAAGCAAGGATGAGAGGTATTTTAGTCTTGTACTAATGAATATCAGAGTAAACACTATAGAACAAGATCATATAAATGACAGGAGAACAAGTCGTGTCTATGCCCAGACAGGTCCACTAAATATATACTCCCTCTTTTTATAATTTTTAATAATTTTTTATTTTATGTAAACTGGGCATACTTGAGAAATAATTCTTTCTTCCAGCTGACTTAACCATTTATGCAAAAGTAAAATGACTGCTGTAAAATGGGTTAACTCAAGCAGATCATTCACTTCAACTTGACCCCTTTCTCTGTAAAAACAACTCAGTGAACATGGCAGCACCCTAGATCATTTAAACAGGACATTTCGTTTTAATATTCTTGAATCTAACTTTATTGTGTATTTTATGAGTGTCTCTTTCATTTCAGTTAATCTCATGTCTGTCTTTTAAGCTAATTCAACTATCTACAGACCTCATTTTGAGTACAATCATGAGAGTATGAAAGATTTACCAATCTCATGTCACATCAGAACAAACAGGAATGAATGACATCTGAGAAAGGAAAAAGTTGCCACTCTCAAAATTCGGAAGCTGTTAATTCTCCAATCAGTAGACTGCAGCATGGTTCTGATCCACTTGCTCACAAACTTTAAAGAGTACAAGCTCCTGAATTCACATTTAACTCTACAGTTAGTTACTTATTTACTTGTTGCTTCAAATCAAAAATCTATTACTCTGAACTGGTTGGAGTCAATGGCCTTATTTATCTTAATCCTATGTACAACTGTTATTTTTTTTTCCTTCAACATACACTAAGCACCTGATCCTGGTCTACATGAACAGAGCAACTCTTAAATTGTTTTAATATGCACTTCTTCAGACCGTAAATCTCTTAAAGGTAAACCAGTATTTTCTCTTTCCTTTTGTACATTTATACACTATCTTAGTACTGAGTCTTCAATAATTTTTTTTCATTATGCAACATTGTAAAAAGCAAAGGACAATTTAGTTTACCTACTTGGTGAAAAGAAATATTTTGATATATATCAATTTACTAATCAGAGTTCATTTTAATAAGAACTCATCTTTTTATGGAAAATTATGATTATTAACACCCTGGCTCTTGCTTCCAATAAGATACCCTTGTAGGGTACATTATTCTGAACTTATATGTTGTCATATGTCATCACATCTTGGAGACTAGTATCACCATTGTCTTAGATTTGAGATCCATTACAGAGATATTTCTGATATAGCAATTAATTTTATTTCTCCATTTTTCAGTGTAGGCAAATTGATCAGGATCGGGGGACAGTAACCAATGCTTCTTGCAGGTTAACTGAAGGAAAATATAACAAAACCCAGAAAAAAAAATTATCTCAGTTAAGATTCTGATTCCGTTGAATAAAAAAATAAATTAACAATTTGAGATGATTTTCAGGGAAAAGGATGGTAAGAGGAAAAAAAATAAGTTTCCAAGGAAATATATACAAATATACTTCTTTAATGAATATAATACAACAGGGGCTTCATTCTAAATGATACCTCCTTACTGCGTAGTAGTTTACAAGCAATCTAACTCTTCCCTCAGAACTAAAAGTATTTTTTTTCTTAAAATTTTACATGTCTGTTCTTCTGTCACAAAAGCACATGTTGCTATGGATGATGATGACTATGGAGCTACAAAGTTTACCACAGTTTCAGTCACCAGTGCTCCCACCTATACAGTGTCATCCTCAGAAAGCATCTGATTTTCCTTCTGCATCATCAGTAAAACATTGAGTTAGCACTTAACACTCTAGGAAAGATTAAACCAATTTTTTTAAGCAAAAAAAATTCCAGCCAAGTCAAAACAGAATTGTAATGTATCAAAACCTCAAAAGGAGATCTTTATATGCTCAGGATTTACCTTTTCTTTGATTGCAGTACCTGAACTCTACAAACAGTATATTCGGTGAGTAGAATGCTGGCAAAGCAGATGTTACCCCTTGCATCCTCCATCTAAATTCTCATTCCCAATTTGGTCGTCTGCAGTGGTGAATCAGAACAAGGGGACTCATTCAATTAACGATGAGAAATTTGAAGCTATACTTGCCTCCTAGTGTTTACCTTGAAATAAGGCTATTATGCTACTAAAACTTAAAAGCACAGGAGCTAGCCAAGTTGCAAAATAACATTCAAGATAAGACCACTGCATCATGATTTCTCTCTAATTGTTTTCCTTAGAACAGATGTCTAAGATGAGTTCCTCACATTAAAAACAAATGGGAGGAGATTAAGGTTTTCAACTATACCTCTGACAAGCCCATATGAGTGTCTTACAGTTGTCAGAATTCATTCAAGAGGAAAACAAGAAGCATGGCAAAACATAACTCAGCAAAGTATTGTGCCTTAAAATATGTCTTCCACCAGAACTTCAGATTGTACCTATGTTCTTTTTTGTCCCAGCTTCTGTGAAACAACTGCTTGCCTAAGGACAATGGAAACAACCAAAATTTAATGAGTGCCTACCATCTTCCAGACACTTTAACATATACCAGAAAAACATGTTGTCATGGTAGACAAAAGAAAAGTACCAAAGGCTATATAGTTCCTACATTATGCACCAAGGTACCCCAACGCACCATAGAGAACTCATAGAAATACTAACATATTTTAACTTTTTAAGAGAAACACAGCTCTACACGACATCTGTTGATTGACACATATCATTAGCAATTGTGATCATTTAAAAATGAAATTGAAGTAGTGTTTTTCCTTTCAATTTATCTGTATTATTTTTTCAAAATCTGCTAAGTTTTTAGTACCTAAAAACTTAAGTTGTTTGATCCAAACTAAGTACTGAAGTGAACTGTTAGGTATTTCTTTTGGACCAGAGCCACCTTGAAAAAATTACTGACACACTAAAGACACCATGAACCAAGAAAATTTGAGAACTTCTGGCTTAGAGCCTTAGAGCCTTCTTACTTATGAATACACACGACTCAAGTAAATAAAAGCAAATCACTGTTGATAAGTAAACGAAAATAATGAAAGTATCTGAAAACGCACTTTTCCACCCAGTGTCTGAATAAACTTGGTCCACAGGAAGGGAATGACTCTGAGATTACTGTGAGCAAAATCAATAGTCTCAATGTCAGTGCCAAATAAGTCAGTGCCTCGAAATACATATGCAATCCAAAAAGGAAAAATGTGAGATGAAAGTGCTGAGACAACCTGAGAAAAGTAAATCAGAAGCACTCTACATAGCAGAAGAAAAATTCACTAGGAAAACAACGTTGTTAGGTTAGAAAGTGACAGAGACAGATATAAGCATTTGTGTAACTTCACACTCAGAGGTATCCTGGCAGTGTCTGGTAGTATTTCTGATCCTGTAACCAGGAAATGTACATGAGGTCATGGAAGAAACAGATAAGTAAAAAAAAAAGAAAACAAAGTCCTAGGACTTTGAAATATATACACACACTCAAAAAAGAGGGACATTAGAGATAAAATATAACAGTGCAAGGGGAAGGATCCTCTCAACAGAGTGAAAAGGATAACGAACGTAAAACAACCCATAAATTCTCATGTAAAGTCAGGGAACGATAGACTACTGATGAGGCCAGGCAATGCCCAGAATTGTGATTCCAACAAGAACGTCACTAGAACATTATAGCAAAATACAATGTCAATTGGTTTGAAGGAATGATCTTTATTCCACAAATAAAAAAGGATGAGACTTGAACCTAATTGAGAGTTTCACATCTCCTAATCAGCACACAAAGATTTTTAATGTAAAAGCAAAATTCCATCTAAATGTAAGACTGCAAACTGTTAGTAAAAAATTGTGTTTTTCTTTAAATGCCGAAAGTACACTATTGATACACTCATGTTATTTAATTGAATTGGAGGGAATGGAGGAGTTATCTGGGATATCTATGCACAGTTATTTTACTAAAACTAGGTCACACAAAAGGGAAACCAGTAAAAGCAGAGTAACATTGTCACATAATAGTGGCTATTAGTCCAAAGTCGAGCACTCTCTTCCTTTCTCTATACTAGCTCTGTGTAATCTTAGAAGTGTCACTTAATCTTATTGTTTCTCAGTTTTCCCAAGCTTCTAAAATGTGTAATATGTAATATTTATTGTGTCAACGTTGTTGAAAGAATGGGATATGATAAAAGAATGAAAATTCTTTAAAAATATAGAGTTCTTCAGTCAAGATATTGTTATAACCTCTCAAAATAGTACTTTTACTTTCATTCTCACATGAACTTTAGGAAGAGCCAGACATACTAGCAAAGCAGTTTCAATAGACCTTGTAGGTAACCTACAGATTTTACACCCAGATAGATCACACCTGAAGTACTAGAACTTAAACTGATGGCCACATCAGATATCCAGGCATCACAGAAGACTGAAGAAAATAATTGCTACTGTGACTGAATTAACTTTAAAAAGCATGTTAAAATTATTCCTGAATAACAACTGGTTACCAGATCATCGGAATTCTATCTACAAAATGCATCTTGAGTCTGGAAACTAATCTGTCATTAAATTATTTCATTTCCAAATGAAATATTTATCATTATTTATGTCATCTCCAAAATGATTCTCTAATTTTTTAACTCCTTCCTACTCTCTCTCACAGCTCTTGAGTCCTTATTCTCTCATCTGAACTTCTAAGCACCCTAACTGAGATATCTAATTCCAGTCTCTTTTCCTATTAATTCATTGCTCACTCCATCCCTAATCTTTTCAGTTATCTCCCTTAAATAAAGATATGATCACATCACTACTATGCTCAAAATCTATTTGGCTCCACTTTACCCCTCAGCATAAAGACCAAAATCTTTGCTATCCCATTCAAGGCCTTCATAAATCTGGCCACAGTTTCCTTCACAGCTTCATCATCTTGAGCACGGGCAAAACTTGAGTCAAAAAGGATTGTTTCCTGCTCTCCCAAAGTGAATTGCATTTTCCCACCTTCAGGCCTTTGTTCATATTCTTTCCTCAAAACAAGTGGAATTCCACTCCCCTCCACCTTTACCTGTTGAATTCAAATGCTACTTCCTCCATGAAGTCCTCCTGAGAGTTAAATTTTCCAACTGGAGTTAATCTCTCATTCCTCAGCATGCTGATATCATTGGCTATATATTTTGCTTGGACACATAAGTTTTGCTTTAATTGCAATAATTTATGCAATATCTGTTGTCTCTTTCACTAGGCTGTAAGTTCATCGAGAGGAGAAAACTTGTCTGATTCATTTTAATTTTACATGCAAAGCCTAGAAGAGTGCTCTGCGTATCAGGAGCTCTGTAATATGTCTTTTGAATTTAAATATGGAAGCATTACGTAAACAAACTTCACCCAGAAAAAAATCATAGCTAAGGAAAGAATAGAAACACATTCCTATGATGAACGGAGGGAAATATTTGCTACTGTGTGTCACATCATAATATATATCTCATCTTCTTCAATTATTGGCAACTGTTTTAAAAATAAACAAAAAAAAACTTTAAAAGCTGTACTTATGTCATTTATTTTCAAAAATACTACAGTAACTTTTTCAATAATCATGTTTCATGGCAAAAGAAGTGTATCTGTCTTTCCAAAAAACCCTCTCTATTTCTTGAACTCAATTAATGAACATAAGTCATTCTATTTCAAAAGCTGGACTGGAAAGTAAATTCATCACTAAAGGCAAAATGTATTCATATCCAAGCAGACCTCACCTTTATACTTATATCACTAATGGAATTCTTGTGCACCTTTCTACTTTTTTGGGGTGGCACGCACCAAACAGCTTGCAGGATCCAACCAGGGATCGAACCTGTGCCCCCTGCAGTGGAAACTCGGAGTCCTAACCACTGGACCGCCAGGGAATTCCTGCACATTTCTTCTGAAGGCAAGGTGTTTTCAGATCTACTAGTACATATCCCAGTAAGAAAAGGAAGGAAGGCTATCGATCTCCTCCACTTGGCGGATTTTGAGAAAATGAGGATCAAAGAAGAGAAATAACATAAATAAGCTTTCATTTTCAGTGAGTAGGATTAAAAAATCTAACATATCATTAATCATGTCTTCCACATTCTATTCAATAGGCTAAACTTCTTAAAGAAAACCTCTCTTCCAAATTTCAAGATATGATACTAAATTTAAAATGTACTAATTTATCTGAAAGTTAATGCATTTTCTCCTATATCAAGTTTGCTTAAAATAAGACTCAGATATTTTTTAAGTGACAAGAAAATAGAGACAGAGAAGAGAAATTAAGGTCGAAGAATGATTTAAATATGGCATTAAGTTTAAGTTTTCCCCAGACACCTTCTAAGATACTCTGACCCCCATAGACATGCATAAATGTAGGGAGGCAGGTTATGTAATAGAAAAAACACTGTTTTAATGAGCTTTCATTCCCAAGTACAGTGGATGCCAATCCAAAGAAAAAGCTCCAGTGGCCAAAGGGACTTTTCACTCAGGGGCAACAACTAGACTACAGATATCACCTGTTCGTTGCAAGTATCCTGACTGGCATCTCAGTTACTTTAAAGAGGCTCATAAAAATTCCTAGAGCACTGAGGAGGGTAAAAAAAAAAAATCAACCTAGGCAATTAGTCAAAAAGAAAGGGTCACTGCCACAGCCATTTCATTTTAGAATCCTGGAAACCTGACAGCATCATAAAACTACATTTCCAATACGAAAAGTTTTCCCCATTGCTTTCTGGGAATCACAGTCAATCTGCATGGATCCAACACACTTCCTGATACTTAACTGTTTTCTTTATTCTTTGTTGTTGCCATTGTACCATCAGCTGGAATCTGCTCTGAGAAAAGTACATAACAGTTATACCCTGAGTGAAATTAATCTATTACCTCTCCCAGATGTATTGTATTTTATACCTGCTCAGCAATCCTGGAATGGAAAGAGAAGTACTGAAGACAAAAGAAATCTAACGTGTGGAAATACTACTGTGGATGGTTATATTACAATCCCAACTACCTGTTCCCACCTTTTTTTTTTTTTTTTTTTTTGTTCCCACCTTTTTGACATGTGACTTTCAGTGCCTCCCAGTAGGTAGAGTGTATTTCCTGCCCCATTGTCAGGGTTGGACAAGTGTCTTGGCCAATGCAATATGATAAGATGTGACATATGCCATATCCTTAAGGAAGCTTTATTTGCACCTACATAGTTTAATTCAGCCTTTTGTACTCCTGGCCTCAGCTATGAGAACAGCAGGTCCCAGATATGGGCTGCCCCCTCAACCTGGATCACAGATTGAAATGACATGTGGCCAAAAAGAATCAAGCACAGCCACAGCCAACCTGAAGACCCATGACTGAGAAACAAATGTTTGCTGTTGTAAGTCACTGTGACTTTGGAATTCTTTGTGACTGCAGCAAAGCTGACAAATACAGAAATTGGTAACAGAAATGATATTACAGTTGGTCCTCTGTATCTGTGGGTTCTGCATCAGTGGATTCAACTAACAAAGAATCATAAATATATGTTTTTAATTCCAGAAAGTTCCAAAAAGCAAAACTTGAAGTTTCCACCTGCCAGCGCCTATTTACACAGCATTTACATTGTTTTAGAGATTATAAACAATCTAGAGATTATGGAAAGTATATGGGAGAATGTGCATAGGTTATACACACTACATACTATGCCATTTTTTATAAGGGACTTGAGCATCCGTGGATTTTGGTATCCATGAGGGGGCCGGGAACCAATCCTCCACAGATACCAAGGGACGACTGTATACTGCATAACATCCTCAAAACCTTAGTGACTTAACAACAAAAAAAAGTTATTTCTATGCTCATATTACATGTTGGTAGAAGGAGGTCAGCTTCTATGTCTCTGCTCTAGGCTGAGTCAGATTCAAGTCTGCTCCACTGTCTTCTCATTCTAGAACCCAGACTGACGATACATCCTATATCTGAAACATGCTCGTCTCATAACAGAGGGCACAGGAATAAGAGAGTGGTAGAAACTTGTGCCTCCTAAATGATTCTGCTCAGAAATAACATGGCCAAGACCCCAAATCAATAGGGAGGGAGAAGTATACTTCCTCTACAAGAAATAAAGGAATAAATAATTTTGATCAACAGTACCATATGTCACATTTATTATGTTTTACTCATTGTACTAACTGTACTTTACATAAGTTATCTCACTTATATCTCACACCAGCCCAGTAAGAAAAGCATTATCTCCACCTTCTTGAAAGCTGTGGCTCAGAGAAGTAATGTAAATTGTCCAAAGGTATTCCAAAGATGTGTGAATGGATGGCTGGGTCCTGGTACAGGAATACATGATTCCAAAGCACCTGCTCTTACAGTCACCCCACACTCACACACTGTTTTTCTCTGTCAAGTTATAAGCATTAACTTAACAGATGGGATCTGTCCATGTATAAAACCAATATTGCTTGAAGACTCCAATAACTAACCTTTCTAAGTGAAATAGGGCAATGTAAAGGTAGTAAAAAAGAGAAAAACATCTATGGAAATAGACTTATGGAAAGATAGACAGGAATAAGCAAAACAATGAGAAGGTATGTGAATGAGAACCCAAGGAACTGAAAAATAAGAAGAGAAATTGATAGCACTTCTCCAGGGAAGAGCACTTACAAAAATAGCTTGCCTCAGGGGAAAACATTTTAGACTCTGATTTCACAGGCCATAAGAAAAGCATTAGGGTGTTTCCCTTTCCTTTAAAAAGTGCACACCCAGTTTTTTCATAGCTGCCTGAATATTACCATGTACTCACTACAGTGCCTCGTTTGAGACTGGTGGTCACTAGCTTACCGGTATCACAAGTGCTTTTTAAATTAAAAAACAAAACAAAAAACTTGCCATTCCTGATGCACCTGAATGAGCTGCTCTCAACTTATTTAAGGAGTCATTTTTCATCTGAGTCACATCTTTGGGGCTCCAGATCAGGATCTGCTCTACCTGCCAATTTCTACCACAACTGTAATTCTACTTGAAATATTAATACCCTATGATAGTGATGTTAATTTCTAATTGTTATTGTTGATTTTTTTAATTCAAGAATTTAAAGCTGATTAGATACATTATGCCAACACAAAACTTTCTAAACCATCAGGTAAGTAGTAATTAGAGTCATAGAGGCACCAAAGGACATTAGTACTTAGAATAAAGGTGGAGAATCTTATAGCAGGCCTCCATACCAGATAGCCAGACTGCTACTGGGGAAAAGGCAAACCATCTCTAAGTAGTACCACGCATTGCTAGTAACTAAGCCTCTGACAAGTATGCCATGTTATTTTGTTTGTGTATATTTGAAGACGCTGTTACTCTATAACACAATGAGGAAATTTTTTTTAAAACAAGACAAGCAGATCGTTTCCCAGATGTGACAAGAAAACTGGAACAGTCAGTTGTCTGTACAACCTGGGCCCAATTTTTCTCTTCTTCAGCCCCCACCTACTTTTTCCCTACATGCTGCTATATAGCTCACCATTCATCCAGTACAGTGATAAGCTGTGTTTACCTAAGGTGGCTTTGGATATTTTTCTGCAATTCAGAATGTCAAATAAATCACATGGTAGATTAAATCAGAATAGGATCAATTGGTGCATGAATAATCTATCTCAGAAATATTATCTTGTTCGTGCTCAGGCACCAGTAGATTATTCCAGTTGGTGGTACTTAAACCTAAAGTTCCACTGGTTCCTTTGATAGATAACCCAAATGGGAGAAAAATTTTACTAGTACAATATGTATCTATGCATATTCAGATATAAGTCATCAAGGTAAGCCTATGACCTATTATTATCATTATTATTAATATGTGTGGGTAGATGATATGTATAGACACATTTATCAAATTCAAATTAGCCAAAATGTGGCAGTGAAAAATCTAACTATGAAATATGCACAAACTCTCTTATTCAAAATTTGGGATTATATGGACAGGGGCTAGATAGGACATAGCAGAAAAAATACAGCTTTGGAGTCCAACAGACCTGAGTTTTACTTCTAGATCTTCTTTTGTATGACCTGGGACAGTTTACTTAATTTCTCTGAACCTTGGATTTCTGAGATAATACTGAAAACATACAGGATTTTTAAGAGTAAGAGAGATAATAGTTACATAAAGCTCATTGAACAAGGTTTAACACATAGCAGATAATAAATGTTAGAAAATGTTTAATTGACTTAAAAGGAGTAGAGGATATATTTATAAATATTTTTAAAGAGACAATTCAGAATTCTGGTCAAAGATGAGGGAGTAAAAGCAATTTTTTCTTAACTCTTCTCCCTTGAAAACAACATAAAAGAATAAAAATGGGGGGTGGGGGGGGCGGAAGCGGGCCCTGAGGTTATCTTCAATGAAGCAATGAAATACCTACAAGTTCGAATCACAAAATGAATAATATATTCCAAATATATTGAAATCTAAACCACAATAAAGGAGAATACTATGAGCTGACACCCACCTCCTCAGACCTCGAGCAGAAATAAATTTCTTTAAAACCAAGTGTCACAGTCTGAAAGAATATCAAATGATCCTTTGATTAAAGTGATAAGATTTAAGGGCATGAGAGACAATAGAACTAGTAGGGAGTATCCCTGTGAAGACCTGGTTTTACACTGAGGAACTACAGGTGAAGTTGAGCTGAATAAGGAGGAAACATGCAGATACATCATCTTGTCTATAATCTAATCTAAAACACTGACTGAGGTGAGGGAAAGGAAGCAGAGATGACCAGATCACAACACAGATAGCCTGACTTCAGGTGCTTCATTGTAAGCCACGCCAAACTTCTAATGTCAGAAACTAAGGAAAGATATAGGCAGAATGCCTATATCTTATAATAATAGAGATTTTTCAAGACAACAAATGTCAATTTTAAAGTTTCTAAGACTACCCCAATTCACTCTATACTACCCCTCCTAATATTGTTTTTCAGCAAATAGCCATCCTGTATAAATATGCCCCCAGCTGTAGATAAGCAATAAGAAATGAATTAGCACAGAATCCATATATACTTAATATAAAGAAAAAAATAGGATAATAGAAATAATAGAAAAAATAATAGAAAATAGAAAAAAATAGGATATTATTTAAAGACACATTAAAAAAATAGTGATTTCCTCCCCTGCTCAAGGAAACAAAGGAAAAAATTAGACAAATATTTCTCCTCAGTCTCAAGTAAAAATAGCATGATCTCTGCAGGGGGAGAAAATAAAGAGCTCAAAGACAAGATAAAGAGATCAAAGAAGAGATAAGACAATAGTAGTTGAAAAGTGAGCTTGCAGACCTCACAAAAGAAATATAAAAAGGAAAATTAAGCCATTGCATAGATAAAAGTCTCATTAGATATAATTTTTTTTAATGCTTACGACACAGAGGGAGGATGAAGGAAATCATTTAAAAAGAAATGGTGAAAATGAAAAGAGAACATAATGGAGATAAAACTGATAACTAGGAATTACAGAATACTGAGTATAGTTATTTTAACAAATCCTCCAGATGATTCTGATACAGGCTGAAGTTTGAGAACCACTGGTAAGGAGGTGATGTTTGAAGCCACTGCAGCTTCCTTGGCCCATGATGGCATGATTGAATCTTGTTTCTGAATTAACCGACCCGGGAATTGCCTATCTTTAGACTTCTTGAAAGAATAGTAATATATTGTTTACCACCTATGAAATCAAAAAATATCCAAATGAATAATACGTTACTACTATAACTCAAGGGTTGGCAAACTACAACCCACTGGCTAAATCTAGTCTATTCATCATTTTTGTATGGCTTGTGAGCTAAGAATTGTTTTTACATATTTAAATGGTTGGGGAAAAAATCAAAAGGAAAATATTGTGACATGTGAAAATTATATGAAATTTGTATTTCAGTGTTCATAAATAAAGTTTTATTGGAACACAGTCAAAAAAAAAACCCAAAACAACAGCTGATAACTAGGAAAACAATGAAGATGCAACATATTTAAAATTACTGATTCTGAAGAGAATTTTTTAAAAACGGACCTCCACCTCTATTAAATATAATAGAAGAAAGTAGTTTATGTCCCCAGGAAAAGGTAAAACATAACAATTCATATATTAAAATATATCCTGAAAAACTTTGTACTTTAAAGGCTTACAGGTAAAAACAACAACAACAAAAAATCATCTGCAAAGTTGGAAGTGGGAGGGCTTGTTATGAAATCATGCTGGCCTCCGTCTTTGCCTCAACAACATTAAATGCCAGAAAAAAAGGAGAGCAAAATCTACAGAGTCCTTTAAATAAGTGTGATCCAATAATGTTATACCCAGCCAAGTTATCCTTCAAGCATAAAAGCAAACATATAAAAATATATAACCATACAAAGATTAAGGATATTTGCATGCAAGAAAATGCTACCTGAAGATAAAATCCAACTAAGCAAGGTATGAATTGGTGTGAACCAAAAAGAAGCTAGGGCTGTATACTATTGTACATCAACTATAACAACTTAAAAAATAAAAATTAAAAAATTAAAAAATAATTTTAAAAAAAGCCAGGGCTAGAAAGTGAGCACTAAGCAATACCATAAGTTATGATACAGTGTGAAAATAATAAAGCAGGGGAAAGGGAGGAAGTGTAAATTAATTATCTTTCATAGCAGAGAATACTATCTGAAGTTGAACTAGGTGGTTTTCCTTTTTTTAATGTCCTTAACCTCATCCCTTTTTCTTTCACTTTAGAAAGACCTTTAGGAATTAATATGTCTCGCTATAAAGATATATCTGAAGTTTAGAAACTTCTTCAGTTTTATTTAAATTTTTTTCTTTTTTAAGTCATTCTAAAATTAAATTTAATAATTTTTATGAAATATAGTATATGTGTAATATGATCCTATGTTTGTGAAAGTATTTTCTCTTTTTAGGCATCTATTTGTTCACATACCTGGGGATACGTCTGGAATACTTACCAAATGTTATTTAATTGTTATTTCTGGGAGGCAAGATTTGAGGTAACTTTTTTTTTTTTTTGCGGTACGCGGGCCTCTCACTGTTGTGGCCTCTCCCGTTGCGGAGCACAGGCTCCAGACGCGCAGGCACAGCGGCCATGGCTCACGGGCCCAGCTGCTCCGCAGAATGTGGGATCTTCCCGGACCAGGGCACGAACCCGTGTCCCCTGCATCGGCAGGCGGACTCTCAACCACTGCGCCACCAGGGAAGCCCTGAGGTAACTTTTTACCTTTCTCTTTGTACTTTTTTTGTATTGGTTTAATTTTCTATAATAAGTATAGGTCATTTTATAAAGTTTCTAATATTTTAAGGTAGAAATAAAAAGTCAATATTTAAATATAAACGTTCAGTGTCATAAATACAAATCATTTTTACCTATTCACTAAAATAAGTTAGAGCTTGCACTTAACAACAGATCATGGCAAAATGTTTTATATTCCTGGATTGTGTCACCATATTTATTTTAAAGAGTAATAAAATTCCAATTCCTTTAAAATAGTTCATTAGTCAAAGTTTTCCTAACTCAAACAGACCTGACATTAATGAAGTTTGATTATACACACACATTTCTTCAACATAAACAAACAATATATAATATATATCGGGGTCCCCAACCCCTGGGCCATGGACCGGTACCGGTCCGTGTCCTATTAGGAACTGGGCTGCACAGCAGGAGGTGAGCAGCAGGCGAGCAAGCAAAGCTTCATCTGTATTTACTGCCATTCCCCATCGCTCACATTACCACCTGAGCTCCTTCTCCTGTCAGATCAGCAGCAGCATTAAATTCTCACAGGAGCACGAACCCTACTGTGAACTGCACATGCGAGGGATCTAGGTTGCGTGCTCCTTATGAGAATCTAATGCCTGATGATGTGAGGTGGAGCTGAGGCAGTGATGCTAGTGCTGGGGAGCGGCTGCAAATACAGATTATCATTAGCGGAAAGGTTTGACCGCACGGAGACCATAGTAAATCAATTGCTTGCAGACTCACATCAAACCCTATCAGTAAGTGGCAAGTGAAAACAAGCTCAGGGCTCCCACTGATTCTGCATTATGGTGAGTTGGATAATTACCTCATTGTATATTACAATGTAATAATAATAGAAATAAAGTGCACAATAAATGTAATGCACTTGAATCATCCTGAAACCACCCTCCCCACCCCAGTCCATGGAAAAATTGCCTTCCACGAAACCAGTCCCTGGTGCCAAAAAGGTTGGGGACCACTCATATATATAATACAATGTATATGCAATATATAAGGATAAATCCCAAACTTTTACAAACATATGAAAATAATAACTAAATTTAAAACTTTTGTATTTTTAAGAGTATTTTCTGTTAAAGCTATTTTCTTAGGAAAATACAATACATATTCTCCCTCTCCAAACCTCTAATATTTATTTTCTGAAAAATATTCATCAATTAACTCATGAGGAAAAAAATTATTTCTTGAACACAGAAACTTAATGATAACCTCACTAATGGACACTACAGACTCACTACATTAGAAGCATGAGAGGATGATTTCACTTCTATTTTATGACAAGGTCATAAAATTATCATAAAAATCTTATTTCAATAGCTAAAGATTAAACAACAAATTACTTAAAAGTTACTAATGGTGTTCTTTCTTTTTTAATTTTTTTATTGGAGTATAGTTTCTTTACAATATTGTGTTAGTTTATACTGTACAGCATAGTGAATCAGCTATTCGTATACATATATCCCCTCTTTTTTGGATTTCCTTCTCATTTAGGTCACCACAGAGCACTGAGTAGCAATGGAAGCAACCTAAATGTCCATCAACAGAGGAATGGATAAAGATGATGTGGAATTTGACAGTTCTTAATCATAGGATTCTGACAGTGATGGAGATATGAAGGTAACCCTGAATGCAGAAGAAAGGATAGCCATCAGCTGCTTCTAGCCCATCAAATATGCTCTAACAGTATCCTTCCCTGCAACAAGTGAGAAAAAAATATCTGTGTCCTGAGGGAACCACAGATGGAGACAGATAAAGGTCCTCCTCTTGGCTGGAAGCAGGAATGGAAATAGAAGAAAGAGTGCCTCCTGTAGTGCAGGTTTTTTTAGACTCATAATAATTATCATAAAAACAATAAGAGCTCTTAAAAATTTTAACAGTGCCTTTCACATAGGGGATGCTCAATAAATATTTGTTTTAATAATAACTTCCTTAATTACTTAATACAATATTGGCCTTATTTTGTGAATAAAATTTTCTCCTGCTAAACCACCTGAGTAAAAAACGTTCATGTATTTCCCCAGAAGTCATACTATCCACTACTGAAAGACTTAACCTTACCATTTTTCATACTTTTCTAATGAAGAATAATAAATTGGACTTAAGAAAACAGATGTATGAGACATATAAGAAATGACATATAGACATATAAGAAATGACAAGAGCAACACGGGTTATACAATAGAACAAAGCGTTAAACTTTGGGAATGTCCTGATTTGGGAGCAGGGGACAAAATAAAGTGGATCTAGCAAAGAAAAGAATAGAATTTTTATACAATATGGACTTCATATCCACAGACCCCAGTTTGAGAATTCTCCTTAAAAGAACCTGAGACTGGAGGGAAGGATTTGATATGGGCATATATTCTAATTCAATCTACATTTATTTAGTTCTACTATGTGTCAGGTATTTCCACTCATGCGTGTCGTAACTAATATAACCTTTATACATATATATGTGGGGGGGGCGCACGTGTGCATGTTTGTATATGTATACATATATGTGCATGTGTGTGTGTGTATGTATATGGCTGTTAAGTGTATCAACTTGGACATAAATCCAAGTCTTCTGAATTCAAAACTCATACTGTAAACTGTGCTTCAAACCACTGAATACTGCAGGGTTTCAGGGGGTGGGTGAGCTAATGTGATAATTAAATCCATCTTCCCTTTATATATACTTTTCATGAGTATTTATACTTAAATCATATCCTCTCTCACACTTGGTCTTTCCAAACCAAAAAGTTACAAGGTTTTCAGTCTATATTGATGTGAATTCACTCATACTTCCTAATGATTTTTCTGGATTTCTTCTAGTTTTATTTCTTTCTGAAAGTGTAATTTTTTTAAAACGTGGTTTTCTAGTTTGGCTGCTATATTGTTTTGCTTAAGGACAAAATTCTGCTGTATTTTGTTTCTAATACCTTTCCTGATAATATCCAGTACTTCTTCTAATTTGGGGGGGTACACAGAGAAACTTCTAAAATAACTCTGCTTATTCTACATAATAAGTAAGAGTTAAATCTTTGTTGTCTTCATATTAAATAGGAAGAAAAATGGGAACAATCTCCACTTCGGGCAAGTGGAGATGTTTTGCCATTTTAATCTTATTTACCTATCTTTGATATCTTTTGTACATTATCCACTCTTTTTAAAATTTATTTATTTATTTATTTTGTATGCACCAGGTCTTAGTTGCAGCACTGAGGCTTCTTGGTTGCCGCGTGCATGCAGGATCTAGTTCCCCGACCAGGGATCGAACCCGAGCCCCCTGCATTAGCAGTGTGGAGTCTTACCCACTGGACCACCAGGGAAGTCCACATTATCCATTCCTGATTAGCATTTTACTACCTGAAAAAGCTTGGAATAGGCTTTCTGTTCTAAGAAACAAGAGATTTCCCTATACACTTTCTCTTCAAATCATTTTTTTAAAAAGTGATTAGTCCTAAAAATAATCCCCAAGGAACCCTCTATTAACACTACTCTATTCAGGAAGGGGTCTATTTATTTCTATTCTTTAGGTTTTTTAATTCACAGTATGATCAAAAAATAAAGCAAAGCTAACTAACTGGCTCATAATCCCATGACCTTAATCTCATCTGCACAGGGCTCTAAATTCTCCAAAACCATAAAAGTTTACTTGGTTCTGTAAAAACTGTTCAATCCTGATGCCTAATATACAATTATATCTAGTAGTAATCTATTATTAACTAGTAATCTAGTTAATAATACAAGGAGGGCTTCCCTGGTGGCGTAGTGGTTAAGAATCTGCCTGCCAATGCAGGGGACATGGGTTTGAGCACTGGTCCAGGAAGATTCCACATGCCGTGAAGCAACTAAGCTCGTGCACCACAACTACTGAGCCTGAGCTTTAGAGCCCGCGAGCCACAATTACTGAGCCCATGTGCCACAACTACTGAAGCCTGCGTGCCTAGAGCCCATGCTCCGCAACAAGAGAAGCCACGGCAATGAGGAGCCGGTGCACCGCAGTGAATAGTAGCCACGCTCACTGCAACTAGAGAGAGCCACGCACAGCAACGAAGAACCAAAGCAGCCAAAAATAAATAAATAAAATAAATTTATTTTTAAAAATAATAATAATAAAAGGAAACTTGGGGTTCTTATAGTCTCCTTAGCAAATCTTAGTTACTGAATCTTACTTAGAACACGTCCACTATATCACGATTCAAAATCTTTTTAATTAACAACATGTATTCCAGAGTAATTTAATGAAGTTACTTTATAAAAACAAACCTAGACATAATATATCTGAATATATAAGTCCAAATCGAATTCATTCTCAATATCAACTTCTAGTCTCAATGAGACAATAGCAGGGTTCAAAAATACCCTAAAATATCTTTTGAAACATGATATGTCAATGTTTTTAAGCATTGGGTACATAAAGCTATGAGTTGTAAGTTACAAAGGTCTGAAAAAATTTACAAAGTGTAATCACCCTTTGCAGGTGAGATTTTCTGTTTATTCTATGGAGAAATATTTCATTTTAAATTAAACTTTTGAATGTTTTGGCTATTGCTGAAATAAGGACACATTAAGGGAAAGAGGAAAACATTTTATCACACTCAACATAAAACAAGTAAAATGTGAATTTCTGAGAGAAGTATTTTCAAAGAAACAAAATCAATGAATTAAATATTCATTTAGTGTTGATGCCTATATCAACAAAAAATACTTAGACACAAAGTTACATATGGTATCTATTTAAAGTGTAATACATAGCATACTGATTATATTTATTCAGCAAAAAATGATTAAAAAGTTCAACATAAAATGTAAAGTATATAATATCAGTACCTTGCAATAGAACATAATATTTAAAACTAAATGAATATATGTTTAATATTTTGGGCATAATTTAGTCTGTGAGATTGGGTAAGATGTTATGTGACTTTGATGACTGAAAACTCTGTATTCCTAAAAATTAGGTAAGTTGGAGGACTAACAGTAAGCTCAATGAAGAGGATTAGGACCAAAAAACTCTTCTACTTGAGATATGAAAAATCATAGTCTGAGATTTGAATTCTGAAGAAGTCAAAGGTGAAAAACACACTTGAAAGTCGCCTATCAACTCCTTTCCAGCAACAGAAAATGGTTGTTACATTTTCATCCTAAAATAAAGATGTTTAAAATGAAAAATATCTTCATTGAAAACATGAAATTTTGTCTTCAGTATAATATTAATATCTCTATTTTTTATTTTGACTTATTAGGGAGCATGTTTAAGCAGGAGATGTAAAAGGGAAGTTCCCATATATCATCATCACAATAATACATCATTAGGTGACAACAAATTTGTTCAAATGTCATTTTTAAAATTAAACATATTCTTCCTTCAAACACCTTTATTGATATACTACAAGATATCAAGAAAAAAATATCACACAAAAATTAAAATGCACAGCTCCAAACAAATATAATTTTGAATCATGGTCAGTTTTTGAAAACCAGTAACACAACATTTTTTTTTTTTTTTTTTTTTTTTTTGCAGTATGCGGGCCTCTCACTGCTGTGGCCTCTCCCGTCGCGGAGCACAGGCTCCGGACGCGCAGGCCCAGTGGCCATGGCCCATGGGCCCAGCCGCTCCGTGGCACGTGGGATCATCCCAGACCGAGGCTCGAACCCGTGTCCCCTGCATCGGCAGGCAGACTCTCAACCACTGCGCCACCAGGGAAGCCCAACACTACATTTTTTTGAGCACGTGTTCTTTACTTGTCCACTTTAATTAACATAACATACCAGTCTACAGATCAAAAGCATATAAAGGTTCATGTAAACATAAATTAGGAATTTTAATATGAATCAGTTCAGGATCAATAATTGGCCATTTAAAGCAATGACTTGTCCACTGTAACATATTTTCAACACTATGTTAGATACAATTAATAAAACAACACAGCAGAACAGGTAAGTCCAACAAAATATACAAAGTCTTATTATCTTTTAATCTACAGATCATATAATATTAGTTAGTGATGCAGAGGTCCTCATAACAGAGAAACCAGGAAAATTCTTTGACCTGCACATCACAGAACCATGAAAAATTTAAAAATCAAGAGTCTTGGGACCTAAAAGAAATAAGCTTATAGATAAAATAGATTTTCTTTAATGTCTTAAAGACCCAATCCCATGGGATGATATTTTTTCCAGCCAAACTAGACTTAAGTTTCTTCTAGAATTTTGTCTTATCTATAAAATGAATTTGAAATAGATGACTTCCAAAGTCTCTCCATTTTTAAAGTAATGCAGGAAGTCCTAGATCTCCTATAGGAAACATAAACACACAAATGGATTTAGTTCCAAAAGTTCTTCTTAGACTTTGGAATGTACTTTCTCAAAGAAAAAATGATATTAATAGTGGTTAGGATCCTATGCTAGCCCACTCATAGCATAGCTGAACACTGGATTATAACACTCTAGTTTCTATAAGAAAATATGCATTGAGTCCTAAAAGGGGATCCCAAGAGCAAACTGCTTCCTGACTCCCTGCCATGCCAGGAGGAAGAAGGACTCCACTGGTATTGGCAGCAGCAATTCCAAGAGCCAAGCATGAGACATTAGTAAAGCATCATCCATCACACCTTCAACTAAAGCCTTAATGCCACCCTCTTTTCCTCCTTCTACAAAGATCTTATCAGTGGAACCCTCATCAACAAAGCTATAGCCATGGCACTAATGTTCATGCAGCTGCAAAAGAGGGAGTGGTGTCTGCAGAAGACTTAAAATGAGTATTGACTAGTTAGGGACTATATTTAACCTAAGCCAGAAGCCAAGAGATGTCAATGTTTTTATAGTACAGTGATTTCCATAATGATGGTATTTGGCCTGTACATTGCAGAACAGTAGTGCATTAGTTTTCATATACTACATATATCATCACTAGGATCTTCTTAATAATGAATATGCTAAAGAACGTTTTGCAATCTAGTGAAAATATCTACCAAATGATGGTGTCCTTAAATTTATCTGCAAAATTGATACAATTCTTTAGCCAGTAGACTACTCTTCAGGTAAATTCAGACCAGACATGGTTTAGCAGAGAAAGCTATTCTTTACACCCATGCTCCAAGAATCAAATAAGCAAACTGCTTATTCCTTCCTTCTTTCCTTTTTTTTTAAAAGCATGATTGATGCTTTAAAAAAATTGGTATTAAATGCTAAATAAAAGTTTTAAATTTCCATAAATGTGACAACATTGGGAATGTCTGCAATCCAGGCATTGGTTATCTCATTCTTCTTGTTGTAAAAATTGCCAAATATTGATTTAGAAGGCCATTTATTTTAAGGAGCCTGATAGACAAGTATATAACCAAGGAACAACTCCCCCCGTAAAAGGCCTTGTGAATCAGGCATCTGTTAATATCTTCTTTTCTCAAAATATTTGGTTAGATAAGTTGTTTTCATTATTTTAATCTAGGACCTGATCCAAGCATATTTCAATTTCTGCAACTTAAATTTGCAAATGTTATTTTCCATCATGCTGGCACACTGTTATTCTCCAGATCACCCTCACATGAGGGGACTATTATCAATTGTGAAAGCACAACAGGTGGGTCATATCAAAGGTCACATTAGTTTTGTTCATAGGCCCAGACACAAGGTTTTCATTATCCTTAATAAAAACAGAAGCTAGTAATAAAAACATATCACTGAAATAACATCTCTCTCCATTCATGTGCAATAACTTCTCACACTAGACCCTACAGTTTCCAAATCTGCTGCTAGCTATGGTAGCAAGGTTATTTTGTGGTGTTATAAAAATAATGCTATAAATCATAACTTCACAAGCAAATTTCTACAGCAATTGTTTGAACTGTTAAGTTAAACTGTTTATAAACAAAAATCTCCCAGAACAAACCTGTCCTACAGAATTTAGCAAGGTAAAAAAACTTGAGCACTTTAATCAATAGTGTGACTAAGAATTTTAATAACTCCAGAAAAAGCAAATCAAGAAGACTTCAGAACCAGGTATGCAGGCCCATTTAAATTCTGTTGAGCTAAAACAGAAATATTACCCAATCCGAACATAGCATGAACAAAAATCCTAATTTCTTAAGTAACCTCAATGTTCTGCACCATTAGAATTCAAAAGTTTTTTCAACAAACAGGTATTATTTTAAAGACTGTGATGAACTCAGTGGAGTACTTTTTCCAGCATCAGAGACCTGATTAGTAAATGATGGCTAATATTATATTTAATATTACCCATAGTTAGTCTAGTACCTCCACTTCTGAAAAGGCATAGTATTTTATTTCCAAATCAAAAGCAGTCTACATATACACAAACTGCTACAAGAAAATGTTTCAAAATTAATTTGGTAGAAATGTTAATTGAGCACTTACTAATATACGAAGTAATGTCTATTATTAAGGAACTCTTTACCTCAAAGGCATGTTCTTTTTAGTAGTACAGTCCTCCATACTGAACTTGGAAGTGAAATTAACTAACCAAAATTGAATGAACATGCAACTTTATAGAATACATTTACTGTGAAGACCAATATATACCACCATATATTTTTCCCCAAAGTCTAATTATCATATCATTTTTAGAGTTCAACAATATCAATAATCTGAACCTCTATTTAAAATGTGAATGGCTATGCTATAGATCTTTTCATTTCTAACCCAGTAAAAATCTCAGCTTAATTTCCTTTCAGTTCTCAACATTGATGGTTTCAGTAATCACATCACAGATGTAAGAGGAAAAAGTTCGCTAACTAACATACAGAAGTTTCACAGAACAAAATTCTTTGTTAAGCACTACATAACTAGCCCAAACTACAGGTTCTGTCTTCAACTCTTCATGCCAAGGATATTCAAAGTTAATATATCCAGACATAATTTGATATTAAATTATATAAATGTTTTTATAGCTTTAAATTTCATGATCTAATTCCCTCCATGTCTCCTCATATGATAATAAAAATAATGATTATGATTAAGAGAATAATAATGATTCACACCTATACAGCACTTAGTATATGCCTGGCACTCTCCTAAAAACACATTACATATATCACATTACATACATCACATTACATATATCATATTACATATATCAAAACAACTATATTATTGTTTTCTTTATTCTAGAGACGAAGAAATTGAAGCAAGTTCAATATCAATCTCGCCTTCCATCAACCACACACACCTTTCATCATTAGAATGTTATGCTTTTAAGGTTGAATTTTTTTAAAATTCTTAATACTGTGGACATTGTGTCATTAAGCTAGTATTTACTTGGAAAATGGCACAATAAAAAAATTCTCACTAATAATTAACTAGCATTAAGGATGTATTCAACTTTTAAGATAAATTTGTTAAAGAGGGTGCCTAAATTCATCCAGGCACTACACAAGAACTAAGGTGTTCTTTTCACTTTACATCAATGAAAGTTCAATTTGACTTTTCTTTGATACAGTGATGCACAACTTCTACTTCTGACAATATTGAAGTAACCCTAACACCTTAAACAACTAGAAACTGAAATATATGAAACTATGATTTTCAGAAACTGAACAATAGACAGTGCAGGACTATCATTCCTGAGAAGAAAGGAACAAATGGGGTGAGCCTGTGATTGCTCCTAAAGTCTTTAGGCCACAGTACGGACAGGGGGATCCCAAACAAGAGCCCAGAGGTCTAGCTGAGTTGAGGAACAAAGGTTAAAGAACAGAGAGACCAAAAGGCTAGAATTAACAGGGAAGAGAACTTTAAAAAGAAGAACGCTACACAGAGAAAGGGATTCAGGGATGGGCAGAGGGGTCCTATTCAGTCTTTGACTGAATAGAGATCTGCATATAGGTTAGAAGAAATTACCCTACTCTGGAAAAGTAACTAAGGTAAAACAATAGTTTGAAAATGTATGAAGCCTACAGAGGGCTGACAATAGTGTGTATTCCCACCAGCTACAGAGGAAAAGGCTTCAAAATATATAGACATTGACAAAAGTTATCAAAAAGGTCTCATCAAGTAGTGGGCCTAAATTATTCCTAGAACATGATGCCTAACTCAGAAAGCTTAAAAGCAAGCCTCATTTGACTAATTCCAAGTTACTTTATGTGCCAGACACATTACAATATTATTTAAAGGAATAAAACAAAATCTAGCATTCAATATCATAAAATTCACAATACTCATCTTTTTTTTTTTTTTTTTTTTTTTTTTTTGCGGTACGCAGGCCCCTCACTGCTGCGGCCTCTCCCGCTGCAGAGCAGAGGCTCCGGACGCGCAGGCTCAGCGGCCATGGCTCACGGGCCCAGCCACTCTGAGGCATGTGGGATCCTCCCAGACCAGGGCACGAACCCGCGTTCCCTGCATCGGCAGGCAGACTCCCAACCACTGCGCCACCAGGGAAGCCCCCATAATGCTCATCATTTAATTAAAAATTACAAGCCTTACAAAACGTTACTGAAAGGGATTAATAAAGACCTAAATAAATAGAAAGACAGCCCATGTTCATAGATTGTAAGGCAATATTACTAAGATGGTAATACTCCCCAAATGGATCTACAGATTCAATACAATCCTTATCAAAATATAATGGCCATTTTTGCAGAAATGGAAAAGCTGATCCTAAAATTTATATGAAATTGCAAGGGACCCTTAATATCCAAAACAATCTTGAAAAAAAGAACTAAGATGGAGAACTCACACTTTCCAATTTCATAATTCACTACAAAGCTTACAGCAGTCAAAACAGTGTGGTGCCAGCATAAGGATAGACATATAGATAAATGTAATAGAAAATAACAGCCTAGAAATAAACCTATGCATCTATGGTTAACTGATTTTTAACAAGGGTACCAAAACCCTTGGGGAAAGGATAATCTCTTCCACAAACAGTGCTAGGAAACCTGGATATTCACACGTAAAATACCTTGCTCACACCATATACAAAAACAAAATAGACCAAAGACATATATAGGACTAAAACTATAAAACTCTTAGAAAAAAACACAGGGGTAAATCATAGCTTTGGATTTGGCAATGATATTTTAGATATGATACCAAAAGTACAAGTAACAAAAGAAAGAATATATACATTGGACTTCATCAAAATTAAAAACTTCTGTGCACCACAGAACACCATTAAGAAAGTTAAAACACAAAGAATGGGGAAAATATTTGCAAATAATATATATAATTGAGGTCTAATACCCACAATACATTAAAAAAAAAACTTTTACAACTCAACAAAGAAAAGACAAACCAATTTTAAGATGAGCAAAAGATTTGAACAGATATTTCCCAAAGGAAGTATACAAATGGCCAATAAGCATATGAAAAGATGTTCAACATCATTATTCATTAGAAAAATGCAAGTCAAAACCACAAGATACCACTTAACGTCCACTAGGATAACTATAATTTTTTTAAAAAGCAGACAATAACAAGTGTTGATGAATATGCAGAGAAAATGGAACCCTCATACATTACTGATGGAATGTAAAATGGTGCAGCCACTGTAGAAAAAAAAACACTATGCAGTTCCTGTTATGATAAATACAGAATTAGCATATGACCCAGCCATTCCACTCCTAGGTATTGTTGTAAAAAAACTGAGAACAGATGTTCAAAAGAAACTTATACATGAATGTTCACAGCAGCACTATTTCACAATAGCCAAAAGGTAGAAGCAACCCAAATGTCCATCAACTGATAAATGAATAAAGAAATTAAGGTATAGCCATATAACAGAATATTATTCAGCCAAAAAATAGATGAAGTATTGCTATGTGCTACAACATAGATGAACCTAGAAAATATGCTAAACAAAAGAAGCCAAACACAAAGGCCACAGTGTATGATGTCATTTATATGAAATAATTAGAATACAAAAATCCATAGAGACAGAAAGATTAGTGATTGTCAGGGGCTGAAGGGAGAGAGAAATAGAGTGACTGTCTAAAAGGTATAGTTTTATGTTTGGAGTGATGAAAATGTTCTGGATCTAGATAGTGGTGATGGTTTTTCAACATTATGCCACTGAATTGTACACTTAAAATTGCTGAAACTATTAATTTACATTATATGAATATTACCACAATAATTTTAAAAGCTTAAGAAAATTACAGGCTTGTGAAGAAACAGGAAAATATGACCCATAACCAGGAGAAAAGTCAATTAATAGAAATAGACTCAGTAATGACAGAGATGACGAAATCAGCAGATAAGGATATTAAAATAGCTATTAAAATGTGCTCCATGGGCTTCCCTGGTGGCACCGCGGTTGAGAGTCTGCCTGCCGATGCAGGGGACATGGGTTCATGCCCCAGTCCGGGAGGATCCCATGTGCCGCGGAGCGGCTGGGCCCGTGAGCCATGGCCGCTGAGGCTGCGCATCCGGAGCCTGTGCTCTGCAACGGGAGAGGCCACAGAGGTGAGAGGCCTGCGTACCGCAAAAAAAAAAAAAAAAAATGTGCTCCATATGTTCAAAAATATAAAGAAAAACATGAACATGTTAAGAAGAAAAATGGAATATATTAAAAAGATGCATAACTTCTAGAGAGGGAAAATATCTGAAATGAAAAACACACTGAATAGGATTAACAGCTGAAGACAGAGCAATAGAAATAAATGATTAAAGCACTCAGAAAAGAAGAATTTAAAAAACAAACAGGGCATCAGTAGTCTAGCATACATGTAAGTATAATCCTAAAAGAGAGAAGAAAGAGTGAGAAATACAACCCAAGGTTTAAAAATTTGAAGAAAACTATAAACCCATAGAGCCAAGAAGTTTAACAAAGCACAAGCAGAAGAAACACAAAGAAACCACATTTAAAAGACATATGGTACATCAATAAAATCACTGCAAAACAGTGGTAAAAACAGTGTGTGTGGGGGGGTGGAGATGACAATAAATATAGACATGGCAATGTGTTGATAGCAGACTCTTCATTAGAAGCTATGCATGAAGTAACACCTTTAAAATGTTGGGGGGAAAACACTGCCAACATAGAATCCTAAGAAAAATATCTTTATAACAGGAAGGTGAAGAAAAAAAGACTTTTTCAGACAAACAAAAATTGGGAGCAGCAGCAGATCTGCACTACAAGAAACATTAAAGGAAGTTCCTCAGTAGAAGAAACAATGCCAGATAGAAATCTATATTTACAAAAGTAATTATATGGAGAACTTAAACAAAAATTTTTCACAATTTGTAATTTCTTCAAAAGATAGTTGTGAACAGTTGGAGCTCCACATGCAAAGAGAAAAACTGAAACTCAAATCTTACCTCACACTATCATACCATACATAAAAATAAAGCTGAATGAGCTTAATATAGATCTAAATATATAACCTAAAACTATAAAAGCTAATTAGAGGACAGTGGAGATAAAATGGAATCATTTTGTAAATACTCTATAAATGGAACATATTTAAAATAAAAAAGATGGTAAATTAAACCCAACCATATAGATAACTACATTAAATATACATGGTCTAGGCACTCTAAATAAAAGGCAAAGATTTCCAGACTGAATAAAAACCAAGACCCAACTATGTGCCATTTACAAGTAACCCACTTTAAAAATAGACTCATACAATGCAACACTCTCCTATTTGGCATATATTCTATAATATTTACAAATAAGGGGTTAAACATAAAGAAGTAGCACAAAAATAATTTTAACATGAGAAATTTATTCAAAAACAAAACTGATCAAATAGAATATGTTTTATGCATTGCTTAGTTAACAATTCAAAGTGTTTTCTATAAATATTCTAGACCACTTTAATCAAATGTGTATTGCACATTTTTCTTACACACCTATAAGCTATAGCTTCTATTTTCCCAATTTTGCATTATTTCGTTGACACTTGAATATTACATATAGAGAAACATCACTGCAGTAACACCTAAAATTTTCTCCAATACCTTAAACTTTAATATACATGATCCCAAAATAAATTAGTACTTTTGACAAATTATAAAGTAAAACAGAGGTTATGCTTTTAAAAATCTCTGTTAATCATAAAAATCCACTGAGGTAAAATAAAAACAGGAAAATACATGTTTATAGATGACATTTTACAAATAAAATTCACTGTAAAAACTTAAATGTGGGATGAAAATTCTCCAGACCAAAAGTGAGATTTATGTAATTTACAAAGATCAGCTTATTTACTGCCCCATCTCCCCAAAAAAGGCATGCAATCAAAATATATCTCACTCTATGAGTTAGTATGGAAGTTTTGTTTTTATCTATTCATACTTAAGAGTTTACTAGTCCGGTCAAATGAATAAGATTGAGTCAAACATTTATTGCACACAACAATAATTAGAGCCTTCCACAAATGAAAGTAATTTTTCTAAACATTTAGTAACAAGATGTTGCTATCCTGCATTTTATAAAGAAATATGTACTTTATATTGTCCAATTTGGGAGTTACAGAAGAGTGAGGTTCAGGTCTCTCAGAAAACCAAAGGGCTTTTTGTAAAGCTTTATATAACATTCCTAGAAGTTATAAATTAAGACCTAAAATGTCAGAATGAGATCCTCTGTGCCATAAACAATTATAGCCAACTCTGGGCTGACACTCCTAAGTTAGGTTGATTTGGTAAACATCATAGAACCATGACAAAATGACAAAATTGGAGAATGGGAAAATTAGTATGGCATTGTATAATACCTATCTAGAAGGGAATAAAAAATATATGATATGAAATTATTTGAGAAATAACACTATATGAATATGAGGATCATTCTACACAATGACTATTATATTTCATAATAAAAATAACAATTATTAAACAGCAGTGTCAACAAAAGGATTAAAAATCTATACTTTAAACCTAGGAATTTATCATCTTCAAAAATACATTCTTTCTCTGACTAATAACTTTCCTTTTATTAACGAAACTACCTGTAAAAGGAAAACACTTGAAATGATAACATTTTAATACAGAAGTGTGTAAGTGGCTACAATCCAGTACCCATATCTCCCAATGGAGACCATATCTTTAAAGAGTCACTGATCCTAGGGCCATCTAATGTAGACTGGTGCCTCTGACTCAGAAGAGAGCCAGGGTAAAATTAACGGTAAATAAAATGACAACAAATTCATAAAGACAGGATAGATATGTTTCATTGCTGACTTACAACAAAAGCATGGACTCTATTATTCAGGTCCTTTACCTGTCCTAATTTCTAACACCATTTCATCAAGGATCTTATCTAAAAGATGAGTAATAAACCACTTTCTGTCAATTGGCTACTTAGCGGGTATTTTTGACTCTTAAATATCATATACATGTTACAGAGTAATTGAAGTGTCTTAGTGTGGTGAACAAGACTGAACAGGAAGTGGTAGCCCCTATTGTGAGGTGGTATTCAGCCCATTCAAAAGGAGAATTTGTCACAGGGATCTGCAGTTTTAAGAGAAGAGACAACAAATATAATGATAGTCATCATCAAAGCTTTCCTTGAAATGTCACATGCAACCCTACTTATATTATTCCCAGTACTATCCAACAAAAATGAACAGGAAAAAAAGAACTGAGCCACTGTGAACTAACAGCAAATAAAAGTACTTAAACCCCTGCAATGACAGGTTTCTCAAAATTATACCACGTTCATGTTCAGTGTAAATTATACCATGTTCATGCCCTGTTAGTTTTTGGTCTGGGGGAGCAATGCATCAGCCAAACACACACACACACACACACACACACACACACACACACACACACACACACAAAAAACAGGATAACATGGGATTTATCACTTTGTCCAATCAACCTATGCTTTTTTCTCCTTCCTCCTTCCTTCACATCCTATCTTCCTTTGCTCTTTCAGCAACTATTGAATATCTACTATGTACCAGGCACAATGCTATGTACTAGGTTAGAAAAGTTAAGAAGTGTAGTCTCTGCCTTTATATTGCTCACAGTTGGATTTTGTTGCAAAAGCAGTAACTCTGGAAGCTAGCTGTATAGCATTTGGTCCAAGGCTTTATAGTCATTTCCACAAGATTACCCAAAACTATCCTTACTCTCTTAAAAACTGAACTGTATCATAAAGGATTTCTGAAAATATGAAGCTATCATAAACATATTAACCTTCCTTTACACTTCTACTTCCTAAAAACTATTATAATTCAAACTAAATCTTTCAAGAAAGAGGTCAGTCTGAACTGTTCCAGTAAACCTACATGTGATGAAAGCAGGAAGGCGGAGGGTGAGAGAAGCAATGATAAAAACCTTTTGTACCTGCCAAAATTCAGCAGTTGTGTGATCTCTTAAAAATCAGTTGTTCTGCACGTAGTGATATAATGATGGGCAAAAAGTAATTATAATTAGGTGTCTATTTTGATTCCTCTCTCCATAGTATCAGTATTGAATGTCATTTGATTTTGGCAAAAGATAAGGTCATTGACTGCTTAAAAGATGTGCAGGATTACTTCTGTGAATGTTTCACATGGAAATATATAAAAATGGAAAACAACTCAATCTCAATCACATACTAGCCAGCAGGGTAATCTGCAAAATTCATAACCAAAAATAAATATATAAATAAACAATCAAATAGAATCTGTCGTATCAATAACATTTTAAAAATACAACAATCTTCAAAGGAAAAGAATCTTTTTAACTGATACATTAAAAAGTTGACAATGCTATGAAAACTCATTAAATCTTTCAGTGTGTACACTTATTGAATTTAAATTACCACTAATTAGCTGATCATCAACCAAGGTAAATGTAATTATTTCTTTTCTTAAATTATTTTTGCTCAGGTATGATGAGTAATTTAAGCATTTAGATGTTTTTCTTAAATAAAATATATTGTCCTTATTATTACATATAAAGTCTTAAACATATAAAAAATTTTACAAGAAGAATTTCACACACCAGAAAGTTAAATCATTTTTAAAAGTAGAGATACGATGAACGTATTAATAAATAGAAGTGCCTTCCACCATGCACTCTTGACTAGCTGAGTAAAATTATAAAAAAATTTATATTTACCAATAATTCAGTAATATGTTTTGGTAATTCTATATCCAGATGGGCTTTTTCTTTTGTTTTTGTTTTTGTGGCATGCGGGCCTCTCACTGCCGTTGCCTCTCCCACCGCGGAGCACAGGCCCCGGGCACGCAGGCCCAGCGGCCACGGCTCACGGGCCCAGCCGCTCCGCGGCATGTGGGATCCTCCCGGACCGGGGCACGAACCCGCGTCCCCTGCATCGGCAGGCGGACTCTCAACAACTGTGCCACCAGGGAAGCCCCCAGATGGGCTTTTCAATATACATGTTTCCTTCTCAAGATTCTGATCTCGATATCTTAATCGGAAAAAACTGACATACTACTTCCAGGTTTTTGATATTTACACTTTTTATGTAAAAGAAAAATGAATCAAAACTTTATTATGTTTGATTCAAAATGAGAACGTACACAAAAGAATATCACAGCTCTTGAGATTGGTTCAAGATGGCAGAGCAGAAGGACGTGTGCTCACTCCCTCTTGCAAGAGCACCGGAATCACAACTAACTGCTGAACAATCATCTACAGGAAGACACTAGAACTCACCAAAAAAGATACCCCACATTCAAAGACAAAGGAGAAGCCACAATGAGATGGTAGGAGGGGTGCAATCACAATAAAATCAAATCCCATAACTGCTGGGTGGGTGACTCACAAACTGGAAAACACTTATACCACAGAAGTCCACCCATTAGAGTGTAGGTTCTGAGCCCCATGTCAGGCTTCCCAACCTGGGGGTCCAGCAATGGGAGGAGGAATTCCTAGAGAATCAGACTTTAAAGGCTAGTGGGACTTGATTGCAGGACTTCAACAGGACTGGGGGAAACAGAGACTCCACTCTTAGAAGGCACACACAAAGTAGTGTGTGTGCATCGGGACCCAGGGGAAGGAGTAGTGACCTCATAGGAGACTGAACCAGACCTACCTGTTAGTGTTGGAGGGTCTCCTGAAGAGGCAGGGGGTGGTTGTGGCTCATCGTGAGGACAAGGACACTGGCAGCAGAAGTTCTGGGAAGTAGTCCTTGGCATGAGCCCTCCCAGAGTCCACCATTAGCCCCACCAAAGAGCCGGGTAGGCTCCAGTGTTGGGTCACCTCAGGCCAAACAACCAACATGGAGGGAACCCAGCCCCACCCATCAGCAGACAAGAGGATTAAAGTTTTACTGAGTTCTGCCCACCAGAGCAACACTCAGCTCTACCCACCACCAGTCCCTCCCATCAGGGAACTTGCACAAGCCTCTTAGATAGCCTCATCCACAAGAGGGCAGACAGCAGAAGCAAGAAGAACTACAATCCTGCAGCCTGTGGAACAAAAACCACATTCACAGAAAGACAGACAAGGTGAAAAGGCAGAGGGCTATGTATCAGATGAAGGAACAAGATAAAAACCCAGACAAACAACTAACTGAAGTGGAGATAGGAAACCTTCCAGAAAAAGAATTCAGAATAATGATAGTGAAGATGATCCAGGACATTGGAAAAAGAATGGAGGCAAAGATCGAGAAGATGCAAGAAATGTTTAACAAAGACCTAGAAGAATTAAAGAACAAACACCTAGAAGAATTAAAGAACAAACAAACAGAGATAACAATACAATAACTGAAATGAAAGCTACACTAGAAGGAATCAATAGCAGAATAACTGAGGCAGAAGAATGAATAAGAGACCTGGAAGACAGAATGGTGGAATTCACTGCCACGGAAGAGAATAAAGAAAAAAGAATGAAAAGAAATGAAGACAGCCTAAGAGACCTCTGGGACAACATTAAATGCAACAACATTTGCATTATAGGGGTCCCAGAAGGAGAAGAGAGACAGAGAGGACCTGAGAAAATATTTGAAAAGATTATAGTCGAAAATTTCCCTAACATGGGAAAGGAAATAGCCACTCAAGTCCAGGAAGTGCAGAGAGTCCCATACAGGATAAACCCAAGGAAAAACACGCTGAGACACATAGTAATCAAATTGGCAAAAATTAAAGACAAAGAAAAATTATTGAAAGTAGCAAGGGAAAAATGACAAATAACATACAAGGGAACTCCCATAAGGTTAACAGCTGATTTCTCAGCAGAAACTCTACAAGCCAGAAGGGAGTGGCATGATATACTTAAGTGATGAAAGGGAAGAACCTACAAACAAGATTACTCTACCCGCAAAGATCTCATTCAGATTCAATGGAGAAATCAAAAGCTTTACAGACAAGCAAAAGCTAAGAGAATTCAGCACCACCAAACCAGCTCTACAACAAATGCTAAAGGAACTTCTCTAAGTGGGAAACACAAGAGAAGAAAAGGACTTACAAAAACAAACACAAAACAATTCAGAAAATGGTCATAGGAACATACGTATCGATAATTACCTTAAACGTGAATGGATTAAATGCTCCAACCAAAAGACACAGGCTTGCTGAATGGATACAAAAACAAGACCCATATATATATGCTGTCTACAAGATACCCTCTTCAGACCTAGGGACACATACAGACTGAAAATGAGGGGATGGAAAAAGATATTCCATGCAACTGTAAATCAAAAGAAAGCTGGAGTGGTAATACTCATATCAGACAAAATATATTTTAAAATGAAGAATGTTACAAGAGACAAGGAAGGATACTATGTAATGATCAAGGAATCAATCTAAGAAGAACATATAACAATTATAAATATATGCACCCAACACAGGAGCACTTCAATACATAAGGCAACTGCTAACAGCTTTAAAAGAGGAAATCGACAGTAACACAATAATTGTGGGGGACTTTAACACCTCACTTACACCAAGAGACAGATCATCCAGGCAGAAAATTAATAAGGGAACACAAGCTTTAAATGACACAACAGACCAGATAGATTTAATTGATATTTATAGGACATTCCATCCAAAAACAGCAGATTACACTTTCTTCTCAAGGGAGCACGGAACATTCTCCAGGATAGATCACATCTTGGGTCACTAATCAAGCCTCAGTAAATTTAAGAAAAATGAAATCATATCAAGCATCTTTTCTGACCACAGTGCTATGATATTAGAAATCAATTACAGGAAAAAAAACGTAAAAAACACGAGCACATGGAGGCTAAACAATACGTTAGTAAATAACCAAGAGATCACTGAAGAAATCAGAGGAAATCAAAAAATACCTATAGACAAATGACAATGAAAACACGACAATCCAAAACCTATGGGATGCAGCAAAAGCAGTTCTAAGAGGGAAGTTTAGAGCTATACAAGCCTACCTCAAGAAACAAGAAAAATCTCAAATAAACAATCTAAGCTTACACCTAAAGGAACTAGAGAAAGAAGAACAAACAAAACCCAAAGTTAGTAGAAGGAAAGAAATCATAAAGATCAGAGGAGAAATAAATGAAATAGAAAAAAAAGAAAACAATAGCAAAGATCAATAAAACTAAAAGCTGGTTCTTTGAGGAGATAAAAAAAATTGATAAACCATTAGCCAGACTCATCAAGAAAAAGAGGGAGAGGACTCAAATCAATAAAATTAGAAATGAAAAAGGAGTAGTTACAACAGACACTGCAGAAATACAAAGCATCCTAAGAGACTACTACAAGCAACTCTATACCAACAAAATGGACAACCTGGAAGAAATGGACAAATTCTTAGAAAGGTATAACCTTCCAAGACTGAACCAGGAAGAAACAGAAAATATGAACAGACCAATTACAAGTAATGAAATTGAAACTGTGATTTAAAATCTTCCAACAAACAGAAGTCCAGGACCAGATGGCTTCACAGGTGAATTCTATCAAACATTTAGAGAAGAGCTAACGCCCATCCTTCTCAAACTCTTCCCAAAAATTGCAGAGGAAGGAACACTCTCAAACTCACTCTATGAGGCCACCATCACCCTGATATCAAAACCAGACAAAGATACTACAAAAAAAGAAAATTACACACCAATATCACTGATGAATATAGATGCAAAAATCCTCAACAAAATACTCGCAAACAGAATCCAACAGACATTAAAAGGATCATACACCACGATCAAGTGGGATTTATCCCAGGGATGCAAGGATTCTTCAATATACACAAATCAATCAATGTGATACACCACATTAACAAATTGAAGAAGAAAAACCATATGATCATCTCAATGCACAAGCAGATTCAGAAAAAGCTTTTGACAAAATTCAACACCCATTTATGATAAAAAAAACTCTCCAGAAAGGGAGCACAGAGGGAACCTACCTCAAAGTAATAAAGGCCATATACGACAAACCCACAGCAAACATCATTCTCAGTGGTGAAAAACTGAAAGTTTTTCCTCTAAGATCAGGAACAAGACAAGGATGTCCAATCTCGCCACTATTATTCAACATAGTTTTGGAGGTTTTAGCCACAGCAATCAGAGAAGTAAAAGAAATAAAAGGAATACAAATTGGAAAAGAAGAAGTAAAACTGTCACTGTTTGCAGATGACATGATACTGTACATAGAGAATCCTAAAGATGCCACCAGAAAACTACTAGAGCTAATCAACGAATTTGGTAAAGTTGCAGGATACAAAATTAATGCACAGAAATCTCTTGCATTCCTATACAGTAACACCGAAAGATCTGAAAGAGAAATTAAGGAAACACTCCCATTGACTATTGCTACAAAAAGAATATAATGCCTAGGAAGAAACCTACCTAGGGAGACAAAAGACGTGTATGCAGAAAACTATAAGACATTGATGAAAGAAATTAAAGATGATACAAACAGATAAAGAGATATACCATGTTCTTGGATTGGAAGAATCAATATTGTCAAAATGACTCTACTACCCAAAGCAATCTACAGATTCAATGCAATCCCTATCAAATTACCAATGGCATTTTTTTACAGAACTAGAACAAAAAATCTTAATATTTGTATGGAGACACAAAAGACCCTGAATAGCCAAAGCGGTCCTGAGGGAAAAAAGCGGAGCTGGAGGAATCAGACTCCCTGACTTCAGACTATACTACAAAGCTACAGTAATCAAGACAATATGGTACTGGCACACAGACAGAAATATAGATCAATGGAACAGGATAGAAGGCCCAGAGATAAACCCACGCACCTATGGTCAACTAATTTACGACAAAGGAGGAAAAGATATACAATGGAGAAAAGAGAGTCTCTTCAATAAGTGGTGCTTGGAAAACTGGACAGCTACATGTAAAAGAATGAAATTAGAACACTCCCTAACACCATACACAAAAATAAACTCAAAATTGATTAGAGACCTAAATGTAAGACCGGACACTATAAAACTCTTAGAGGAAAACATAGGAAGAACACTCTTTGACATAAATCACAGCAAGATCTTTTTTGATCCACTTCCTAGAGTAATGGAAATAAAAACAAAAACAAACAAATGGGACCTAATGAAACCTAAAACTTTTGCACAGCAAAGGAAACTACAAACAAGATGAAAAGACAACCCTCAGAATGGGAGAAAATATTTGCAAACGTCAATGGACAAAGGATTAATCTCCAAAATATATAAACAGCTCATGCAGCTCAATATTAAAAAAACAAACAACCCAATCCAAAAATGGGCAGAAGACCTAAATAGACATTTCTCCAAATAAGACATACAGATGGCCAAGAAGCACATGAAAAGCTGCTCAACATCACTAATTAGAGAAATGCAAATGAAAACTACAATGAGGTATCACCTCACACCAGTCAGAATGGGCATCATCAGAAAATCTACAAACAACAAATGCTGGAGAGGGTGTGCAGAAAAGGTAACCCTCTTGCACTGTTGATGGGAACGTAAATTGATACAGCCATGATGGAGAACAGTATGGATGTTCCTTAAAAAACTAAAAATAGAATTACCTTATGACCCAGCAATCCCACTACTGGGCATATACCCAGAGAAAACCATAATTCAAAAAGACACACACACCCCAATGTTCAATGCAGCACTCTTTACAATAGCCAGGACATGGAAGCAACCTAAATGCCCATTGACATATGAATGGATAAAGAAGATGTGGTACATATACAATGGAATATTACTCAGCCATTAAAAAGAACGAAATTGAGTCATTTGTAGAGACGTCATTTGTAGATATCCATCTAGAGACTGTCATACAGAGTGAAGTAAGTCATAAAGAGAAAAACATATATCGTATATTAACGCATATATGTGGAACCTAGAAAAATGGTACAGATGAACCGGTTTGCAGGGCGGAAATTGAGACACAGATGTAGAGAACAAACATATGGACACCAAGGGGGGAAAGTGGTGGGGGGGGGGGTGGGTTGTGGGGTGAATTGGGAGATTGGGATTGACATGTATACACTAATATGTATAAAATAGATAACTAATAAGAACCTGCTGTAAAAAAATAAATAAAATTCAAAAAAAAAGAATATCACAGCTCTTAATTATATTCTACAGTATCTTATACCTCAAGCATCTAACAAAAGGTTGTTAAATGGATACATAATCATCACTGGCAACAGATTATTTAGTAATAAGTTCAAATAGCCAGCAATGCTGAGGATATTACTCAGTCATAATTATCAGAGATTCCTTATAGTCATAGCCTAAAAATGAGAAAGAAAGCACGTCAAAAGCACTGAAATTACCCGTCCTCAAATCAGCAACACTCTCCCGCCATTGGTTAAACCTGACTGAAATAAATGGAACTATGGCTGAAAAATATACTAAATGGTTAGATATTCTAAAAACTCCCTGCAATGCTGCTCTAACTCATTTTTGTCTCAGAGTACATCATATTTTTTACATTTCCTCCCATAAAAATGAAAGTACTTCAACTACATCTCTTGGCCCAAATATTCAAAAACAAAGGGTAACTATGCCATCCTCTTTAAGGGTATAGTTCAAATATAACCACAGAATCACATGCAAAAGTGATCATAAAAACATTAGTTATTAATCAAGGATAAGCATCTCTAACATTTTCTATGTTGATTCAAATATTTAACATTTCAGATTAAAGTATCCAGTATCAAGTCATGTAATACAGCTTTGCTTTCAGCAAATAACATTTTATCCTGATCATAAATTTACTTTCATTCAAATTGCTGCTAATATTTAAACATTATTGTTCTTGCACTTTGTTTGATTGCCTTTTGCATATAATAAAAAGCACGGGAAGTTAATAAAATATAGAATGCTTACAAATTTTATTCTGTAGATAAACAAATTCATAGGCCTCTGCTGTGAGTGCTTATGGGACCAGGAATTTCTGACTTTATTCTCCAACTTTTCATTATTCTTATATACCATAAAATGATTGCCACACATAATTTTCCTTTTTCAATGTCAATTAAATGTCTTCCAGGCTTCAGAATCCCAGAACTTCTGATGACATTCTCAGGATGTAGTGTTTCCAGTTAGTCTTGTTAAATACACTGATGACAACTAGTAAATTTAACTATAATTTTCATAAAATATCATCTTTCTGTCCCAACTTCTCTTTATATACTGGAAAATAATCCTTATTTCTCATCTGAAAATATTACCTTTATAATTATAAATGATAATATTAGCAACATTATCATTTATCATTATTATACATATGATAATAACAGTATATTGTTATCATCATTATTAGCACCTACAAGGCTATGGAAGTATTTCATGCCTTATACAACACAAGAATTGTGCCTTTTTCAGTTGATAGTGTCTTCTTATCTTTTGGATAATAAAGATATCTGATTAAGCCCTTTTGTTATGTAGCTACATCATAATGGCTTATAAAAGCCCACTTAGTGATGTGATTATCTCAGTCTACTAAAGACCCCTGTTAATGTTCAGATGCTGACTCTGTCCTCAAGAAGTCAAAACACAATTTCAAAAATTAGCCAATCATCTAAAATATTTTATCTATGCAATGCCAACTATCAAGAATCTCTGAGTATATTCCTGACTTCACTAGATGTTTTGTCATTATGTTAATGACCGCTAAAAACTAAAGCAAGAAGAAACATCCTGGAAGAACATCTTCCTGAGCACTGTTCATAGTAGGATTCATATGGCTCTATAAACTGCTGGCTGGCCAAAACTTTACGAAATCAAATAATTTATTCTCAGCTTTCTAACCTCATGCCTTCACAAGCCAACCTTCCTGGGATTCACCTGAAAAATCTCCTTGCCACTACCTGGGAATTTTTAAACCTTCCACCTGCTAAATACTCTCTAGAAAGACATTCTACCTCTTTCTGTGACCAATCTTCAAGAAATGCCAAGGATTGCTCTCATACCATATCATAGTCCTACTGACTAGGGGGAAGTTATGCTTGCCCAAGTGGAAAGGATAATTTACACAGAATGAAGCTATTCACTATGAACTACAATTGCTGGTTTGCAACTGAGAATTTAGTCAGGTTTCTGATATGCCCCTTTGAGAACTTTTGTCCAAAGCAGAAACCTAGCTTCACTATATCTGTTCTTTCTCAAGACTTGCAGCATTCTAAAGATGAAGGGGTTGTACTCTAGTAAACTGAGAAGGCAAGGTTAAGGCCCTTGTTTTTCAACTATGATTAGACCAATGCTTTAGTCCAGGGATTGAATGAACTAGTTGTGAAACCTAATCCTCAGAAGCAAACTAGCCTGTTTAGCAATACAGTAAGTGTACCCTCTTCTGATTTTCCATATGGAGCACCAATTAAAACAATGAGAATTCTCAGCTAAATAGCAGCTTTTCTTTCAAAGTAAAAAACAAACCCCTCTCACAGTGCTTACATTTGTGATACATCTATAAAAAGTGATTTTTTTAGCATCAGAACACATTTTAATTGTAGTAAACTGAACAATGCTGAAATTGTTTGAAGAGATTAAATGTAATGAAATTCACAAACAATCCCTTTCAGAAAGTAACAACATTTTTTTGAACATTAAAGAGGAGCTCATTATATCAAGACAACTTCACTGTAAAAAGCAGTCTGACTTCAATCACCGCATATCTACATGTTAATGAACTTGCTGTATAAAGCAGGGACTGAGCAGAAAAAGTAATAGGAAGACTGTCTTAATGCACATTTGCTAGAAAAAAAATCTTCTTTAATCAATAAAACACCTTTTCACTAGTACCCTAATAGTATCTGAAACTCTTTCAAACAACACAAAAGGAAGATGATACTTAAAAGTTTCTTTAAGACCTTACACAGCTTGCACATTCCTGCAGTGTTCACATGCTGTCAGCGTCACGGTTCCAAAGACTTTCAAGTTTCAACAGACAGATACAGCCTAGTACAAAGTCTTTGTCATAGTAATTTCGTTGCTGCCCCCTGATCAAACAGACAAATCTGAAACTGAAAAGTGAGAGCCAACCAGTGACCTTTGATTAGAACCACGAGCCTCAGTTTTAATAAAATGCCTCATTCATTGCTCTTTGGTGCCAACAAGGAAGGTGTGTTACAGACTGAAAAGAGCAGTCAATACACCCATTCAATAGTTTCCATTATTCACAGTTGGAATTTGTGATTGTAGCAAGTGAGACAGATCTTTAAAATAGCAAAATCAAAACACAGAAATGCAGCTTTCCACCTTTTAAATAAATAAAATCACTTTACCCCTACCTCTCAGTTTACTTACTACCGTCTTTCATGCCTTACTAATTGTATTGTACTATCGTCTTTCCTAAACTGTAATTTTAACAATATTTGTTGCTATTACTTGAGTCTAAGGAATGCTGGCAATATTTACTTTTGAACTCCTGATTTTCCTATGTTATCAGTGCACCGTTAAAATGCATGTCTATAAAGCTTATTTTAATTAAAGCAAAAGTTTGAAATTTGGGTTTATTTTCCCTTTTGCGCCAAGAAAAAAAGTTTCAGACTACAGCCATAGTTAGCATATTTTGATGCCTAATATCAGACTACCCTTGAGAGCAATGGCTCAAGAAAATGCAGACGTCGTCCACTTATATGATTTAAATGCTGAGGGTGGGAGATGGGATAGGGAAGTTTTCAAAGCTTTGGTGAATTCACACAAAGGAACTGTTAAAACCCTTTAAAACTGGAAACTAGAATAGTTAGGGATATGCAGGCTCTACAGTGCATGCCTTAGAGTGACCTCTTTAAGCCATGACACTATAAAATATTTCAACTCTTGCTCTAAGACTAGAGGGTTTCAAATGCAATTGCCAGAGTTATTGCTAGTACCTAGCACTGTGCCTGAAACAAAGCAGATGCTTGGTATTACATATATGTATGTATTCTCTATATGTTTATTCTACGTATATTATACATGTATTCTTTTTTTATTTTTTTTTTATTTATTTATTTTTGGCTGCCTGGGGTTTTCGTTGCTGCGCGTGGGCTTTCTCTAGTTGCGGCGAGCAGGGGCTACTCTTCGCTGTGGTGCACAGGCTTCTCATTGCGGTGGCTTCTCTTGCTGGGGAGCACAGGCCCTAGGTACGTGGGCTTCAGTAGTTGTGGCACGTGGGCTCAGTAGTTGTGGCTCCCGGGCTCTAGAGTGTAGGCTCACTAGTCGTGGCGCACGGGCTTAGTTGCTTCGCAGCACATGGGATCTTCCCAGACCAGGGCTCAAACCCGTGTCCCCTGCATTGGCAGGCGGACTCTCAACCACTGTACCACCAGGGAAGTCCCTACATGTATTCTTTATTCTATGTATAATACATATATTCTTTATTCTATATATATTTTATATATATTCTTTATTCTACATATAATAAAGAAGCATGAGGCTATAACTTTGCCAGGGTAAGAGAGTGGTAAAATTGGAGAAGTGATCTGAGGAAATAGTCTACTTACAGTGGAAGGAAGGAAGGGCAGGCGGAAGAGACACAGGTGTCTTAAGAACAGCAAAATCAAAAATCGTGCTGTCTGGGCTGCAACTAAGTATTGCTATCCACTCGCTTTGGGCACCACAGTCTGCCCACTAGTCTGAACTCCTGTCAACAACTGCAGCTGTACTGCCTCACCTGCTGTAAATAAACAGCCCCATACACGCCCTGACAAATCCTGAGATATGAATGTAAGGACTTAGCTTAGGCAAATAGAAAACTCATGACTTCATTCAGTTGCCAGATCAACTGACTAGAAGAACTCGAAACTCATGAGGGCAGAGACTTCGTCCATCTCCTACACTGCTATATCCCCAGCACTTAGATCAGTGCCTGATTAAGACAATAGGTGTTTAATAAAAACTACTTTAAAATTGATATTGTCAACATTAATATTTGAGGTCCCTGGATAGACTATAATTTAGGGCAGCAGTTCTCAAAGTATGGTCATGGACCTATGAGGGTCCCCCAGACCCTTTCAGAGATCTGCAAGGTCAAAATTATTTTAATAAGGATAATAACATGTTATTTGCCTTTTTCACTCTCATTCTCTTGCAAGTGTACAGTAGAGTTTTCCAAAAGCTACATAATGATGTCATTCCTCTAAAGGCTAACAGAATATGTGCTTCTATATTCTTGTGTTTTAAAATTTCTGTTTTGGAGACCTCCATTTCTGGGAAGATGAAGATGTTTAGCACTTCTTATTTAAGGCACCAGCTCTTTAGTTTACTAATAGCTACCTAAGGTGCTACATCAGAAGTCTTCAAGAGTCTTCTGAAATATGAGCAACACCTCTTTAAAAGAGGCTCATCTCAAAGTAATCCCTGTGAGGATCCAAAAACATTGTCACCAGCCTCTAAAATACTTAACTTCATCTGTCCTGGGGGAGTTAGGATCCTGCTCTGTTGATAACAGATTGTGGGGAATGAACAACACTAAGAAGTACTGAGGTTTGATTAGCCTAAAGGTATCCCTAGGAAGCTCAGGATAATTCCTGCTGAGGAAGAAGAAATAGATTCAGTGAAGCCTGTTGTACCTCAATTAACTGGGAGTTCAACCAAACCCATTGCTTCCCTACGGTTTCCACAGATCCCTAGTTCTGACTTCAAGAAATAGGCATCTAAATAGTATCTGACACCTTCACTAGGTTGGCTATCATTTTTCTTAATGGAAAATAACAACTCTTGGAAAGGATGTGAAAAAATTGGAAGCTTGATACATTGTTGGTGGGAATGTAAAATAGTGAAGCTATTTTGGAAAACTGTATGGCAGTTCCTCAAAAAGTTAAACATGGAATTACCATATGACCCAGCAATTCCATTCCTAGGTATAGATCCAAAAGAATTGAAAACAAGTACTCAGACAAATATTTGTACACACGTTCATAGAAGTACTATTCAAAACAGTCAAAAAGTGGAAACAACCCAAATATCCATCAATGGATGAATGGATAAGCAAAATATGGTTTATACACAATGGAATATTATTCAGTCTAAAAAGGAATAAAGTACTAATGCATGCTACAACATAAGTGAGCCTAGAAAACATTACACTAAGTGAAAAAAGCCAGTCACAAAAGGTTGTATATTGTATGATTCTTTTTATATGAGATATCAAGAGACAGAAAGAAGACTGGTAGTTGCCAGGTGCTAGGGAGTGGGAGAAATAAAGAATAACTGCTTAATAGGCACGGGGTTTCATTCTGGGGTGATGAAAATGTTTTGGAACTAGATAGGTATGGCACAACATTGTAAATGTACTAAATGTCACTGAACTGTTCACTTTAAAATGGGTAACTTTTGTAAATGCTACCTCCATAGTTTTTTAAGTGTGAAAATAAGAACATATTGAGCTGACCTTAAAGCAATGGGGTGAACAATAACACTTTCAAATTGTATGCATAAAATATAGTAGCTGAGAACCCTTTATTCCGTCAAAATTAATACTCCCTCTTATGTGCTGCCACAGCCCTCTGCCCATCACTCCAAAACAATCATCACACTATAGAATCTGAAAATATTTTTGATGCCTTTTACACTGCCTACCTTCACTCTCTCAATGTATCTTTTTATCTCTACTTTCTTTCATTCTCAATCTTCCCTCTCATCACCCAATTGTGAGTTTATCGAGGGCAGTAACCATTTCATCTTTGTATCTTTGGTGCCTGGTACAGTATATATGCTTGATAAATTTAAGTGAATGAAATAAGAAACAAATTAATAAGTGCAATGTACATCTGCATGTCAGCATCATAGAGGTTGAAGGACATTATCAAATTCTGCATCTTGAGTTCGGATTCCTTACACCAATGAACCCCAAACCTGGATATTTGATTGTTAACATTTTTTTAACTTGCCAAGCTGACTACAGTTTTTGAAGACTCTTGTGAAATTCTCCAAAAATGCGAAATTAAAATTAATTTCAATCACTTCAATTTTTAAATAAATAAATAAATGTATCTTGCACTTTTTTGAAAAAGTATACCTCAAAATTCAACAAAAGAACAGTGTAGTAAAATGGTCAGAATTCATTTTATACACTGGTGCCCATTGCAAAGGCAAAGAAAATCAAATACCAACCAAATTTTTATTTTTAAATATTCATCTAGTTATGTGTTGAAAAATTATTTTAAATATAAGAATGATAAATTTTGTTTCTTGGATATAGCAATGTACCATCTGATATAAATGAGACTATTTACTTGAAATAATCTTGTTTCTCTTACACTGTATGATCTTCAGAGTAGTCTTTGGTTTCAATGTTTTCTTTTGCTTTAGGTAAAAAGGTAAAAAGAAATCATGGTTAATTAAATAATTAATTAAATAGAAATAACTGAAACTGAAGCTAAATTTGAGCTTTTAATTCACACCTCAGTAATTTAATTTTTTAATGTTTTAACTTTAAGATGAATGGTTAACTTTTGGGTATCTTGGCATTTACCAGATATATATTTATAATGCTATAAAACATAAATTAGGGTATTGAATAGTAATAACAATCCCTAGTCCAGAGAACTGTAAATATTTGCCAAGAACTACATAATATAATTATTAGATTCTTTTTATGTGCAGATTTGAAACAGTCTTAATACAATGTATGAAATGTGTTACATTTGCAGCAGGAAGGCAAAGATAGTTTTAAAAAAAGACAAAAACCTTCTTCTCTGCAAACTTTCAGCCTTTGAAGATCTTCCCTTACCTTTCACTTACTAAATAGAATTGAAAACTTGATTTTGAGGATTCACTTCAATTATATGACCTGTTTACTGGTGGAACTTTCAAGTCATTTTTGCTGTCATTCATTAAAAGAGGAACAAAAATACTACATTAGTTAAAAAGATATTCTATGCAGGAAACTAAGCTTCTGGATTTTTATTGGGGAAAGAATTCTAAAGGTATTTCCTTTAATAAGTTTAATTAATTAACGTAAGCTCAAAGAAAAGTACCCAAATAATATAAATTTGTTAACACAGCAAAGACAAAGGCAAATTCACCCACCCTAAGATGTTCACCCTTCTGCAATGCCAATCCAAGTCCTGAAAGGCCTCTAAGCTTCAATCCAAAAGTTTACTTATTCAAGCCTACCCTAATTTCTTGTAGCTGATTTTATTCTTTCTCATCTTTGAAGATACAGACTAACCACATATTCTAGAAATTGATTATATATTCTCTTGTATTGCTCTAACAACTATTAAGTTCTATGACTTCAGAAATGTACACTAATTATTTCCTATCCCCATAAGGCCTGGCACATAGTCAGCACTTAATAAATTATTTGTTGATTTGAAAAAGTATGTAACATATATTTAAACTCAAACAATAGAGATGAATTTAGCATGTATTTCTGATTGCTTAGGTTTTTTTAAATGGAAAATTACTTTTATTTTAAAAGGGAACTATGTCTCCCATAACAAATTCTCCAAAATGTATTTCCCAGTAGCCTTTAATTTAAATGCACAAAATTTTCAAAAATAAATAAATAAACAACCCCTTTATTTAACATTCATCCAGCAGCCTCTTGTGAAGAGCTGACTGTATCTATAATCAGCTCTCTTGGAAACACTAGTGCTGATCTTATAGACAGTGTGACAAAACAGACTTTAAAAGTTTTTCAAAACAGTTCAAATTAATTAAAGTACTCATACTTTCCTTATCAGACGAAAAAGACTAAATTCTTTAAAGTCCTTCAGTCCTTCAGTTAGTAAGTATACTAGAAAATTTTCAAACATACCTATGTTATTTTTAGCCAGCTAATGGCAACATTGCTAAACTCTACATATCCTATTTGTAGAATGGCAATTCAAAGCATTCTGAATTAGGATGCCTGTGGTTGGAAGAAGTGAAAGGATTGAAACAATATTGATATTATAAATAGTTATATAGGATTACTGCTTTTAAATGAGTAAATATCTATCCCACATTCTCCCTTTTTTTCCTATCAAATACTTTAATTTAAAATTATAACTTCTTTAAGGAGCCTCCATACCGTTCTCCATAGTGGCTGTATCAATTTACATTCCCACCAACAGTGCAAGAGGGTTCCCTTTTCTCCACACCCTCTCCAGCATTTATTGTTTGTAGATTTTTTGATGATGGCCATTCTGACCAAGGACTGGTCAGAGGTTCCTTAAAAAACTAAAAATAGAACTACCGTATGACCCAGCAATCCCACTACTGGGCATATACCCTGAGAAAACCATAATTCAAAAAGAGTCATGTACCCCAATGTTCTTTGCAGCACTATTTACAGTAGCCAGGACATGGAAGCATCCTAAGTGTCCATCATCAGATGAATGGATAAAGAAGATGTGGCACATATATACAATGGAATACTACTCAGCCATAAAAAGAAACGAAATTGAATTATTTGTAGTGAGGTGGATGGACCTAGAGACTGCATTACAGAGTGAAGTAAGTCAGAAAGGGAAAAACAAATGCCATATGCTAACACATATATATGGAATCTTAAAAAAAAAATGGTTCTGAAGAACCTAGGGGCAGGACAGGAATAAAGACACAGATGTAGAGAATGGACATGAGGATACGGGGAGGGGGAAGGGTAAGCTGGGATGAAGTGAGAGAGTGGCATGGACATATATACACTACCAAATGTAAAACAGATAGCTAGTGGGAAGTAGCTGCACAGCACAGGGAGATCAGCTCGGTGTTTTGTGTCCACCTAGAGGGGTGGGATAGGGAGGGCCTGGGACGGAGACACAAAAGGGAGGAGATACAGGGATATATGTATATGTATAGCTGATTCACTTTGTTATATAGCAGAAACTAACACACCATTGTAAAACAATTATACTCCAATAAAGATGTAAAAAAAAAAAAAAGAAATGATATTTCAAAACTTTAAAAAATAATAAAATAAAATTATAACATTTGTAAAAGAAAAACATTTAATCTACTCAAATATTTCTGAAATAGAAGATTTCAGAGTCCTCAGAGAAGATATCATAACATTTTTTTATATTTGGCCTGTTGCTTCTTTTGATTTATTACTGCTGCATTTTGTTACACCAAAAATAAAAACAATACAAAAACTTTTAAAAGGTGAAAGCATTTTTTTTTTTTTTTTTTTTTTTTTTTTTTTTTTTTTTTGTGGTATGCGGGCCTCTCTCTGTTGTGGCCTCTCCTGTTGCGGAGCACAGGCTCCGGACGCGCAGGCCCAGCGGCCATGGCTCACGGGCCCAGCCGCTCTGCGGCATGTGGGTTCTTCCCGGACTGGGGCACGAACCCGCGTCCCCTGCATTGGTAGGCTGATTCTTAACCACTGTACCACCAGGGAAGCCCCAAAAGCATTTTTATATAATCAAATTCATTTCAGATCTACAGTTTCAAGTGTCTCAATTTCAACAAATGGTATGAGAAATACAGTACAACTCCTTGGCCATTTCATTTTAGAGTAATCATTTTTAATGATTTTTAAAGGATGTAGCAATATTTCCTGGTGCAATTCAATCTGTATGAATAAAATTGTGAGATACGTGCCAGAGAAAAGACCTTTAAATTCAGTTTTGTAAATAACTGTTTTCATGACTATATTACAAAATACTTTCAACTGAATGGAAATTATCTTGAAACATGACCAAAGACACAAGTACATATAAAGAAATTCCTTTTTGTTCCAGTTACTTCTCAACTGACACTATTAGTATTATATTATTTAAAATAAACATATCATGGTATTTTTTATTGAAGTATATAGTTGATTTACACTATTGTGTTAGTTTCAGGTGTACAGCAAAGTGATTCAGTTATTTTTTCAGATTATTTTCCATTATAGATTATTACAAGATATTGAATATAGTTCCCTATGTTATACAGTAAATCTTTGTTGCTTACCTATTTTATGTATAGTAGCTTGTATCTGAATATAATTGAAAAAATGTTCTATTTACTATTACTTTAACAAAAAGAAAACTACAATACTGTTAACATATCCATTTTAACATATAACTTATTTGCATAATCTCAAAAAACTGTTATATTATCTAAAATGCCCAGACATTGAATTGTGCTTATAAAATTAACTGACATTTCATATTACCAAGATCATTTCATGAAAATATCATAGTAATGTTATAGCAATGCTTAATTTAATTTTCTTAAATAGAAAGCCTATACAAACAAAAATTACTAATAATATTTTGCAACATTTAACAAAAGTTAACCTTTTCAAAAAACAACACTGTTGTAGAGATGTGGATGGACCTAGAATCTGTCATACAGAGTGAAGTAAGTCAGAAAGAGAAAAACAAATATCGTCTATTAACGCATATATGTGAAATCTAGAAAAATAGTACAGATTAACCTATTTACTGGGCAGGAATACAGACAGAGATGTAGAGAACAGACATGTGGACACAGCAGGGGAAGGGGATGGTGGGATGAACTGGGAGATTAGGTTTGACATAAATACACTATCATGTGTAAAAAAGATAGCTAGTGGGAACCTGCAGTATAGCACAGAGAGCTCAGCTCGGTACTCTGTGATGACCTAGATGGGTGGGATGGGGGTGGGGAGAGAGGTCCAAGAGGGAGGGGATAGATGTATACATATAGCTGATTCACTTCATTGTACAGCAGAAACTAACACAACATTATAAAGCAATTATACTCCAATAAAAAAAAGACAACTGTAATCTGTAATCTGATTAATTTTTAAGTTACCTATATTTATACAACTGCTATGATATATTTAGCTTTTTTAGTTGCAAGACATTTTATCTCTTTACTTGCCATCTAACTGTATTCCTGTAACTTTAATAGAATATGTAGTTTGATTCTTTTAACGAATTAGTGGATTAGTAAGAAGCAAGTCAGGCCACTGCAATTACTGTCTACACATCCATTTACATGAAATATTTTACAGGTCAACCTAACCATTTTTATTTCAAAAAAGGCTATTTTTTCCTTATTTATAAAGTCTTTCTGAAAATGATCAACTACCCTAGCATTAACATCATGGCCACTTGTATTTTCTGTAAAAATAAAAGGTAATAAAATTTGGCTTGAACAAGCAGAGACAAAGATACCAGCCTATAGACTCATCATTTCTTCAACTTTCTTTAAACCATTCTAATTCTGTCTCTATCTCTTATATTAAAGTCTGATCATATATATTTAATTTCATTCTTTAAAATTTCAGCAGACAACTTCAGTGCTAACCTACCACTGCCCTGTCAGAAAATCTTTGATGTCACAGCATAATAGCTCCTGAAAGAACAGCACTAATACTTAATGTAACATGAAACCAGTGCTCTGCAGTGGGGCTGTCTGCTGTCAGGAACAAACAATTTCACTGCTGTTCCCCAGAAGTGACAGGGTTGGGACCTATCCGTGCCGCAACCCTCACTACCAACAGAGATTTATTTTTATTAGGAACTAAGAATGCCACCTCATTCTTTTAAACATGCCAATCTCCATTTTGAAAATAAAAATAAATTACACTTTAATGTCACATAATGCATCTGGCTCAGTTCTGCCCTGAAGCCTATAAGCTTGAAGAAGGTCTCTGGTATTTCAAAGAATTAACAGGCCAAGTGGAAATGGCTAAACTTACTACTAAGAAGCAACTAATACACTATTTCATTATTTCAGAAGTCACACCAAACATTTATGTTTCAAGACTTTTATAACATAGCTGGGTTGGAAATGACAATACAGAACTCTCCCTTAAGATATTTTTACATGATACCAAATATCTGTTTAAGATTAGCCATGTCGGTCAAAAGATTCATCAACACAGTGAAAAATGAATCAATCAGTACATTGATTTCTTTTTTAACCTAATAACCAACTGAAAATAGGACAATTAATTTTCAGACATGTATATAACACCTATGGGAACTAAGATAATACTATTTAATTAATATTTGACCCAAAATCTTTTCTAGTGTCATCTATTATGAAACACTAAGGCATATCTGTTCCTCTTCTGAATTCTTAAAGCAACTTATTGTTTGTATTGCTCATTTAACAATTAACTTTCTAACTTCTCTGTTGCTATTGTCTTGAACTGTTATTTAATTTTCTTAATATTAATGTTGTAAAAGACTGATACCGGAAAATTTATAAACTTCATTGGGATACTTTAAAGAGGACTAAAATAAATGGAGAGCTATAATAAGTTCATGGGTTGGAAGATTCAATGTTATAAAGGTATCATTTCTATTAAAATTGACTTATTGATTAAATGCAAATTGAATAAAAAATCCAACAGGTTTTCTTTGTGGAACTTAAGTTAATTTTAAATTTACATGGAAATGCAAAGGGTCAAGAAGTGCCAAGAAACCCCTGAAAAATAAAAACAAGGTGGCAGAACTTACTCTTCAAGATAATATAATTATTGAGCAGATATAATTAAGTAATGGTGCAAGGAAAGACAAATACATAAATGACCCCAAAATAGACCCACGCATATATGGGCATTTGAAATATGACAGAGCTAACCCTGCAGAGCAGTCAGGAAAGGATAGATTTTAGTAAATTATCTGCGACAACTGGGTACCTAAAAAAGGAAAAAAAAATACAACTACACTCCTACATCAAACCATATCCCCAAACAACTGCAGGTGGATTAAAAGTCAATGTGAAAGTCACTTGTGATTAGCTTCATAACCTCAGATAGGAAAGAATGTCTTAAACAGCATAGGAAAAGCACTAAACAGAAAGGAAAATATCAATAAATATTCATCTATATTAAAATTAAGAATGTTCATCAAACAATGCCATAAAGAGAGTAAAAACAAGCCAGTAGTGGAAAAAGATATTTGCAACACATAAATAACAAAGAATTCATATACAGAATATATATAAAACTATGAATCATTTTTTAGAAAAACAACAACAAAAAAAGACAGACAACCCAAAAGAAAAATGGGCAAAAGACTTGAACAGGCACTTCCCAATAGAAGAAATCTACACAATCAATAATTTATCAAAAAGTGCTTAATAACATTTGTAATCAGGAATGCAAATTAAAACCATGATGAGATATTACTACACACCCAGGAGATTGGCAAAAATTTAAAGTCTGACATCAACTGTTGGCAAGGATGTTAAGGAATGGGTACACTCATAGACTATTGGTGGGAGTATAAACAATCACTTTTTAAAAGTTTAGCATTATCTAATAAGGATGAAGACAGGAATATCCTCTGACCCAACAATTCCACTCCTGCAAAAACAACCTAGAGAAACTTGTGCACATATACATCAAGAAGATATATGTACAAAAAATTCACAGCAGCATTGTTCGTAATAAGCAGCAACTGGAAATAGCCCAAATGCTCACTGACAATAGAGAGGATAAACTCTGATACTAACACAATAAAAAGCAAATTAATGAACTAGAATTTCATGATGATATATGTTGAGCAAAAACTGCAACACATAAAAATATACTCTGTATGATTTATATAATTCATAAAAACAGGCAAAATCAAACTGTATTTTTCAGAGCTGCATTCATAGGCAGTAAAACTATAAAGCAAAGGAAATGACTAACATTAAATACAGAATGGTGGTTACCTTAAAGGGAGAGGGTGAGGTATGATTGGGAAGGGACACATGTGGCTTCTGGGATGATGTCAGTGTTCTTTTTTTTTTTTAACCTGCATGATGGTTACATGGAATTCACTTTGTAAGTACTCATTACATATACATACAATTTTACTTTATACACTTTGCATGTTTACACTTCAGTTTTTAAAAAGAACAAATCTACTTCACACAGAGTTATTGTGAATATAAGTGAAGTAATGTATGAGAAAAGCTCTTTGAAAACCACAAACAACTACACACATACTCATTTGTTGAAGTTAATTAAGGACTGAAGGCACTCTCATTCATAAACCAACCAAGAAATAACCTACATGATATAAAATCCCCAATCTGGAAAACACATGTTGTCACCTCAAATAAGACATGTCTTCTCTAATATCATAAAATAGCGTTTAACATTCTTCTTTTAAAGATTCATTCCTTTGGATTAAAACATCACACTTTTTTAAAAATCCAAATATCTCTTGAGAAAATATACTAAGCAGAGAACTAAAACTATAAAGAATTGTTAAAGGAACTGCAATAGGAAGACTAGGGGATTTTCAAATTTAGAATAAATATACTCTATTTCATGTCTCCTTACAGCACTCCTATTCCTATTTAATAGTCTCTCCAAAATACTACAGATAATTATCTTTAAAAATTAAAGGGAAATTTTCAAAAATGTAAATAACTAATGGAACTAAACTTTAAAAATGAAAGGAAACAAAGAAAAGAAATAAGGAAGAAAGGGAGGGAGGGAGGAAGGGAGGAAGGAACTGAAGAAGCTAATTAATTTACAGTTACTAATTTCTAGTTTTAAAAACTGAATCTCACACACAAATTCCATTTTAAAATGTACACACACTTGGGATAGGGAGGGTGGGAGGGAGGGAGATGCAAGAGGGAAGAGATATGGGAACATATGTATATGTATAACTGATTCACTTTGTTATAAAGCAGAAACTAACACACCATTGTAAAGCAATTATACTCCAATAAAGATGTAAAAAAAAAATACACAAAGAATGCATACAATTCAACATCAAAAAAACGCTATTAAAAAATGGAAGAGGATCTGAAGAGAAATGTTCCCAAAGAAGACATACAGATGGACAACAGGAATATGAAAAGATATTCAACATCACTAATCATCAGGGAAATGTAAATCAAAACCACAATGAGATATCACCTCCCATCTGTCAGAATGACTATTATCAAAAAGACAACAAATAACAAGTGTTGGTGAGGATGTGAAGAAAGGGCACCCTCCTGCACTATTGTTAGAAATGTAAATTGATGCAGCCACTATGGAAAATAATATGGAGATTCTTCAAACAATTAAAAATAGAACTACCATATGGTCTAGCAATTCTACTCCTGGGTATTTAATTGAAGAAAACAAAAACACTAATTAGAAAAGATATATGCACCCTATGTTCACTGCAGCATTATTTACAATAGCCAAGATAGGGAAGCAGCCCAAGTGCCCATCAATAGATGAATGGATAAAGAAGATGTCATATATTTATATGATGGAATATTAGCCATAAAAAGAATGAAATCTTACCACTTATGACAACATGGACTGACCTAGAGGGCATTATGCTAAGTGAATAAGTGAGAGAAAGACAAATACTATATGATTTTACTTATACATGGAATCTAAAAAAGCAAAACAAATGAACAAACGTAACAAACCAGAAACAGAGTTATAGATACAGAGAACAAATAGGTGGTTCCAAAGGGGAAGGGGGTAGGGGGAGGGAAGAAATAGGTCAAGGAGATTAAGAGGTACAAACTTCCAAGTTGCAAAATAAATGAGTCATGGGTATGAAATGTACAGTGTGGGGAATATAGTCAATAACTATGTCATATCTTTGTATGGTGACATATAGTAACTAGACTTATCATAGTGATCATTTTGAAATGTACAGAAATATAAAATCACATTGTTTTGTAACAGGAACTAACACAGTGTTGTAGGTCAATTATATTTCAAAGACAAATAAACTAACAGATAGAGAGATCAGATTTGTGGTTACCAGAGGTCAGGGGCTGGGGGAGGGGGAATCAGATGAAGGCAGTCAAAAGGTACAAACTTCCAGTTATAAGACAAGTACTGGGGTGTAATGTACCATATGACAAATATAATTAAATGTGGTTTATGTTATATATGAAAGCTGTTAAGAGAGTAAATCCTAAGAGTTCTCATCACAAGAAAAATTTTTTTTCTATTTCTTTAATTTTGTATCTATATGAGATGATGGATGTTTACTAAAGTTACTGTGATAACCATTTCATGATGCTGGTATGTCATTATGCTGTACATGTTAAACTTACACAGTGCTTTATGTCAATTATATCCAAAAAAACTGGAAGAAAGAACTATGAAAACAGAAATAAAAGATGTCAAAGAAAGAAAAAAGGGGAAGTTATATAATATTGTGATTAGAAAAGCCAAAACTATCAAATTTTTAATTAATAAAAATAAATAAATAAAATAAAATAAAATGTATACACACAAACGTACATTATCTCACTTATTAAATTGGTAAGCAAAAGGGAAATGACTAGAGAATTTTTTAAATATTTAACTTCATTATGCTTTATAAAAAGCAATTTAAATATGTATTGCATTTCACAATATTATTTATTATAATATATCTTTCCTAATTTCCCTTCTTGCTATCAAAGGCTTCTTTGTCACCTATTCCATTTCTGAGGGGACCATATCTCAGCTAGTAGGAGTGGAATTTCTGGGTCATATAGTAGTTACATATTAAACTTTTTGAGAAATGGCTAAACTGTTCTCTAAAGTGGCTGCACCATTTTACATTCCCACCAGCAATGTACAAAGGTTCCAATTTCTCCATATCCTTGCCAACATTTGTTAGTTTCAGTTTTCATGACTATAGCCATTCTAGTGTGTGAGAAGTAATATCGCATTGTGATTTTGATTTACGTTTCCCTAATGACTAATGATCTTGAGCATCTTTTTATGGGCTCATCAGCCATTTGTAAATCTTATTTGGAAAAATAATTGTTCAAATTCTTTGCCCTTTTAAAAAATTGGGTTGTCTTTTTATTGTTGAGGTATAAGAGTTCTTTCAATAGATTGAATACTACTTTCTTATCAATATATGATTTGCAAATATTTTCACCCATTCTATAGGTTATCTTTTCACTTTCTTGATGGTTTCCTTTGATCAAAAAAGTTTTTAATTTTAATGTAGTTCAATTTATCTTTTTTTTTACTTATGCTTTTGTTGTCATATCTAAGAAATCACTGCCTAATCCAAGGTCGAGAAGATATACTCCTATGTTTAGGAGTCAGAGGTGAGGTAGGGATACAACTCCATTCTTCTGCATGGGAATATGCAGTTGTCCCAGCACTATTTGTTAAAAAGACTATTATGTTTCCATTGAATTGTCTTGGCACCCTTGTCAAAAATAACACTACTGTTTTTAAGATGTCATTAATGTTTCCTTGTAACAGGGAATTTTTAATTGTGGCTACTTGCCTATGAGCACAACGTGAAAAGCATATTTTGGGGATCACTATACTGATCATTCAAACAGTATGTAAAGATTTTTTAAATCTTATTTTTCCACATTTCAATTTTGCTACTTAGCAATTAAAACTAATTCTATGATAGCCTGAAGTAGTTGACCACTATAGCTGTGAAGCCCTTTCTGTACTTCAGTCTCCTCTGTAAAGTGAAAAGATTGGGCTAGGTTATATTATTTTGCCCCCCAGTGTATCCCACCCTCAAGTTGTGGGATAAAGAGGAAAGAGTAAGCTGAAAGGCAGAATTCAGGAAGATTTGAAGGGATCTGAGCAGTCAAGGTTTCAGCCAAAGTTTATCTTTGTTAGATTTCCATAAATAAGGATTTACTTGAAAAATGGGTTCTACTGCTTACGAAAAGTCTGAAAACTACAGAACCCTATGACCCTGAGAAGAGGGGCATGGAGAAATATTAGAGAAATAAAGATAGAGATAAAAAATAGATTTAAGATCTGTCCTGAATAAGAAACAATGGGGAATTTTAGGCAGTAAGAGATTACAGCATGAGTATTAAGGCATCTGGATGGAGAACATAAGTTACAAATTGATAGGGAAGGTTTCAAGAGTAAAAAGACAAAGCACACCTCTAAAGGGTTTTCTTTGATTTCCAAAATAGCTGATGAGAGCTAGTCTTCTTGGGAGTTTCACATCTCCCTTCAAAACAATGGAAATGTTCTGGCTTAACCAAAATGTGTTTGAGCTGTGATTCAATTATCCTAAAATCCAATGGCAACTATATTTATTATTTTAAGGAATCAGCTACATTAATTCACTACCTTTAAATACTTTTTTAATATTTTCATCAGTAGATGACTGTGAATGAAAACATATAACTCACTTGGAAATCAATTCCACTGCTAAAAAAATAGCCCTGTTCAGAATTCAAAAGGTACCTTTTTATCTTTTAATGCTCTATTTCTTTTATTAAAATAAAAATTTCATCACAGTATAATAGAGAGTAAAGTACACTAATCTTAAGTTCAGTCAGTGAGTTCATTCATTGAATTTCTACATATGTACTCTCCCATGTAACCACCACCCAGATTAAAAGCACCCTAAAAAGTTCTCACATGCCTCTTCCTAACTAATAACCCATCCCCAGAGATAACCCCATTCTGACTTCTATACTTGTAGAGTGGTTATGCCTGGTCTTGAATTTAATAAGTAGAATCACATACCTACTCTATCTTCTACCTCCTCTAATCTTTATCTAGCTCTGTTTCTATCTCCTTTACCTACTTCTCTATTTTCCACATAATTTCTGAGAGTCATTCATGTTGTTGTGAATATCAATAAGTTTTTATTGCTGTGTTAGTATTCCACTGAATAAGTATTCCACAATTTATTTATCCATTCTCCTGTTGATGGACATCTGGGTTGTTTACAATTTGTGGCTATTATGAATAAAATGGCTATGAAGATGTTTTGCATGTCTTTTGGTGGACATAAGCACTCACTTTTCTTGGGTATATACCTAGGACTGGAACTGCTGTCATAGATAGGCATATGTTTAACTTTAGCATATAATATCAAATAATTTTCAAAATCGGTTATAACTATTTATACTCCCACCAGCAGATATTAGAGTTTCAGTTGTTCTACATCCTCACCAACATATGAGGCATTGTCAGTCTTCTTAATTTTAGCCTAAATGCTCTATTTGTTAATTTTCTGAAACCTGGCATCTTACTAAGGGTAAATCAGAATATATATTACCCTTCTGTCCTCAAAGTGTGGTCCTAGTCAGCAGCCCTGAGGGAAAGCAACAATGACACTACCTGGGGGCTTTTTAGAAATACTGAATCTCATGTCCCATTTAGACTTACAGAATCAGAATCTGCATTTTAATAAGATCCCCAGATGATCTGTATGCCCACTAAAATTTAAAAAGCACTTCTCTAGATGATAAAGTGTATAAATTCTAGAATGGTTTAAATATTCCCTAAAAATATTTCCAATGGAATCTCTATTAATGAGCAAGATATGTCCCAGTACACATCCCTTACACGAATTTAACTACCAGGACAAGATTCTAGAATGTATAACTGACCACCTACAGGGACAAGAGGTAATCATTAGGACAAAAACATTGGTTCACAAAGAATATCATATCAACCTATTTTGTTTCTTTTTCAGAAGTACTTTATTGCTAGATGAGTAATGCATTAGAAATAATGTATCTGAATTTCAGCAAGCCATTTGACAACCAGTCTCCAATATGCTTGCTATACTGTAAATGTCTTAAGAGTAGGACATTGTTTTAATCATCTTTGTATCTCTAGCATCTATCCGGCATATAGAAGATACTAAATAAATGTTTCTTGAACTTTATTTAATTAATTAAGCCACGCTCAAAGTTTCTAATAATTAATGTGGTTTTTTTGTTTTGTTTTATTTTGTTTTGGGGGTTTTTTTTTGGCCACACCTCACAGCGTGTGGAATCTTAGTTCCCCAACCAGGGATTGCGCCTGGATCCTCAGCAGTGAAAGTGCAGAGTCCTAACCACTGGACCACCAGGGAACTCCCTAATTAATAGGTTAAATGACAGAATCAAGATCCAAAAAGGTCTTAACAAAAATTTTAAAAACATAAGGAATAAGAAAGAGAATATAACCATAGATAGGAAAAAGAAAAAAATAAGAGAATATCATGTCAACTTTACACCAATATATCTTTTAAATTACCAAAACTGACTCGATAAAGCATAGAAAATATGAACAGACCAATAAAGTACTGTTAAATACCTATCTCTTTTAAAGGTGTGAAGACCAAATGGTTTTACAACTAAGTTTTTTTAACTTGTAAAGAACTGACAATTCCTATGCTCTCCAATAGACAAAGATGGCAGTAGACAATTTCTGTGTTTCCAGAGGACAGACAAAGATGCGAAGCTTCCAATTCATTTTATGAAACTGTCATGATCCTACTATCAAAACTCTATAAAGATAGCATAAAAATTAATGAAAGCAGATATACATTGATATATTATATTCAGTGATATAACTCATATATACAAAATTCAAATTCAGCAGCATGAATATACGTATATGTATAAATATATACTATAACTAAATAGCTTATTTGAGTAATACAAGGCTAGTTAAGCACTAGAAAATCTATCAACATGTTTTATAGAATATTAACTAAAACTAAAAAATAAACAAATTATTTTACCAATAAATGCCAAAAAATACTTGATGAAATTTTAAAAGCATATTAAACCAAAAAATCTTAATGAAGAAAGATCAATCAGGGACTTCCCTGGTGGCACAGTGGTTAAGAATCCGCCTGCCAGTGCAAGGGACATGGGTTTGAGCCCTGGTCCAGGAAGATCCCACATGCCGCAGAGCAACTAAGCCCGTGTGCCACAACTACTGAGCCTGCGCTCTAGAGCCCATGAGCCACAATTACTGAGCCAGCATGCCACAGCTACCGAAGTCAACGTGCCTAGAGCCTGTGCTCTGCAACAAGAGAAGCCACAGCAATGAGAAGCCCACGCACCGCAATGAAGAGTAGCCCCTGCTCGCAGCAACTAGAGAAAGCCCACGCAGCAATGAAGACCCAAGGCAGCCAAAAATTAATTAATTAATTAAAAAGAAAGATCAAATCAATCTAACCGAGAAAATCTATCTGGAATAAAGGCAAGCTCCTGCACTTAGCTCCCCACACCCAAAACAAAAACTCAGCAGCTCAAGTATAGGATGGATGAGACATGGTAACTAAAAGGCTTGTGAGTTTTAGTTGGCAGTAAGATTAGTGAATCAACAGCATGATGTGGCTTCCATAGAAATTTAGGCTCCATTAATAAAAGAATATTATCTAAAATAACAAAGGTGATAATTCCACAGTATAATATAATGGTAATACTCTTAGATTCAAATCCTGACCATTGTGTTTTAGTAATGTCACCTTAAGAAAATTACTTAATTTCTAACACTCATACATTGTTGGAGGGAATGTAAATTGGTACAGCCACTATGGAAAATGGTATGCAGGTTCCTTAAAAAATTAAAAATAGAACTACCATATGAACCAGCAATTCTACTCCAGAGTTTCTATCCAAAGAAAATGAAAACACTAATTCAAAGAGCTGTATTCACCCTTATTTTCATCACAGCATTATTTACAACAACCAAGATATGGAAGCAATCTAAGTGTCTATCAATAAATAAATGGATAAAGAAGAAATAGATAGATATATACAATGGAATATTACTCAGTCATAAAAAAGAATGAAATCTTGCCATTTATAGCAACGTGGATGGATCTAGAGAGTATTATGCTAAGAGAAATAAGTCAGAGGAATGCAAATACCATACAATTTCACTTATATATGGAATCCAAAAAACAAAACAAAATAGAAACAGACTCATAGATACAGAGAACAAACTGGTGATTGCCAGAGGGAAGGGGATGGGGGATTGGATGAAATAGGTGAAAGGATTTAAGAGGTACAGACTTCCAGCCATACAATAAATAAGTCATGAGGATGTAATGTGCAGCATATAGAATGTAGTCAACAATATTTTCATACCTTTGTATGGTAACAGGTGGTTACTAGACATTGTGGTGATCATTTTGTAATGTATATAAATGCCAAACCATTATGTCGTATACCTGAAACCAATATTATATGTCCACTATACTTCAATTTAAAAAAGAAAAAGAAAATTACTTAATTCCTGAATCTCAGTTTCCTCATCCATAAATTGGAAATAATAATACATACCTCACAGGGTTAAGGTAAGACTTAAAGGAAATACCACTTGGTACATAATATTGTTTAATATATAAAACATAATTTTAAACAAATTATCCAAGTACTCTTTCATTCAATAATAGCTACTGAGTGCTTTTAGGTGCTTTTAGGTTCCAGGCATTGCTCTAGTCACTAAAAATTAAACAATAAACAAACAAACAAAATTCCGATCCACATTTGAGTGGAAAGGGGGAAGTAACGTCTCTATCATTGCTCCCCCAGCATGGACTGGATGATCATGTACATGAAATCTACTGTACTGAACACTTTCAACTCTGAGATTCCATGATGCAAACTATGAGTTTATGATTTGAGGTATAAGCACTACAGGAATACACAGAAATGCATTCCCAAGTTCTAATCTATCCATGAAAGGCTTATAATAACTACCATACCACTGCCATTTCCTCTGGCACCTTCACCATGTCATTGCTGCCTGCAGGCAGCCCCTTTGATTTCAGAGCTGCCCTCTCAGATACTGTATATCATCTATGCATTTAGATGCTGAACTCATAGATACCTCCACTGCCTCAGCTACTTTCCTTTTCTCCACCAGTACCCTCTCCACCAGGGAAACTGCATGGAGTCATTAGTGGAAAGAGCTTAGCTTTTGCCAGCACACAAACTTGGGTTCAAATCCTAGATCTAATATAGCCAGTCTGCTGCCTCCACTAGGAATCTTCTGGGACCTGGAGTTCAAGCCTGCAATCCCTGGCCCACGTTTGGCTGAGGCTGAGCTCCTCCCAGAGGATGCCACCTGGGTCCACAGGATACTTGAGCCTGCATCTAAAAAAGTCTTGAGGACAACAGAAAGTTACCAACTCCACACCCCAATCTCAGCCAGCTGCCTCCGCCCATAACCTTCTAGGGCCTAGAAATCAGGTCTGCAATCACTGGCCAAGCCAGGCTGCACCTGGGTCCTCACTGTGGGGTGCCTCCTGGGTCAAACTCCCTGTCTGCTAGCTGCCACCTCTTTAAGTTCACCACTGATTCTTCAGTTATTGCTACTGTCAAAAATCTAGCCCCAAGAAAACTCATACCCAAACTCACTCTGTACCCAAGTCAACTACTCTCCATAAATTATGAAACTCAAAAATTAAGATGTTGACCTTATAGTAAAGAAATATTAGTTCAAGTAGACTTGTTGATTTGCATTTGAAGAGGTTCTCAAAGTACCTATTACTATAGAACAGTGAGTATTCTCTCTCAAAAGTACTGTAGAGTCATTGCGTTGGGGAAATTGCAGGATAATTTTACATTACATTCTAGTAATATTTATTTTTACCCCTTCAATAAAGTATTTGAATATAATACTCTTTACTTTTAGCCAGATTCTCCTTTTAAAGACATTCACTTTAATAATAACTAATGCTTACATGGCACCTACCATGTGCCAAGCACTGTTCTAAGCACTTATATTTAATCATTTAATCCTAAAACAACCTGAAGAAGTGGGTGCAATCTTACAGATAAGGAAACTGAGGCCTAAAGAGTTCAACATAACAGGTCCAAGGTAAAGCCAGAAAGTGGTGGAGTATGCTCTCAGCCAAAAGGTCACAAGCTCGCTTTACCCCAAACTAATTCTCCAGCACTGTATAGGTAAGAGAAATAAAAGTTGAGTCAGCAAAGAATTACTACTCTTCAGCATGCTTGACAAAGGAAACTAAGAACAGGTTTTAAAACATAATCTTAAAGATGGGGAAGGGGCAGGAGAACAATAAAAATTCAAGGGAGGAGAATTTTTTAAACATTTGGGACAAGAGGACATTCAAAGCACCAGTATTTTCAATCTTGTCTTGCCCTAATATTGATACCTATGTATTCTATGCATCTATCTTCAGGTTGAAATTATTAATAAGTGCTTAAAAAGAATTTAAGCATCTATATATAAAAAGAAATTTAAATATACTCAGTTCTTGCCTAATGGCGGCTCACTGTCTACTGCAACTAACAGTGAGTTGTAAAACAACAACTGAGAGATAACTGGCCCCACTGGCCTTCTTCTCCATTGCTGGAAAAGATGGAAAGAGACACATCAATTCAGAAAGAAAACTTAGACATGTAATGGAGAGTGGAGAGAATTAAAAAAAAAAAAAAGGTAAAGAAAACAGATGTGTCTAAGTCCAGAGAGAGATCTACTGCTGCATTACAATAAATGTCAGGGGTGGTGTGCCTTTAAGCCAAAAGCCAATCACCAGTGACCTTCAAAGATCTTACTTATGTAACACGGTGCCCTCCCTTAGCAGAAACAGAACCTTGTAAGCAAAAGAATGCAAAAAATAATGGGTTATCAAGTGGAAATGAACCATCTAACTGGTCCAACAGAAAAAGAATGTGAGAGTTTCTTTATGTGAATGTGAAGCTAATAGATATACAGACAGCCCTCAATTTGTATTACACTGCGTTAACTGAAACTAGTGCATATTGGATCCAGGTCCTCACTTTGCAAGGTTCTGCAGTAACTGAGATCAAACCAAGACATCCAAACTATGTAAAACTGAGATCAGAACTATGCAAAAGGAGGATATGGTTCTGATATAGATGACTTTCAGTTCACATCGAGCCTGCAAACAAGGACTGCCTTAATAACCAAACTTACTGAAACTCAACATCACATAATAACATGTTCAGCTCCTGATTATCCTGATTATCCAAGCTCCCAATTATCTAGCTTATAGATTATCTGGGGGAAATCTCATGACTTACGTGCCTATTAGAGGCAGCTGTATTATATAGCAGAAATACCATAGGACTTCAAACCAGGACATCTGGGTTTAGATTATGGTTCTGCCATTTAATGACTATGTGACCTTGGGCAAGTCATTGTCCCTCCCCAAACCTTAATTTCTTTGTCTATAAAATGAGGATAATGACATATATCTCCCAGAATTGTTATGCAAATGAAATAATAAAATAATCACTGATGTCTAATGAGAGCTTACAATGTATCAGGCACTCTTCCAAGTGTATTTTGTATATTGAAACCTCTCAAAAACTATGATACTCAGGTTATTATCTCCATCTTATGAAAGCACCCAGAAATATGTGGCTATTGCCCAATATATTTTTGGTGATATCCATCTGTTTCATTACTCAGTATTGCCTCCATCCATGGCAATGAATAGGTACTAAAAAGAAAAAGAAAATCTGGAATCTGTTCATTTATTAGATGCTTCAAAAAACTGTTGAAAGAAGAGAACTAAGTTCTTACTGAAAATAGGGGGGATTCTTATTCCTAGAGATTCCTTTATCCTCCTCCTCTTAAGTGATAGTTACACTCTAAGATTCTGGAAGAGATTAACTAGCAGACTTCAAAGATAGCCAACTCTGTTGGTGACAGAAACCATACTCAAAAAACCTGGCACTGTCCACTGCTGCCAGCCTGGCCAAACACATGCAATGGATTGATGGCTGTATCCCAATGCCCTGTCCATCTCGTCCAGCCCAACCTCCTTCACAGACACAACCCTTCAGATGCTAATACTTCCTTCCTAAAGTTCTCACTAGCCACTTTAGGTTAGAAAGCAAGAGCGCTGTCTAGGATCACACTGTGGAAATATACTTTATCAAAGTTGGAAGGGTGAAGGGAAGAAGATAGAAATATTTTACAGTTTTTCCTCATTAATCAAACCAGCACGAATTCGTTTATTAATTAGATTCCTGGCCATTTGTCAGTTTAGAAGACAGAGAGTGGACATAGTGCTTTGAGGTTGATATACAGAACAGGGAACTTCAGTGAAAGCTCTGTATAGAGGTAGCACAGAGCCCTATCCCAGAAGGGTATAAACAGGATGTTAGAGATGAAACCTCTTTGTAGATCATCAAACTTCCCATTCTACCAGTAAAGAAACTGATTCCTAGAAAGAAGTGATTTAGCCAAAGTCACCAAAAGTTTATTGGCAGAGCTGAAACTCCCAAACTGGGTCCTTGCTACTACACCAAGCTGCCCAACAAATATACCAAGTTAGAGAAAAGAGGGAAAGGGAGAAGAGAAAGCTGAAAACAATGTTAGCCTATAGCCATCCCTCATTGCTGCCTTACTCACTTTTCCCAACTTCTGCTCTGATTGTATCTAAATCCAAGGAAGGCTGAGAATAGAAGAAACAAAGAACCCCAGGCATTCAAGGAGGTAGTGATGCTCCACTTGGTCCCCTCCCCTGCAACATGATAAACACACTGAACTATGGAATCTCACTGACCCCTTCACGCCAACAAATGACTCAGATTGTTTTGCCTCGCAATAAAAGGTGGCTTAAGTGCTTCCTCTATCATATCAGAGCCCTATAAAAATGAACTCCCATACTGATAAATCTGTAGCCCTACTCCCTGTCTCAGGGTTTCAGTGACTGGCTACATTCTTCAGTGGGATCCTGTCCCAGTAGAGTGTTCCCTGGAAACTATGCTTTTCCTCCTTGATTCATCATACCCTCACCCCTCCTCCTTCTCATTTGCTTTTCTATTTAAGTGGTCTCCAAAGTAAGCTCACACATCCCAGGAGTACACTATAGAAATATACTGGTGTATATTTATTTATTAAAAAGTAAGAAAAACTAATCCTCACTTAAATTTAAATACCGATTATCAAACATAAATATGTCACATCCTGTACCAAAGGAAACAAGAGTAGTCTGATTATTGACAATATTATTTAGTTTTTAACTAAATTAACCCTGAACAAACACTCAAGTGGCTTAAAAAGATCCTTCCAAAGAGACCACAGTTTGAGGATAATATTAATAATATACACGTTAGTGACAATAATACCATGACCAAGCTAACACTTGTACCATAGTAGTAGCCCTTTAGTGGCCACATTATACAATAAAACAACAATGATCCAAACAGATCTGATAAGAAATAGGCCAAGATTTTTTTTAACATATCAAAAAACCAATTTGAGATATAGATTTATATCTAGTATCATTAACAGTGTACCCTACCCTACTGTACTTTGAGCTGTTAAATAATAATATGAAGCCATTACAATCAGTAAGACATTTAAAAACAAAGCAAACAGATATAAACTTTTGTACTTGCTGCAATTTTTCCAATGTTTAAAATCATACAATACTCAATCCAATATTTTACAAAATTTCACCAAACTTATGTTAAATGTTTAGAAACCTCTTCTGAAGTTCCTTAGTTATAAAAGACAAAAAGCCACATGCTACTAGAAAAGTTCTTGTTCTTCCTGCTGCTATAAAAACAGCTAAAAATAATACACAGAAAACAATATGCAACATTTAAATATATTTCCTGGCTAAAAAATCAGATCTGCCACAATGTACATCCCTGGGTAACCATTTAACTAGAATGCAATGTGAATGATGTCCTTATGGGTTGTACAGTGTGTAGTGCCACAAACAATGTTGGAAGTTGCATAGAAAACGTGGCTGTAGATTTGAAAAAGAAACTAATGTCGTGTAGAATGATTGGTTTTCAGATAATGAATGTACATATTTTTGAACATGCCTCAATTTATGATCTTTGATAGGCAAAGTACTACTGTTGAGTGAGTCACCAAAATATGTACCAAAGAAGATATAACCTCAACAGTGTTACTTTTTAAATAAAAGTAATTTTTAGAGAAAAGTGACGAAGTGTAACTACTGGTGAAGTGATTTCCCTGGTGGGACTAAACAGAAAAAATTAGGGATAAGATTACAGAGATAACACCATGGACTAACTACATCATTCACAGCCAAGCAATTTCGGCACAATGTTAAAGCCAAGTGCTACAGGATGATGCGATTACTTTAAAAACTAAACCTATAAAACACAGTAAAATCTTTACAATGCTTTGAAACGAGATGAGGAGTAACCATGAGAATTGTTTGCACTACCCACAGTTTCCACTGCTTATCTCATGGCAAAGTTTCCAAACTTAAGGATAAGGAACAAAAAAACTCATGTACCAAATGTGTTAACCTTTTATGTGATGACAAGTAGCTGTGAGTGCGTGTTATCAAATAGCTAGACTAGACTAGATAGATAGATGGACAGACAGATAGACAGATACGTACATACATACCATCAAAAAATTTAATCTGTCTCTTCAAGGTGAAGGTGATATTTTATCAAATGATACAGTAAATGCTTTTCAAAACAGATAAATTCTATTAAAAAAGTATTTTAAAAACATGTTTGGAAATGATTCCATCATAGTGTGATTTTATTACCAAAAATTCTATGTCTATCACCTACAAAAACTTTCATCTGTTTTCAATTTGAAAATTGGCAACAGAATATTCTAACCTGTTTAATGCTGTTCCAAAGAGTTTCAATGTGTTTTTGAGCCCATTTATTAAAAATATGGTAAAAACAACTGATTGTCATCAGAGAAGATAGAGATTTACTAGCCACATTTTAACAAATTTTTGCATATTTTGTGTAAAGGATTAATAAATTAGTATCACATGTTACTAAGTGCAAACAATAATGTACTTCTTCCATTTGGATGTATTTTTCTTTCTGAGGTATTAGTTTTAGCTGTGGTAGCATTAAAACCATGTAGCAAAGAAAGCCAAACCTAGAACCAAATTTTTAAATCACTTTATCACCGAGTGTTAAATTAAGACTTTTAAAAATACCAAAGCTATAACAGAGTTTGGGGGAACCACAGTTAGTTTTTAAATATTATTTATTCTATCTATACCTCTTTCAATTTAATATCTATTTATGAATGTTTTATAGCATATACTACCACAATAGTACATGTATAAAATTTTAAATAAATATGGACATGTATTAGGGCACATGCTCATAAATATTTCGCTGGTGGTGTGCCCTATCCAAAACGTTTGGAGATCACTATTCTATTATAGTCAGAAGTTCCCCCAAATAAGCCTTAAAATTATCTTGTCAAGAGGAATACTTCCAGGCTCACCCTTACCAACAATACTGTCCAGTTGTCCTTAGGCTAACCCAGCCACTTAAGATTTCTATTTCCTTCTCTCCTTAAACATCCTAAATTATGATCTTTTCACCTCAGCTACTGAAAATGCTACATTCACACCAATCAAGCAGGGAGGATACCAACTAGTGCTACTATGTGATAACATTCAAACAAACATTTTATTAATAATCAAAGTTATTTACTTTTAAGATGCAATAGCAATATATGTATTTAAAATTAAATAGAAGCTTCCTTTGAAACAATTTAGGACGTCCAAATAATTTAATGTCCCTCTTACTAAATGTAATAAAATTATATTTCTATTTTTAAATTACCGCTGATATAATTTGTTAAATAAGCAAAACTAAAAACTGTATAATCATAGCCTCATAAGGGATAGGGAGGGTGGGAGGGAGGGAGATGCAAGAGGGAAGAGATATGGGGATATATGTATATGTATAGCTGATTCACTTTGTTATGAAGCAGAAACTAACACACCATTGTAAAGCAATTATACTCCAATAAAGATGTTAAAAAATAAGGTAAATAAACAAAGGACATTGATACAAATGTCCTGTTTTACTGGGATTGTAATAGAAACCAGTGTATGCATAGATCAGAAAAGAAGAAGAAAATGATCCAAAGATGTGAAAGTGGTGCTAACAACATTCAAAAGAAAAAAATCAGCATACAATATGAAAGGGTATACATTTCCATATACTTTACTCTTACTCCTGGTAACATGAATGAGTTTTCCATGTGAACATAACGAAGAAATTAAACACAAAATTTCACAACTAAGACATAACTAATTATGATGAGTGCTTTGGAAAAGGTCCCAAGGTGTCATAATTAAAGGCTGAGGTATTTTTCATTCTTTCCCTGCCATGCCATACACAGAATTAAGAGTTGCCAAGTTCACTAGTCCCACCAAATGTAGGTTGCTATATATATTTTCTTTGGAGAAAATAAGCCTGTTACAAATTAGTACACAATTTAAAACACGTAAGTATTCAGGGTACATGACCCTACCTTAGCATGCCTGTAAATCACACAAATCTATACAAAAAGTACAAATATGTAGGCATTCTCTGGAACTGTTGTCTGTAAAAGTTTAAAGGGTCTAACCTCAGAGAAGCTGAAAATTTCTTTTAATAATGCCTTAGAGTATTATATTAAAAAATAAAAATTAAATGTAACATGTAATTTTAGTTGGTTCCAAGATTAAAATTTTTTTTTAAACCTCAATATATCTATTTTCAATATGCATCTTAACAGTGGGAAAAGACTACAGTTAAGAAATTTTAAAATACACTATATCCAATCTCCTGGGATAAACCATAATGCAAAAGAATATTTAAAAAAGAATGTCTATATGTGTATAACTGAGTCACTTTGCTGTACAGCAGAGATTGGCACAGCACTGTAAATCAACTACACTTCAATTAAAAAAAAAAGACAACCAAATTCAAGGCCACTGCTAGAGTCATCTTATATTTTGCTTGTAAACTCAAAACTCAGAAGTTGACTAAATGGAAGCAAGTGTAAAAAAAAAAGAAATTTTAAAATAGGCCAGTTTTCCTCCAGTATGTATTTGGATCTTCAAACTCAAGAGTAAAAAATGTTCCTGAGACTCAGTTAACTAATATGCTGTGTTCCAAGTTTGTTAAACTTTGTTCAGTTGCTATATTATTTCAGTTTTTATTTTCTTTTTGCTTGGGCTTTTGTTTCTTATTAAAGAACTCAACTGAAAGTTGTAAAGGAAAATGTTCTTTAAAGCATCATAACTAATTTAATATGACTAAGGGGATGTTTTTAAACTGTTTTATAGAATTTTCACATCTTTTTTCCTCTTTTTTCCTCAGTTTCAGAGCCTTTCTTTTTTAATGGAGAAATTTCATCATATTTTTCATGGCATTATCAACACTTCGAGTCTACAGCATACCAAAGCACTGGTAAGGAAAACAGTAGGTTAAGGTCATTGCAGAAGAGGGCCATAACTTCTCCAGCCTATGTGACCACAAAGCCCTTTTCAGAAAGTGATTATATCACAAAGTCTATATATAAGCTGCAAAATCTCAATAGGTGTATTTAATTTGGAGAAACAAGTTATTAAACAACAAAAAACTTGCAAACCAAAAACAGAAAAGAAGGCCTGTAGCTCAGAGAAAAGGCATTCAGAAAGTTATTAGAAAACATGAGATCCCAGATTACAAAACTATAAAGGGTGCATTTAGCATCCCTATTTGAAATTATCAAGAGTAGAGAGGGGTTGCTGCTGCTACTACTATTTCTACTACTGCTGATGTTCATCATCATCATTATGTAATAATAATTTGTATTTCTTCCCAAAAATTTGAATCACTCTGAGGATTAATTTCTTTTCACATTATCCCTCAATGAAAAAGAAGTTATGGAATATGCCAACATTATAGTTGGAAAACTCAGAAATAACACCCAGATCTAAAAATTTCCAGATATCTCCCTTTCTCTAAGACCATGCTTGTCAATTGAAAAAAAAACTTTTTACAGTACAAGATACAAAATTTCATTAATTCATGGTCCAGATCATCAGTTCATATATTAATAAGCCATTTATTTTAATTTTCATACTTAGTTACATATTTGAAGGAAAGCAATAATTTGGAAAACTTCTCTGTACCTTAAAATATACTCACAATGTCCCTGACCACAAAACTGAGCTAGGAAAGAGAAGTACAGAGGTTAAGCTGCTGGCCTATAGCCACTTCACATTCATGATAGACATGGCCTTTCTAGGATCACAAAGACACAAATATGAGACATTTTGCTATCAAACTTACAAAACAGTCAATAATACCATCAAATGTTTCCCTCATGTCCAATGCTCTTCAGGATGTTACTTCAAATAACCTAATTAACCTTTATGACACAGCCCAAAGGCCATCTCCTACTAGAAGCTTTCCTTGACAGAGGTACTTCTGCTCTTATACATATCTCCATTATAGCAATTAGCACACTGCATAGAATTACCTATATTCATACCTCCTCACTAGGATCAATTTTGCATTTTCATCTTTGAAATTATGTAAGCAAGTGGTTCTCACCTTTTCACTGTCAAGGGTCCTTTTATTAATCCTCCCTCATAAAACCCATATTTTGAAAAAGTGCTGTCTTTCAAACTAGCCATACTTATTATTTATAATTAAATCATTTCTTAATTTTTAAATTAAAGACATATATAAACTGACATTTAATGCTCCTGATCAACAATGTATTATTCATCTACATTCAGTATACGGAAAAGCAGCGTTGGTTTGGCTCTGGAAATAAGTATGAAGATAAAACAAATGAGTACTGACATCATATAAAAGAGACTGGGGGAAAAAAGAAGGCCAAAAATGTCAGTCCTAATTTATGACACACAAGCTTTGTTTATAGTGAATAATATCCTGAAGCAAAACCCAACTGAAACAGTTATTCCTATCAAGTAGGAAGTTAAACAGTATGACTGGTAAGGTTATCTACCCTGTATACCTTTTATTGAATGAGGCAATGAATATGAAAGCACTTTGAAAACTGAGTTCTATAAAACACATGAGAATTAAGGTCCCTTTTCATGCTACAGTTCTACTACTAATTACTTATAACTATTGTGAATTAATCCTAACACAGTTGCCTAGAACTGTTCTAGGCACTTCTATATAAATTATCTTCAAACTTAATCTTCCCAACAACCCTATCTGATAAATTCTATCACAATCCCCATTTTAAAAATTAGGAAATTGAGACTTAAAGAGGTTGCATAACTTTGCTAAGGTCGCTCAACTAATTTAGGAAATAAGACTTCAAAGAAAAGATTCAAGAAATAAAAATTGCAAGTTTAATTTTGGTTTTTTCACATGTAGGTGTGTCATTCAAATGAAGAATATGCTTCCATTTTTTTCTTAAAATCAAAGCAAAAGAAAGCAGGTTAAGATGTATATATTTGACATTCAGAACTTCCTAGTGTTAATCACTGAAACACATAACCAAAGAAGATTATAAAATCTCCTTCTCTGCTGGCTTTCCCAAAAAAGAGAGCTTCTTAACTAATTAGAATGGAGATATACACTCCTGGAGGAGGGAGGATGTCAGATGAAATGATATTTCAAAATCTCTTCTAGCCCTTAGAACTGGAATATTCTCAAATTTGAGAGCTGGACATCCAAACTCTGCATTTGGTCACTACTCTACCCCAAGTCTGAGAGACTACTAATTAATTCTGCTTTCTAGGGAAGAAAGAAAGGAGCATGTATTGCTGTGAATATTTCATGTAAGAGGAAAAGAAATCGATTATATAACTTGCCAAAGATTACACAACAAGTACGTAGTAAAGCTGAAATGGGAAGCCAGCTCTGTGTAATTCTAAGTACAATACCCCTTCAACTATAATAGATAACATATATTAACTATTGAGCTTAGTGCTTTATATTTATTTATCTCATTTAATCCTCACAATAACCTTATGATGTAGATATTATTACTCTCATTTTAGAGTTGAAGAAACGGAAGGTTAGCGATTACACCATGGGTATATTGGGGGCATATGGGGTGGCTGAGTTCTCCTACATAGAAGGTTCAATGCCCATGGAGATAGCTGGAGATTATTTCTGAGAAAATACTAACATTCTTGCCCTTTGATACTCTTTCCCAAGAGAGAACAATGAACTATTCTCTCCTAGTTAGGAGCATTTTTCTCCACTTCTACCAATGACCTGCTTAGCACCATGACAACCGTGCCTAAATTTCCCACCTATCAAATATTAAAAATCTTCAATAGAAGAGAAAGTCCTTAAAAAGTAAAAACTTGTGACTTCAAAAATGCCCTTCAGGATACCTAGAACTTAGTGCTCAATCACATTACCCAATGATCTGTTTGTAAAACATAAAAGGAAATATTTGCAACCATGCCTCGGAATGAGTCCCATTTAAAATCTGTGCTTGTCATTGAAAAAAAAATCTGTGTATATGTCAATCCCAATCTCCCAATTTGTGGACTACTATATATAAAATAGATAACTAATAAGAATCTACTGTATAGCACAGGGAACTCTACTCAATACTCTGTAGTAACTATATGGGAATAGAATCTAAAAAAGAGTGGATATATGTATATGTATAACTGATTCATTTTGCTGTTCAGCGGGAACTAACACAACATTGTAAATCAACTATACTCCAATAAAAGTTAATTTTTAAAAATCTGTTGCATTTTCGTTTTTCCTCATATTGTGCTCGTGCAGTCGTGGAATGTAAAGCATCTTTAACTTTCTTTGTCTAATTTTAAAGAACTACTTTTCAAAGAAGCAAAAAAATTGTGCTCAGTGAAGTCAAAATCACAAATAGCACTGAAGTCCCTTTTTGCATTTGAATGGATACATTAAAGATAGATAATTCAATTCGTCTCTTTAAGATGACTAGAAACAAAAAATTATTGAAGATAGCAGGGGTAATAGATCATCTAAAGATTTTTCTTGTGAAATTTTCAGAGAAGAAAGAGATCATGGGAGAACTTGAAATGAGAGAATACAGAATGTTTGCATAGATGCTAACATGCACATCACATAAAGAACTTTGAATTACCTTATATTTATTATGCTTATTTATACATGTCATCATTGAAAAGCATCAAATCAATATACTTAAGTAATTTTGATCCAAAGTAGTTTAAACACAAAAACTCTTAAAGGATTTCATACTATCATATTAGGCTTCTTCAATACATGGTGCTTCAATCCAGAAAAATCTTTTAAAAGCTTTATAGACTGGGGAGCTTAGGAAATAAAATATACTAGTGAATTCCTTACCACATGCATAGAAAGAGAGCAAATACGGAAATAGAAAATCTAGAAAATTACAGAACAGCGAATTCAAGTCAATTACCAAAGATGAAAATTTTCTAAAATATACGCAACATTGGACTACCAATTGTTAGGTTTTTTAATTTCACTATCCTATCCCCAAATAACTACAGGCTATGATGCTAACCCAGTTCTTTATAAATAAACTCAAATGTCTCCCTATAAATGCAAAGAGATAACCCTTTAGATAAACATAAAGATTTCTATAGTTTCAAATAATTGTTTTTCACTTGAAGTAGTATGAAAGAGAATGTCACTATATATTTTCATGCCATTAAAAGGTAAAGAAGAACATTTCAGAATTTTTTAACATTTTGAAAAGGAATTTTTTTCCAATATTATGTACTGTGCAAAATAGTGAGGATTACTAAATATACTGGCATTATAAAATAGAAATAGCCGGGCAGTTGATTTTTTTATGTAGTTTATTAGTTTACAATAGATTATAGCATCTACAATTAACCTCAAAATAATTCACATCTTTACTAAAGATGAAAGTTTTTTTGAGTGAATAGTAAAATACGAGTGATATATAAGGGGTCTTAGAAGAGCAAGAAGAGATTCTGAATATAAACAAGCCATCATTCTGGTAAAAGGAAATACAAACAACTAGAATAAAAATAGTTGATGCACAAAAGCCATAATGAGGGGGTAGCTCAAAAAATAACTTCTACTTTGAATGGTTTGGATGAAATACAAATTATCCACAGAAAAGTGTGGACTGGCATAAATGTTTGTACAAAATTATAAGTGTATTTCAAGAAGTATGCAAGAGGCAACCGCCTGCATGATGCACAAGGTCCCGGCAATGCTCTGCTTAAGTGCTAGTGCACAGAGTCCAAACCACTGCATTTTAATTACCATGCAGCCTCAGATATATTGCCTTTGATATGGAAATGTTCTTGTTCTCTCATCTTCACATATGGTCTCATGCACAGAAATCTTTATCTGATTCATAAAAAATAAACTAGAATCCAATCTCAACACCTGACCTCAGTGCTTAGAAGTTTTTTACTAAGCATGGTGTCACTATAAAAAGAATGACTAATATTAGTGTTAAGTTGGATATTTTGAGCAACAATATAAAGGATTTGCAGTTAAGCACTGAATCGATAACTGCTTCTCTGAGGTTTTAGGGTTTCAAGGTCCCTTTTTTGAGACTATCACAGATTTGAGGAAGAACAGACCAGCACTCTTTTTCAGAGGTGAGAGAGTCCATAGTAGATTTAAATGATAATCCATCTTACAACCTCCACCTACACTTTCAATTGATATTTTCACCCAAATTATGACAATGGATATTTAAACCTGAAAAGCTCTATCAAAATCCATAACACAAATTTAAAATTATTTCCAGTTTGACTAAATGTCTAAACAAAACAATTAGCTGAAAAGCTTTTACCCTCTTCCACAGAACAAGGAAAATAAAAACACTCTTCCTATAAATGAATGATGAATATATAATAAGAGAATGATGAAAGTTTCTGATATAACTCTTACCAAAACAATTATTTTCAGATCACAGTTGAAGAACCTCAAGCGAAAATGATATGCTATACATTTAAAATGTGCTTACTGCTAATAAAATCTGCTTTTCATAGAGTATACCAGAGTGCCAGTTTGTTTTTGTTTTACTTGAGTATGTTGATAGAGCATAATCAGTAGAAAATGTGGAGTTAGGATAAAGACATAAAATGTTCAATATATTATTTTTCTTGTTAGGAAAAAAATAATAGGGCAGCGTTATCTTTCTTAAACAAGAAGCAATGCAAATGCAGAGAAGAGTCCATTTTCTGCTCTAAAAAGCAATGGATATTTGTTTGTTTTTTTAGCAAGTTTTTATAATAAAATCTGTTCTCATTAAATCTCATGTACCCACATAACTTGATAATTCTGAAATAACCTAGATTAACTTTTTAAAAAAAACGTAATATGACCCATCTAACCTCATGACAGCAGATAATACATCCCATCTGCAAATCATCTTGCTGAATGTTATCTGTGTTTTATCATTTCTAGTACCTGTCTGTGCCTGATATGGTACTCTCAGGCACATTAGCTTGATGGAATGTTTCACTTGACTTCAAAAACACCAATTGATATATATGCACCCCTAAACTATATTTAAACAAATAGCTCTTAGATCAATCAAAATTTTAGGTGTACTCTACTATACTTTTATAGAATGCTGTTTGTAAATAGTGAAAAGGTATATATGACTTCTCTCACTAACAAGAGAATTCTTTCAAACTTAGAGATATATAACCTAACAATATTGAAAAGTATAGAAAATATTAAAAGGGTTAAAGCCAGTGTATATTAAACTTTGTTAAAGTTCATTTATTCCAGTACCTAGTGTACTAATTGAAAGAGGATTATTTAAAATGTCACTAGTTTCCTTAATATAAGATGGATATGTGTAAAAATTCATCAATGACCAATAACCCAATAATTCCTAAAAGAAGTCAAATAGAAACAGACATAAAATCTCGATAATGCCACCAAAATTTATCATTTATGTATTTAAAGTAATATATCTTAAAGCCTTATAAGAGAAAGATTTGCTAGATATGTTAACATATTTTAAATATGTGCTTTTCCCTTACTAAGAAAAATATCTGTTGCTTTCTACTACTAATGAAAAAATGTTCAGCAGACAATATTCCTACTGAATGTCATTTCTTCTAGATATTCAGTTACTGATTCCATTATAGAATCAACTTAAGGTATAGATATTGATACTGCTTTATTAATTATTTTTTTTACATTTATCTTCCTTATAGTATAATGTTGAGCATTTTACTTACACAATATACTATTATAGGAGTTTGTATCATGCTCCATAATAATATACCCGTAAATGTTTTTTGCATTTTAAAAAATACATATACACCAAGAGAAAGTTCCTTCTTATTACTTCCAAAATAAAAATTAAGAGCAACAATAAATATGATAAACAATAAACAAAGACTATTTAGTTTTGCCACTATAAATAAAGGACTATGGTAGGAGAGCAGAGGAAAAAGGAGGTGTTGGTGGTACATGAGAAAAGCAACTTGCCTAAGGAATTAATGACCTAGCACTTGTCTGGATCCTGGTTACTTACTGCCTTTGGTCATAAACTAGATCTAACATGTGCAGTGCACACTTACTTGCTTTCAGAGTCTAAAGTATTTTTTTTTTTGGTTGTTGGTTGTTGTTCTTGTCTTAGAAAGGGACAATCTCTCTGATTTATGAGGATTTCAAAAATGTAGGAGAAAAAAAATTTACATGTCATTTGGCCTACTGCCCATGCACTCACATATGTGTATTCAGGAAGATACACTCAAATATATATAGATAATATATTTATGGTCTGGTACAGTAAAAAAAAAATTCAGTCATAACTTTTCCCCTACTATAATAAGAGGAAATATTTCATTGATTCAATAAAAAGCAAATGCAACTAAATAAACCATGTCCCCACCTTGCATCAGAAAGGTACATTCTTGCTGCCATAGACAAGCTAATCCTATCCCACTAAATTTGTGGAAGGTTTAAGATGTTTGCTTGTTTGTTTGTTTTAAAATAAAGAGGATCTTCTAGTAGGTATCAGGAATATCTGAATGGCCTAGAAACAAGGGAAGAACGGAGACTGATGAAAGTGCCTAATGCTGAGTACTGAATTCCATGGTGACTGCACAGGGTGACAGAGGGAAGGTCATGTTCATGACTGCAGAAATCTGGTCTCTGCCAGAGAGTGCAGGCTAAAGCTGACCTGAAGCTGGGGTCTGGGAAGCTAGGTAGGAAACTCAAGCACCAATCTGGGTACAGACAGAGACGACAAGGCACTGCTCCTAAAAACCCCAGGCTGAACAAGAGTAGGACAGGGAAAGACAGCAGATATTTCCAGGTTCGCCCCACAGTGAACACGAGCAGCCCCAAGTGGCTAGGCCTGGAGGGGGAAAACAGAAGCTGCAGTCAGGGCACAGACAGTAATTTGCTGAGACCTCTGGGGTGGGTGTGCGAGGGAGCACAAAGACAGGTGAACAGGTCAACTAGAAGCTGAAACCCCTACCCCAGCCAGGATACAATGCCAAGTCTGGGCTAGTCCTACTGGGTTAGTGCATACAGAAGGGCACTAGCAGCCCTCCCCCATGGGCGGGGTGTGTAGAGTAGTATAGTGCCAGATTTACTCTGCATCCCCTTTCCTCATTCAGTCTGCACTCTGCCTCTGGTGTCCGGTTTGCCCATCTAACCAGTAGTCCGCCCTCAACCGAAAAATGAAGAGAGGACAAACAGGAAGAGAAGGGGAAAAAACGAGAGAAAAATCAAAGACAAGGCTACATTGTCACAGTCTTCCTTCTTGCCAGGGCCTCCCAAAGGCTGTCCTGGCTGGTTCGGCCCTCCCTCAGGAATCCTGTAGCCTGGAACGGTGCTGAGTGGACCAGGTCCGCCAAGCCCGTGCCTATGGGTCTCCGGGACGAGGTGCTGAGTGCGCAGGCTAATTATACATGTGGCATTTGGGCAGCCGACTGTCCAGTGACACCTTACCTTATGAGGAAACGTCAACCCCAGCAACTGTTCAAAACAAAATGCCATCGTGGGATCAGCTTCGCCGGCTCTTGGCCGGTTCAGGATTGCTTTTCCCACAGACTCAAGCACTTAGCGCAAGAATGTGGCCTGGGGAGGCTAGTCGTGAGCGGGCGGATGATGGGGGGGGGACAGGCGGGGCGGTCCTTGCCAGGTGTCCATCCTGTCCCCCCTCGCCATGGATCAGCTCTCGGACCCGACCACTTGACCTTTTTATTCACCAAACCCACCTCCTAGAAATAGACTGGGCGGGGCTGTGTCTGCTCTCCTCGGGACCCGGGGAGAAACCTGGGCATGTGACTAAACAGGGCAGAAGGGAGGAGACCCTAGGGAGGCAGGGAGAGGGGGCACTCTCACATCCCGACTCCACTGGGTTGTTGGCTGGGCCGCCCGGCCAGGGCCAAAAGCCCAGCCGCAAGAGTGCGCGCCGGGGTCAAGCGCCCCGGACATGGACGTCATCGAGCGCCCCATTGACAGTGCGACGGGAGGTCCGGAGCCCAGGCCAGTTTGCCGCAGCAACGGCTGTGGGCCATCTCGAGACCGAAACTTCAAGCTTGGCCCTCAGAGGAGGTCACACACACAGAAGGAGCCGGGGACAGCCCATCTCTCTAACATCCCAGCCCCGCCAGCAAAGTCGAAGACTTATTTTTAGTCCCCAAATAGGGGCAGCATTCAATATCTGGTATCTGGCCATTCATACAATCAAACGTTTTCAAACTTGGTCAGCCTAAGAGAGCTTTAAAAAAATTAAAAAAAAAAAAAACCTCAAAACACGCCAGCAACAACTACCTTTTATCTGTTCCAAACACACCGATTCTCTTTTTATCTTAAAGCTCCGCGGAGCGCCCGGGAAACAGCCCGGGAAACGGAGCTAATCTGTCCTCCGCAGCGCCTTTCTTGGTGCCCGAGCAACCCCGGCAACCTTTGCACAAGCCCCTTCCCTTTTCTGACCGGCCCTTTAAGGGAGAAGAAAGCAGCTCCCTCTGGGAGCCGTCAGGCTCGGGCTGGGCCCCGGGCGGGTGGCAGCACCGCCCCTGGGCCTGGGCCGAGCCCCAGAGCGGCGGATCTCTGCCGGTCTGCGGGGAGGACAACAGGCGGCGGGGCCCCGGCAGGGCGCCGAGAGAGACTGGGGCCGCCGGCAGGGTTCAGGGACGCGGAGAGCGGAAGAAACGTGCGGGCGGCTGTGCGTCTGCCGCGAGGACTCCGAGGCCGAGCCCGCTCCGGGAAGGGCTGGGCGGGCCCTCACACACACCCCCGCCGGCCCGGCACCACCGCCCGAGAGTCCGGGGAAAGAGGGCCACGGATTAGCGCTCGGGTTTCGGATTGTCTTGGAGTTCGGTTTGCTTATTCCTAAAAAGATCATAAAAAGTCACGTCCAAAAATGAGGGGTGGGGGAGAAAGGAGAGAGCGCAGGGAACTGGAGGCAACTCGCGCAGGGTCCCGGGAAAGTTGCGGCGGAGCGGTGTTGGGGTGAGGGTGGGAGGAGGGAGCATACGGCTTTTCTAGCTACCCGGGTTTTCTTTATGAGCTCCTCCCGGTAAACTTCACCCGGGCGGAGAGTGCGGCGGAGATCCTCGACTCTTGCCCGCCCTCGGCCAGCGTCAACCCCACAAATAGCCAAAGTTTCCAAACCAAAATGGGGGTGGGGTGGGGGTAGCGTTAGGAAGCCCAGAAACCCAGCAGGTCCTCCCGACCTCCCGCACCCCGAGCCTGGCTAACACAGAAGCACTCCGGAAAACTGCGGCATCGCAGTCAGTCACACGGCGAATCAACCCAACACTTTTCAAGAAAACAAAATATTCGCTGGGAAACTTACTTTGCATTTAGTCTCTATTCTTTGGGGGTATGCGGTTTAGGTCGGCTCGTAAGGGAAGCTCGTTTTGTCCAGGTTGGATATTGTCTACTTATGGATCAGCCCTTGGGTGAGGGTTTATTTTAATTTATGGCTTATGCATTCTTTTAAGGTCGATTTACATGACCTCCGGCTACAACTAAGACAGCCGAGGAGGGCACTCCAGTCGTCAGTCGGCCAAACCCACAATTAAAACAGCCCTCCCCCTAGTCTTGATGTGACTAGGACTCTCCCCGGGTAGGCTGGCTGCCTGCTTTTCTTTTTTCTCTCTCTTCTTTCGTCACTTCTCTGTTTTTTCCTTCTTTCTTTCTTTTCGTCTTTCTTTTTTAATATCACGAAATAAGATGTGATATCAGTTTGAAAGTTTCGGTATAACTTTCTCCAGACCCAAGCCTGCAGCGATAACGAGAGATACAGCGCTCACAAAGCCCTCAGGATGCTGCCCTCTTGTGGGCACAAAGGGCCTTTCCACCCAGCGGTCCCATCTGAGCCCTCACAGAGCACACACGCATATACTTACACACGAGAGAGAGAGAGAGAGAGAGAGAGAGAGAGAGAGAGAGAGAGGGAGAGGGAGAGAGAGAGAGAGAGAGAGAACACTACACACGCAGGCATACGAGCTTCCTCCATCACACACTTGGCTCAAACTTCAATGAAATACCTACCTCAAACTTCACGGAGACTTGAGAATTCATTCTCTAAGCCACCTGACTTCTTTTTCATATCATTCCCAGTTACATAGATTAGAATATCTATACGGGGAGACGGAGGAGGAGGAATAAGGTGGGCTGAGAGGGCGGACAGATTTCCGGACGAATACTTAGGATGGCGATAACAGCTTTCTGTTGTCAAAGGTTGCGTTGTCTTTCTCTCCTGCCTTTTTTGCCTTAGTGTCCCACGCACAGTTATCTACGGCTACAACATGTGTTTTCTCCGAGTGGATTTTGGGGACAGGGGGGTGGCAAGAAAACCAGAAACCCGCCACGCAGATCTGTCACCGCCTCCGGAACAAGGCACAACTCTCCGAGAGGGGGACGCATCCTGGGGATACGCGCGTCCACCAGCGAGCGGCTGACGCTCGGGCCCCTTTCTCAGTCGCTACTCTCCCCCCCCCCACTTTCTGCGTCGGCCCCACTCAGCGCCCTCCTCCCGCTCCTCCTCCCCCCTCTCCCCTCCCCAGCCAAGTACGGAAACCCGCCCCGGCTGGGCAGCCGTGGCTCCCGGCAACCCGCGCCCTCGCCGGGCTCCGCGCGCTCAGTTCTTGTACTACCCCAATCCCTCAGTCCCGGCTCGATGAAACTAACCCTGAAGCTGCCCGGAAGGGCAGGAGCGGAAGGCGCTGGGGGCCGGCGGCCGGGCCAGGGGTTCCTGCCCCTGCCCTCTCCTGCTCCCCAACAGGTAGCTCACAAATGGGCCGCGCGCTCTCGCTCTGCCTCCCTCGCTCTCTAGATCGCTCGCTCCGTCCCGGTTACCTGGGCGGGCTCCAGGATGGTACCGCACGGGAGGGTTCCTTGTGCGCTGCGCCGCGGAAGTAAATGGCATTAAAGAAAAAAGGGAAAGATACAAATTAAAAAAATTAAGGAAGGGGAGTCGTTGCTGGGTCAATTAGCACAGCCCGGGGAGCAAGAGAGCAAAGCCCCCCAGCGCCGCGGCCGGCGCAGCCCGTTAACTCAAGTCGGCGGGGGTGTCCCGCCCCGGGCGGGGGGAACACTGACCGGCAGAAGTTTGCCGCCGGGGTGCCGGGAGGTGCGCGCAGAGCGGGGTGACTAGGGGCTTCCCCCTTGAAACAAGTGAAGGCGATGGTTAGTGCTGTCAATCTTGGCAATCAGTGTGAGCGGCCATGTCGTAAGTATTCAAAGCATTTCCCGTCGTGCAACATCAGAAAGTGAGTGGCCAGGGCATTGATCTGAGCGAGGGAGAGGAGGCAGGGCTCCCCTCCCAGACAACACAGGCAAGATGAGACAAGAGGCGAGGGAGGCAGCGAGCCAGGCAGGGAAGCTGGGAGGGAGGGGGGAGGGCCGGGGGAAGAAGAAGGAGGGGAGAGCGGGAGGCAAAGGAGAGAGAGCCGGAGAGAGAGAGGGCAGAGACCGGCAAGAGCGGAGGTTGGAATTGGAGAAAGCGCCTGAGAAAAGAGAGTGAAGCGACTAGTAGGAGAGAAATGGAAGACGACAAAGAAAAGGGAGAGTTGAGGTCAGAGGGGAATGGTGACAAGTATTAGGTGGAGAGAAATAGGCTGAGGAATAAAGGACCCAAGGAGTGCTGGGGCTGTTGGATGGAGGAGTCTAGAAAAAGGCAAACCGAAGTGGGGAAAAGGTAGACAACTGGGGAGAAAGAAAGGAGCGAACTGGAGAAAAGGAGGAAAGAAAGTGGGAGAGGAAATGTAGTGATGGTAGTCTGTGCGTTGAAAAAGTTATGTGACAGAGGATGAATGGGCTGAATGTTAAGTACTGAGATACAGAACTGGACCACAGAAGTGAGTCATGGCAGATACAGAGAAGGGGAAGGACAGGGGCTGAAGCAGACCAAGAAGAAGGAAAGAAGGGTGAATGTTAGGGTGAATAATAAGAAGGATGAAGAAAAATGAAAAAGAGAAGTAAAGAGAGTAAAGAAAGAGATGCAGGAAACAGATCATGAAAACACACGGGTTAATAGGATCTCAGTAAATAGGGGAAGAGGAACTTATTTTAAAAGATGGAGGAGGAGTAACTGAAAGAAAAAAGAAAAAGAAACTGATACAGGAGTTATTAAGATGATATACATCTTAACATATGTAGGTGGCAATATTCTGGAGGCCATGTAGATTATGGAGTTTATGGGTTAAAATTATTATGAATAACAAGATATGTACAAACTACCAAAGAAAAAATGATTATACCTTTACAACAACAAATTAAATAGTTCCACATTTATTATATGGATAAGTTTGTGTTACACAGAATTGGGTGGGTGATGTATGTGTATTACCTCAACTTTGTAGAGGAAAAGATTTGGAGAAACAATTTCAAGATGGGTGGCTGAGAAGTTGTAGAAGATGAAAAGAGTTTCAGTCACCCAGGATAGCATTTTGCAAAAACATGTAAGTCAGATATAGAAAATTATGTTTAACCCCCCCAAAAAAAACCTACACAAATTAAAAATTCTCTTTGATGCATGTGTAGGGTAGATAAAAGATTTGAAGGGTATAGAGTGGCCTAAAGGATCAGAGACCTGGAACTTTATCTCAGTGCAAAAAACCTGGGGGACTGGGAGGGGAGAGAATAATCGTGATGTCAGGTAGTAGATAGAGATGCAGAGTAAAAGAGTCAGATGAGAACACTAGCTTTGACAATAGCAGACACAGAGCTAACTAGTGGCCAACGTGCACGAGGTGAGATTAGCCTGCCATAAACCAGGCCCAAAGAAATAGATTTGAGAAACTAAGGTCAGTGGAGAGTCCAAATTACATCAAGATTAAAGGTTAGGAGAGAGATTCTGACATGATCAGCATAAACCTGCAGAGGTCTGTGGAGGTGAGGTCCTTGCTATGTAGAAACTGATATGAGATGGCCACGTTGAGGCATTTCATAAACAGGGAATCTGTGAAAGAAGATATGGACCAGGAGAAAGGAGTCAGGAATTATGGCTAGAAAAATCAGAAAATTAATGGCAATCTAAAGTTGCCAATTCAAGGAAGACCTCCCACAGATTAAGTGATAAAAGATACAGGGGAGAAAGCCTCATCTTTGTTCCACTAACTTTGAAGAAAATGGAGAGAGTAAGCAAGCACAGAATATGGAACAAGCTGAGATGTCTGTTAGTCATATATTGGCTTCTTAAAGTATACTCCATGTTTGGTTTCATATGAACTCCAGACAAGAGAAGGAAAAGGATAGAAGTAAGGGTGAGGATGAGCATCTTGGATTAGTGGGGCAGAAGGAACAGCCCTGTGCTTCTACCCCAATAGGAAAGATGATGCTTGAGGATTGGAAGCTTGAAGACTGCAAGTTAAAATGATTTGATGACTGTTGGCTGAGAGGAGAGCTAGTCCCTAACCAGCAATCTTGTGTCCCTTTCACCCACAGAGACTTTTAGGACTGGAAAACCTGCCTCGAGAGGCCAGAACCTAGAGTCCAGTGAAAAGAAAGCCTGGCACTTTTCCTGCCAGCTCCTTCAGACCTGGCTCCCAGAACTCCCAGGAGTGCCCCTTGACCTCAGAGGCCCAACAGGCAAACCCAGACCCGTGTTTCTATCCTAGAGAAGGGTCAAATCTTTTCTGGGTTTTGATTTTGTTTTTGTTTAATTTTGTTTTTGTGAATGAGTATGACCTGGCCCCACGCTCTGTTCCAGAGCCTCTCACTGGCCCTGGAACAGGGGGCAAAAAATCTCTCAAAAGCCTCAAGAGGTCAAAATCGAATGAGCTGTCCTAAATGCCTGCAGAGTTAGGGCAGAGAGAAGAGGGGGTAATTTAAGTCCCAAAGCTTGAATCCTCAGGGTAGAGCCACCGAGGGAGGTGAAACATCCAGGACGGAAACGCTGGGGCGCAACTTGGGTTCCTCAAAGTTGCTGCAATAAGTTTGGCTTTGCAAGTACCAGCACATCCGTCTCTTTAAATCACCCAGCACTCGGAAACCTGGGGGTTAAGACTGACCCCGCCGACCAGGTGCAGGCCGCTGGCGGAAGGCAAAAAAAAAAAAAAAAAAAAAATTGACATTATCAAGATCTCCAGCGTCCAAGGCCCTCATACTGGGCCGCGATGGACCTTCGGAGAAGGAGCGGCAGGAATCCTCTTTAGATTTTGTCTAGTAAACTGACACGAAAGTAGATTGATAAGGCGGAACCCCGAGCCAATCACAACATTAATCCCTAAAGGAAAGAAACTAAAGTTTGGGGTCTCGGTGCCGCACTTCAGGCTATGCCTGGGTTGACACGTGGCCCTTGGGGGCGGGGGTGAGCCCTAAGGGTTTCCTTTCAAGCCTCAGGCGCCGCAGTACAGAGCAGAGGGCAAGGCAGAGAGCGCTGCAGCGTGTTGAAGCGCCGGGCTCTCCACCTGGTCTGTCCTGGCCTTCGGGCTCCAGGAAGTCCCGAAAGGAGCGGAGGACACCCAGGCACCGTTGCCAGATCCCGGCACACTAGGGCTCACTTTCCCTGGGGCTCGGAGCCCCGCGCGGCGCAAGAACCCCGGGCGCCTAGCACAGGGAACCAAGGAGGGAAGGAGGGGCGAGCCGGTGGGAGCAGACTTACCTGCTCGCAGCTATTGCTGCCTCCGTGCTGTCCGGGTGTCCCTGCGCACGACAACCGGCAAAGGCAACTCGCCTTTGCTAAGTTTGGCCTCGCACCTCCAGAGAAGAGGCGCGAACCGGCAAAGGAAAGGCGCGCTCGGTTCCTGGAGAGAGGTCCCCCTGAACTTGGGAAGGGCAACGCAATAAATTCTGCTCGAGAAGTTAATATTTAAAGCACCCACGCAAAAATCATAACGACTGTTAAAACCTCGTATTCTCGCCTTGAAAGTCTCCTTACACCAGCCGGGAGGACAATTCAGATCTACATGACTTCATCTCAAGGTCTCTAACTTCTTTCAGGAAGGGCTTTATAGGTACTGTATAAAGTACAAATATAAATGTTTTTACCTCAAAAACACAGGGAATGAGAACTTTTACTGAAACGAAGAATAAGTGAAAGAGTATAAAAAGCCAAAAAGGAAAAAGTTGAAAACTTTAATTACGGCCCGGAGAAAAGTTTTAGCGATTGATTTCCTTAAACAGGAATAACAAACACACCAACGCTCCAGCAGCCCATCGCACTTCATTTAAGTTTGGTGTAACCAAATAACCCGAACTCCCAAATAACAGTGCCCTTGGGACTCTGCCTCAAAGAGGTCGGAACTCGTGTTTCAACAACAAAAGCAAAAAACAAACTGTGAATAACGCTCTGCGTTCTTTAAGATGTCATTTTGCAAAAGGACCAGGCATTGTCCCTGGACTTTAAATGGACAGAGAGCAACATTAAATTTCATTTGAATCTGCGCGTCATGCTGTTGGGAAGACCACAGCGGTAGCGACAGTAGCAGCTGCAGCACCGCCACCAAAGAGGTGGGGAAAAGTGGTAAAAATGCATGAACTTTTTTCAAAGAAAAATAAAGATAAATAAGAAATAAGTTTTACAGACATGTCTTTCCTGGCTTAGGAAAGTTAATTTTTAAATGTTCTTCTGCTGTCTAAGGTGCAAAGCCGAGTCTAGGGGTGTGCATGGCTGGAATCTGCATGCTGATAAGAGAAGGCTGATGTACTTACAGTGACAGAGGGCAGGCTGCGGGAGAAAAGCTGTTTGTGTTAGCCTGCGAGTTACCCAGGGCTGCAGTGAGAGCAGAAGGGAGGAGTGGGAGTGCCAGTCTGCGTACACCTTCACCGCGTCTCATTACATCTGCCAGCCTCTCTCTCCCTCTCTCTTTCATTTCCACATTCCCTTTGTTCCTGAAAAAAAAATCTACACGTCACATCAGAGTCCCCAGATGCAGTCTACACCAAAGAAAAAAATGAATAATTCAATCAAACTGTGCATAGTCTCTAAGGCAATAAATCTATTGCACTTAAAGAAACGAAGGGTAATTACCACCATGGAATTAGAATAAGGCCAAAGACCCGAGATGTCGTTAAGTCTCTGGCTAAACTCCCCGGTCAAATAAAGTTCCATTTATTTAATCCTTTTGACATCTCAAATGGAAAGTCAGAGAAAGATTTTAACTTGTTTTAGAAGGATATTCACTTATCTTTAAACACATTTTAGAAGGGGGAAAAAAGAAGGGGAGAAAAAGCCTCGGGCGTACTACCCTGCTGAAAAGGCTCCCAAAGGCAGCAGCATAGAACGGGCACAAACACGAACCAAGACAATGTGTCCGTGGAGCCTGTCCAGGGTCAGTTTTTCTGCCACTCCACCCTCCTCCACTCCTCTCTAATTAGACGAGGATCTCCCTCCACTCTCACCGGCCACGGAAGCTCGACTTGAGAGCAGCTGGAATCTGGGAACCTTACCTGCAGCACCAGACCTAAGAGAAATCGCGCTTCCCTGCCACCAACACCCCATGCCATCCCCATGTACCCTTCCAAGTCCCGTAATCATCTACTTCTTCCATCTGCCTAAAAGAAACTGTAAACGGGATTTTTCCCCCCATGATTGAATGGAAGCTCTGTACTGTACCGACTTCTGGATTTGCCCTGGGTTGAGTTTAGGGAATGTCTGGAAAGAAAAAAGGGAGGAAAAAAGGAGGGGGGCAGCTCAAGCCTTGTCCAAGTTAGTCATAAGGCTGTATTAGGCAGGAAAGAGCCTACGGGAGAAACAGCTGGGATGCACACTGGCTATGGAAATCTCAGTTCTAGGAACCGTGTCCTTTCGTCCCGGAGGTAAGATTATGTGACTGTAGCACGTTTATTCTTTTGCTGTCTGTGTGTCTCTCTTCCCCACCGGCTGGGACCTCTTCCAATCGGGTCAGCCGGCATGCACCCTGGAGAAGGACACAGCACATAGGGCTTTATTTTCCAGGTCTCTCCACTCATAAATCGTGGGTGTCATTGAAACGAGATTAGAAAATCTTTTACCGCCGGCGGCAGCCACCAGACCCTCTGTCCCTCTGCTGGTTGCACACTGGTCGCGGTATCTCGGGCTGCAGAGCAGTCCGGAAGACCAAGCCCGCCGGGTCGCCTGGCCTGAGGGCTCAGGTGATGCGGGGGAGAACCTCGGCGTCTCAAATGGGTTCCTTGGAGAGTTCCCGCTCTATCACCACCTCCCGCCGCCTCCGCGCGCGCGGTCGCACACACTTACAGACACACACATTGACACATACACATTCTGCCATTCTGGCCGAACTCCTCATCTAAACTCAAGTCCCTTTAACAGTCAATTGAGCCCGCTTGAGAGCAGCGGGAAAACTAGGATGATACGTGGATGAACCGCGAGGGTGCCAACCATCCGGCTTGGCCTAGCTTTGTTTACGTGCCTAAGTCGCCACCTAGAGGTCGAGCGGAAGACTGCGCCCGGCTCTCGGAGGTCGAGACCAACCCGGATGACACCGGCCCTGCAGCCTTGGCGACCTCCGGGGACCGCTTTAAAGGGAAGCTAAGGGAGGGCACCTCTCGAGCGGACGGCCTGAGCAAGGCAAGGCCTGCTCTCCGCGACCTGGGCTGAAAAGAGTGAGGGCTAAAACTGCCCGTTAGCTGAAACCAGTAACAGGGAACCGAGCGAAGGAACACTCTCCCAGAAAAGTACAAAGCCCCGGGCCAGTCTGCAGCTGCGAGGCAGGCGCTGCAGCCCTGGAACTTCAAGCACTAACTCCCAGGGCAGTAGCCGGGGGGAGGTGGGGGGTGGGAGTGGAGGCAGCTTCGGAGCGGCATAGCAGTCGCTCCGGTCCTGTGTGAGGACCGAGCTCCCTTTTGCAGCGACCTCGGCTCAGCTCGGACTTCGTACTCCCCGGGGCGCCTCTCCCGCTTGCTCTCTACCCTCGGGGCCCGAGACAAAGGGACTCAAGGACGCGGCTAGACCCGAGGTCACTAGCAGGGGAATTCCGGAATAGAACTACAGGCAGGAGAGGGATGTGCTCAGGCAACCTGGCCGCCTGCCGCGACGGCTGGACACTTAGCTCTATAGTCGCCCGTTTCTCAGGAAAACAGTCCTTCTGACTGTCTAACAATGGATTCGGTAAAATAATAATGATTGTTATTTATATAAGCGATTTTCAACTTTACCACCCGTACCTCTATTCAAACCCTTTTTTCGCAAACCGTTCCTCCTGCATTCACGTCTTGCATTATAAGAACACCAGGCTTAAGAATACCCTAGCTAAATTCTGAAATAACTTGTGGTTGTTCTTTGTTATGCCTGGACACTGCCTCCAAGACTTGGGGACGTCTGCAAGGCCACTCCAAGTCCATCCTCCTCTGTGAACTGTGTCCCAAAGATGCCTCAGAAATTTCCCTGCTACCTGGGTGCACAGACATTGTTTAATTGTAACGCTTTACAAAAGGAGAAGAAGAATTTTGTTTATCTCCACAAAAAGGATACTCAGGAACTGTCTTGTGCTATATGAGGCTATAAATCACTCCTTGCTAACTCCAACTGGGGCCTTTCAGTAGTTTGGTCAGAATAATAATAATAGAAATATATTTTATAAAGAGAACCACAGCAACCTAATGCTAATGATGGACAAAAGGAAATGTGTTTGCAAAGAGAAGCAACAGGCCCCCAAGCCAGACCCAATTCTGCTGTTTTGTGCCACAGCCTAGCAAATTAACATTGGATCGCTCCTCCACTCGTGTGGAAAGCTGTGTTATTGAACACAGTACTGAATTTTCCCAGGGAATCCCAATTACAGAAACACCTGTGCTAAGTAATGCTATTTTAATCCACTATGAAAACCTTAAGTATGTAATAGTCTTCAAATCATCTCATTTCTTAGTCACAGTGGGGTGGGCCAACGTCATGGAAGAACTGCCCCCCGAGCCTTATCTCAGGAGGTTTTACCTTGGTTTTACCATACATAATCCTGGCAGTTCATCTCTTAAATGGAAGGGATATATACGTGAAGTCTACTGTAACTAGCAGAAACTAAGCCTGGGTAGAAACCTCACAAAGAAAAATCAGATCAAAGGCCAATGACTAGGAAACTGGAACACATGGCACATATGCAGTCAGGCACCAATTCCGTGATCTTTAAATCAAATCCTAACAACATACAAGAAGTTGTCACTATTCAGTATATACACTTCATTTTACTATAAATAGAATATCAATAGCAAAATATAGCGAAATAAAACCACCATAAGAAGGAATGTGGTAGAAACCAGAAAATTATAAACCTCTACCAATTCCCCCCAAAAATATACATCAGACCTAATATTTTAAAATGCCATACCTAATATTTTTGAAATGCTTTATAAAAAAGATTATTTAAGTAATGACTGTTTTATAGCTTAAGGCTGCCAAAACTAATGCCACTAAAAGATACATATGAAAAGTGAAATTTTTATCAGTCATCCAAATGTTTGTCTTACAATGATACATAGAATTATTTTTCTAACTAAAAGTGATCTAGATAATTATATAGGTAGGCATGAAAATTATAAAAACCACAGAAAGGAAAAATATGATAAAGAATAATCATATGACATAGAGAAGTGATAGGATGATCCAACCACAGAAATAAATTTTATTCACTAAAATTCAATGTATCCCACATGATAGCATCCTTCTGAGATAACATGTCACCTTGTCATCATCGAGTAATATTGTTAAAGCATTTGCATTCCTTCATGTGTGCCACTCTCTGTTTAAAGAAACATTTACCTCTTCCCAAATCTGAGGTTTACAATTCGCTAAGATGACTACCACTCCATTAATTACACATTTAGCCACACTAGAAGCATTTGCTAAATCATATAGATCCATTTCAGTGCCTAATAAAAGACAAGCAAAGAACACAAAAATAATGCTATAAAACTGATCACTATAAATATCAAACAATAAAACAATAATTTACTAATATTACTAGTCTTTAAAAGTTTGATAATCTACCTTAGAAATTTCATGCTTTATATGTTATTATGTGTTAGCATTGTTTTAAAAAAACTGAATTTGCCTAAATTATATAATTTTAAAATTTGTTACTTAGAAATCTTTCTTCCAAATCCCAGATTGCTATTTTTAACATTTCTAAATAGAGGATTTCTTCATGTATGTATTTTTAAATATCACACTTATGTTGAAGACTTTTGCTGTTTTCCAAATTTTTAATTCACATTTAAATATTTATTGAGTGCCTAATATGTGCAAAGCAAATAATTAGAAGTGTATTAACTAAGGATCTATCTTTTTCACTTTTCTGACTTAATAAATATTAATTAAAAGTCTATTGTATATATACTGAAAAATTTTTTTTTACCAAATATGTCAGCAGAAGTATTCTTTTCAGTGTAAGTACATTTGATAATTACACATGATGTTAGTTCATTTTATTTGGCATATACTATTTAAGTTACCTCAGATATTTTTATTAACTGACAAACTATCACATTTCTAAAAGCTTTTCTAACTTATCAAAAGATATCTCTTTAAAAAGCTTTATTTAAAAACAGAATCTATAGTTATAAACTAATTCCAAACAACATATTTTATACATTTTAGTTTTAAATGAGTTCTAAAAGAAACTTTATAACTTCAAATCGGTCTTTAATGTAATTGCTATGCAAAATTATTCTATAACTTGCTAAGTTTTATGTCTCTAAAATGTATCATAATCGTACATATAAGATAAAGATATTATCTACCTAAAGGCAAACTAATGAAAGCTAAACTATGTCAGTGTTCCAAGTATCTGGATGTTTGGTATTACTTAACTCATTGGATTTTATTGAATTTTTAAGTTTGCATCAAGATGTTTTGCGTTAGGTTTGAATGTTTTATTTTTTAAGTGAGGGGATGGGGAAAGACAACAATGTTGAGAATCTGCAGCAATGATCATCCTCATGTTAATTCATGTTAATTCATGTCTGTTTAAGACAATAATAAGTGAAAAGCTTCACTTAGTCATACTTAAAGTTCTAGAATAGTAGGCTTCTGGAGAAAATATTTAAACTCAAGAGCTCAATACAAAAACTCTTTTAATTATATACAATATATCAACCTACTTTCAAAGTTGATGAAGTTTAGTACTAAACTGAATATTAAGCAAATAAGTGTTAACTATGTTCACTAGAATTAGCATATTTCAGATTATAGTTTATAAATTTTTAAGAGCATCAGCATCATGATATGGTTGCCATAGAAACTGCAACAATATGTCATTTTGATTAATTTTACATGCAGTGATAAGGCCTAGTTCTACATCACTTCAATACAAGTTTGAAAAGCAGAGACTGAAATATAAATAGTGAGTAGTGAGTTTCCAATTTATATCAGTTTAAAAGCTAATAAAGTACAAACCTTTTAAAAAAAAAATCCACAATGCATTCTAATTGCATGAAAGGACAGCAATTTAATAAAGGTTATAAAGTGTTTTAAAAATGGGTACATTCTGAAAAAAAAGTTTTCATTAACAATCAGCTACTTCTCTTAGTATTCCATACTCTTATTACTTAGGTTTATTTATAGGTAACAAAAATTATTGGTTATTACGTATTATTTAATTATTAAATTATGGATGCTCTGTTCTCAAGAGATAGGTGCATTTGCTTTTACATTATAAATTCAAAACGACTAGAGCAGAATTTTAATATTTTTAAATTAGTTATTGCAACAGATCCCCTTTTCATTTAGAAGGAAGACACAATGTATTATTGCAAAAGCCTTCTTATTATATCACTGCCAGGAACACTCCATTGACATTAATGGCTTGATTATTGGAACAGAAAAAGCCTATGAAAATAAAGCCTATGAAAATAAAGTCTTTATGTATTTCATAAAGACTAAATATGGCAAGAGATTTGAAGCTCTAAATTAATCTGTTCTTTGGCTAACAAATACCTCTTCCTTCTATTTTCTATCAGTGCACATTTCGAAATGGAATATGCCCAAGAAAACTCTGAAAATTATTTGAAAAGGCACACTATATTTAAATCTATATTTATTATGCATCTTTTTTAGGTGTAGTATAGCCTGTGTTGCTAATAATTTCAATGAATTTCTACAAAGCAATGTCCTCAAAATAGCTATAAAAATATTATAATCCTAAAAATAATTTTTTGAAAATAAATGAAGGTAGTATGTGTGTATTTTTTTTCAAATGATAAAGAAACAATCTAAAGAAGAAAAGATAAACATATACAACTTATTCTTCCTGATAGGATTAAGAGGATTCCAAAGAAGCTTTTAAATCCCCAGTTTTCCTGACAATTAACAATGAAAAACAGATGTTTACAAAGCTGTTTCATATGCTGTCTTAAAAGGCGATAAAAGATGGTTTGTGGATAGTAAGAACGAAGAGCCAGATAACTGCTTGCCGGGTGTATATTTAAAAAGCATTTTCATTGGCTCAGTTATTGTTGATGGTGAAAGAAAACACTTTGTGCTGCACATACTGTATGACTGTGACTATAGAAAACTGCCTTTATAAAGTCCTCAAAAACTCTTAAGATGTAATTTACAAAGATAATAATAACACAGAATTATTTCACTTCTCTGAATGCTACACATTTGCATACCAGGACTGTGTACAATATACTCATAATGCACATTCATAATAACAAGGACTTCTTAACACTATAACTACAGCATAAGATCTGTGCATTAGACAGTCTATCCTACCAAGTTTTACTTATTGATGTGAAAGTGTTAGTCTGAGTAAGCCAGGTGTTAGCTGTCTACACAAGGGAAGACCAACTATATTAACTACTGCATCACCATTGTGAGAAAATATAGTGCTAAAACTAAAAATCATGTGACCCTGCAAGGCAATAACAGTATTATCTAGTAATATATTGAAAAATGTCAAATGAATATTTTAAAAGTTGTATGTCATAATCATGGGTCTATATTACAAAAACCCCCACAAAATATAACTGATGTTTAATGTTTAATTGTTTTTGATATATTATTATTTCTTGAACCAAGCACCATGCTAGGCACTTTAAAAAACGTTTAATTTTTTAAATATTAGTTTGGGTATTTTTATTTAGTGAAAATAAATCTTAATAATAAACTTCTTCATGAGGCATTTATCTCCTGCCATCAGCACAGTAACTGTATATTTGGCATCCACTACAGATATTAGATAAATTCTAATTTTGGTTATTGTCCATGTTGTTTCCTGTTCTTATTCAGCAGAGAATAAATATAGCTTAATAAATAACAGAAATATAGTGCTTCTATTGCCCAGATGTGTTATTTTCCAAATTTACTCCTGATATTTTCTAATTAGTCAAAATGGAAAAAATATTTTTGAAACAAAGAGAGAAGACAGGTACAATATTGCAACAGTTACAATATGTAAGAGTACCTGAATGATAAAAACTGAGCAAAAATATCTATGAGAAAAAATCTGGAATATATTAAAATATTTACATTTTTAATTAAAACTTTGTTTAATATGAAAAATGCAACAGAAGATAATTACTTGTCCTTAAAATTTTATTAAACTTTTAGTTACCTATAGGCATTTATACATGTGAATATTATTACTGAAATTTAATGTATTTTACTATGAATGTGAATACTGTTATTGAAATTGAATGTCTTTTACGATGAATTACCTTCCAAATTATAATAAAGTATGAAATATATTCATGTATTTGACTTTATTCAATTAAAAACAAATTTTAATGTAAGTTGATTATTTACATGAACACTACAATTTATATTAGACCTATGACACTTAAACACAAGAAACAAAGAAACTACCTTGAACTAGCAACATTTTGGTCCTTGAAATTATTATGTTAGTTTAAAGATTGTTAAAATCATCAACAGAATTCTATTACCCTCCCTTAAAACTCACGTTTAATGTACTATACAATAGGGAGAAAACTATTAAATGACGTCAGTGTTCAAAATCAATACTAATGCAAAATCTCATATATTTTAAGTTTCAGATTCCAATGATTTTGCTTCCATTCTCTTTTTTAAATAACATTTTATCCATTAATGTTTAAGAAATAATTTTGCAAAGTCAATAAGAGACAATATTGTCACTATTTCCTTATGAGCATATATTATCTGTCTGGACATGATAATGGAGAAAATTGCAATGACTTCCTGGGTGGCAGGAAGCGGAATACACTGTAATCATCAGCAGTGGAAAACTCTTTAAGTGCAAGATATGCTCAAAGTTTTCATGAAAATCACGTAATTATATTTAATATCAATAAAACCACACACATGTGTATGGGACAGGTGATCAAATACAATTGTTTTACTTTTAGTTTTTAATCTTTTGACCCAGAATGTCAGCAATTTTGTGATTTTTCCAAATATAGGAATAGGAAAGTGAAGTACCAACCCACCTTTCCTGGAATAGGGACATATTGATCTGATCCACAGAATATGTTACAGGGCCTGCTCATTTTTTTAAAATTTCATTAACCTTTTCTTGCCATAATTTTATTTGAGCCATTTCAGTCACCACTATTACAATTTTGTGTAGTTATCTTACTTTTAATACATTCCCCACTGTTTCACAAATTACTTTTGCATAGTTATTTAATATACTATTTCTCTTTTATCATTTGAGAAATCTGAGCACCTGAAATGTGAACTTTCTCATTCTGCTTTCATCTGTGTGCCTATATTTGGAAAAGCATGCAATCTAAATTTTTTTTCTACCAACATGTACAATATTTCATCTTGGAAACTTTAATAAGTTATGTCCTGCAATTAGCAAACTTGTTTTTGGTCTGTTTGCAATTAGTATTTCACACACAAAGTAATACATACAACAGCCAATATTCTACAGCTCTATAGTTACACACGGAGTGCTCAAGTACTGCTTACAGTTATTTTGAGGTGTCCTTAAGTAAACCAAAAATCCTAAAATGAGAGAACTGAGAACATTTTATCCAAGCTACATCCAACCGTGCAAGGCCTGGGTGCTAAGATATAAGAAGAGTAAGAAAAAGAATCATGGTCTCTGGATTCCATGAGCTTACAGTTCACAATCATCACAAGTCATTCCAACAGATATACTGAAAGATACACCAGATACATTGAAATGCACAGTCATTCAAATTCACAAAAGGCAAATACAACCTAGAAGTAGTGGGAGTAATATCTCAATTTTCCAGAGAGTATAGAGCTGTACATAAAGATGACCTAGAGTATCAGACTGTCTTAATATTAGTTTTGTTCTTATTCACTATGTATATATAGACAAGAGACCAGCATATAGTTTAATAAATCAGCTTCTAAAATAATTTATACAAATCATTCAACTGCAGAATTTTTTTTCAGATTACCAAGTTTGTAGCACCCTTTAACACATTCTAAGTCATTTCTATAACCTAAGTACAACTTCTACATTTACAGAAAATAAAAGCATCTCCCTATAGCAGACATCCTAAGAATGCCTCTCCCATGAAATTCAATCAGAAAGACAGAAATCTTCATATTTCTTTTAAACCTAGTGTGAAATTATATGATGTGACTCCTTTTTTGTCCAAGACCCGATTTCTTTTAGGACCTAGGAATATACATGTTTTCACTTATTTATGACAATCACTGAAAGGAGCATTGCTAGGTCATCTTGTATCTACTTTGATTTTTATTTTTAATTAATTTTAATTTTTGTTAAAGTAATGCTTAAAAAAGGTAAAAAATAGAATTTTACTAAAAAGCTTATATTACAAAACAGTGGATCTCTGTAACACCCTTCTTCATCCCATTCACAAGGTCCAAAGGCAATCACCTTTAAGGCTTTTCATATTCAAGTCTTTTAGTATTTAACTGCACATTTCTAACTAATGTGCTTATAAGTATATTTAAGCTTTGTACATAAGCTGCTTTTTAATTTAAAATTTTAGTCATAATCTGTCTTCTTATTTTGGCAGGTGAGTATTTAATTCTTATATATCATCTCTCCCATCCTCCCAATATAAATAATTATGTAACAACTCATTTACCCTAAATCAAGTCAATGCTTACATTATCACACAAAGTAAATCTTGCTTATGGCCGGGCCAAGTAGTATACTATAAATGAATGTCATTTCTTTTATATATTTTTTGTTCTTCCTTATTAAAACCTATTTACAATAATTCACTTACTTTTTATGGAACTATCATCACTTTTTCCACATGTTTTTGCCTGTAAGTATTATTTTCCAAATTGTCAAATATATTAGGTTAACATTTTTCTTGGAAACTGCAATGGTTAATTTTATGTATTGGCTTTCCTGGGCCATGGTGCCCAGAAAATTGGTCAAACACTTTTCTCGGTGTTTCTGTGAAGGTGTTTTGGGATAAGATTAACTTTGAGTAAAGCAAATTGCCCTCCATAATGCAGGTGAGCCTCATCCAACCAGCTGAAGACATGAATAGAGCAAAAGGACTGACCTTCCTCTGAGTAACAGAAGATTCTCCAGCAGACAGATTTCAGACTTGAACTGGAACATCAGCCTTTCTGGGTCTCCAACTTATTGGCCTTTGGACTAGAACTGAGGCATCAGCCCTCATGGGTCTCCAACCTGCCAGCGCACCCTGCACATTTTCAACCTGTCAGACTCTGTAATCAGGTGAGCTAATTCCTTATAATAAATCTCTTTCTGTATATATACACATCCCACTAGTTCTGTTTCTCTGGAGAACACTGAATAATACAGAAACTCTGTCTTTCACCTCAAATTCAGACTGATTGCTCTCTATGCCTTTACATAAGTCATCCTGGTATTTGCCTTTATGCTTTCTTGTGTTGGGTTCCTAGTCTTCCTTTTTCTTAATGTACTTATTTTATTAAAGCACGTTCTCTAGTAACTTCTTTAACAAAAAGGATACATGAAAAGTAAATTTCAGGGGCTTCCCTGGTGGCGCAGTGGTTGGGAATCCGCCTGCCGATGCGGGGAACGTGGGTTCGTGCCCCGGTCCGGGAGGATCCTGCGTGCCGCGGAGCGGCTGGGCCCGTGGGCCGCGGCCGCTGGACCTGCGCGTCCGGAGCCTGTGCTCCGCGACGGGAGAGGCCGCAGCGGTGAGGGGCCCGCGTACCGCAAAAAAAAAAGTAAATTTCAGTTGTTGCATATCTCAAAATTTATCTCTCATGACATTCAATTAATAGTTTGATTAGCTATGGAATTCTAAATTGAAATCATTTTCCCTCAGAATTTTGTGATCATTGCTCCATTGTACTCTAGACGTCAGTGTTGCTATTGAAATGTCTGTTTCCTGATCCTACACAACCTACTATTTTTTTCTCTCTGGAAGCTTTTGTAATCGTATCTCTATCCCTACTGCTTTAAAATTTTACAATAATTTACCTCGGTGTGGATCTTTTTTCATTCATTGTCCTGGGCACCTGGATGCTCTTTCAATCTGAAAATTCATGACCTTCAGTTCTGGACATTTTTCTTGTATTACTTCTTTTTCTATCCTACTCCACTTTGTATCCTCTCTTTCTGGAATGGCGCTATTGGTCAGATGTTGGTACTTCTAAAATGATTGTCTAAAATGCTTACTTTTTCTTTACTTTTCATTCTTCTTTCTAAGCACTTCTGAGAAAGTTTTCTTCCCCCAAATGAAAGGATAGAGCCTCCTGAAGAAAAGACCTTTTGTCACTCCACCTCCCAGCTTTCTCTTTTTAAATGTGGCTGTGATGCCTAGAGTGGCAAGAATCATCTTACAATCATGAAACATACATACAAAGATGAAAAACGTAATTCAAAAATTCAAAAACAGGGCTTCCCTGGTGGCGCAGTGGTTGAGAGTCCGCCTGCCGATGCAGGGGACACGGGTTCGTGCCCTGGTCTGGGAAGATCCCACATGCCGTGGAGCGGCTGGGCCCGTGAGCCATGGCCACTGAGCCTGGGCGTCTGGAGCCTGTGCTCCGGACATTAGATCAAATGTATTCTGTTAATAGCTGCAACGGGAGAGGCCACAACAGTGAGAGGCCTGCGTACCGGAAAAAAAAAAAAAAAAATTCAAAAACAACTAGAACTGTTCCTGGCACATAGCAAGTACTCCATAAATATTTGTAAAATGAATAAATGTTCAAAGAATAATGAAAAAGGTAGGGAAAAGAATAGAGTCTAAGACTTTAATAACATCACTGCATTGCTATAACAGCCCTAAAATTTCAAGCTCCAGACTTATTATTATGTGAAATAAGTAACTGTTTTTACTGCTTAAGACAATGTAGCCAAAAAACATTCCTTACTATTATGGACTGGCAATAAGTATTCAGTTAGTTGTAGACAGTATTAGCCTTATTCTAGATGTCATATAGTTTAGATCTATTAGTCTCATTTCATATGTTCAATAATCAAAATTTTATAATACAGTTGTCTTCTCTGAGTTCTTAATATCTCTCTAAAATTGTAGAGCCTGGAACTGGGCACTATTTCTAGAAAAAGATTGATCTGTGGTTTCACAAAATGTCACAATAGGAAGATTTGGTTGTTTATTCTTTTTCATACAGTATTCTTATTTATACTGAATCACACCTAACTGTTTAACAACTAAGTTACTTTGATGGTCATGCTTAGCTTCTATATTCTGATGTCTGGATAATTTTCAAATTTATTTTGTTAAGTTTTAAAAACAATAAGCATAATAATATTCATTATAACTAGTGGGATAATATTGAGATCATTGGGAAAAAGTTAATAAAACTAAACTTCTCATTCCCACCTCCCTGAGATTAATAATCTCCATATATTTTTCGTATCTTTCTTCATGTTTATTCAAACATATACACATATATGTATATTGAATATATATAGTCTACGATATTTGTTAGAAAAATTAGATGATGCTATTTACATTACTTTGCAATTTGCTTTCACAACAGTGCACAGACATTCCTTCAGATTTAGATCAAATGTATTCTGTTAATAGCTGCATATATTATAGCTGGATATACTACAATTATTTATAACCCTACCCCTATTAATGAGCATACAAATTATTTATAATTTTTTAATACCATAAAAATGCTGCAATAAATATCCTTTACTATTGTCGCTTTTGTTGCTGTTTGATTTCCAAAAGTGAACTGTCGGTTTTTTAAAAATTGTGTATTTTAATTCAGTAGATACTATCTGATAACTTTCAAAAAAGTTGTAGCAATTCACTCTCCCATTAGCAACATATAAGAATGCTCATTTCCTCTCATCCTTTTCTGCATTAGTCTCTTTGTTCTCTTTCTGTCAATCTGATGACAAATAGTATATTGTTAATGTTTAATTTCACTTCTCTGATTATCTTTTCATGTATTGCTTGGCTGTGTGTATTTTATATTTTCTCTTCTGAAAACTGACAAAAGATACTGACATTGTATCCTATGGCACACACTGCCAATTGCCTACTTATTAGCCACCCCCACCTTGCAAAAAGAAAACTATTTTTCAGTATTGGAACCTACGTGATTCATATCCATATCTTTAGCACTAATTGATGAATACTGATTAATCTAAGATAATTCATTCATCCTTCATTCATTTATTAATTCTATAAATATTTATTGAGCACCTATTGCATGCCACAATGAGTAAAGTCCCTCCCTGCTTTCATGGAATTTATATTCTAGAGTGGAAAGATTCTCAGACCAATAAATAAATATATAACATGTTAGGAGATAGTAAGAGCTATATATATATATATTTTTTTATTTGGTTGCACTGAGTCTTAGTTGCAGCAGGCGGGCTCCTTACTTGTGGCATGCAAACTCTTAGTTGCGGCATGCATATGGGATCTAGTTCCCTGACCAAGGATCGAACCTGGGCCCCTTGCGATGGGAGCACAGAGTCTTATCCACTGTGCCACCAGGGAAGTCCCAAGAGCTATATTTTTAAAAAGCAAGGTAAGGGTACAGGCCAGAGATAAGAATGAGGGTGGTTAATATATTATATAGGGTAGTCAAGAAAGCCCTCTATGATAACAAATAACACTATAACACTTTGCAGATAGTGCAGGTAACTTAGAGTATTCCCAATTTCTCCATTCTGTCCTTTAAAACAACACTGTCATTCATTTCATTTATCCTTAAGCTACAATCACCCAATACATTGTTGCTATTATTATTTTAAATGAACAGTTATCTATGAGATCAATTAAGAATAAGAACAGTAAAAGTTTTGTCTTACCTTCATTTATTTCTTCTTTAACAGTCTTTCTTTCTTTATGTAGGTCTGAGTTTCTGACCATTTTCTGACTATTTTCCTTCTCTAAGAAGAACTCCTAACATATCTTACAAGGCAGGTCTACTGGCAACAAATTCCCTCAATTTTTGTTTATCTGAGAAAGTCTTTATTTTTCTTCACTTTTGAAGGACAATTTTGCTGGATACAGAATTCTAGATTGGTAAAGAGTTTTCTTTCAACACTTTAGATATTTCACTCTATTCTTTTGTTTGTGTGGTTTGTGAAGAGAAGCCCAATATTACTCTTATTCTTGTTCCTCTACAAGTAAGGTGGTTTTTCCATTCAGGTTCTTTCAAAATGTCCTCTTTGTCTTTTTGCAGTTATATCCTCCATGAATATAAATACAAAAATCCTTAACAAAATAATAGCAAATCACATCCAACAATACATTAAAAGGATGACTGGTAATGACAAAGTAGGAATTCAAGATTAGTTTAACATTCAAAAATTAATGATATTCTGAAAGAGAAATTAAGCAAAAAATCCCATTTATAACTGCATCAAAAAGAATAAAATACATAGGAATAAATCTAACTAAGAAGGTAAAAGACCATACTCAGAAAACTATAAGACATTGATGAAAGCAGTTGAAGACAACACCAACAAATGGAAAGATATGCTGTGCTCATGAACTGAAATAATTAATATTGTTAAAATGACCATACTACCCAAGGCAATCTACGGATTCAAAGCAAGCCCTATCAAAATATCAGTGGCACTTTTTACAGAACTAGAAAATATAATTCTAAAATATGTGTTGGAATACAAAAGACCCCAAATACCCAAAACAATCTTAAGAAAGAAGAACACAGCTGGAGGTGTCATGCTTTCTGATTTCAAACTATACTACAAAGCTTCAGTAATCAAAACAGTATGGTACTGACACAAAAACAGACAAATAGATCAATGAAACCAGAAATGAACCCAATTAATCTATGACAAAGGAGACAAGAATACATAATGAAGAAAAGACAGCCTCTTCAATAAATGGTGTTGGGCAAACTAGACAGCTACATACAAAAGAATCAAACTGAACTACTTTCTCATACCCTATACAAAAATAAATCAAAATGGATTAAAGACTTAAATGTAAGACCTGAAACCATAAAACTCCCAGGGGGGGAAAAAAGGCGTGGTCTCCTTGATATTGGTCTTAGCAATATTTTTTTGGATATATCTCCTCAGGCAAGGGAAACAAAACCAAAAATAAACAAATGGGACTATGTCAAACTGAAAAGATTTTGCACAGCAAAGGAAATGATCAACAAAATGAAAAGGACACCTACAGAACAGGGGAAGATATTTGCAAACCGTATGTCTGATAAGGGGTTATATCCAATATATACAAAGAACTAATTCAACTCAACATCAAAAAAACAAACAACTCAGGGACTTCCCTAGTGGTGCAGTGGATAAGACTCCGCACTCCCAATGCAGGGGGCCCAGGTTCGATCCCTGGTCAGGGAGCGAGATCCCACATGCATGCTGCAACAAAGATTTCACAGATGCCACAACTAAGGAGCCCACCTGCCACAACTAAGGAGCTCACCTGCCACAGCTAAGACCTGGTGCAACCAAATAAATTAATTTTTTTAAAACCCTCAATTTTAAAAATGGTCATTTTTCCAAAGGAGATATACAGATGGCCAACAGGCACATGAAAAGATGTTCCACATCACTAATCATCAGGAAAATGCAAATCAAAACCACAAGGAAATATCCCCTCACATCTGTTTAGAATGGCTACTATCAAAGAGACAACAAATAACAAGTATTGGCAAGGATGTGGAGAAAAAGGGAACCCCTGTGTACTGTTGGTGGGAATTTAAACTGGTGCAGCCACTATGGAAAACAGTATTGAGTTTCCTAAAAAATTAAAAGTAGAACTACCATACAATCTAGCAATTCCACCTCTGGGCATTTTCCTGAAGAAAATGAAAACAGTAATTTCAAAAGATGTATGCACCCCTATGTTCACTGCAGGATTATTTACAATAGCCAAGAAGTGGAAACGAGCTAAATGCCCATCAATACATGAATGGGTAAAGAAGATGTGAGATACACACACACACACACACACACACACAATGGAATATTACTCAGCCATCAAAAAGAAAAAAATCTTGCCATTTGTGACAACATGGGTGGAGGGTATAATACTAAGTCAAATTAGTCAGACAAAGAAAGACAACTACTGTATGATTTCACTTGTATGTGGAATCTAAAAAAAGCAAAATAAATGAGAAAATATAACAGAACACAAAGAGTCATAGATACAGAGAAAAAGCAGGCGGTATCCAGAGGGGAAAAGATAGGAAGATGAATGAAATAGGTGAGAGAGATTTAGAGGCACAAACATCCAGTTACAAAATAAATGAGTCATGGGGATAAAATGTGCAGCATGGGTAATATAGTCAATAATACTTTGATATCTTTGTAAGGTGACAGATGGTAACTAGACTTACTGTGGTGATCATTTTGTAATATATAGAAATATCAAATCACTATGTTGTTCACCAAGAACTATCATAGTGTTTTAGATCTACTTATACTTCAAAAACAAACAAACTCATAAAAAAATAGATCAGATTTGTGGTTAACAGAGGCAGGGAATTGGGAAAAGAGGAAATTGGAGGAAGGTGGTCAAAGGTACAAACTTCCAGTTATAAGAGAAACAAGTGGTAGGAATGTAATGTACAACATGATTAATATAATTAATACTGCTAAATTATATGTAAGAAAGTTGTTAAGAGAGTAAATCCCAAGTGTTGTCATCAGAGGGAAAAATTTTTTTCTTTTTTTCTATATCTATATGAGATGATGGATAGTCACTAACCTTATTTTGGTAATCATTTCATGATGTATGTAAGTCAAATCATTATGCTGTTTATTTTAAGTTTATACAGTGTTGTATGTCAACTGTATCTCAATAAAGCTGGAAAAAAGACAACACAACTTATCAAAATTTGTGGGATACAATGAAAGCTTAGAGGGATACTTGTAGCATCAGATGCACACATTTGAAAAAAAAGAAAAATCTAAAATCAATAATCTAATTTTTCACCTTAGGAAACTAGAAAAAAGAAGAGCAAATTAAATCCAAAGTAAGTAGAAGTACAGTAATAATAAAAATTAAAGTTGAAATCAAAGAAATTGAAAACAGGAAGTAAGTAGAGAAAATTGATAAAACCAAAAGCTGATTCCACTATGGAGAACAGTATGGAGGTTCCTTAAGAAAACTAAAAATAGAGTTACCATATCATCCAGCAATCCCACTCCTGGGCATATATCCAGAGAAAACTAATTCAAAAAGATGCACGCACCTTAGTGTTCATAGCAGCACTATTTACAATAGGCAAGACATGGAAGCAACTGAAATGTCCATCGAAAGATGAATGAATAAAAATGTGGCATATATATACAATGGAATATTACTCAGCCATAAAAAAAATGAAATAATGCCATTTGCAGCAAACATGGATAGACCTAGAGATTATCATATTAAGTGAAGTAAGTCAGACAGAGAAAGACAAATATCATATGACATTTATCATGATATCACTTATATGTGGAATCTTAAAAAATGACACAAATGGGAGGAGCTTCAAGATGGTGGAGGAGTAAGATGTGGAGATCACCTTCCTCTCCACAAATACATCAGAAAAACAATTACATGTGGAACAGCTCCTATAGAACACCTACTGAACGCTGGCAGAAGGCCTCAGACCTCCCAAAAGGCAAGAAACTCCCCATGTACCTGGGTAGAGCAAAAGAAAAAACAGAGACAAAAGAATAGGGACGGGACCTGCACCACTGAGAGGGAGCTGTGAAGGAGGAAAGGTTTCCACATACTAGGAAGCCCCTTCACGGGAGGAGGCTGCAGGTGGCGAAGGGGGAAGCTTCGGAGTCACGGAGGAGAGCGCAGAAACAGGGGTGCACAGGGCAAAGCGGAGAGATTCCCACACAGAGGAACGGTACCGATCAGCACTCACCAGCCCGAGAGGCTTGTCTGCTCACCCGCTAGGGCGGGCAGGGGCTGGGAGCTGAGGCTCGGGCTTCGCTCGGATCCCAGGGAGAGGACTGGGGTTGGCTGTGTGAACACAGCTTGAAGGGGGCTAGTGCGCCACAGCTAGCCGGGAGGGAGTCCGGGAAAAAGTCTGGACCTGCCGAAGAGGCAAGAGACTTTTTCTTCCCTCTTTGTTTCCTGGTGCGCGAGGAGAGGGGATTAAGAGCGCTGCTTAAAGGAGCTCCAGAGACGGGCGCAAGCCGTGGCGATCAGCGCGGACCCCAGAGACGCTAAGGCTGCTACAGCCGCCACCAAGAAGCCTGTGTGCGAGCACAGGTCACTCTCCACACCTCCCCTCCCGGGAACCTGTGTAGCCCGCCACTGCCAGGGTCCCGTGATCCAGGGACAACTTCCCCGGGAGAACGCACTGCGCGCCTCAGGCTGGTGCAACGTCATGCCGGCCTCCGCCGCCGCAGGCTCATCCTGAATCCGTACCCCTCCCTTCCCCCGGTCTGAGTGAGCCAGAGGCCATGAATCACCTGCTCCTTTAACCCCGTCCTGTTTGAGCGAAGAACAGACGCCCTCAGGCGACCTACACACAGAGGCGGGGCCAAATCCAAAGCTGAACCCCGGGAGCTGTGCGAACAAAGAAGAGAAAGGGAAATTTCTCCCAGCAGCCTCAGGAGCAGCGGATTAAATCTCCACAATCAACTTGATGTACCCTGCATCTGTGGAATACCTGAATAGACAACAAATCATCCCAAATTGAGGAGGTGGACTTTGGGAGCAACGATATATTTTTTCCCCCTTTTTCTCTTTTTGTGAGTGTGTATGTGTATGCTTCTGTGTGTGATTTTGTCTGTATAGCTTTGATTTTACCATTTCTCCTAGGGTTCTGTCCATCCTTTTTTTTTTTTTTTTACTTTAAAAATTTTTTTCTTAATAATTATTTTTTACTTTAATAATTTTATTTTATTTTATCTCCTTTCTTTCTTTCTTTCTATTTTTTCTCCCTTTTTATTCTGAGCCGTGTGGATGAAAGCCAATTGGTGCTCCAGCCAGGCATCAGGGCTATGCCTCTGAGGTGGGAGAACCAACTTCAGGACACTGGTCCACAAGACACCTCCCAGCTCCGCATAATATCAAATGGCGAAAATCTCGCAGAGATCGCCATCTCAACGCCAAGACCCAGCTTCACTCAACGACCAGCAAGCTACAGTGCTGGACACCCTATGCCTAGCAACTAGTAAGACAGGAACACAACCCCATCCATTAGCAGAGAAGCTGTCTAAAATCATAATAAGACAACAGACACCTCAAAACACATCGCCAGACGTGGACCTGCCCACCAGAAAGACAAGATCCAGCCTCATCCACCAGAACACAGGCACCAGTACCCTCCACCAGGAAGCCTACACAACGCATTGAACCAACCTTAGCCACTGGGGACAGACACTAAAAACAACGGGAACTACAAACCTGCAGCCTGCGAAAAGGAGACCCCCAAACACAGTAAGTTAAGCAAAATGAGAAGACAGAAAAACACACAGCAGATGAAGGAGCAAGGTAAAAACCCACCAGACCTAACAAATGAAGAGGAAATAGGCAGTCTACCTGAAAAAGAATTCACAATAATGATAGTAAAGATGATCCAAAATCTTGGAAATAGAATAGAGAAAATACAAGAAACGTTTAACAAGAACCTAGAACTACTAAAGAGCAAACAAACAATGATGACCAACACAATAAATGAAATTAAAATTCTCTAGAAGGGATCAATAGCAGAATAACTGAGGCAGAAGAACGGATAAGTGACCTGGAAGATAAAATAGTGGAAATAACTACTGCAGAGCAGAATAAAGAAAAAAGAATGAAAAGAACTGAGGACAGTCTCAGAGACCTCTGAGACAACATTAAACGCACCAACATTCAAATTATAGGGGTCCCAGAAGAAGAAGATAAAAAGAAAGGGACTGAGAAAATATTTGAAGAGATTATAGTTGAAAACTTCCCTAATATGGGAAGGGAAATAGTTAATCAAGTCCAGGAAGCACAGAGAGTCCCATACAGGATAAATCCAAGGAGAAACACGCCAAGACACATACTAATCAAGCTATCAAAAATTAAATACAAAGAAAAAATATTAAAAGCAGCAGGGAAAAACAACAAATAACACACAAGGGAATCCCCATAAGGTTAACAGCTGATCTTTCAGCAGAAACTCTGCAAGCCAGAAGGGAGTGGCAGGACATATTTAAAGTGATGAAGCAGTAAAACCTACAACCAAGATTATTGTACCCAGCAAGGATCTCATTCAGATTTGATGGAGAAATTCAAACCTTTACAGGCAAGCAAAAGCTAAGAGAATTCAGCACCACCAAACCACCTTTACAACAAATGCTAAAGGAACTTCTCTAGGCAGGAAACACAAGAGAAGGAAAAGACCTACAATAAAAAGCCCAAAACAATTAAGAAAATGCAAATAGGAACATACATATCAATAATTATCTTAAAAATAAAAGGATTAAATGCTCCAACCAATACACATAGACTGGCTGAATGGATACAAAAACAAGACCTGTATATATGCTGTCTATAAGATACCCACTTCAGACCTAGGGACACACACAGACTGAAAGTGAGGGGATAGAAAAAGATATTCCATGCAAAAGGAAATCAAAAGAAAGCTGGAGTAGCAATTCTCATATCAGATAAAATAGACTTTAAAGTAAAGACTATTACAAGAGACAAAGAAGGACACTACATAATGATCAAGGGATCGATCCAAGAAGAAGATATAACAATTGTAAATATTTATGTACCCAACATAGGAGCACCTCAATACATAAGGCAAATACTAACAGCCATAAAAGGGGAAATCAACAGTAACACAATCATAGTAGGGGACTTTAACACTCCACTTTCACCAATGGACAGATCATCCAAAATGAAGATAAATAAGGAAACACAAGCTTTAAATGATACATTAAACAAGATGGACTTAATTTATATTTATAGGACATTCCACCCAAAAACAACAGAATACACATTATTCTCAAGTGCTCATGGAACATTCTCCAGGATGGATCATATCTTGGGTCACAAATCAAGCCTTGATAAATTTAAGAAAATTGAAATTGTATCAAGTATCTTTTCCGACCACAATGCTATGAGACTAGATATCACTTACAGGAAAAAAATCTATAAAAAATACAAGCACATGGAGGCTAAACAATACACTACTTAATAACCAAGAGATCACTGAAGAAATCAAAGAGGAAATCAAAAAATATCTAGAAACAAATGACAATGAAAACATGACGGCCCAAAACCTATGGGATGCAGCAAAAGCAGTTCTAAGAGGGATGTTTATAGCTATACAATCCTACCTTAAGAAACAAGAAACATCTCAAATAAACAAGCTAACCTTATACCTAAAGCAATTAGAGAAAGAACAAAAAAACCCCAAAGTTAGCAGAAGGAAAGAAATCATAAAGATCATAAAGATCATATCAGAAATAAATGAAAAAGAAATGAAGGAAATGATAGAAAAGATCAATAAAACTAAAGATCAATAAAACTAAAAGTTGGTTCTTTGAGAAGATACACAAAATTGATAAACCTTTAGCCAGGCTCATCAAGAAAAAAAGGGAGAAGACTCAAATCAATAGAATTAGAAATGAAAAAGGAGAAGTAACAACTGACACTGTAGATATACAAAAGATCATGAGAGATTACTACAAGCAACTATATGCCAATAAAATGGACAACCTGGAAAAAATGGACAAATTCTTAGAAATGCACAACCTTCCGAGACTGAACCAGGAAGAAACAGAAAATATGAACAGACCAATCACAAGCACTGAAATTGAAATTGTGATTAAAAATCTTCCAACAAACAAAAGCCCAGGACCAGATGGCTTCACAGGTGAATTCTATCAAATATTTACAGAAGAGCTAACACCTATCCTTCTGAAACTCTTCCAAACTATAGCAGAGGGAGGAACACTCCCAAATTCATTCTACGAGGCCACCATCACCCTGAGACCAAAACCAGACAAAGATGTCACAAAGAAAGAAAACTACAGGCCAATATCACTGATGAACAGAGATGCAAAAATCCTCAACAAAATAGTAGGAAACAGAATCCAACAGCACAATAAAAGGATCTTACACCATGATCAAGTGGGGTTTATTCCAGGAATGCAAGGATGCTTTAATATACACAAATCAATCAATGTGATACACCATATTAACAAACTGAAGGAGAAAAACCATATGATCATCTCAATCGATGCAGAGAAAGCTTTTGACAAAATTCAACACCCATTTATGATAAAAACCCTGCAGAAAGTAGGCATAGAGGGAAATTTCCTCAACATGATAAAGGCCATATATGACAAACCCACAGCCAACATTGTCCTCAATGGTGAAAAATGAAACCATTTCCACTAAAATCAGGAACAAGACAAGGTTGCCCACTCTCACCACTATTATGCAAGATAGTTTTGGAAGTTTTAGCCACAGCAATCAGAGAAGAAAAAGAAATAAAAGGAATCCAAATCGGAAAAGAAGAAGTAAAGCTGTCACTGTTTGCAGATGACATGATACTATACATAGAGAATCCTAAAGATGCTACCAGAAAACTACTAGAGCTAATCAATGAATTTGGTAAAGTAGTAGGATACAAAATTAATGCACAGAAATCTCTAGCATTCCTATACACTAATGATGAAAAATCTGAAAGTGAAATTAAGAAAATACTCCCAGGGCTTCCGTGGTGGCACAGTGGTTGAGAGTCCGCCTGCCAATGCAGGGGACACGGGTTCATGCCCCGGTCCGGGAGGATCCCACATGCCGCAGAGCGGCTGGGCCCGTGAGCCACGGCCGCTGGGCCTGTGCGTCTGGAGCCTGTGGTCCACGACAGGAGGGGCCACAGCAGTGAGAGGCCCGCGTACTGCAGATAAAAAAAAAAAGAAAAAGAAAACACTCCCATTTACCATTGCAGCAGAAAGAATAAAGTATCTAGGAATAAACCTACCTAAGGAGACAAAAGACCTGTATGCAGAAAATTATAAGACACTGATGAAAGAAATTAAAGATGATACAAATAGATGGAGAGATATACCATGTTCTTGGATTGGAAGAATCAACATTGTGAAAATGACTCTACTACCCAAAGCAATCTACAGATTCAATGCAATCCCTTCAAACTACCACTGGCATTTTTCACAGAACTAGAACAAAAAATTTCACAATTTGTATGGAAATGCAGAAGACTCCAAATAGGCAAAGCCATCTTGAACAAGAAAAACGGAGCTGGAGCAATCAGGCTCCCTGACTTCAGACTATACTACAAAGCTACAGTAATCACGACAGTATGGTAATGGCACAAAAACAGAAATATAGATCAATGGAACAGGATAGAAAGCCCGGAAATAAACCCATGCACATATGGCCACCTTATCTTTGATAAAGGAGGCAAGAATATACACTGGAGAAAAGACAGCCTCTTCAATAAGTGACGCTGTGAAAACTGGACAGGTACATGTAAAATTATGAGATTAGAACACTCCCTAACACCACACACAAAAATAAACTCAAAATGGATTAAGGACCTAAATGTAAGGCCAGACACTCTAAAACTCTTAGAGGAAAACATAGGCAGAACACTCCATGACATAAATCACAGCAAGATCCTTTTTGACCCACCTCCTAGAGAAATGGAAATTAAAACAAAAATAAACAAATGGGACCTAATGAAACTTAAAAGCTTTTGCACAGCAAAGGAAACCATAAACAAGACCAAAAGACAACCGTCAGAATGGGAGAAAATATTTGCAAATGAAGCAACTGACAAAGGATTAATCTCCAAAATTTATAAGCAGCTCATGCAGCTCAATATCAAAAACAACGAACAACCCAATCCAAAAATGGGCAGAAGACCTAAACAGACATTTCTCCAAAGAAGATATACAGATTGCCAACAAACACATGTAAGAATGCTCAACATCATTAATCATTAGAGAAATGCAAATCAAAACTACAATGAGATATCATCTCACACTGGTCAGAATAGCCATCATCAAAAAATCTACAAAAAATAAATGCTGGAGAGGGTGTGGAGGAAAGGGAACCCTCTTGCACTGTTGGTGGGAATGTAAATTGATACAGCCACTATGGAGAACAGTATGGAGGTTCCTTAAAAAACTAAAAATAGAACTACCATACAACCCAGCAATCCCACTACTGGGTATATACCCTGAGAAAACCATAATTCAAAAAGAGTCATGTACCACAATGTTCATTGCAGCTCTATTTACAATAGCCAGGACATGGAAGCAACCTAAGTGTCCATCAACAGATGAATGGATAAAGAAGATGTGGCACATATATGCAATGGAATATTACTCAGCCATAAAAAGAAATGAAACTGAGTTATTTGTAGTGAGGTGGATGGACTTAGAGTCTGTCATACAGAGTGAAGTAAGTCAGAAAGAGGAAAACAAATACCGTATGCTAACACATATGTGTGGAATCTAAGAAAAAAAAGTCATGAAGAACCTAGGGACAAGATGGGAATAAAGACACAGACCTACTAGAGAAAGGACTTGAGGATATGGGGAGGGGTAAGGGTAAGCTGTGACAAAGTGAGAGAGTGGCATGGACATATATACACTACCAAACGTAAAATAGATAGCTAGTGGGAAGCAGCCACATAGTACAGGGAGATCAGCTCAGTGCTTTGTGACCACCTAGAGGGGTGGGATAGTGAGGGTGGGAGGGAGGGAGACACAAGAGAGAAGAGATATGGGAACATATGTATATGTATAACTGATTCACTTTGTTATAAAGCAGAAACTAACACACCATGGTAAAGCAATTATACTCCAATAAAGATGTTAAAAAAAATGACACAAATGAATTTATTTACAAAACAGAAATAGACTGACAGACATAGAAAACAAACTTATGGTTACCAAAGGGGAAAGGGGAGAGGAGAGATAAATTAGGAGCTTGGGATTAACACATCCACACTACTATATATAAAATAGATAAACAACAAGGACCTACTGTATAGTACAGGGATTTATATTCAATACCTTGTAATAACCTATAATGGAAAAGAATCTTATAAAGAATATTTATCTGAATCACTCTGCTGTATACCTGAAACTAACACAACATTGTAAATCAACTATTTTACAATAAAAACAAAGCTGTTTCTTTTTAAAACAATAAAATTGATAAGCTGTATTCATACTAAGAAAGAAAAGACAGAGGACACAAATTACTAATATAAGAAAAGAAAGAGGAGACATCACTACAGATCCCATGGATATTGAAAAGATACTAAAGGAATACTATGAAAAACACTATGCCCATAAATTTGATAACCTAGATGAAATGGACCAATTTCTTGAAACACACAATCTGCCAGAATTCACACAAGAAGAAAAATACCTTCTGAATACACCTATATCTATTAAGGAAATTGAATCAATAATAATTACTAACGTTCCAAAACAGAAAGCACCAGTCCCAGATGGGTTCACTGGTGAATTCTACCAAACATTTTAGGAAGAAATTATATCAATTCTCTACAATGTATTTCAGAGGATAGAAGCAGAGGTAATAATTCCTAACTTATCCAATATCATTACCCTAATATCAAAACCGGAAGAAGACATTACAAGAAAAGAAAACTACAGACCAATATCTCTCATGAACATAGATGCAAACAGCCTCAACAAAAATATTAGCACGTTGGATCCAACAATATATTAAAAGATTGATACACCAAGACCAAGTGGGAATTATCCCAGGTATGTAAGGATGTTTCAACATTTGAAAATCAATTAATGTAATCCATGACATCAACAGAAAAAAAATATATCACATTATCATATCAGTAGACGCAGAGAAGCATTTGGCAAAATCCAATACCTATTCATGATCAGATCTCTCAGTAGAGAATGGACTTGAGGATATGGGGAGGGGGAAGGGTAAGCTGTGACAAAGCGAGAGAGAGGCATGGACATATATACACTACCAAACGTAAGGTAGATAGCTAGTGGGAAGCCGCCGCATAGCACAGGGAGATCAGCTCGGTGCTTTGTGACCGCCTGGAGTGGGGGGATAGGGACGGTGAGAGGGAGGGAGACGCAAGAGGGAAGAGATATGGAAACATATGTATATGTATAACTGATTCACATTGTTATAAAGCAGAAACCAACACACCATTGTAAAGCAATTATACTCCAATAAAGATGTAAAAAAAAAAAAAAAGAATATCTATTTGAGAAACTAGAAGCTTTCCCACTAAGATCAGAAACAAGGTAAAAATGTTCCTTCTAATTACTCCTTTTCAACATTATACTGGAAGTCCTGGATAATACAATAAAACAAGAAGAGGGAATAAAAGATATACAGACTTGGAAGGAAGAAATAAACCTGTCTTTGTTTGCAGATGACATTGTCTATATAGAAATTCTGAAAGAATGGACCAAAAAAAAAAAAAAAAAAAACCTCTTTGAACTAATGGGCAATTATAGCAAGGTTGCAGGATACAATGTTAATATACAAAAATCAATTGCTTTCCTATTTTCCAGCAATGATCAAGTGGAATTTGAAAATAAAAACATAATACCATTTACATTATCACCAAAGGAATGAAATACTTATTATAAATTGAACAAAATATGTATAAGATCTATATTAGAAAAATTACAAAACTCTGATGACTAACAATATACATTTATTACTCATTATATGAAACAACTAAATAAATGAAGAGATATTCCACGTTCATGGATAAGGAAACAATATTGTCAAGATGTAAGTTCTTCCCAAATTGATCTATAGATTCAATGCAATCCTAATCAAAATCCCAGCAAGTTATTTTGTGGATATCAACAAACTGTTTCTAAAGTTTATATAAAGAAGTAAAACCCCAGAATAGCCAACACCATATTGAAGGGGAAGAACAAAGTTGGAGGATTAACACTACCCAACTTCAAGATTTACTATAAAGCTACAGTAATCAAGACCATGTAGTATTGGTGAAAGAAAAGACAGATAGATCAATGAAAACCAATAGAAAGTCCATAAATAGACAACATAAATATAGCCAACTGACCTTGACAAAGAAAAAAGGCAATACAATGAAGCAAAACAGTCTTTTCAACAAATGGTGCTGGCAGGCAGCTTAAATATGGTTAAAAATGGCGGAGCGGGGGCATTCCAGCAGGTAATGCAGGAAATATATTAATCAACATTAGTGATCAGATCCTGATGAGGTCCAAAAAAATTAAGAGAAGAGAGCATAGTAATTCTGCCATGCCGAGCTGTGAACAGCCCTTGCACTTTGCTTTTCACTGCAAGACTTCTCTCTCCCTCAACTTGAACTTAAGCTTCTTCAGACACAAAGAATACTATGGGTGAAGTTCTTAGAGACTCTGTGAATGGGTGGGGCTTCAGCAAACGCAACATTTGGTTAGGTCAATGGTACACAGTCTTGAAAAAAATAGAAAATGTGTTAATTTTGACTCTGTTGTGGGTATTTGGTAACCGGGCTCTGTCTGGGCTACTTTCCCAGTTGCCCACAAAGGGCCTTTCTTCACCTCTCAGCTCCTGACTAATATATCTTCTCATTTTGAATCAAACTTAATAAGGCACTTCTAGGCACTCAGTCCCTGAATCAAGTGTCACTTTACTACTGAGACCACCCCCCATAGCTAATGTCTCTTATCGTGATTTCAATCTATTATATCAACTTATGCCACCTTCCTCACAAACACTGTTTTAGAAAGTGTCTTGGACTTCCCTGGTGGCACAGTGGTTAAGAATCCACCTGCCAATGCAGGGGACATGGGTTCAAGCCCTGGTCCGGGAAGATCTCACATGCCACAGAGCAACTAACTCCATGTGCCACAACTACTGAGCCTGCGTGCTGCAACTACTGAAGCCCGTGAGCCTAGAGCCCATGCTCCACAACAAGAGAAGCCACCACAGTGAGAAGCCCGCGCACTGCAACAAAGAATAGCCCCCACTCGCTGCAACCAGAGAAAACCCGCACACAGCAACGAAGACCTAACGCAGCAAAAAATAAAATAAATAAATTTATTTTAAAAAAGAAAGTGTCTTATGAAGTTTTTCTTTTTAAATTTCCTGTCTCTCCTCTAGAATATAAGGATATTTAGGCTCAAATCACTGTGTCCTCAGTGCCTGAAGTTAAGGCATAAATATGGCTTCTGTCTTGAAATGGAAGTAATAGGTAAAAGTTAATAGGCAGACCAAATACAAGTTAGTAATTTAATAAATGATTTTATTAACTTCCAAAAAAGAATGGTGCTGGAACAACTGGTAATCCATGGGCAAAAAAATGAATCTAAACACAGACCATACGCCCTTCACAATTAACTCTAAATGCGTTACATATCTAAATGTGAAATGCAAAACTATAAATCTTCAATAATTAAGAGAAAACCTAGATGACCTTGGGCATGGTGATGACATTTTAGATACAATAGCAAGGGCACCTTACATGAAAGAAATAGTTGATAAGCTGGACTTCATTAAAATTTAAAACTTCTGCTCTGTGATAGATAATGTCAAGAAATGAGGAGACAAACCAAAAATAGTAGAAAATATTCATAAAAGACATATCTGATAAAGAATTTTTATCAAAAGTATACAAAGAACCCTCAAAACCCACCAATAAAAAAAACAATTTGATTTAAAAATGGGCCAAATAACTTAACAGACATGTCATCAAAGAAGATATACACATAGTAAGTAAGCATATGAAAAGATGTTCAACATCATGTGTCATCAGGGAAATGCAAATTAAAAGAACAATGAGATACCACAACATGCCTATTAGATTGGCCGAAATCCAAAAGTCTGACAATACCAAATGCTGGTGAGGATGTGGAACAAAAAGAACTCTCATTCAATGCTGCTGAGAATGCAAAATAGTATAGCCACTCTGGTAGACAGTTTGGCAGTTTCCTATAAAACTAAACATATTCTTACCATACAATCCTGCAGTCACACTCCTTGGTATTTAACCAAAGGAACTGAAAACCTATATCCACAAAAAATCTGCACATGGATATTTATAGTAGCTTTATTCATAATTGCCAAAACTTGGAAGCCATCAAGATGTCTTTCAGTAGGAGAATGGATAAAGAAACTATGGTAGGACTTCCCTGGTGGTGCAGTGGTTAAGAATCCGCCTGCAAATGCAGGGGACATGGGTTCGAGCCCTGGTCTGGGAAGATCCCACATGCCGCGGAGCAACTAAGCCCGTGTGCCACAACAACTGAGCCTGCACTCTAGAGCCCATGAGCCACAACTACTGAGCCCATGTTCCACAGCTACTGAAGCTTGTGAGCCTAGAGCCCGTGCTCTGCAACAAGAGAAGCCACTGCAATGAGAAGTCTGTGCACCACAACAAAGAGTAGCCCTCACTTGCCGCAACTAGAGAAAGTCCATGCACAGCAACGAAGACCCAACGCAGCCAAAAATAATTTTTTTTAAAAAAAGAAAGAAAGAAACTATGGTACATCCAGACAATGGAATATTATTCAGCACTAAAAAGAAATGAAATATCAAGTCATGAAAAGACATGGAGAATATGTATTAAATGTATATTACTAAGTGAAAGAAGCCAGTGTGGAAAGACTACAGTTGACTCCTGAACAATGAGGGTTTGACCTATGTGGTTCCACTTATATATAAATATTTTCAATACTAAATACTACAGTACTACAGTGTCTGTGCTTCGTTGAATATGCATTTGGAGAGGAATCGCAGATACAGAAGGCTGACCAAAAGTTACATTCGAATTAACCCTTGCATTGTTCAAGGGTCAACTGTACGTAGTGTATGATTCCAACTATATGACATTCTGGAGAAGGCAAAACTATGGAGACAGTAAGAATATCAGTTGTTACCAGGGGATGGACTGTGGGAAAGGCAGAGAGATGAGCAGGCAGAGCACAGAGGACTTTTTAGGGCAGTAAAAATATTTTCTACAATACTATAATGATGGATATGTAAATGAGCTTTGCAAATGGGCTTTTGTATGTGTTGGGGCATGCCTTCAACATTTAGCCCAGTTAGTTTACAACTCTACCTTAGTTCTCACTTTCTACTTGCATAGAAATCAGCCAGAGGTGAGAGCTAGGGCCTTACCAGGTATTTTCTGACTGTGTGCTTAGCCCTGCACATATACTTGTCCTTCTAGATTCCAGGAATATGTGGGAGCTTTTCAAAGTGCAAATTCCCCAAAGCATCTCATGTCCCAGGCTTTCCTCTGAGCTTTTTGGTTATTTTACCACTTGCCCCACAGCTATACTTTGTCCCAGGTGGCAGTGACAAATATGTGTGCCTTTAAATGTTTTCAACCCTCCCCTGGATTACCATCTCAGCCCTGGGAGAGTTCCCTTGGGCAAAATAAAGGCATGCCCTTTAAGCTGGTCCTTCAGGGAGTCACCAGACAGGTCAAAACCACAATTCTTTGATAATAATGTCCATTCTGCTCATCTGGTACTATGTCCCTGTACTGGAAATGTGTACTACCTTCAAAGCCTCCACCAAGGTGGAGGAGAGTGAGAAGAAAACAGGGGAAGTTAAAGTGCCACAAAGCTCTCTTACCGAGATTCAGGGGTTTTTTTTCAACTTTTTGATTAACCATGTTGTGTTAGTTTCAGGTGTACAACAAAGTGATTCAGTTATCCATATACATGTATCTATTCTTTTTCAAATTAATTTCCCCTTTAGGTTGTTACATAATATTGAGGAGAGTTCCCTGTGCTATTCAGTAGGTCCTTGTTTGTTATCCATTTTAAATATACCAGTGTGTACGTGTCAATCCCAAACTCCCTAACTGTCCCTCCCCACCCCTTCCCCCCGGTAACCATAAGTTCATTCTCTCAGTCTGTAAATCTGTTTCTGTTTTGTAAATAACTTCATTTGTATAATTTTTTTACATTCCACATATAAGCAATATCATACAATATTTCTCTCTCTCTGTCTGACTTACTTCACTCAGTATGACAATCCCTAAGTCCATCCATGTTGCTGCAAATGGCATTATTTCATTCTTTTTAATGGCTGAGTAATATTCCATTGTATATATATACCACAAATTGATTAAGTGTTCCCCTTGCTGCTGTAAGCTTTTTCATTAGTTTCCAGAGTTTTGAAAAACTTGAGTTTGACATTTTTTGCAAGCTTATCACTGCTCTTCTGGGGGATGTGCTTTGGGAGTTTCCTATTCTGCCATTTTTGCTTATGTTACTCAGCATTGATTTATATTTAATGTTAAACCAACCTTGCATTCCTGGGAGGGAAATCCACTTGGTCATGATTAATTATCCTTTTTACATGTTGTTGCATTTTATTTGTTAAACTTTTAAAAATTTGTGAATGTATGTTTATGAGGAATTTTGATCTGTGATTTTCTTTCTTGTGATGCTATTGTGTGGTTTTGATGGCAGAGTAAAATTGGCCTCATAAAATGAGTTGAGAAATATTTCTCCTGCTTCAATTTTCTGGAAGGTTTTTGTAGAATTGGTATTATTTCTACCTTTAATAGAATTTACCAATGAAGCCATCTAGCCCTGGAGTTCCTTTCTGAGCTTTTGAACTACAAAATCAATTGCTTTAATAGATATGCAGATAACAAAGTTGTTCATCTCTTCTTAAGTGAGCTTTGATAGTTTGTGTCTTTTATGGAAACTTTCCCACTTTTTTCTAAGCTGTCAAATCTATAGGCATAAAGTTGTTTATAATACTCCTTTATTATCCCTTTAATATCTTTAGAATATCTGTTGGTGTCATTTGTGCCTTTTTTTCTTTTTTCCTTATCACTTTGACTAGCTTGTTATCCATTTTATTAATCTTCTCAAAGTACCAACTTTGGTTTCATTCATTTTCCTTATAGTTATTCTTTCTTTTATTTCATTGATTCTTGCTCTGATGTTTATTATTCCCTTTCTTCTGCTTACTTGGGTTCATTTTATTTATTTATTTTCTATTTCTTAAGGTTGAAACTGAGGTCATTGATTTCAGCAGTTTCTTTTTTTATTAATTTTATTGGAGTATATTTGCTTTACAATGTTGTGTTAGTTTCTTGCTGTACAGCAAAGTGAATCAGTCATACATATACATATATCCACTCTTTTTTATTTTTTTAATTTATTTTTAAATATTTATTTATTTAGGCTGGGCCAGGTCTTCATTGTGGCACACGGGATCTTCATTGCAGCATGTGGCATCTTTTAGTTGTGGCATGCAGGCTCATAGCTGTGGCATGTGGACCTCTTAGTTGCGGCATGTGGACTTCTTAGTTGTGGCATGCGGACTCTTAGTTGTGGCATATGGACTCTTCGTTGCAGTATGCATGTGGGATCTAGTTCCCTGACCAGGGATGAAATCCAGGGCCCCTGCATTGGGAGCATGGAGTCTTACCTACTGGACCACCAGGGAAGTCCCTATCCACTCTTCTTTAGATTTCCTCCACATTTAGGTCACCATAGAGCATTGAGGAGACCTTTCTTGTTTTTTGTTTTGTTTTTTTTTTTTTTGCGGTACGCGGGCCTCTCACTGTTGTGGCCTGTCCCGTTGTGGAGCACAGGCTCTGGATGCACAGGCTCAGTGGCCATGGCTCACGGGCCTAGCCACTCTGCAGCATGTGGGATCTTCCTGGACCGGGGCACGAACCCACGTCCCCTGCATCGGCAGGCAGACTCTCAAGCACTGCACCACCAGGGAAGCCCCCTTTCTTGTTTTCTAATAGGCTTTTAGTCTTATAAATTTCCCTCTAAGTAGTAACTGAGCAGCATCCTACAAATTTTGATATGTTGCATTTTAATTTTCATTCCATTCAAAATACATCAGAATTGCCTTTCTGGTTTCTTACTCCTTTTATTTTTTTTCTTTTTTTTTTCTTCAGTATGCGGGCCTCTCACTGATATGGCCTCTCCCGCTGCGGAGCACAGGCTCTGGACGCACAGGCTCAGCGGCCATGGCTCACGGGTCCAGCCGCTCTGCGGCATGTGGGATCCTCCCAGACCGGGGCACAAACCCGCGTCCCCTGCATCGGCAGGCGGACCCTCAACCACTGCGCCACCAGGGAAGCCCTGCTTTTCTGGTTTCTTTTTGACCTATGTGTTCTTTATAATTGTGCTACCTAGCTTTCAAATATTTGAGATTTTCCAGATACCTTTCCATTACTGATCTCTAATTTATGTCTGTTGTGATCATAGAATATATTTGCATGATTTGAATCATTTTAAATTCATTGAGAATTCTTTTCTGGTCCAGAATATGGTCTGTCTTGGTAAACATCCCCTGTGCACTTGAAAACAGTGTGCATTCTGCTTTTACTAGGTACAGTGTTCTATAAATGTCAATTAGGTCAAGTTGGTTGATAATATTGTTCAAGACTTTTATATCCTTCCTGATTTCCTATCTACTTGTTCTATCAATTATTGAAAGAATATTGTTGAAATCTCCAACTCTAATTTTGAATTTCTACATCTACTTTCAGTTTTATCTATTTTTTCTTTATGTATTTTGACAATGTTATCAGGTGCATAAACAGTTAAGATTGTTATGTCTTCTTGATGAATTGACATTCTTTATTCCTAGTAATATTCCTTGCTCTGAAACCTACTGTTTCTTGTATTAAAATAGCAATTCCAGATTCCTTTTGGCTCCATTAGCATGGTTTATTTTTCCAAACATTTTACTTCTAACTTATTAAAGTGGGTTTCTTGTAAGCAACATATAGTTGTGTCTTGCCTTTCTATACAATGACAAACTCTGCCTTTTAATTGCAGTGCTTAGACCATTTATATTTAATGAGATTATTGGTATGGTCAGGTGTCAATCTACCATCTTTCTAATTTAAAAAAAAATGTATCTCATCTATTCTTTCCATTTTTTTCTATTTCCTGACTTCTTTTGAATTGAATTTCTTTTTATGAATCCATTTTATCTTCTATGGTTACTTATTAACTAAAATCCTTTGTTGTACTATTTTACTGGTTGCTTTAGAGTTTGTAGTATACATTCTTAACTTATCAGAGACTACTTCCAAGTAATATTCTCCCATTTCACCTTATAACAGTTTACTTCTTCCCACCTTATGTTATTGTTGTCATAAATGTATTTCTATGTTATAAACCCCCAATACATTGTTCATATTTTTGCATTATAAAATCAACTGCCTTTTAAAGAGATTTCAATAATAACATTAAAGTATTTTATATTTATTTACACAGTTATTCTCTCATTCTTCATTCCTTTGTTTATGTTTAGATTTCCAACTGGAATCATTTTCCTGCTGCCTAAAGGATCTTCTTCTAAAATGTCTTGTAGTGCAGGTCCACTGGTAATAAATTTTCTGCTTTTATGTGTATGAAAAAGTCTTTATTATACCTTTATTTTTGAAGGATAGTTTTGTCTTCTCATTTGCACTGGGTCCAATGTGAAGTCTGCTGTCACTTTTATCTTTGTTTCTCTATCTAAAATGTCTTTGTTCCTCTGGTTTTCTTCAAGATTTTCTCTTTATTACTGACTTTAATAAATTTTGATTATAATGTATTTCTTGTGCTTGAAGCTTACAATTTTCAACTAATTTGAAAAAAATATTGCCCATTATTTATTCAAATATTTTTCTTTCCCTACTTCTCTTCCCTTTCAGGGAATCCAATTACACATATATTAGACTACTTGAAATTGTCCCACAGCTAACTGATTCTCCATTATTTCCTGTCTTTTTTCTCTGTGTGTTTCATTTTGGAGAGTTTCTCTTACGGCCATTAAGTTCATTAATCTTTTCTTCAGCAATGTCTAACATGTTATTAATCCCACCCAGTGGATTTTTTAAAAATCTCAGACACTGTAGTTTTCATCTCTAGTGGTTGAATTTGTGTCTCTTTTAAGATCTTCCATGTCTCTGCTAAATCTTTCTTCTAGCTTCTTGAACATATGGAATATCATCATAATAGTTTAATGTTCTTTTCTACTAATTCATGCACTGGAGTTATTTTTTAGTCAGTGTCCATTGACTGATTTTTCTCCTCTTGCTGGGTTGTACTTTTCTGCTGTTTCACATCTCTGTTAAATTTTTATTAGGTGCCAGATATTATCAATTTACCTTAATGGACACTGGATATTTTTGTATTCCCATGGATATCCTTGAGTTTTGTTCTAAGAAATAGCTAAGTGAGTTGAAAACACTTTGATCCCTTTGGGTCTTGCTTTAAGCGTCACTAGGTAGAACTAAAGCAGTAAATAGTCTAAGGCTAATTTTGTACCCCCTACTAAGGCAGACCTCTTCTGAGATTACTATCTGATACCCTATGAATTATGAGGTTTTCCACTCTGGCTGGTATAAATTAGAACTATTCCCATTACTGTTTGATCACTGTATATTGTTCCTTCTAACCCTTTAGAGTGGTTCTTTCTTTGGTCTGTAATAGTTTTCTCACACATATGCACTAATCACTACACAACTACAGATTCAAGGAGGACCCTCTGCAGGTCTCCAGACTTCTCTAGGGAGAACGTTAAAGTACTTTACATCAGCTTTCTCCTCTCTGATGTTCTACCCTTCAAGCTTAATGACTTTTATTAGATATTGTGCCTCTCTAAAATGTATTAAGATTTTCTTTGTCATTAAGGCTATAATCATTCTTCACTCTGTGGCTTATGGTACAAACTCAAGGCTCTGAATCTCCAGGGCTCTTAGCCTTGTGAGGCTCAAAATCCTGTTCTCTTCTCTAGGTTATTAGCTCTTTTATCAGCTTTATAGTGCTTGCCTTGGAATTCAAAGCCAATAATTTGGCTCTTTTTTCTTGCTGGGTTCTTAGTTCTGTCTTCCCTTCAGTGAGGGAAAAAAATCTCAGCTTCTGAGTCTAGTTTTAATAGTATAAGGACTGCAAGGTAAAACAGAATTGTCAAAAAGGAAAATTTTCTATATTTCAAACTACTATCGCATTACACATGTTGGTAATTATTCTCCTCCTCCTCCTTCTTTTTAATCTCATTAAATGGCTTAATTTCTTGGCTTCTTATGCAATTCAGGGAAACATTGTCTTTGTACTCTAAAAGAATTATCACTGCTGGTCACTTCCAAGTTGGGTTACCTGAGACAAGTTAAACTTTTCCATTACCTCATTTGTAAAATAAGAATAATGACATGCGGCCTGTGAGGATTAAATTACTTATTATATGTGAAGTACCTGCCACTTTACATGATACATAATAGCATCTCAATAAATGTTAGGCTTTAGTGAGGAAATATTTTCACAATGCAAAAAAAAAAGTTCTTTAAGTGACTCATATATATGCTAAAGGCTTTATTTAGCTGATATGTATCAGGGAACACCTGAAAATCAGGTGGCTCCTCAATTGAAGCAGTGTCAGAGTTTTTACAGGATGTAGGAAACTATAAGTCCTTGCAATTTTCGTTTAGGAAACAGGGTTTTGTTTGTTTGTTTTACTTTAACTGAAACTTGAGATTGGGGGTTACACCTGTTTTCATGCTTCTGCTTGGGATTAGTTGGTGCAATCCTAATAACCATTAGAACAGTATTGTCTGAGAATTGTTTTTGTAAGATATATATATCTTGCAAAAGTATATATCATTTATACTGAAACATTTTAATATAACTTTATGACTACAAAAGTAATAAACTTAAAAAACAAAACTGAAGTATCAAGAAGAAAAAACAAAACAAAACAACATCACCCAAGAAAAACACCGTTAACATTTTGCATTATGTCTCTCTGATTTTTCTGTGCATTTGTAACCCAGATACATCTACTCCGTCATTAGCTGGCTCTGGGTTCCTAGAAAATGTTTCCTTTCCCTATACTTCCCCCTTCGAGTTCTCTCTCTCAATTGACAGAGAGAGAGAAAGAGAGACAGAGAGAGGGAGAGACAGAAAGGGACAGAGACAGAGAGACAGAGAAGGGGAAGGGAGGGGAGGGGAGGAGAGGAGGAGGGAGAGAAAGGGATAGAGACAGAGAAAGAGAGAAGGGGAAGGGAGGGGAGGGGAGGGAGGGGAGAGAAGGTGAGGGAGAAGAGGAAAAGATAAAAAAAAGCTTAAGTAAGCTGACTTCACTGCAGATTTTTCTTTTTTTTTTAACATCTTTATTGGAGTATAATTGCTTTACAATGTTGTGTCAGTTTCTGCTGTATAACAAAGTGAATCAGCTATATATATAGATATATCCCCATATCCCCTCCCTCTTGCACCTCCCTCCCACCCTCCCTATCCCACCCCTCTAGGTGGTCACAAAGCACTGAGCTGATCTCCCTGTGCTACGCAGCTGCTTCCCACTAGCTATCTATTTTACATTTGGTAGTGTACATATGTCAATGCTACTCTCTCCCTTCGTCCCAGCTTACCCTTCCCCCCTCACCCTGTGTCCTCAAGTCCATTCTCTACTTCTGCATCTTTATTCCTGTCCTGCCCCTACGTTCATCTGAACATTTTTTTTAGATTCCATATATATGTGTTAGCATACAGTATTTGTTTTTCTCTTTCTGACTTACTTCACTCTGTATGACAGACTCTAGGTCTTTGGTGGGCATTCTCCACAGCTAATGAATTTAGAATTCATCTTAGACATTTTTATTTCCCCAAACTCTTCTTCAATGCAGCCTGCCCCAACTTCCTAGGTAACTCCCCTTTCCTAGCTCTGCTATCACTCTTTCCTTCCTGTACAACTCTTCTCTACCTCCTATATTCAAATTTACATACACAAATCTATCATGACAATCAACAAAAAAAGGGAAGTTTACCGATTTTTGAACTTGAACATCCAGCATGGAGTCTTAAACCTCACTCCAAGTAGTATATTAAGATATTTTCTCCAAATACTTACAGGACTCTCCCCAAATGGTGTTTTGGTAAATAATATTTTCTCCATATCATTACATATACACATACTCATACAGACATGCATTTCTTTTTCTTTTATAAAATTAGTTTTATCCTATTAATAAAGTTCTCTATTCTACTTTTATAGTCTACTAGATGTAGTGAGCATTTCTCATTTTATTATAGATTCTTTATAAACACTATTTTATAGCTACATGAAATTCCATCATACAATAAACCATAATGTCATGCATTAGGTTGAATAATATGAAATTGATATTTATGCATATCAATAACAATCAAATATATCAGCATTTTTATATGGTTCCACCTAATAACTATTTCCTTACTGTTGAGCATTTAGAATGCTTTTCACTTTTCCCATAATAATAAATGTTATGATTAGTATCTTTGTACACAAAACTTTGATGTTATCTCTGGCTAATATTTTAAGCCCATTCCTAGAAATGAGATTAAACTAGGTCAAACTGTATAAATAATAATTTAAAAATAACTGCTTTCCAAAAGTTGTACCTATTTCCATTAATATTGGCAGTTCAGGAGAGTCTCCATCTTACCATACCCTGGAGAGCGTTATTTTTGCTAAAAAACTGATACTCAGCAAATAGTGTTTCATTATTATTTATCTTTGAAATGATTTGATCACTGGTGAGAATGACCGATTTTTCATTTTCATTCGCTATATATAATCTTAGTTGTGTGTGTAATTCCTCTAATGATGTCCTTTGTCCAGTTTTTCCTTTAGCATTATTTTCAAAATAAGGATTCTTTGTTTATCATATCTGCTGCAAATATTTTATCACAATTTATTAAAAAAGACATTTATCTTTTTTAATTTCCAATGCCTTTATTTATTTTATTATTTTCTTATTCTCTTTTTATTCTCAACTATTGTATAGTTGATTTACAATGTTTCAGGTGTACAGCAAAGTGATTCAATTATATATATATATATACACATATATATATATATTCCTTTTCAGATTCATTTCCATTATAGGTTATTACAAGATATTGAATATAGTTCCCTGTGCTATACAGTCAGTCCTTGTTGTTTATCTATTTTGTATACTGTAGTTTGTATCTGATAATCCAAAATTCCAAATTTATCCCCCCCTTCCCCTTTGGTTACCATAAGTTTGTTTTCTAAGTCTGTGAGTCTATTTCTGTTTTATAAATAAGTTCATCTGTATAATTTTTTTAGATTCCACATAAAGCAATATATGATATTTGTCTTTGTCTGTCTGACTTACTTCACTTAATAAGATAATCTCTATGTCCATCCATGTTGCTGCAAATGGCATTATTTCATTCTTTTTTATGACTGAGTAATATTTCATTGCGTATATATACCACTTCTTCATCCATTCATCTGTTGATGGACATTTAGGTTGCTTCCATGTCTTGGCTATTGTAAATAGTGCTGCTGTGAACATTCGGGTGCATGTTATCTTTTCAAGTTAGAGTTTTCTCTGCATATACGCCCAGGAGTGGGAATGCTGGACCACATGGTAACTCTATTTTTAGTTTTTTAAGAAATCTCCATACTGTTCTCCATAGTGGCTGCACCAGTTTACATTCCCACCAGCAGTGCAGGAGGGTTCGCTTTTCTCCACACCTGCCCCAGCATTATTTGTAGACTTTTTCATCTTGGCCATTCTGACCTGTATAAGGTGATACCTCATTGTGGTTTTAATTTGCATGTCTCTAATAATTAGCGATGTTGAGAATCTTTCCATGTGCCTGTTGGCCATCTGTATGTCTTATTTGGAAAAATGTCTATTTAGATCTTCCGCCCATTTTTTGATTGGGTTATTTGTTTGATATTGAGCTGTATGAGCTTTTTGTATACTTTGGAGGTTAATCCTTTGTCAATCTCATTGTTTGTAAGTATTTTCTCCCCATTCTGTAGGTTGTCTTTTCTTCTTTTTCTTTTTTCTTTTTTTTTTTGGCCTCGCTGTGCAACATGCAGGATCTTACTTCCCTGATCAGGGATCGGACCCATGCCCCATGCAGTGGAAGCGCAGCATCCTAGCCACTGGACCACCAGGGAATTCCTCACTTTGTTTATGATTTCCTTTGCCACGCAAATCTTTTAAGTTTAATTAGGTCCCATTTGTTTATTTTTGTTTTGGTTTCCATTACTCTAGGAGACAGATCCAGTAAAATATTGTTATGATTTATGTCAAAGAGTGGCCTGCTTATGTTTTCTTCTGTGAGTATTGTAGTATCCAGTCTTACATTTAATCCATTTTGAGTTTGTTTTGGTATATGGTGTTAGAGAATGTTCCAATTTCATTCTTTTATATGTAGCTGTCCAATTTTCCCAGCACCACTTATTGAAGAGACTGTCTTTTCTCTATTGTATTTTCCTGCCTCCTTGTCATAGATTAACTGACCATAAGTGCATGGGTTTATTGCTGGGCTCTCCATTCTGTTCCCCTGATCTATGTGTCTGTTTTTGTGCCAGTACCATACTGTTTTGTAGTTTGTAGTATAGTCTGAAGTCAGGGAACCTGATTCCTCCAGCTCTGTTCTTTCTCAAGATTGTTTTGGCTATTTGGGGTCCTCTGTGTTTCCATACAGATTTAAAAATTTTTTGTTCCAGTTCTGTGAAAAATGCCATTGGTAATTTGACAGGGGTTGCCCTAAATCTGTAGACTGCCTTGGGTAGTACAGTCACTAACAACACTGATTCTTCCAATCCAAGAACATGGTATATCTTTCTATCTGTTTGTATGGTCTTCAGTTTCTTTCATCAGCGTCTTATAGTTTTCAGAGTACAGGTCTTTTCCCTCCTGAGGTAGGTTTATTCCTAGGATTTTATTCTTTTTGACGTGATGGTGAACGGTTTTGTTTCCTTAATTTCTCTTTTGGATAGTTCATTGTTGGTGTATAGAAATGCAACAGATTTATGTATGTTAATTTTGTATCCTGCAACTTTATCCAATTCATTGAGGACCTCTAGTAGTTTTCTGGTGATACCTTTAGGATTTTCTATGTATAGTATCATGTCATCTGCAAACAGTGACAGTTTTACTTCTTCCTTTCCGATTTGGATTCCTTTTATTTCCTTTGCTTCTCTGATTGCTGTGGCTAGGACTTCCAAAACTATGTTGAATAAAAGTGGTGAGAGTGGGCAGCTGTGTCTTGTTCCTGAGCTTAGATGAAATGTTTCAGCTTTTCACCATTGAGATGATAGCTGTGGATTTGTTATATATGGCCTTTATTATGTCGAGGTAGCTTCCCTCTATGCCTACTTTCTGGAGAGTTTTTATCATAAATGGATGTTGAATTTCATCAAAAGCTTTTTCTGCATCTACTGAGATGATCATATGGTTTTTATTCTTCAATTTGTTAATGTGGTGTATCATGTTGATTGATTTGCGGATATTGAAAAATCCTTGCATCCCTGGGATAAATCCCACTTGATCATGGCGTATGCTCCTTTTAATGTATTGCTGGAGTCAATTTGCTAGTATTTTGTTGAAGATTTTTGCATCTATGTTCATCAGTGATATTGGCCTGTAGTTTTCTTTTTTGTGATATCTTTGTCTGGTTTTGGTATCAGGGTGATGATGGCCTCATAGAATGATTTCAGAAGTGTTCCTTCTTCTGCAATTTTTTAGAATTGTTTAAGAAGGATGGGTGTTAACTCTTCTCTAAATGTATGGTAGAATTTACCTTTGAAACAATTGGGTCCTGGACTTTTGTTTGTTGGGAGTTTTTAATTTACTGATTCAATTTCAGTGCTGGTAACTGGTCTGCTCATATTTTCTATTTCTTTCTGGTTCAGTCTCGGGATAATGTACCTTTCTAAGAATTTGCCCATTTCTACTAGGTTGTCCATTTTATTGGTGTATAGTTGCTCATAGTAGTCTCTTATGATCCTTTGTATTTCTGTGGTGTCAGTTGTAACTTCTTTTTCATTTCTGATTTTATTGATTTGGGTCCTCTCCCTTTTTTTTCTTGATGAGTCTGGCTAAAGGTTTATCAATTTTGTTTGTCTTTTCAAAGAACTAGCTTTTGGTTTCATTGATCTTTTCCACTTTTTTTTAAAAATCTCTATTCACTTATTTCTGCTCTGATCTTTATGATTTCTTTCCTTCTACTAACTTTGGGTTTTGTTTGTTCTTCTTTCTCTTGTTGCTCTAGGTGTAAAGTTAAGTTGTTTATTTGAGATTTTTCTTGTTTCCTGAGGTAAGCTTGTATTGCTATAAACTTCCCTCTTAGAACTGCTTTTGCTGTGTCCCATAGGTTTTGGATCACCACGTTTTCATTTTCATTTGTCTCTAGGTATTTTTTTCCAATTTGATTTCTTCAGTGATCCATTGTTTGTTTAGTAGCATATTGTTTAGCCTCCATTTGTTTGTGTTTTTTGCAGTTTTTGATTGTAGTTGATTTCTAGTCACACAGCACTGTGGCAGAAAAGATGCTTGCTATGATTTCAATTTTCTTAGATTTACCAAGGCTTGTTTTGTGGCCTAGCATGTGATCTATCCTGGGGAATATTCCATGTGCACTTGAAAAGAATGTGTATTCTGCTCCTTTCAGGTGGAATGCTCTATAAATATCAATTAGGTCCATTTGGTCTAATGTGTTATCTAAGGCCTGTGTTTCCTTATTGATTTTCTGCCTGGAAGGTCTGTCCATTGATGTAAGTGGGGTGTTAAAGTCCCCTACTATTATTGTGTTACTGTCAGTTTCTCCTTTTATATTGAAGTTCTCTTTTGTTGGGTGCATATATATTTACAATTGTTATAACTTCTTGGATTAAGCCCTTGCTCATTATGTAGTGTACTTCTTTGTCTCCTGTAACAGTCTTTATTTTAAAGTCTATTTTGTCTGATATAAGAATTGCTACTCTGGCTTTCTTTTGACTTCCATTTGCATAGAATACCTTTTTCCAACCCCTCACTTTCAGTCTGCATATGTCTCTTTATCTAAAGTGAGTCTCTCATAGGCAGCAAATATATAGATCTTGGTTTTGTATCCATTCAGCCAGTCTATATCTTTTGGTTGGAGCATTTAGTCCGTTTGCATTTAAGGTAGTTATCAATATGTATGGTCTTATTGCCATTTTGTTAATGGTTTTGGATTTGTTTTTGTAGGCCTTTTTTTCCCTTTCTTCTTTTGTTCTCTTCTCTTGTGATTTGATGACAATCTTTAGTGTTATGTTTGGATTCCTTTTTCTTTTCTGTGTGTATATCTATTATAGATTTTTAGTTTGTGGTTACCATAAGGTTTTTGTAGAGCAGTTTATATGTATACATGATTGTTTTAAGTTGCTGCTCTCTTAATTACAAATGCATTTTAAAATCCTGCACTTGTACTCTCTTCCCCTCACAATTAATGTTTTTGATATTTACATCTAATTGCTTTGTGTGTTCCTTAACTACTTATTGTGGATACAGATTATTTTACTACCTTTGTCTTTCAACATTTCTACTAATTTTGCATGTGGATGATTTCCTACCTTTACTCTTTGTTTGCCTTTACCAGTGAGCTTTTTAATTTTGTCATTTTCTTTTTTCTAGTTGTAGCCCTTTCTTTTTCACCTAGAGAAGTTCCTTTAGCATTTGTTCTAAAGCTGGTTTGGTGATGCTAAATTCTTATAGCTTTTGCTTGTCTGTAAAGCTTTTTATTTCTCCATCAAATCTCAACAAGAGCCTTACTGGGTAGAGTATTGTTGGTTGTAAACTTTTCCCTTTCATCGCTTTAAATATATCATTCCAATCCCTTCTGGTATGCAGAGTTTTCTCTGAAAAAATCAGCTGATAGTCTTATGAGAGTTTCCTTGTATGTTATTTGTTGCTTTTCCCTTGTTGCTTTTAGTATTCTCTCTTTATCCATAAATTTTGTCATTTTGATTACAATGTGTCTTGCTGTGTTGCTCTTTCGGTTAATCCTGTATGGGACATTCTGCACTTCTTGGACTGGGGTGACTATATCCTTTTCCAGGGTAGGGAATTTTTCAGCTATTATCTCTTCAAATATTTTCTCAGGCCCTTTCTCTCTCTCTTCTTTTTCTGGGACCTCTATAATGCAAATATTAGTGTGCTTGATGTTGTCCCAGAGGTCTCTTAAACTGTTCTCATTTCTTTTCATTCTTTTTTCTTTTTTCTGTTCAGTGGCAGTGATTTCCACTACTCTGTCTTCTAGCTCACTGATCCATCCTTCTGAATCATTTAGTCTACTATTGATTCCTTCCAGTGTATTTTTCATTTCAGTTATTGTATTTTTCATCTCTGTTTGGTTGTTCTTTGTATTTTCTAACTCTTTGTTAAAAAACTTCTAACTTCTTGCTCTGTGTACCCATTCTCCTCCCGAGTTCTCTGATCATCTTTACAATAATTACTCTGAACTCTTTATCAAGTAGATTGCCTATCTACACTTCACTTAGTTATTCTGTGGCTTATCTTGTTCCTTCATCTGAAACATATTCCTCTGCTGCCTCATTTTGTCCAAGCTGCTACTTGTATTTTTATGTATGCGGAAGATTAGTTACATTTCTCGACCTTGGAGAAGTGGCCCTTTGTATGACGCATCATATGCATCACCCAAACTATATGGTCTAGGGGTTCATCCTAAGAGGGATACATGGGTCCTTCTCTTGTGCTGGTCTGGTAGGCCCTAGTCTGGTTGGTTGCTAGGCCCTGCCCTGTGTGGGTGCTGCTGGCTGCTGTTTAGAGGGGCCTGGTCATGAGCTGGCTGGTTGCAGCATCCTAGATGGCACCGGAGATGTGCTTGCTCACTGGTGGGCAGAGTCATGGTCCCGAAGACTCTGGGGCTGTTGCCCACCCACTGGCAGGTGAAGCCAGACCCTGGGGTTAGTGCCTGCTTACTGGCAGGCAGAGCTGGTTCGTGGAGTCTGGCTTCAGGGCCCAGGGATCCCAGAGCTTGTTTCAGATTATTGGGGGTGGTGGGATGTCAGTTCCTGACACAGTTGAGTACGGGGTCCGGAGTGTCGCAAAGGTTGTGTTGGCCTGCCAGTGGGCCAAGCCAGGACCCAGCTGATCACGGGTAGGGTCTGGCCTGCATTGCAGAATCATAGTTTTCTTGCTTCTGGTGTCTGCTCCTTGTTGGTTGAGGCTGGTCTAGAGGCTTGGTCTGGCTTCCCAATGGGAGGGGCCAGTGCCTGTCCACTTGTGGGTGGATCTGGGTCTTGCCCCTGTGGTGAGCAGGCCATGTCTAGGGGTAAGCCCAGAGGCAGCTGTAGGCTCTTTAGTCTTTAGGCAGCCTGTCTGCTGATGAGTGGGGCTGCATCCCTGCCCAGTTAGTTGTTTGGCCTGAGGTGTCCTATCACTGTCACCTGCATGTTGTTGGATGGGGCCAGGTCTTGGAGCTAATGAGCCAACATGTCAGCCACCAACAGCGTTCCCCAATATGTCTACCACCAGTGTCTATGTCCCCAGGGTGAGATGCAGCCACCCCCCACCTCTCCAGGAGACTCTCCAAGACCAGCAGGTAGGTCTGGCCCAGGCTTCTATCAACTTACTGCTTTTGCCCTGTGTCCAGGTGTGCATGAGATTTTACGTGCGCTCTTTAAGAGAAGTCTCTATTTTCCCCAGTCCTGTGGGGTTCCTGCAATTAAGCCCCACTGGCCTTCAAAGCCAAATGCTCTGGGGGCTCGTCTTCCCAGTATCAGACTCCTGAGATGGGAAGCCTGACGTGGAGTCCAGAACTCTTACTCCTGTGGGAGAAGAACCTCTGCAATATAATTATTCTCCAGTTTGTGGGTCGCCCACTGGGTGGTATGGGATTTGATTATATCATGAGTCCACCCCTCCTACTGGTCTTGTGTTTCCTTCTTTATGTCTTTAGCTGTAGAAGATTTTCTCTGGTAGATTCCCATCTTTTTTATTGGTGACTGTTATGCAGATAGTTGTGATTTTGGTGTGCTCATGAGAGGTGGTGAGCTCAGGGTCTTTTTATTCTGCCATCTTGGCCACTCTCTTGACATTTATCTTTTAACTTAAGGATTTTTTTTTTGATATACAGAAGTTTTAACTTTCAATGTAATCTACACAATTCCATCTATCTTTTTATACTTAAATAATCCCTTTGGGCGAGGGCTTCCCTGGTGGCACAGTGGTTAAGAATCCACCTGCCAATGCAGGGGACACAGGTCCAAGCCCTGGTCCAGGAAGATCCCACATTATGTGGAGCAACTAAGCCCGTGCACCACAACTACTGAGCCTGCACTCTAGAGCCTGCAAGCCACAACTACTGAGCCCATGTGCCACAATTACTGAAACCCACACGCCTAGCCCGTGCTCTGCAACAAGAGAAGCCACTGCAATGAGAAGCCTGTGCACCACAACAAAGAGTAGCCCCCGCTCGCCACAACTAGAGAAAGCCTGTGCACAGCAACAAAGACCCAACGCAGCCAAAAATAAATAAATTTATTAAAAAAATAATAATAATCCCTTAGGGCAGAGTCAACTAGGCATTCCTTTATCACACTTACTTAAACATAATAAATATTATTTTTATTCTAAAATTGTACCCCCAATTATAAATATCAGGTTCACAACATTAAAGCAGATGAACAAATATGAATGTATCTGTAAATTTCCTCATCAATAAAGAATCAAAAAATTTTAAGTTCATGTTATGAAAGTAGTGCAGAAGTATTGTCTACATAGGAGAAAAACACTAACAATCACAGATATTGACGTTTTCTTCCAACTCAAATATTATTCAGTTCATGGCCATAGCATCAATTTCAGTATTTGTTTTAGGATACTTTTTTGGTCCTGAAAAATAAGCTCATGTAACTTTCTATACTAGAAAAGTAATTAATTATCTAATCAAGCACTGCTCTTTACTTTTTCCCAAACCAAGTACCTAACTTGTTTTCAACATGAGTGAGTATCCCTACGACCTCTGCTTAACGCAGCCGATGAGTCCCACCTATGAAAACTATTAATCCATACTCAAAGGTCTCTTTCTACTCAGTTTTGCCTGAGTAGACAACCTAATTAAGAAATTAGGATTTAATGTTTAAGGCCATGATTTCTGTACTGTAGGAAAAATAAAATGCATGACAATACCCTAAAAGTAAGATACTTCCTAACCTCAGCGAAGTAAAGAGATGCTATTCACAACAAAATTTTAAATATTTACATAATGTTATTATATATTTAAAACCTCAAAAGTCTTGTTACTTATGTTGCCTTATATAATTGAAAAGTAGTAAGAGAGAATGGCATGGATAAACCTACCAAATATAGCACCTGCTGAAGTTCACCTACCACTTTAAAGTAATATAGCTCCCCCCAAAGAAGCCAGTTCTCTATATGTAATACACCAAAGGAATATGATCTTCAAAATTTTATTCCCTAAGGATTGCATCAGGGATAAAAAGAAAACTTTCAGCAAAAGATACTATTTCTACTGATCCCATGCACTGCTATATTAAAACAGGTGGAACAAAGGTAAATTCTGCATTTTATACTTACTATCTTTGTTTTTAAATTGAAGTACAGTTGATTTACAAGGTTGTGTTAATTTCTTCTGTACAGCAAAGTGACTCAGTTATACATATATATACATTCTTTTTTATATTCTTTTCCATTAATGGTATATCCCAGGATATTGAACGTAGTTCCCTGTGCTATACAGTAGGGATATATCTATCCATTCTATATATAATAGTTTGCATCTACTAACCCCAAACTCCCAGTCCATCCCTCCCCCAACTCCCTCCTCCTTGGAAACCACAAGTCTATTCTCTATGTCTGTGAGTCTGTTTGCATTTTATACTTTTTTTTGTTTTAATGTTGACTGACTGACTGGCTGCTGTTTTTTTTATTATTATTATTTTATTTATTTTTGTCTGCATCGGTTCTTCATTGCTGTGTGTGGGCCTTCTCTAGTTGCGGCAAGCAGGGGCTACTCTTCGATGCAGTGCACAGGCTTCTCATTGAGGTGGCTTCTCTTGTTGTGGAACACGGTCTCTAGGTGCACGAGCTTCAGTAGTTGTAGTACATGGGCTCAGTAGTTGTGGCTCACGGGCTCTAGAGCGCAGGCTAAGTAGTTGTGGCACATGGGCTTGCTCTGCGGCATGTGGGATCTTCCCGGACCAGGGCTCGAACCCATGTCCCCTGCATTGGCAGCCAGATTCTTTTTTTTTTTTTTTTCCCCCGATACACGGGCCTCTCACCATTGTGGCCCCTCCCGCCGCGGAGCACAGGCTCCGGACGCGCAGGCTCAGCGGCCATGGCCCACGGGCCCAGCCGCTCCGCGGCATGCGGGATCCTCGCAGACCGAGGAACGAACCCATGTCCCCTGCATCGGCAGGAGGACTCCCAACCACTGCGCCACCAGGGAAACCCGGCAGCCGGATTCTTAATCACTGCGCCACCAGGGAAGTCTGCATTTTATACTTATCAAATCTAGAAATGAAGATTAAATTCTATCCAACACAAAAGTAAGCAAAATTTTCTTTAATTCTTAAGATCTAGTAATCTAATAAGCCTTCTAAATAGAGAAGTTAAGCAAATCTAGAATGTAAGTTTAATATAGTAGAATAAAATGCAGAAGAATACAACTGAGTGGAGTACATGAAAATCTGAAACAATATTTTCAACGCAAAAATAAATCACTATGCATTTAAATTCCATTTTCATTTACCTATTGGATAAGTAGGAGCTTCAGAGACAGGAAATACTAGACCATTATTGCCCAAAGGCAACAGATAGACCCTTCAAGTAGCTTGTGGTTCTACTGTTCTAAGAACACATGTGATGTCTGAATTCTATTTGGGAAACACTGTGGTCTCAGAGGTGATATTTAGAAAGAAATATAATCTGGACGGACCTAGAGATTATCACACTACATGAAGTAAGCCAGACAGAGAAAGACAAATATCATATGATATCGCTTATTTGTGGAATCTTAAAAAAATGATACAAATGAACTTATTTACAAAACAGAATAGACCCACAGACATAGAAAACAAACGTATGGTTACCAAAGGGGGAAGGGGGGGACAGATAAATTAGGATTTGGGGATTAACATATACACACTACTGTATATAAAATAGAAAACCAACAAGGACCTACTGTATAGCATATGGAACTACATTCAATATTTTGTAATAACCTATAAGGGAAAAGAATCTAAAAAAGAATATATATATATATGTGTGTATATGTGTGTGTGTATATGTATGTATATATATAGCTGAATCACTGTGATATACACCTGAAACTAACATAACATAAATCAACTATACTTCAATTTAAAAAAAAAAGAAAGAAATATAATCCAACAATAACTACATAGTCATTTAGTTTTACTTACTGGTTTACTGTTTGTTGTTTCAATGTTTAAGAAAGGAATGTTTCAGAAGGCATCATTGATTATAAACAGAAAAGCATGTCAGTCTATCTATTTAAAATCTAAATGTAACACTAACTACAAATGGTGGTTAGATAAATGGTAACGACCAGATTTGTCTTTCCACCATTCAGTTCTGGTCTCAGTTCTGCCACTAATTAGATCATTAGATATGTAACCTTGGATGAGTCATCTAACCTCTGTGAGCTTGAATTTCCTAATATGTAAAATGAGGATATTGGACTAGATGATTCCAGATGAAATTCTAGCTATAAATATGATAATCTTATAACTATATTCCATTCACTTATCAGACATTCACTGAACATCAGTTATGTTCCAGGCACCAGGCTACATGTTGACTCTCAAAAACCAGTTCTACCATTTATTAAGGGTTTATATGACAGGCACTGTAGTAAATGTTTAACATATATTTTCTCATTTATTTTAATCTCCACAATAGTCTTAGAAAGTAGATGTTATTATAACCTACTTTAGCAAAAAAAAAAAAAGAGAGAGAGATCTAGAGGGTTTAAATAATATTGTGTTGGCCAAAAAGTGCCTTCAGTTTTTAAGTAAAAATAAAAGACTCATTTTTCATTTTCGCCAAGAACTTTATTGAACAACGTATTCACCCTTTTGTTCCACTACCATCTGCCAGTTTTCAGGCAACTTCATAATTCCTTCCTCCCAAAATTTTTTATCTTTTTAAGCACAGAACTGTTCCAGGTCCCCTTTACAGTCTTCCAGGGAATTGAAATTTTTTCCATTAAGAGAATTTTTAAAGACCAAAATAAATGGAAATCCAAAGGTGCCATGTCTGGTGACTATGGCAGATGAATCAGAATGTCCCAGCCAAACTGTAACCGTTTTTACCTGGTCTTTAAAGAAACATGCGGTCTTGTGTTATCCTGGTGGAAGATTATGCATTTTCTGTTGACTAATTCAGGATGCTTTTCGTCAAGTGCTGCTTTCAGTTGGTCTAATTGGGAGCAGTACTTGTTGGAATAAATCGTTTGGTTTTCCAGAAGGAGGTCATAATAGAGGACTCCCTTCCAATCCCACCATATACACAACATCACCTTCTTTGGATGAAGACTGGCCTTTGGTGTGGTTGGTGGTGGTTCATTTCGCTTGCCCCATAATCTCTTCTGTTCCACATTATCGTACATTATCCACCGTCACAATTTGTTTTAAACACAGAACATTTTTGTTAGGTTTCAGTAGAGAATCACATGCAGAAATATGGTCAAGAAGGTTTTTTTCACTTAACTTATGAGGAACCCAAACATCAAAGTGATTAACATAACCAAGCTGGGGCAAATGATTTTCAAAGCTTGATTTGGATACTTTGAGCATGTCGACTATCTCCCGAGTGGTATAATGTTGATTGTTCTCAATTACTGTCTCAATTTTGATCACTATCAGCTTCAGCTGGTCTGCCCGACCGTGAAGCATCGTCAAGTGAGAAACCTCCAGCATGAAACTTCACAAACCACTTTTGTGTGTGTGTGTGTGTGTGTGTGTGTGTGTGTGTACCATTTTTTTTTTTTTTTTTTTTTTTTTTGCGGTACGCAGACCTCTCACTGTTGTGGCCTCTCCCGCTGCGGAGCACAGGCTCCGGACGCGCAGGCTCAGCGGTCATGGCTCACGGGCCCAGCTGCTCCGCGGCATGTGGGATCTTCCCGGACCGGAGCACGAACCCGTGTCCCCTGCATCGGCAGGCAGACTCTCAACCACTGAGCCACCAGGGAAGCCCTGGACCATTTTTTTAAAGTCTTTATTAAATTTGTGACAATACCCTTTGTTTTGTTTTTTTGGCCGCAAGGCATGTGGGATCTTAACTCCCCAACCAGAGATCAAAGTCACACTCTGTGCATTGGAAGGCGAAGACTTAACCACTGGACCACCAGGGAAGTCCCACGCAAACCACTTTCTACATGTTCCATCAACTCATAGCACCTTCTCCATATACTGCACAAATCATTTTTTGCGTTTCAGTTGCATTTTTACCTTTCTTGAAATAATAAAGCATAATATGCTGAAAATGTTGCTTTTCTCCCTCCATCTTCAATATTAAAATGGCTACACAAAACTTCACCAATTTTGATAAGTCTTTTTCTGAATGCACGCTGATATGACAGCTGTCATGTACAATCTAACAAAATTGCTTCGAATGAAGTTAAAGACAACTAAGTGCTACTAGAGCCATCTTACGGGAAAAAATGAACGAACTTTTTGGCCAACCCAATAGCTAGCTAGTATAAGAGCCAAGATTCATACCCAGGAAACTGTGACTCCCAAACGCATGTTTAACCAGAACATCATGCTGCCACCAAGAAGCTTACAGTCTAATATTTCTCAAAAATAATCCTCAAATCACCTGCACCAGAATTACTTGGGGTGCTTATTTAAAATCCAGATTTTTGGACTCTATTCAAGTTCTATTGAAATCAGTATATCTGAAGTGAAGCCTATATTTTTTTAAAGTGATTATGCTCAGATGATTTTTTGTTGTTGTTGTTGTTGTTGTGCTGGGTCTTAGTTGCTGCACGCGGGATCTTTAGTTGGAACATGGCGGCTCTTTTTTTGTTTGTTTGTTTCAGTTGCAGCATGCGAACTCTTAGTTGCAGCATGTGGGATCTAGTTCCCTGACCAGGGATAGAACCCGGGCCCCCTGCATTGGGAGCTCGGAGTTTTAGCCACTGGACCACCAGGGAAGTCCCTCAGATGATTCTTACACATACTAATTTGGACCACCAGGGAAGTCCCTTAGATGATTCTTACACATACTAATTCTAAGCCTACTCTATGGTTGATAATTTGTCTACATTCATTAATTAAATATTTAGTGAATGTCTACTATGTATAAGTGCTAGGTGTTCATTAGATATATAATACATTGCTAAGAAACATTTGTGTCCAATTGCAAGCAAGGGACTTGAGAATGAGAGACATACAAATACCTAGAGTACAGAAGCTTTGTGGAATCTTTGCCATCTTGCTTTAACAGCTTCAATTGCTGCTCTGTATTTTCTTTACATTGTTTTATTTATGCATGTATTATCTTCATCAAACAGAATGTGTATCCTTTGGAGGCTTCTATTCATCTTTTATTTTCATTTGTTTTTCTGACAAATATTAACTACCTACTGAGTGCCAAACTCTATGTGGACACTAGGACTATACTGATAAGCAAATATCAGACTCAGTTCCTTCATGGAGTTTTTGGTCTAGTATGGGGAAATCCATTAATCAAACAATCAGACAAATGTAGTAAATGTAAATTACTACAATAATGTATGATATAAAGAAACGGTACACTTAGCTAAAAGAACTTATTAAAAAGGGAATTTGGTCTGGTCAGAGAAGTCAGGGAAATCTTCCCAAAAGAAGAAACTTTTGAATTATGATCTGAAAGATATGTAAGCACTAATTAGGTGAAAGGGGGGGAAAGAGAAGGAAGCATCCAGGAAAAGGATACAGCATGTGAAAAGGCATTTGTGGCAGATAGGTACATGGCAAGAACAAAGGACTGATAAGCTGCAAGTAAAATTGGAGTGGAGAGAATGAAAAGATACTGAATTGGTCATCAAGGGTGAAACTATGTAGGGCATTGTAGGCCATGTAAAGAATTTTGTCTTTATCTTGGGAACAATGGCAAAGCAATGAAGGGATGTACTGTTTATTCTCTATTTGCTCTGCCCCACCACGGACCCATTTTCCACTTGGAGCCCTGTTTGGCTGAAACCACAGACTGTGTCACCCGGGCTCCTTGTCAGATGGTTTTTGCTTATTATTTGGTCAGTAAGAAGCACCTGCAGGAGACTGGCAGGAAGAAAGAAAAGAAAGTCCGGGTACTTGTTCTCCATTCTCATCCTGCTATGGGGCCCCAATTTTAGTAGTGGTTGCACACCTAAACAATGCTTCCTGCCCAGCAAATCCTCCTGTAGGGCTCTGGGCTCCAATAACACTGTTTCATCTTTTGATACCTTCAGGCCTGAAGATGTTAATGGCATCCTCCTGTTGCTGGTCTCTGGGAGCCTCAGCATTTCTTATTGGTTTTCTTAACGCTGCCAACAATCTGAAGGTAATCATTTCATTAAAGCCTTTTCCTCTGAGTGGAATTGTTTCATGGCAGAACCACAGTGAGTGAGATATTCAGTCCCTAAGGCCTGGTAAAAAGTCTGTACTAAGTGACAACATATATCGAGCAACCAAATAACCAGACTAACTTACTCCAGTCTTAGGATACTCCATGGAATTTTCTTTTGCCTCCTCATAGTGGCAAAAGGCATTGCAGCCTTCCTCTAGCCCCTATTCTGCATTTCCACTGATTACTTTTTCTTAGTAATTGGTCTTCTTAATTACTAAAAGATTCCTGGAGGACTGTAACCATTGCCACTCACACAAACAGGTTTCCTGCCATCCAAAGGAATAAGGGTAAATAAGACCTTCATAGTATAGCCATAAAAAAAAGTGGACTTGGGTCAGAGAGACCTGGATTTAGTTCTTTGCTCTGCCACTAAACAGTGGTATGCCCTTTGGCATGTTTTATAAACACTCTAAATCTCTGTTTGCTATGTAAAATGTTAATACTTATATTGCAGAATTCTTGTGAATATTAAGTAAAATAATGTGAAGGGACTGGTAGAGACGAGGCACTTAATAAGTGGTAGCTACTATTACTACTACGTCTATTTAATATGGATAAAAAGGAAATGATGAGTTCTTAAAATTGACACATATTCAGGTTTTTAAAAAAACAGTATGGAAGAATATAAAATAAAAAATAAAAGCCCCCATTTCTTTCCCTCACTTCGCAATTCCACCTCTCAGAGTGCTGTTAAAAGCTGGATATGGGGACTTCCGTGATGGCACAGTGGTTAAGAATCTGCCTGTCAATGCAGGGAACATGGGTTCGAGCCCTGGTCTGGGAAGATCCCACATGCCGCGGAGCAACTAAGCCCGTGCACCACAACTACTGAGCCTGTGCTCTAGAGCCTGCAAGCCACAACTACTGAGCCCACGTGCCTAGAACCCGTGCTCTGCAACAAGAGAAGCCACCGCAATGAGAAGCCCCCGCACCGCCACGAAGAGTAGCCCCCGCTCGCCACAGCTGGAGAAGGCCCACGCACAGCAATGAAGACCCAACGCAGACCCACCCCAAAATAAATAAATAAATAAATTTATATTTTAAAAAAAGCTGGATATGTATCTTTATAGTCATTTCTATACATATACACTGCATATGGAGAATGAAGAAGACTAAATCACACATGTTGGGAAGGGGAACAATCAGCACACCTCCTTTCTGATTGAGATATTCAGAGAAGTGTGTGCATCACAACAATCCTACAAAATTCAGACACCACCCTAATATCAAAGCAGTTCACAAAAATGTAAAATTTTGAAAATAAAGTGAGCAAATTGTTATTTCTATTTCTCTGGCTGGAGAATCACTTGGACTAATTTAGGACAGGACGGTAAACACTTCTGATTCTTTTTTTTTTTTGCGGTACGCGTGCCTCTCACTGTTGTGGCCTCTCCCGTTGTGGAGCACAGGCTCCAGACGCGCAGGCTCAGCAGCCATGGCTCACAGGCCCAGCCGCTCCGCGGCATGTGGGATCTTCACAGACCAGGGCACAAACCCGTGTCCCCTGCATCGGCAGGCAGACTCTCAATCACTGTGCCACCAGGGAAGCCCACTTCTGATTCTTAATACCAACACTTCAGGGAGCTGAAGAAAATAAAAGGAGACTGTCCCAAGAGTACTGAGACAATAGGGAAAACACACTGTCAAGAATGGTTCTGATCATTCTACTCAGAACCTAGAGACTCAAGCATATCTTATCAGCCTATAGAAAATTTCCAATCACTTACTACAGAAAAAGTAAAGCATCGACTTGCCACGAGTCAATACATATATTTAAGGCAATGTTTTTCAAAGTGTAGTCTGCAGACCACATCTGCATCATAATCATTCAGCATGCTGATAAAAAAGACACACCTCTAAATCAGAATCTCTGGAAAGAAGGCCCAGGGATCTCCCCTTTAACATATGCCCTAGATCCTTAAGCAGTCTAAAAGACTGCAAATGAATTCTTTAAGATAAATAAGAAATAGTAGGGGTGTAGCAAATACCACATACACATATACTTCTTTGAATGTTTAGAACAAAAAGAAAAATTCTCTCCCTTTTCCCCACCACTTTAATTCCTCCCTCTTCCATAGGATCATTAATCATATTTTATTATTTCTTTCTAGTCGATTATAAATCTATGCCTTCATTTCCACTTCTACTGCCATATGCCAAGTCCTTGTCATCTATAACTTGGATTACCTTTTCCTTTCTAATAACCTTTTCCTCTTCCAAGTCATTCTGTATACTGGATTGATGTTTGTAAAATCCCACTGTTACCATATCTTTCCTTTGTACAAAAGCTTTCAACAGCACACAAATGATTATAAAGTTCACGATGCTTAGACTGTCAGTCAAAGTCTCCCAAAATGTGACCCCATGCTAAATGTCCAGGCTTACTTCTCATTGCTCTCCCACACTAACCCTCCAAATCAGCCAAACTAGATTTATTGGCTTCCTGTGTATGACAAAGCCTGCTAGGTGATCACAACATATCCTTCCTAAGCACAGTTAGACTACATTCCCCAGCCTCCTCTGCTGTTTGGAGTATGTAACTAACCACATAACTGATCCTAGCCAATGGAATGTAAGCAGAAGTGATAAAGCCCATTTCTAGGATAAAACTTTAATTTCTAGATATACTGTTCCACATTCTCCCCTTCTGCCTGATCTAAGGAATGGTTGAGCCACAAAAGAGCCTAGATTCCTGAATCACTACATGAAAGAAAGCCACTCACCAACCAGGACCAACCAGACCAGGACTTAGACTGTTTTATGAAAAATCAATTTCTATTGTGGTTGAGATATTGGGCATTTTTGGAAATAAGGGCAGTTACTCATAACCCCCTGGAAAGGAAGAATCTACATAATACAGGATTAATTAGCTAAGGGAAGTAAGGAAGAGGAAGGAATCAAAGATGGTAGAGAGAAAAGCAGGCAAAGGGGCAGAACTCTTTTGTTCTAGACTTCAGAGGAATGTGTGAGTGTGTGTGCTATTTGTTACACAGCCTAGCCTACCCTCATTAATACAGTATCCAAACATACCTGTTGATTCGTACATATGATCTTTGGCTCATAGAATCTCCTTACTAGAAAATTCTTTCTAACATACTCAATCTCAGCTCAAGTCCCTTTCCTCCTTAACTTCTTCAGCCACTCAAGCTCACAGATCTCTACTTCTATTGAACTTCTACAATGCATACGGTGCTATACCATTTATTACACATTTAACCCATATTATCTTGCATTTTTTTGAGTTAAGGATGTAATTTTTAAAACATATTTTTCGGGCTTCCCTGGTGGTGCAGTGGTTGAGAGTCCACCTGCTGATGCAGGGGACATGGGTTCATGCCCCGGTCCGGGAAGATCCCACATGCCGCGGAGCGGCAGGGCCCATGAGCCATGGCCGCTGGGCCTGTCCAGAGCCTGTGCTCCGCAGCAGGAGGGGCCACAGCAGTGAGAGGCCCATTACCGCAAAAAAAAAAAAAAAAAAAAAAAAAATATTTTTCATTGAAGTACCATTGATGTACAATATTATATAAATTACAGATGTACTATATAGTGATTCACAATTTTTAAAGATTATACTCCATTTATAGTTATTATAAAATATTGGCTATATCCCCTGTGTTGTACAATGTATCTTTGTAGCTTATTTTATGTAGAACTTGATTCTACCTCTTAATCCCCTACCCTGTATTGCCCCTCCTGCTTCCCTCTCCCCACTGGTAACCACTAGTTTGTTCTCTATATCTGTGAGTCTGGTTTTTTTTGTTGTTATATTCACTAGTTTGTTGTATTTTTTAGATTCCACATATAAGTGATATCATAAAGTATTTGTCTTTCTCTGTCTGACTTATTTCACTTAGCATAATACCCTGAGTCCATCCACATTGTTGCAAATGGCAAAGTTTCATTCTTTTTTATGGCTGAGTATTATACCATTGTGTGTGTGTATGTGTGTATAATATATCACATCTTCTTTATCCATTCATCTGCTGATGGACACTTAGCTTGCTTCCATATCTTGGCAATTGTAAATAATGCTGCTATGAACATTGGGATGCATGTATTTTTTCAAATTAGTGTTTTTGGTTTTTTTTGATATTCCCAGGAGTGGAAATTGCTGGGTCATATGGTAGTTCTATTTTTAGTTTTTTGAGAAACCTCTATACTGTTTTCCACACTGGCTGCACTAATTCACATTCCCACAACAGTGTACAAGGGTTCCCATTGCTCCACATCCTCGCCAACATTTGTTATTTGTGTTCTTTTTGATGATAGCCATTCTGACAGGTGTGAGGCAATAGCTCACTGTGGTTTTGATGTGCATTTCCCTGATGATAAGTGATGTTAAGAATCTTTTTATGTGCCTGTTGACCATCTGCATGTCCTCTTTGGAAAAACATCTATTCAGGTCTTCTGTACATTTTTAAATTGGCTTGTTTGTTTTTTTTAATGTTGAGTTGTATGAGCTGTTTATACATTTTGAATATTAACCTCTTATCAGTCATATCACTTGCAAATATTTTCTCCCATTCAGTAGGTTATCTTTTCATTTTAATAAAGGTCATATATGACAAACCTACCACTAACATCATACTCAACAGTGAAAAGCTGAAAGCATTTCCTCTATGATGAGGAAGAAGACAAGGATGCCCACTCTCACCACTTTTATTCAACATAGTATTGGAAATCCTAGCCACAGCAATCATACAATAAAAAGAAATAAAAGGAATCCAAATCGGAAAGGAAGAAGTAAAACTGTCACTGTTTGCAGATAACATGATACTATACATAGAAAATTCTAAAGGCACCACCAGAAAACTACTAGAACTCATCAGTGAATTTGATAAAGTTGAAGGATACAAAATTAATACACCAAAATCTGTTGTATTTCTATATGCTAACAATGAACTATCAGAGAAATTAAGAAAAGAATCCCATTTATCATCACACCAAAAAAAGTAGGATACCTAGGAATAAACCTACCTAAGGAGATAAAAGACCTGTACTCGGAAAACTATGAGATACTGATGAAAGAAACTGAAGACAACAGAAACAGATGGAAAGATACATTGTGTTTCTGGATTGGAAGAATTAATATTGTTAAAATGCCCATACTTCCCAAGGCAATCTACAGATTTGATGCAATCCCTATCAAAATACCAATGGCATTTTTCACAGAACTGCAACAAATAATCTTAAAATTTGTATGAAAACACAAAATGTCCCAAAGAGCCAAAACAATATTGAGAACGAACAGAACTGAAGGAATCATGCTCTCTGGCTTCAGACTATACTACAAAACTACAGTAATCAAAACAGTATGGTATGGGCACAAAAACAGACACAGATCAATGGAACAGAATGCAGAGCCCAGAAATAAACCCATACACTTATGGTCAATTAATCTATGACAAGGAGGCAAGAAAATACAATAGAGAAAAGACAGTCTTTTAAATAAGTGGTGCTGGGAAAACTGAGCAGCTACATGTCAAAGAATATTAGATCATTCTCTAACACCATATAAAAAAGTAAACTCAAAAAGGGTTAAAGACCTAAATGTAAGACTGGATACTATAAAACTCCTAGAAGAAAACATAGGCAGGCCACTCTGACATAAATCATAGCAATATTTTCTTGGATCTGTCTCCTAAAGCAAAGGAAACAAAAGCAAAAATAAACAAACAGGGGCTTCCCTGATGGCGCAGTGGTTGAGAGTCCACCTGCCGATGCAGGGGACATGGGTTTGTGCCCCGGTCCGGGAAGATCCCACATGCCGTGGAGGGGCTGGGCCCGTGAGCCATGGCCACTGAGGCTGTGCGTCCGGAGCCTGTGCTCCGCAACGGGAGAGGCCACAGCAGTGAGAGGCCCGCGTACCCCAAAAAAAATAAAAACAGGACCTAATTAAAATTATCTTCCAGTTTTAAGCTTTTCATGTAAAAATACCTTTTTCCTATTCATATTACAAACTCATTAATGACAGGAATTGTTCTTCAAAGACCTGAACATTTCCCAGAGTTTTTATATCCAGCTGAGCATTAGCGCTTAATAAATACATGTTGAATAGACCTAACTGGTTTGCCTTGAAGAAAATAACAGAAAAATATTCTAAGGAGAAGTTGCCCTAAATCATTATTAGAACAAGGTAGGAGTATACACAAACTTAAAAATAAAATAAAATACAAACATAAATATATAATATACATATACTTCCAAAAGGAAGTCTAGTTTGATCTGAATTTCTCTGTCCCAACCAACCCATGGTCTTTCCTTAGCATATGAGAATTCAAGGGATTTCCCCTAAACTAATAAATACTGGGAGTTCTCTGGACTGACAGCACTAGCCCCAAGCCCAAAAATAATCCATTTGACCAAAGCAGATATCAACTTACATGCCTGTGATACAATGATATACAGTAGGAAATCTGGATTATAGGTTATACCTATAATGCCCCTTGACTACTACAGAAATCAAGACCATTTGAGCACCTAGATTAGTGCTGTACAATAGAAATTTCTGCCATGATGGAAATGTTCTATATCTGTCTAGCCACTAGCCACTTGTGACTATTGAGAATTTGAAACATGGTTAAGTGAGACTAAGAAACTAAATTCTGAATTTTATTTAATATTTGTTAATTTAAATAGAAATTTAAATAGCCAAATGTGGTCAGTGGCAACCAAATTGGATAGCATATACCTAGATGCTTTGATTTCCTTGAAAAAATTTTTGATATTTTTATAAACTTGATTGTGATTTTTCTAACTTTGTATACTATTATTCACTTTCAATTAATTACTCATTATGCTGTAGCTTTTAGTGTGAAGTTTACTTTAAAAACACAGCATTCCTCCAAAAACTAACCAACTAAAACTGAGAGCTAGAGAGTTACTTCCCTAATGTAGAGCAAAGACAAAAACCTCTGTCTTCTATTACAATTTCAGAGCACTTCAAACTATATCATACTATGTTATCATCTCCTACATTATAAATTCAAAATAGAGAATAAACTTTTCAGATGTGACATATATTTTTTTCCCTATTATTGACTTTAAAACACACTTATCTAGTTCCTGGAGTTAGTCTAAATTTAAATATTTAAAGAATTTAATTATTTTAAAGTGTTTATGAAATGAAAATATTTTATTAATAATTTGAGAAAATTCACAAATGATTTACAAACTAATAAAAGAATTGATGGATTATCTGTCTAATTGTATTTTTTATTATAAAACATCAATTACGTATGCTAATGTTCATGCAATTTTGCTAGCCACTATACATATTTAAAACAAACTCCCAAATTCTTATCAGCTAATACTTTATATTCTAAAGAAAAGCTTCCATGTATTTTTCAAAAACACTATGCTGGTGTTTATTAGAAGAGATAATTTCTCTGAAGTGCTTTAACCCTTCTATGAAATACAGCCTATATCCCTGTACCAGCAATTAATGAGTATGCTACTTGAGGAAAACACATTGACTATGTAAATTGTTAAATTTACTTTATATGACTTTCTGAGTCAGACCATTGGAAAACACTTCTACAAACATCAGAACCTTCCTCTTACAGACCTTTTCCCAGTCCAAGGACACTGGCTAGCTCTGAAGTTCAATCACTTTTTTCCACTAGTATCCTTCATTCCCTCTAGGCATGGAGAATTTGGAAGATTCCCTATTCCAAGCCCACTGGCCAGCCTTCTTGTTTTCCTGAGTCCCCGGTCTTCTGAAGGTGTTTGATGTCCCAGACACCTTCAGAAAGCCTGTGTTGTACTGTAATATTTTATGAACAAGGAAAGAAAAATCCTAAATATTGGATTTTACATCTCAACTGAAACAGTCCATGTCAAAGAAACTACCTATGCAATAAACATATATATAAAATTTTTCTCCATACATCTGTTTAAGGAATAGGTTTCCCTTGAATGTTTAGCAAATAAATAAATAATAAATAAAACAATTATTATAAGGTCACAAGTGGCATGAAATTTGAATTTACTTTCCTGCAGCATTAAAAATATACCTTATTTGCTTATACTTTAATAAGTTACAGAGTGTGTCCATAGAATGTGTTACTACATGATCAAATCACACTGATCAGTGTAATATAATACATGGAAAATATATAGTTCACAAATATGGATTAATGACCATGAGGGTGTCACAAAATATTTCATATGTTAATGTTAAATGATTAAACTATACTTGTAAGCTGATCATTGTAAGATTCTCTGAACACATGGTAATGAAACATTTAATTATTTTATAACTGCCAGAAACATTCTTTTAAATCGTTTGATTAAAAAAATGACTAGTGAATATTTTTTATGAAAAAAATTATTCAAGATAGAAAGAGACCTCTGTGCCTGGTTCCAGCCCAGAGGAATTTTTAACTACAAAGACTTATTTAAATTACGAAGGCCTTTTTCACTTTTGAGTTTCTCAAAGTGTTTCATAATAATATAAACTAGAAATATAAGCTGGAAAGTAGAGGAGAATGCTAATGCTAATGCTAATGCTAAATTATGAAGGGCTTTTTCACTTTTGAGTTTCTCAAAGTGTTTCATAATAATATAAACTAGAAGTATAAGCTGGAAAGTAGAGGAGAATGCTAATGGAAAGCTTGAGTGCTATAAAATAAACTTGATATATGTTTGGCTTTTACTTCTCCCCCCATCAAAAACAAACTTACTTTAAAAAATGTATTTGTGCTTAGTTGTTTATTTCATCTTTTTTATAACGTGTTCAAACCTGATAGCTTATGCTTTAAAATTTTACCCATGGAGCATCACTTGTGAATTATAACACAGAGGAATTTTTATTTTGCTCAAAAGTATCACTCTGTGATACACCTTGCAAATAGCTGTCATATAACTATACTTTTTCTGTTTTTCTCTCACCAGCAGGTACTCAGTAAACACTTGTTGAATGAATGAATAAATCTCAATGAAGTGCCTTAACTTCTCTTGCCAATTATAGAACTTCCACTTTAACCTCTCACCTTTAAACAGCTCCATGTCAAACAAACAAGTCTAATTTGCTATGGAAGGAACCATCAATTTTACTCAGATTGAAAGGAAATAAACAGGTTGCAATACTGGAGAATAGGAAGAGAAGATCCCAGAATCTCAGATAACCTACAATCTATATGTATCCTTAAATTCCTACCACTTGAAAAGGTAAAATAAGAGAAATCTTATAAGCATGAGTGCTTGGATAATAAAGAATTCATTAAAACTCTGACTCTAATCCAACTAATATCTTCAATTTTACATGGATAGAAAAAGGGGGTAACATTTAGATAACATTACATTGTTTAAAAGTACAACTCTGTGACCCAAACTGATCACCTAACTTCAATAAACTAAATTCGGCCCCTTATTTCTATAGATAAGGCTCAGAGATAGCATGTTCTTTGTTTTTCTAAAATTATAAACTTTAAATTGTTTTAAATTAAACCAATGAAACATTTTATTCTTTTTGATAAATTATTTAGCTGTTTTAAAATATTTTTTCTATTCTTTCAATTTATAACATACCATTATAAAACCATTTTTTTCCTACTATACCTGGGTGACCATAATTAATTATTCCAGGCAAAAATCCTCCTATCTGTGCATTGATTCTTTTTTTTTTTTTTTTTTGCGGTACGCAGGCCTCTCACTGTTGTGGCCTCTCCCACTGCGGAGCACAGGCTCCAGACGCGCAGGCTCAGCGGCCATGGCTCACGGGCCCAGCCGCTCCGCGGCATGTGGGATCTTCCCGGACCGGGGTACGAACCCGTGTCCCCTGCATCGGCAGGTGGACTCTCAACCACTGCGCCACCACGGAAGCCCTGTGCATTGATTCTTTGTCAACCTCACTGTCATTCCTTTTTCCACATTACTGGTTTATTTTGCTTCTGGGTTTTTTTAGTTTCAGAAAGACAAAATACACATTGGTGAACAAATGTATCTTTCCATAGACTATTACCACTTAAAAAAAACAAAATAATTCAATAAAAGATGGTTCTTCGTGTTTACATCCCAGTTCCTTACTCTTTCTCAGTACTGCAAAATAAATGCTAAATGAAATCCTTAATTTGGAATTTCAGTTTAAACACTCACAAATTGCACAAAGTCAGTGTTTTACTTAAAGTAAGTCACTTTTTCCATTTTTTGTTTCTGCCCTAACAAACGAGATATAGTTAATTTTAAATGTAAAACGTTGTGCACTATGCAAATCATGTCTGTGTGTCTAAGAAAATAACAAACTTAATGAGGAATGTCAAAAAAAATCAGAACCCATTAGTTTAAAGATACATAGGAGCAGCCAAAGATGACAAACACGCATAAAATTCAAAACAGTGGGAAAAGGGAATAGGCACTGAAACACATAAATCAGTGTTTTGAATTCTTTTTCTCTGTGGGTATAATTGTACCTTAGTTTCTTATAATGATTTATTGAGGTAAATATTCTGTATGGTTTAACAGCTACAGCTTCAAAGTGTCAGGCACAGGCTCTCCTTTATTCATGAGGCAGCTGAGTATTGGGATGTGAATTCACTTCTGTATTCTGGGACTTGGCAAAGTTTGTTTTTAAGGTCCTTATAAAGAATTCATGTTGATGCAGTCTATTCAAATGTGAAAAACACTGTGCTGTAATGAGTGAAATAGAAAATCTTTACAGTAATTCTGGAGAAAAAAGTAAATAAATTGAAATAAGCCACACAGAATTACTTTCAGCAAAGTAAAAAACGTCCCTGAGTTCATTTCAACCATTTTTTCAGGTTTAGGGATGTCTATAAACCCCATCATTGGATGGGCTACTAACCTGGATACTAAATCTAATATCATACAAAAAGAAAATGGTCAGAGAGAAATACATTTAAGTCTCAGTTTGTAATATTCACCTAAGGAAGTCTTGAGGGTTGATTTTCAATTTGCACATGCTATTGCTCTGGGATTAAGGTCTAAACAACAGAAACCAGTAATAACAGTTGCACAACAGATTATTAAAGTTACCATATAGCAACTTTATAGTTTGGAGGGGGAAATGAATAATTTACCAAATATATTTCTTTTGAAAGCATCATGCCAAAAGAAGTTACACATGGATATTTAAGGCACAGAGCCCTATCTTGGAACTCACTGATCTTATGCTTGTCTATGCCAAGATTTTGGCAGGAAATTCAGATTTTTGCCAAGAAATACATGTGCCTTAGATGTATAAGTTCAGCGTGCAGTGGAAATTCAACCTTCCTGGACAGTGGTTCTCTGGTACATGCATACTCCTACCCAAAGTGGCTTTATGATTCCCCACAAGATTGTTTCCCAGTTTAGGGGTTTAGATGTTAACTAAAAGAAAATTTTAAAAAACTTTTTTTTGTAATGAGATTCTCTCATTTCCAGTTAATATAAACTAGGCTTTCAAATTTTGTTCAATTGAGAGAGCATTTCACATTATTCGAGAGAGATGACACTAAAAAGTGGCTTTTCTTTTTCACAATTTTTCCTTTAAAATTAAGAATTACCTAAAAATTCTGCCTGCTAAAAGCCACTCATTAAATTATAAACTTTTTAGTTATCCTCACAGAGTCTAACATAGCCATGCCTGGGGTAGATGATCAGTAAATAAGGACTTAAATCAGATAGTAGCTTATTAGTTTAAAATGGCTCTAAAAAAGTGTTACTTTTCAAATGACATCGTTTTTTTCCCAGAATAACTTTTTCACCCAAAAACACACTAAATAAATATACCATAAAACGTGATATTTTGATATTACACTTTCAGGCAAAAACACTCACTAATTTACCGAACTTAACAATTTCTAGTCAGACAATATCATCTGGAAAATTCTGCATTTTGTACCATGACCCAAAATGTTCTGCCTTGCTAATGAACAATGAAGATGTAGCATCTTGTAAAACTCTAAAAGTGTGCCATATGTTCATATTAAATTCATGTGAAGACAAGATAATTATGAGCCCCTAAAAGGCTAAAAAGTTGATGGGGAAATGGTACAGAAAGAACATACCTTCCAAAGAATGAACACCTCCTCTTCCACCAGCCACCATCCATTATCCATTCTTCTTCTCCTCCTTCAACAAATACAATAAAATTTTATTATTTTATAGTTTATCTATAATCTACATTTATTTGCTTTCAAATGTTATCTATCATTTATACAAACTTGCTTTCATTGTTCCTCAAATAATATATTTTTCTATCTGTAAAGAGCCTGGGTATCTTGGGTTGGGATAATACATATCATAATTTTTACCATTAAAATTAATGGAAATATTTTTTATTTTATGGGTTTTCACTAAACAGCAGAATTTTCAGAAACAAATTAACATCTTTAAGCAAGGGATAGGTATACTGTATTTAAATTTTCAAAAGGCATCACACACCTAGAGAAGAAAGAAATTAGTATCAACTGAGCATCCCAGATTTATCAGGCATAACTCCAGGTAAAGACATGTTAGTTCATCATGTACTTTACAAGAGCTGTGTGAGAGAAGTATTGTTATTCCCCTTTCCGAAGAAAATTGAGACTCTGTAATATGAAATGAAGTGTTCAAGTTCACACAGATAGAAAGTAGCAGGGCCAGAATTCAAATCAAATGTTGCCAAATCCAGTGGTCATTTCTCTGTGCTCATCTTACTTGCATTTCTCATCAGCATTCAACACAATCAACACCTCCTTCCTTCTTGAAACACTGACCTCTTCACCTATGAATACCATACTCTCCTGGTTTATTTCATCCTCGCTAGCCACTACCTCTTAGTCTCCACTGTTGAATCTACCTCTTCTACCTGACTTGTAAGTTCTAGAGTTCCTCAGACCCAGGCCAAAGTCCCCTGAGACTTGTCTCTTTTCTTGGAATAGTACACCCATTCCCATGGATTTAAATACTATCCTTATGCTGATGACTTCCACATATGTATCTCTAGCCCTGACTTATATGAATTTCATATTTGAATATTTAATTACCTACTCTGTTTCTTGACATCATCACCTAAACATGCCAAAGACACTGAAAACTTATTGTGTCCAACAAAGAAATCGAAAAAGAAATCATGATACCTACTCACCCAAATCAGTTCATCTTCCCCCATCTGAGTAAAGAGAAATTCTGTCTACCAATTGTGTTCAAGTCAGAAACTTAAGAATCATCTTTTATTCCTTCCTTTCCATCATCCCCAATGTCCAATTCATCAGAAAGTTCTGCTGCTTCTAATTCTAAAATATATCTTAAATTTTTCTACATCTCTCTATCTCCACCATACCACCTTAACTCAGGTCCTCATTATTTCTCAACTGGACTGTGCAAAAGCTTCACTTCTACTCAAACCTCCTTTAATCCATTCTTTATATTGTAATAAGAGTTAGTTTCTTAAAACATCAAATCAATCACTCTTCTGCTAAAATCCCTGCAAAGGCTTACCATGGCACTTAGGATAAAATCCAAACTCCATAGCATGATCTACAAAACCCTGCCTATCCTTCCAACCTCATCTTATGCCATTCTCCTATCTTTTCACTACACTCTAATTCACAATGCTCTTCTTTCAGCACCCAGAACACACTAGGTTCTTCCCAGCCTCAAGGCCTTTTCAGATGCTGTTCCCTCTACCTAAAACACTTCCCTATTAATTCTAGCTCCTTTTCCTCCTTAGTCACAACCTCAAAGAAACAGTCCCAAACCACACTGTCAAGAATCCCTTGTTTGTTTCCTTATGGTACTTATTAAATTTTGTAATTGTTTTATGTACTTGTCTTTTTGTTGTCTACCAGAACAGAACATAAGCTCTATAAAGGTAGAGACTAATTAGTTGATTGATTTATATTGTTTATTAGTATTTCCAGTGCCTGGCACAATATAGCTCTCAATAAATACTTGCTGAATGAATGAAAACCAAATATGCCTGATTCTAAAACCAATATTCTTTTCACTATATCATGCTGCCACCTTAATGGATCTTAGAAATTATCTAGTCCAAACTTCTCTTTTTACACAAGTAAAAACTGAGATCCAGAAAGATAATTTATTTACCCAAGATCACACCATAATAAGTGACAGAACCACAATAACTCCAGGCTTTCTTACTTCTGATTCAGGCTTTTTCTTCTAGACCACATTGCTTTATGTTGACAGCCCCATCCAAAAATATGACTAAGAAGTTTTCCACAAAGTGGCCAAAAATATCACTAAAAACTTTTGCAACCATTTACAAAATCAGATAATACAAGAAAGGAACAGATATACATCTATATATTTGTACATACACATACGTATATGAAATAGTGGTACACAAAGCATTGATTGTCAAAATCTTTTACATAATTGTTTTTGTTTTTAAAGAAAGTTTTGAAAATATAGACAAATGGTTCTCTATTTTACATTACATATATCATTTACTTCACAATATAAACAAAAAGTTTTATTTCATATGGATAATACATCTAGAATAAACTTTCTTAGGGAATCATACTTTGTCCCTAAAAATTTACTGTAAGTTTTCCCAATAGCCAGTAACTCTCTAAAATTCATGCAAAACATAAAATTCATGTAATTTTGAAACTAAACAAGAAACTAAGCAAAATATCCACAGTTAGTAATAACCACAGGTAAAAGAAGAAACAATCAAACCCAGGAATCCTATACTGCCTACTTCTGGCATCTAATTTCTGGTTTGTAAAGCATTTAGCCATAAGTCTACCTACTCAGTTCATGAATCAATGCAGTCGACACTGTCACAACTACATACTACCTCCAGCTCCTTCCACTCCTCCAGAACCCAAATCAAATAGCTACTAAACCATCTCAAGCTGCAATTGTCACCTGGTGACTGATGGAGAAAACTTTGATCCAACTTTTCTCACCAACAACTTTTACTTCCCTACTAAACACAGAGTATCAATACTCATTATTCTGTCTACTTGTGTATATATATTTAAATTTCCATGATAAAAATTTAGAAAAAATAAGCTCTATCATTAACCATTTAGTCCTTAAAAACAGCTTTGTCATCATCTACCTCCTTCCTCATCTTCTAAAGAATTCTACATAATTTTTCAAAAGTATTAAAAACTATAAAATACAAATCTTTTACTTTTAGCATATAATAGTATTTATTACTGCAAATGATAAATATTTCAGCTATATTACAGTTCAGATAGATTTATGTAGGCTATCCTAGTGAACATTATTTATAGCATTGTTCTCAAAAACAAAAAATCTGCTTCTATGGAAATTTTGTTCGAGTTCCAACTTCCCTAAAGTTACTATGCTAAACTTTCAAAGTTTGTCTTAGTCCATTTGGACTGCTATAACAAAAATACCATAGACTCGGTGACTTAAAAAACAAACATTTATTTCTACCAGTTCTGGAGGTTGGGAAGTCCAAGATCAAGGCCCCGGCAGATTGGTGTCTGATGAGAACCCACTTCCTAGTTCATACATGGCTGTATTTTTGCTGTGTCCTCACATGGTGGAAGGGTCAAGGGAGCTCTGCCCTCATAACCTAATCATCTCCCAAAGGCCCTACCTCCAAATACCATCACATTGGGGATTAGGTTTCAGCATATGAATTTGGGGGGACATAAACATTCAGTTTACAGCAAAGTCATTTTCATATAGTCAGTCATGTCTATTGTTTTTCCCTCATTAAAATTTCACAGTTATTATATAACCTTTGTTATTTACCTACCAATTGCTCTGAATGTTGTGTCTCTTAGTTTTCTTTTTTTTTTTTTGGCTGCGTTGGGTCTTTGTTGCTGCACTTGGGCTTTCTCTAGTTGCTGCGAGTGGGGGCTACTCTTCGTTGCAGTGCGCGGGTTTCTCATTGCAGTGGCTTCTCTTGTTGCGGAGCCCTGGCTCTACGCACGTGGGCTTCAGTAGTTGCAGTGCACAGGCTCAGTAGTTGTGGCGCATGGGCTTAGTTGCTCCACAGCATGTGGGATCTTCCCGGACCAGGGCTCCAACCCATGTCCCCTGCATTGGCAGGTGGATTCTTAACCACTGTGCCACCAGGGAAGTGCCTGTGTCTCTTAATTTTCATTAGGTCTTTTTAGTCCACCAAATGTCTCTCTTGCTGCTGCTCATTAGTATGCAAATTACTTCAGAATATACTGGACTCCTATAGGTTCATGGTTCTGATTTAAAAGTTGTCATTTAAACTCTGGCAAAACAGTCCTGTTGAAAAAGTTTCAAAAAATAAATTTCAGTGGTAGAGTTCAGAGCTCTTTCTTATTCACTTTAGAAACTCAAAATCCTATATCTCAAACATAAACTAACAACCCACTATTAGTATACATTATAGTGGAATATAGCTAAAAGCATGAGTTAATAATATCAAGTTTGTACAGCACTGAGCACTCTCCCATTCTATCATGGAAAGCCCCTAACCTGTGCTGTCCAATATAGTAGCCAATAGCAATCTGTGGCTTATTGGGCTACTGGAAATGTGACTACCCCTAACTGAGATGTGCTGTAGTATAAAGTACACACTGAGGACTTCCCTGGCGGTGCACTGCTTAAGAATCTACCTGCCAAGGCAGGGGACACGGGTTCAAGCCCTGGTCAGGGAAGATCCCACATGCCGCAGAGCAACTAAGCCCATGTGCCACAGCTACTGAGCCTGTGCTCTAGAGCCTGAGAGCCACAACTGCTGAGCCCACATGCCACAACTATTGAAGCCCATGCGCCTAGAGCCTGTGCTCCGCAACAACAGAAGCCACTGCAATGAGAAGCCCGTGCACCACAACCAAGAGTAGCCCCTGTTCACCACAACTATAGAAAGCTGGCACTCATCAACAAAGGCCCAACGCAGCCAAAAATTAATTAATTAATTAATTAAAAAAATAAAGTACACACTGGAGTTTTGAAGACTTAGTATAAATAAATAATGTTAACTATCTCAATACTTTTTATATTGATTGCATGTTGAAAGAGTAATATTTTGGATATATTGATTTTCATAAAATACATTATTAACGTTGTTTCTTTTTACTTTTTTTAGTGTGACTACTAAAAATTTTAAATTACATACATGACTCATATTTGTGACTACTTTTTATTTCTATAGTACAACACTGGCCCAACTGTAATAAACAGAGTTCTACTGTAACCTAAACTGTTTATCTCTCCTCCTCTTACAAAAAACTAAATTCTCCTTATGGTGATCATGATCATGATCATGATCATGGTAACACCTTAAATTTTACCACGTACTTTCAAATACAACATTGTATAAAAGAAGCTAGATATAAAATTATACATACTGTATGGTTCTATTTAAATAAAACTCAAAAACAGGGAAAATTAATTTATGTTCTTAAAAGTCAAGACAGCTATCTTTGGGAAGGAAGAAAAGGTAGTAACTGGGAGGGAAGACTTAAGGGGCACTTAAAATGTTTTATTTATTTTTTCTTTTTTAAGTTAACCATTTTATTTATTTATTTATTTTTGCTGTGTTGGGTCTTTGTTGCTGCGTGTGGGCTTTCTCTAGCTGTGGTGAGCAGGGGCTACTCTTCATTGCTGTGCGTGGGCTTCTCACTGTGGTGGCTTCTCTTGCGGAGCACGGGCTCTAGGCATGCAGGCTTCAGTAGTTGTGGCACATGGGCTCAGTAGTTGTAGCACACGGGCTCAGTAGTTGAGGCTCACGGGATTTAGAGCACAGGCTCCATAGTTGTGGCACACAGGCTTAGTTGCTCTGTGGCATATCGGATCTTCCTGGGCCAGGGATCGAACCTATGTCCCCTGCATTGGCAGGCAGATTCTTAACCACTGCACCACCAGGGAAGTCCCAAAATGTTTTATTTCTTGACCTGGGCAGTGATCACGTAGATATATTTATTTTGTGACAACTGAATTATATACTTAGAATTTGTACACTTTTCTGTATATCTATAGTATTTCTATTAAAAAAATTCAAAAAATAAAATTCTGTGGTCACACTAAAATTTCATTTTATATTACTAGTTAAATTAAGACATCATCTGAAATTTAGGAATCTTTTTTTTTAATTGAGATTTGCTTTTTAAAGAGGATTTTATCCTTAACAATACTTCCACAGTTTTTAAATTCACAGAATTACAGAGTTTTGCAGATGGAAGAAAAATAAACTAGTTTGGCTCTAAGAGAGTTTAGGTGACATGGCCGTGATTAAATTGATAGCAGTGATAGGACTAAAATTTAGAACTTCCATATTACATGGAAGGACTTTAAAAGTTTTTAAGTAGAGTTAGACTCCATTAGAGAGACTTGGAGTCCCTCTATAATCTTGATGGTTTACAATGCTAAAAGGACAAAAACTACAAGTCGGTCATTCATTCTTCCATTTCTGTTGTAATAAAATAATGAATAAATCATAAAACAAGGAAGGAACATCATACTCAGCCTTCTGGTGAGGAACTTTATAAGAATTAGCAATCCATGTCCTTTGAACATTTTTTTAAACTTACTCTTTATGAAAACATACAGAACATTTGTGTTCAACCAAATACTGTATTAAAAACAGAGTAGTCTCAATGCACATTGCCTCTTTCTCTTTCACTTTTGTAACTTGTGCATAAACCAGTTTAGTAGCAACAAAATCAAAGTGCTGATTCCTGCTGGAAATGCAGCTACATTTGAGCTACGAGCAATTCACAAGATTCAAGGCTATAACCACTTATTCTCTTTGTTTCCTTCAGACTTTGAAGCAATTCTTCCACTTTGTTCTTTCTTTTCTTTCTTTCTTTCTTTCTTTCTTTCTTTCTTTCTTTCTTTCTTTCTCTCTCTTTCTTTCTATCTTAAGAAGAAGCCATTCTTCTGGCTCAGAAATTTAAAATAAGCTATGGTAACATCCTTTATGTCTGGTCTTTTCCTGTTTAATCTCTTTTTTTTTTTTAACTATTTTGTTTTGGGGGAGGGGAAAGAAGGAGAGTTCTAAGAAAAGCTTTCATAACAGGTTCAAAAGTATAAAAGCCATTTCAAGCTCCAGACATTTGTAGCCTTTATTTCTATAGTCCTTGAAAGGGCTTTTTAAATGTTAACAGCTAGGATAGGACTGCTTTACCATACTGATTTTCCAGGCTTCATTTCCTTTGTAGTCTTGGGTTCTTCCCCACCCTTAAAATCCCCCAATAACCTCCATGCCAGCTTCTTTTCTAAAATAAAACAAAAACAATTAAAAAAAAAAAAAAGATTTCATTCATCATGGTAATGTGTATAGGCAGACTTCTGAGATCCCATACAGAGTGACCATCTCTCGAATACAGAGTATTAAAATATTTTTGCTTTAATTTCTTCTGTATTTGGTGCTTTCATGTGCCTACTTAACATCCTTTCATTTTTAACATAATGACATGTCACCTGCAAAGTTATTACAACTAAAATTGCTGACAAGAAGCTTTGTTAGCTCCCTCTCCTTAGAAATGCTGAAATACAATCTTCAAAAACTAAGTGTCAAAAAGGTGCTCATTTATATCCTCTTAAGTTTAAAAAAAAAGGCTTAAATCATTTAAATCAATAAATGATACAATCTTATCCTATTTTAGAAAAAAATTAAATAAACACAAAATATAAGTCTGAAACACTGAATTCCAAGGTCAAAACAGTTATTATTTCTGGGTGGTGAGATCATAAATGTTTTTAATTTTCTTCTTGCTTATGAATATATTTTATCTTAAGTGTACATGCATTGTTTGTAATAAGGGAAAATGCTGCTCATAGTTTAAAAAATAAGAGCTGTTTTAATACTTCCAGCACATCATATGAGTACTTCTTAAAAATTCATATACATATATGCTTACATTTAGCTATTTATATGTGTATTTTATTAGTTAAAAATTCTAAAGTATAATTTCCAAAATGGTAAACTCATGACTCTCATATAAATACAAACAATAAGGACAGCAATCATGAGTTAAAATGTTAAGTGCCAGGGATTTTATTTAACATATTAACGAGGAAACCAGTAAGAAGTGAAAATCAATTCATAATAGAATCTGACTTACAGAGATTTATATTCTCTACTGGAAAAAAATTCTTTTGCATTGCCAAGAATAGGAATCAATTACATTGCTATGGGCAGAAAACATTTGCATTGTTTTCAGTTTTCTACAATTTAACTTTTATCCCTGCAGAGCTGTAAAACAGCCTAGTCAATCAAACATCACAAAAAGTACACACTCATATAGAATCAGATAAACCCTCTAGGGCCCCTAAACATTCAGCATTCCCTTGAAAAGAAACCCAGTGATTTTGTTTTGCCCATTTCCAAGTCTTTGACAAATTTTTCTGATACATTTTACTAATTAGTAAACTGAATTAAAACTATCACAACTAAAATTTTAATTTCTTTAATTCTCTTTCTTATGCATCCCCTAGAAATGTTTAGTAAAGTGTGCTGAATTTAATTTGTATATGGTCAAGGTATATCACAAAATATTTGAGGTAGTACAAGCTTTAGAAACTTCACACCAGTCTAAATGATAAAACATTAATAAATTATAAAACATCATGAAATACTGATATACAAAATAGGAAAAACTGTATAAAGAAATGATGAGTAATTCAATATAAAATCATAGTCCCAAACACAAATGTCCATAGAGAAACAAGCTGTCAAATAAAGCATGATCAACTCTGTTTTTCCATCAGTAACTTTTCTAAAGTTGAGAAAATTTTAAGGGAGAAAATCTTAAAACTGAGAAAATTCCATCTGCTGAACTAAATTCCCCTTCTCAACTAAAGAATGATTTTCATCATCTGAGTATTACAATGGAACAACTAAATCCAAATCACAGAAGCATAGTTTGACTAAGAAACTGAAACCCAAAGTATTTCAGTGACACTCCAAGGTCATATAACTACTTAGATATTCAACAATACTTGCTGTTATAAAAATTATAATTCACAGTAGTCCTACCTTACATTAAACATAAAATATCATAAAAACATAAACACAAAAATATTTTAATAATTACTGGACACGGTAATGAATGAAGTGATTAACTACTAGACACAAGCACATTGAAGGAATCCTTGATTTTTTAGATTATTGTCTTGAAAGAGAACAATTATTTCTTGGAATTGAGCATCACAAATTTGTAGGAAATTGATTATTTGCAAGTTTTCATTCAATAAATATCCTGTATGCCACGTGTGAACTAACTCTACATGTAGCAGCATAACATAGTGATTAAGAACATAAACATTACAGCCAGAGCAAGCCATCAGCTCTACTGTTTTTAGATACGTGATCTTAAGCACATTATTAACCTTTATATGCCTCCATTTCCTTGGCAAGTTACTTAATCTGTATATGCCTCAATTTCCTCACCTGTAAAATGAGATATTAACATATATAAAACACTTAAGGAAGAAACTGGGCACAAAGGAAGCATTACCAACATGTTTGTCAAATCACTGGTTCGAAACACGTGGTCCTCAGACCAGCAGCAGCATCCAGAAACTTGTTACAAAATCTTCTGACACATCACAGTCCTAACTGATTAAGAAACTCAGGTAGGGCCCAACAATATAAGCTTTCACAAAAAATCTTCCAGGTGATTCCAATGCGCACTGGAGTTTGAGAGCCATTGGTGTAAATTAATAAGATTGTATCTCTTTCTCTCTGAACTTTAATACAATGTCATTAGTATACATAGCCATTGGTATACTTGGTGTTTTGCACACCTCATTTTTTACCCCAAAACATCTCAAAGATTTGGTTTCAAAACTGAAGGTAACTTCACATCTACTAGGATAGCTATAATTAAAAAAACCAGATAATAACAAGTATTGCCCAGGTTGTGGAGAAACTGGGCCCTTCAAACATTGCTGGTGAGAATGTAAAATGGCGCAGTCACTTTGGAAAACAATCTGACAGTTCTTCAAAAAGATAACCACTGAGTAACCTCATGACAGCAATTCCACTCCTAGACATACACCTATGAGAACTGAAAACATTTTCACACAAAAACGTGTACATAAATGTTCATAACAGCATTATTCATAATAGCCAAATAGTGGAAACAACCCAAATGCACATGAAGTGATGAATGAATAAACAAAATGTGGTATATGACACAATGCAATCCTATTCAGCTATAAAAAGGAATAAAGTACTGATACATGCCACAATATGAATGAACCCTGAAAACGTTATGCTAAGTCAAACTTAATCCCAAGAGACCACATATTGTATGATTCCATTTATATGAAATGGCTAAGAATAGGCAAATCTATAGATTCAGAAAGTAGATTAGTGGTTGCCTAGGGCTTGGGGAAGTGGAAGGAAAAATTGCTGATGGATACATGGTTTCTTTAGAAGATGATAAAATTGATTTCGGTGATAATTGCACAACTCTGTGACTATATTACAAAAATATTTAATTGTGTACTTTAAATAGGTGAATTATGTGGTATGTGAATTATATCTCAATAAACCTGTTATTTAAAAAGCCTAAAACCATGCCAAACTATTATTGATGGAAAATATTTGTAAAATAAAAACTGATGCAATAACAAAAATCTGTACCTAAATCCTAAATTATATTATCCTGAAAGTGAGGGAGGGAAGAAAAGGGCAAAAGGAAAAGTGTTAAATTCTTCACACATTTGACAGGGGAGTCAGGAGACACTGAGATATTGTTTTAATCTTGATTAGAGTAAAAACTAAAGTATAACCATTAATAATATTGAAAACAAAATGTATATCCTCCAAATTAATAGAAAAAAGAAACTAGAAGGATTTACATTTAGATGTTAACTAGTTACCTCACAACTATGGCACTATGAGTGATTTTTATTTCCTCTTCATTTTCCACATTTTCTACAAAGGGTTGTTTTATCTTCATGTAAGTCTGCTTACCTTTGTGACTCTGACTTTTTTAAAATCTAATTTTATTTACTTATGTATTCACTTATGGTTAATTTTTAATATGCTAATAGATTCAGGTAATTTAAAATTCAAAAGATACAAAAAGGATGGTGAAAAGTCTTGCTGCTACCAGTGCACTCAGCCCCCAGCCACCACCACAGGCATGGAGTCTACAAATATTAGCAGTTACTTCTTGGGTATCTTTGTTGACATATTTGATGCATATATATTAATTCTTTTCTGTCTTTTTAATACAAATGCAGTATAACGTATACACTGTTTTGTATCTTCCTTTTTTCATTCAACAATGTATCTTAGAGATTGTCCCATATCAGTACCTTCAGAGCTTCCTCTTTCTTTTTAATGGCTACATGGTAGTTCACTGTACGGATTACCATACTTTATTGAGCCTCATATTCACATACTACTTTTATAATTGGCAAGAACAGCAAAGTGATTTTGGAGAAAAAACTATCTATCTTTTAATCTCAGGCTCTTCTTCCTCATTCTACTTTTTTTTTTTTTTCTTTTCCAAGTAACTGTCTTCTACATGTTCACTGGGTGAATGCAATCACTCTACTAGTTTGCCCATCATATCTAGATGGGTGATTTCCACATTTATGGCTCTCTCCTAACTTTGAAGCCCATATTTCTAACCGTCTACTAGACAACTTCACTTGGTATTCCACTAATACTTTAAATTTAACATGTCTAAAATTAAAAACTTCTTACCACATAAACCTACTCCTCTCTCACCACATTCATTCATATATTAATACAATAAAATTTTATTGAATCATGGTTTATACACAAGACATGATGCTAATCTTAGATCCTATCCAAAAGCATCTTACAGCCTAGAATAGCCAGTAAGACATATATCTTTGTTCATACCTCTGTAATAGCACATATATTTTTGTTGTAAATAATGATGACAGACTAACCAAGATAAATAAAAGGTAGTAGTAGAAAATAATATTGGAATGAATGTTGAGGTCAGAATATAGACCCTTAATTATAGGCTTAATTATATCAACTTAAATCTGTATAAAATGGAAAGCTCCAGAAGTTTTTGAGCAGGAGAGTGTCTACATTCCATTTTCAGATGATGGATCCCGCCATGATGTGTAAAATGGATTTAACTGGGGAACTATTCAAGGATGGGAGAAGGATATAATAAATCTATTAAACAGATGATTTGAACCTGAAGAGACAGAGTGGAAGACTGAAACTCAAGGCTTTGATCAGGCTGGCTTTGATCAGGCTACAGAGTTTTGTCTCGGAATATGATACTTTTGTGCTTATCAGGTTTCAGTCACACAAGACACTAACCATTTCCAAATACATGCCCCACCCTGCCTCCACTGTTTTCCAAGGCCTAGCTCAAAAACTTTTGGGAAAGAATTTCCCCTTTTCCCTCAGCTAAAATGAACTGCTGTAACTTACTGGTGCCATTTAATCATTCTTCCCCCACCAAGCTGTAAACTCCTTGAGGTAAGGGATTACCTATTATTTATTCTGGTTTTCCAGAAATTTAGCACACTGCCTGACACATACTAAGTACCCTATATAAATGTTGAGTTATACTGGCACAGTGGAAAGTGCATGGGTTTTTGGAGTTTGACAGACTTAAGGACTCAATCCCAGCTGAGCCACTCGCTCGGTAGCTCTATGATTATGGGCAAGTATTTAACATTTCTTAAGCTTCATTATCTATAAAATAAAGATTCTTGCAAATTGTTGTGAAGCTTTGATATCAGTTATTTAAAAAGCACCTAGCAAAGTATATAGCACATAGTGGAATTCAATATATAATAGTTATAATAATGGCTTCAGGAATTTTTTTTTAGTCTCAAGTAAAACAGCAGATTTTTTTTGTACAGAGCTTTTATTTCTTCTTTAGGTTTGTTAACTATGCTCAGTTATGACTCCCCTTAGTTGAGGGATATCAATGTATGCACTCAACAAACATTTATGAATGCCTACTACATGCTAAGCATTGAGTATATAAAACTGAGGAAGGCATGGTCTCTATACTCAGGAAAATTATTTTAAAATCCTATTAGTAACAGGGTCTCCTTTCCTTGTCTTTACTACCCAAGAAAGAAGGACACTGCAGAGTTTCTGGGCCTTATACGAGATACAATTCTGTTACACTGTATAATTTCATATTTCCTATATTAATTTAAAAAATATTAACTACCCTGTGGCAGGCATTGTCCTAGAAGATACAGAAACAAAAAAAAATGAAGATGGAACAGTTCCAATCCTGAAGAAGGTATTTTAGAGTATCTTCTTGTTTTTAAAAACAAGGAAGAATGCACCCAACATAGGACCACCTCAATACATAAGGCAAATACTAACAGCCATAAAAGGGGAAATCGACAGTAACACATTCATAGTAGGGGACTTTAACACCCCACTTTCACCAAAGGACAGATCATCCAAAATGAAAATAAATAAGGGAACACAAGCTTTAAATGATACACTAAACAAGATGGACTTAATTGATATTTATAAGACATTCCATCCAAAAACAACAGAATACACATTTTTCTCAAGTGCTCATGGAACATTCTCCAGGATAGATCATATCTTGGGTCACAAATCAAGCCTTGGTAAATTTAAGAAAACTGAAATTGTATCAAGTATCTTTTCCGACCACAATGCTATAAGACTAGATATCAATTACAGGAAAAGATCTGTAAAAAATACAAACACATGGAGGCTAAACAATACACTACTTAATAACGAAGTGATCACTTAAGAAATCAAAGAGGAAATAAAAAAATACCTAGAAACAAATGTCAATGGAGACACGACGACCCAAAACCTATGGGATGCAGCAAAAGCAGTTCTAAGAGGGAAGTTTATAGCAAAACAATCCCACCTTAAGAAACAGGAAACATCTCGAATAAACAACCTAACCTTGCACCTAAAGCAATTAGAGAAAGACGAACAAAAAAGCCCCAAAGTTAGCAGAAGGAAAGAAATCATAAAGATCATATCAGAAATAAATGAAAAAGAAATGAAGGAAACAATAGCAAAGATTAGTACAACTAAAAGCTGGTTCTTTGAGAAGATAAACAAAATTGATAAACCATTAGCGAGGCTCATCAAGAAAAAAAGGGAGAAAACTCAAATCAATAGAATTAGAAATGAAAAAGGAGAAGTAACAACTGACACTGTAGATATACAAAAGATCATGAGAGATTACTACAAGCAACTATATGCCAATAAAATGGACAACCTGGAAGAAATGGACAAATTCTTAGAAATGCACAACCTTCCAAGACTGAATCAGGAAGAAATAGAAAATATGAACAGACCAATCACAAGCACTGAAATTGAAACTGTGATTAAAAATCTTCCAACAAACAAAAGCCCAGGACCAGATGGCTTCACAGGTGAATTCTATCAAACATTTAGAGAAAAGCTAATACATATCCTTCTCAAACTCTTCTAAAATATAGCAGAGGGAGGAACACTCCCAAACTCATTCTACGAGGCCACCATCACCCTGAGACCAAAACCAGACAAAGATGTCACAAAGAAAGAAAACTACAGGCCAATATCACTGATGAACAGAGATGCAAAAATCCTCAACAAAATACTAACAAACAGAATCCAACAGCACATTAAAAGGATCATACGCCATGATCAAGTGCGGTTTATTCCAGGAACGCAAGGATTCTTCAATATACGCAAATCAATCAATGTGATACACCATATTAACAAATTGAAGGAGAAAAACCATATGATCATCTGAATAGATGCAGAGTAAGCTTTCGACAAAATTCAACACCCATTTATAATAAAAACACTGCAGAAAGTAGGCACAGAGGGAACTTTCCTCAACATAATAAAGGTCATATATGACAAACCCACAGCCAACATTGTCCTCAATGGTGAAAAACTGAAACCATTTCCACTAAGATCAGGAACAAGACAAGGTTGCCCACTCTCACCACTATTATTCAAGATAGTTTTGGAAGTTTTAGCCACAGCAATCAGAGAAGAAAAAGAAATAAAAGGAATTCAAATCGGGAAAGAAGAAGTAAAGCTGTCACTGTTTGCAGATGACATGATACTATACATAGAGAATCCTAAAGATGCTACCAGAAAACTACTAGAGCTAATCAATGATTGTGGTAAAGTAGCAGGATAAAAAATTAATGCACAGGGGGCTTCCCTGGTGGCGCAGTGGTTGAGAGTCCGCCTGCCAATGCAGGGGACGCGGGTTCGTGCCCCGCTCCGGGAAGATCCCACATGCTGCGGAGCGGCTGGGCCAGTGACCCATGGCCGCTGAGCCTGCGCGTCCGGAGCCTGTGCTCCGCAACGGGAGAGGCCGCAACAGTGAGAGGCCCGCGTACCACAAAAAAAAAAAAAAAAAATTAATGCACAGAAATCTCTGGCATTCCTATACACTAAGGATGAAAAATCTGAACGTGAAATCAAGAAAACACTCCCATTTACCATTGAAACAAAAAGAATAAAATATCTAGGAATAAACTTACCTAAGGAGACAAAAGACCTGTATGCAGAAAATTATAAGACACTGATGAAAGAAATTAAAGATGATACAAATAGATGGAGAGATATACCATGTTCTTGGATTGAAAGAATCAACATTGTGAAAATGATACTACTACCCAAAGCAATCTACAGATTGAATGTAATCCCTATCAAACTACCACTGGCATTTTTCACAGAACTAGAACAAAAAATTTCACAATTTGTATAAGGGCTTCCCTGGTGGCGCAGTGGTTGAGAGTCCACCTGCTGATGCAGGGGACACGGGTTCGTGCCCCGGTCCGGGAGGATCGCACATGCCACGGAGTGGCTGGGCCCGTGAGCCGTGGCCACTGAGCCTGCGTGTCCAGAGCCTTTGCTCTGCAATGGGAGAGGCCACGACAGTGCGAGGCCCGCGTACAGCAAAAAACAAAAAAACAAACAAACAAACAAAAATTTCACAATTTGTATGGAAACACAAAAGACCCCGAATAGCCAAAGCAATCTTGAGAACGAAAAATCGAGCTGGAGGAATCAGGCTCCCTGACTTCAGACTATACTACAAAGCTACAGTAATCAAGACAGTATGGTACTGGCACAAAAACAGAAATACAGATCAAAGAACAGGATAGAAAGCCCAGAGATAAACCCACGCACATATGGTCACCTTATCTTTGATAAAGGAGGCAAGAATATACAGTGGAGAAAAGACAGCCTCTTCAATAGTGGTGCTAGGAAAACTGGACAGGTACATGTAAAAGTATGAGATTAGAACACTCCCTAACACCACACACAAAAATAAGCTCAAAATGGATTAAAAACCTAAATTTAAGGCCAGAAACTATCAAACTCTTAGAGAAAAACATAGGCAGAACACTCTATGACATAAATCACAGCAAGATCCTTTTTGACCCACCTCCTAGAGAAATGGAAATAAAAATAAACAAATGTGACCTAATGAAACTTAAAAGCTTTTGCACAGCAAAGGAAACCATAAAGAAGACCAAAAGACAACCCTCAGAATGGGAGAAAATACTTGCAAATGAAGCAACTGACAAAGGATTAATCTCCAAAATTTACAAGCAGCTCATGCAGCTCAATATCAAAAAAACCCAGCAACCCGGGCTTCCCTGGTGGCACAGTGGTTGAGAGTCCGCCTGCCGATGCAGGGGATGCGGGTTCGTGCCCTGGTCCAGGAGGATCCCACATGTCACGAAGCGGCTGGGCCCTTGAGCCATGGCCGCTGAGCCTGCGCATCCGGAGCCTGTGCTCCGCAACGGGAGAGGCCACAACAGTGAGAGGCCCGTGTACCGCAAAACAAAAAAAAAAAAAACAAAAAAACCCCCCAAACAACCGAATCCAAAAATGGGCAGAAGACCTAAACAGACATTTCTCCAAAGAAGATATACAGACTGACAACAAACACATGAAAGAATGCTCAACATCATTAATCATCAGAGAAATGTAAATCAAAACTACAATGAGATATCATCTCACACCGGTCAGAATGGCCATCATCAAAAAATCTAGAAACAATAAATGCTGGAGAGGGTGTGGAGAAAAGGGAACCCTATTGCTCTGTTTGTGGGAATGTAAATTGATACAGCCACTATGGAGAACAGTATAGAGGTTCCTTAAAAAACTACAAATAGAACTACCACACGACCCAGCAATCCCACTACTGGGCATATACCCTGAGAAAATCATAATTCAAAAAGAGTCATGTACCAAAATGTTCATTGCAGCTCTATTTAGAATAGCCAGGAGATGGAATCAACCTAAGTGTTCATCATCGGATGAATAGATAGAGAAGATGTGGCACATATACAATGGAATATTACTCAGCCATAAAAAGAAACGAAATTGAGTTATTTGTATTGAGGTGGATGGACCTAGAGTCTGTCATACAGAGTGAAGTAAGTCAGAAAGAGAAAAACAAATGCCGTACGCTAATACATATATATGGAATCTAAGAAAAAAAAAAAGGTCATGAAGAACTTAGGGGTAAGACAGGAATGGAGACGCAGACCTACTAGAGAATGGACTTGAGGATGTGGGGAGGGCGAAGGGTAGGCTGTGACAAAGTGAGAGAGTGGCATGGACATATATACACTACCAAACGTAGAATAGCTAGCTAGTGGGAAGCAGCCACATAGCACAGGGAGATCAGCTCAGCGGTGCTTTGTGATCACCTAGAGGGGTGGGATAGGGAGGGTGGGAGGGAGGGAGACCCAAGAGGGAAGAGATATGGGAACATGTGTATATGTATAACTGATTCACTTTGTTATAAAGCAGAAACTAACACACCATTGTAAAGCAATTATACTCCAATAAAGATGTTAAAAAAAATACAAGGAAAAAGAGTATTACCGAGTTTTTCTGCCACATATGCAGTTCTATTACACTGCATAATTTCATCCTTACCTATAGCCTTCTGTATATGAAACTGAATAAAATCTGATGAAACGATCCAGACTTTATTATCTCCTACGTTACTTCTTGGATTTTAATCTTGTTTTATGATAACTTGAAAATTTAGCCATCCAAGTGCCAACAATTCTGGTGAAGAAATAAAAGGTCACTAGCTTATTAAACTTTTCTGGACTTTCATCAATTAGTAAAGTTTGAACTATTTACTAACTACTAACCTTATTGATGGCCCTTTTTTATTTCAGAATTCTTTCAGAAGTCTACATTACCTATTCAGCCATCCTATTTGTTTATTGATAACAAAAGTAAGGATTCTAAATTATATATATTATAGTCTGTCAAACCCTTTGAGTATGAACTGTAGTCCACCCTAGAAAATTCTGTAACTTAACTGTATTTCATTGTAGTTATGATAATAGAAACTTGGTAGAATCATGGAGTTAGGCAAAGCACTATAAATAATTTAATTAATAGTAAAGAGCAAGCAACCACTTCCCAAAAATACCTTTTCTCCTCATGGGTTTACTCTTCTCCTCCTTAAGGTTTATTCTTACCACAGAACTAATTGATAAAGATACCCTTGCTTGGTTATAAAATATGACCCTACCTTAGATTTTTAAAAATATTACCCTAATTAGAATTGTTATTCCTTTGCTTCCAAAATAAAAGAGCAAAATTTGAATACATGACTGCATAAGTTAAAGAACTGTCTTCCACTAGTCACAGTTCTATAAAAGATTCAGTGATCATCTGAAATCTAGTAAAGTAATACTATTTCTGCACAGGCAGGCAAACTAGTGTAACTGCTGAGATCATAAGCTAATAGTTAAGCAGTTTCACAGGCTGCTCTCAGTACCAAATTGCACTCTTCATCTGTATTGTCTGTACAGACTGTACTTACTTTTGTTTTAGAACAAAATTAAAATTCTGAACAAGGTCAGAAAGCTTCAGAATAAGTAAGGAAAAAGGAGGTTCAGATTCAGGCCTAGTTAAAACTTCAGATACCTTGACACTCCATGAATTAAACTCCAGTATCCTAGTAATACCTATAGATTCAGTGCTTTCTTTCTGACAGTGGTTGGTGGGGAGAGGGGAGATGGGGGAAGGGCTTCTTAATGGGTATTGACAGTTCCTTTTGGGGTGATGAAAATGTCTTGGAACTAGGAAGAGGTGACGGTTGCACAGCACTGTTTATGTACTAAGTGCTACTTAACTGTACACTTTAAAATGGTTAATTTTGTATAATGTTAATTTCACCTCAATTTTTTTTTAAAGTAAATATTTCTTAAAAAGAAAAGAAAAAGATACAGGGCTTTTTCGCAGAGATGGACTTCACTTTGAAAAGGCCCCCAAAGTACAAAGCCTACATACCAGCAGCGAGGTTGAAGAGGGTCACTCCCACTTCACATAAAGCCGCATGGAAAGCTTACAGGATTCCCTCATATGAACCTTGGTTACAATAATGGCCAATTAAGTGGCATTTACCACCAATATGAACTCATTTCAGTGAGAATGAGAAAGCGGGAAAATGTTTGGCGGGAGTTTTTTAAAAGCTGCCCCACCGATTTAGAAATCACCTACGAGCAATAGAGAACACCACGGGGGAAACGGTAGGAGCCATATTTTTTTCTGAACGGTTTTTGTCTTGCGGTGACTGTACTCGTGAGGATTCAATAAGCCTCAAACATTACCTTTAAACCTAGGTGCTTAACTATAACGAATGCATTTGTCAATGGGGCAGCGTCTCACAGGAAAATGCGAAAAGCCAGCCTAAGTCTCTTTCTGTAGCGACGAAGCTTGAGCACAAGGATCACCGCCATATCCACTCGACGAAAAGCTCCCTCCACCAGCCGAGGAAGACGCAGCTTCGGCGGGCACTCCCGCCACACAGCGCGAGCTGCGCCGCTGGGCTTCCTGGGATTTGTAGTTTTAGTCAACCCTCCGTCCCCTTTGTTCAGGCGGTATGTGGTGAACCAGAAAACTACAACTCCCAGAGCGCTCCGGGGTGGAGAGCGCACGCGGCGGTGACGACAGTGGCGGAGAAGACCCGGAGAGGCTCTGCGTTGTGGAGTGGCGCTCCTTGGGCTGGTGGCTGACTGCAGGCTGCTGGCGCCGCGGCTGAGGAGAACGGCGAGTGGGTTCGGCATTTCCCATTGGGGTCTCCGCAACGATGAGTGCTGCCAGAGAGTCCCATCCGCACGGGGTGAAGCGTTCAGCCTCCCCAGACGACGATGTAAATAACAATGGCGGAGTGGTGGAGGGTTGAGGCCTACTAAAGGCTGGGGTAGGCCGGGAAGGGTGGATGAAGACGGAGGAAGCGTCTGAGGTGACCTGAAGGGGGAGGGCCGAGGGGAAGGACCCAGAAGAATGGGAAATATCCCTTTTGCTTAATTTGACTTGGAATGTTTGAAGAGGTCCGCATGCTAAGAGCCGGAGGCCTGCGTAGGAAGGGGAATCGAGGAAGGAAATCCTGAATGGTTGAGAAGTGAAAGAGCTTAGTCAAGGGACCATGTTTGCCTGTTCGTGGGCTAATGAAGCTTCTTTATGGGGCCTTTCTATTCAGTAGAAACGGCAAGATCCTCCCTGTTTTAGGCTTAAAATGCTGCTGTGATAAAGTCAAGATGTTCATGCAAATTTGGACAGATTTTTCTGGCCGGGATTATTTTTGCAATGTACTGTTAAGAGTTAAACTTAACTGTACTATTAAGAGTAAACCAATAAAATATTGAACGGAAAAATGGTACCAGGGGAATAATTTGGTTCTGGCGCACCGTGCTGAGGCCTAATACGTTGAGACGTAGAAGCCCGTTTCGATGTCAAGTACCTCTCTTCCCTCTCCTCCCTCCCCCTACAGTTGCCAGTTTAAATTGCAAAGCATTCATTCCTTAAAGTAAACCATTAAATATTTACTGCTGTGCCAGGTGTTGGGAATTCAAAGATGAAGAACTGTGGTGTTTATCCTAGGCCTTTTGTGTGTTTGTACTAGCCCCTAGCGCGGTGTCATGGATGCTGCAGTAACCAATAAACGTAAAACTGGGTCCTTCATACAATGGATAAATGCCATGGAAACGTTGATGGGGAAACTGGGGGGGGGGGCCGATGGAGAGGTCATAGTTAAGAGTGAAGAAGGGAGGACATCTAGTTTTCTTTAGGTTGTTTAAAGTGCTGTCAATTTCTGAATGTGTAGAGTTTATTTTCTATAGTGCAGTTGAGTTCCTTTCATAATATTTTACTTTGCGAACTATAGAAAGCTCACTGAACACTGTTAGTGCATCAGTTGTAGCAAATGAGATGATGTTAAGACTCATCCCTCTTTGGGTAAGTGGTGGGGTTAGGTCCAGAATAGTAAGGCTCTTTACTGAAATTGATTTTAGCTGTGCAGAAAGATTAGTAATCAGTAAAAATTTGGGGACAAATAGTTATATAGTGAGATTTATTCATTCCTGCTGTTCCTCCCTACAACTGGTTTTGAGATCTTTTCTTGTTAATGTGGTAGGCCAGTACCTACCAGGAATGTATCTAGGCTTTTGAGTAACTTGGGTGCCCTTTTAAAAACTATTACATTGTTTTCCTCCTGGTATTTAACTGTGACTTGATTGCTAGAATGTCAAGCACCTGTTTTGCTAGAATCAAAGAAATAATCTTTTTGACACAAAACTCTAGGTGATATTAGGTAATTTAACAAAGTTAAAGGGATTAAGTAATTAAATCTCTACAGCTTTTGATGGGATCGGTTTAAACTAGATGACCTTTAAGACCTTTTCCAATCCTATAAGCATTTTCTTTAAAAGAGGTGGTTACAGTTGCAATTCAAGATTAGGTCCTAGGACCTTCACACGTTATCTGAAAAGGATTATGTTACTAATTCTATATTTTAGTGCAATAGAGTAGTAACTTGTCCCTTGACGGTGATTTTTTTTTTTTTAGTCAGTTTCTTTAATATTAATTTTATTTTTGTTGGTAATTGGGAGTTATCTTTAAGTGCTTGTGTTTTTAATCTTTTAAGCATAATATATATTTTTAATAGATTTATTCTATTTATTGGCTACGTTGGGTCTTTGTTGCTGTGCGCGGGCTTTCTCTAGTTGTGGAGAGCGGGGTCTACTCTTCGTTGCGGTGCAAGGGCTTCTCATTGCAGTGGCTTCTCTTGTTGCAGAGCACAGGCTCTAGGGGCACAGGCTTCAGTAGTTGTGGCTCACGAGCTCTAGAGCGCAGGCTCAGTAGTTGTGGCGCACGGGCTTAGTTGCCCTACGGCATGTGGGATCTTCCCAGACCAGGGCTCGAACCCGTGTCCCCTGCATTGGCAGGCGGATTCTTAACCACTGCGCCACCAGGGAAGCCCCAGAATATAATATATTTGTTTTTTAAATATATGTCTACGTTTAGAAAATAACCCAATTATAGTGTGTAGTTGGTCAGCAATTTCTAATAAACCTCTGCATGTAAAAGATAAAGTTTTCTTTGCCCACTGACCTCACACATTTAATGGGGGTAACAAATCATTGAATCCAGTTGTAGGAAAACGCTGACAATGGTAGAAATAAATTCTAAGAGTTACTACAGGGTGTACTGAGGAGGAGGTAAATTGACTGCTGTTCTATAATAAGGGTATTAAGGATGAAGCCAACTTAAAAATGGTTTCATTGGTTTGATTGGAGGGGAGAATTGAAAGCTATCTTTCAGGAAGTAAGAGGAATGGGGAGGTTAATTTTAGTAACTGGTGGAGAATCTCTAAGAATGTATCAGGCACCCATGTGATTTTTAGAATGCAGCACTTGAGCAAGGTACTTGCTACTCTATGCCAGGTCCAGGGAACAGTGATTTAGTGAGAATCAAAACTTAAGCCTCACTGGTACTTTGTTTTTTTGTTTTTTGTTTTGTTTTAACTATATTGAGCCAGAAACAGTTAAGAACTAACTAGTCTATGAAAAAATATGAACTGTCAGATGGAAAGAAGTAGAGATTTGGAATTTAGGTAGCCAAAAGGAATAGCCATAAGTGGGTGTCCAGTATGGTACAAATACTTCAACTCTCATATGCCCAGGAGGGATGGTCATCATTGTTTGATATATGTATTATTCTATTAGTCTTTTATGAATAATATTCAGAAGAATAAAAGGATAGTAAAAACAACTTTATTAGAAATTTTGATATGAACTGAACCATAGCAAACCTAGTTTTCTTGATTTTTCACTATATATATACCCAAAATGTTTAGCATTTTCTGAATATAGCTAACAGCTTATCAGTTGTCATGTGTGAAACTGAAACATATAATTTCAGATTTCAAATATGTTTCTAATAGATTTTAGCTTTATTTTAGTTCTTGGATTTGCATCATCAAAATATACTTGAAGAATTTTTTTGAAGTGTTTTCATTGCTCATAGTTTTGTGTCAAACGGGGTTTGTCTTCTTTGCTCTATAATTGCAAAACATTTTCATTTTTAGATTATAAACTCAATGAGAATGATCAATCCAATGAATGTTTTTCATTTCTATATTCCTTCTAGTCACCTGCCCTCGGTACTTGTCCACTTACAAACCATATCAAGTAAATTTTGGTGTACAAATATCATAAAAGATGATATTAAATAGTCACATACCTCTTTAGAAAAACGGGATGGTCCAGGCTGTTGTAGCAATATTGCAAAATATTGCAAGATGAAGTTCTTCCTATTGAATGGCTTTCTAGATGAAAGTACCATATATTTTTGTTATTTTGTCTCTCATTGACTCCCGGTTGGAGAAAAGTTATCTAGTATTTCATCATCCAAAAACTCGTTTAATTGCAGTTAAGTTTGCCATTATCATTAGTTTAGACACTACCTGTCATTTTGCATTCACCTTGTTATTTGTCTAATTGTGAAATGCCTTCTGTCAGTTTTCAGTTTTTTACTCGGTTGTCATGAGTAGAAATTAAAATTTTCAGCTGGGTCCAAAGAGAGCTAGAAGCATACAACAGAGGGGTGATGTCTTCTTGAAAGATGATGCAGCACTTTGGACAACACGATGAGAAAACTTTTCTACCACTTTTCTATCTTATTATTTTAGTCATTTTTAGCATATTTGGGAATGATTAATGAATTATAATGAAATAATTCTTAAATTTGTTTCAATATGTAGGGAAAAATATCGCTAGGATTCCATAATATATATTAGATTTATAAAAGGGTTCAATAGACCCATTTGCTAATTACAAGATAGAATGAGTTCTATTCTTTTTTTAAAAAAAATTAGTAAATTTTCTCTTTGTTCTTTGGAAGACCTTTAAGTAAGAATAAAAGTCCTAACAGGTACTTCCCTGGTGGCACAGTGGTTAAGACTTTGCACTCCCAATGCCCGGGGCCTGGGTTTAATCCCTGGTCAGGGAACTAGATCCCACATGCATGCCACAACTAAGAGTTCGCATGCAGTAGCTAAGGAGGCAGCCTGCCACAACGAAGACTGGGCCCAACCAAATAAATATTAAAAAAAAAAAGTCCTCACACATCAGTCCTTACAAATAAGGAAAGTGTTCAAAAAAGAAACTAAAATTGGGTCCAATTGACTCTGATATTGTACTGTTCTTTAGAATATCAATATAGCCAGGGTTTTAAGTTCAGTTAACAGCTGTAGCAGCCTCCTGGGTTCAAAGTACTAGGTACCCTAGGGCCCTGCAAGGCTCTAAGGCAGTAGGTCTCAAAGTGTGGTACCCTACATCAGCAGCATCAGCATCTCTTAGGAATTTGTTAGAAGTGAAATAAATCTTCAAGCCCCACCCCAGATCTGCTAAGTTTGAAACTCTTGAGGTGTAGCCCAGCAGTTTGTGTTTTAACCAGCCCTCCAGGTAATTCTTATAGTATAAACGTTTGAAAACCAGATCTCTGGCTGCAAAAGAACTAAAGGACTTTCCCTTAAGGTAACAGAAAAGGAGTATATTCTAATTCGAATATTATGCATATGCTTAACTTCCTAAGCAAGAGTGAGTCCAGTTTATAGTGAAAACTGACAGGGGGAAAAAGCTTGGGATTTACTGGTAGACTAAATTTTTAAATATTTATTACTATGCAAAAAAGATTAATTGGCTAATTTCTTTTCCAGCTTGGATCTAGCAATTGGGAGGCAGCAGACTTAGGTAATGAAGAAAGAAAACAAAAGTTCTTGAGACTTATGGGTGCAGGAAAGGTAAGCATCAGACAGAATACATTTTTACCTTTTCTGTGAAAATAATGCCCTTTTTTATGTATGTTAAGTGAGAAGGAATGAATACACTTGGATCCCATTTTACTGTTCTGCATGGCTACTTTAGGCTTTCGGAAATATAGCTGACCTCACTGAGCTGCTTCTAGGATTCTCAGTGCCACTGGGTGGTAATGTTTAGAGACTGCATAGAGAAAAAATTTGGTTTGAGGAGACTCTCGTGGAAGAAAGAAAACGTGAAAGTTCATGATTTGCCATCTGTTAGCCTGATAATTTGATACAAGGTACTTCTGGTCAGACCATTTGGTAGGTCTTTCATATTTTATAGTTCCTTCCAGCCCTTGAAGTAGTAGCCAAGGGAATAGCCTTTGTCAAAAACTTAATTTTAAAAATGTTCAGTATATTTTGAAATCTCTTTCAGTTCGATTAACGTAATAGAAGATATAAAATATAGGTGCCAGGAAACATCACGTGTTGGAAAAAACTGTTGTTCCTAGCAATTAATTTTTACATGCAAATACAGTGATCTCTAAATACTGATTTTTTTTTTGTAAGCAAGTACATTTATTTTCCTAACACTGTCCCAGTAATCTTTCTGCAAACCTGATGTGGAAGAAAAAGGAAAACTTTTTTCTCTTTTAAGCTCTTTAGAAATAAGTTCTGCCCTTTGTTTTTTATTTGTATGGGAATGCATTTTACCAACAGCTGTTGACTACTACATGCCAGGCACTGTACTAGGTCCTGGGTGGGGGGGTCACGTAGATCAGTAACATAAGTTTGGAGCTATCATGTGCTGGAGGAAACCAGATAATGACAATATAGAATTATAATTGCTATGGAAGAGCTATGCACATAATGCTGTGGAATCAACAGGCAAGGGAAGCTCACTCTGGCTTAGCAGCACAAGAAAGCTTCCCAGAAATAGAATTGATCTGAATCTGAGGGGATTAAGAGTTAGCCAGACTAGAACAGTGGATTTGGGCATAAGGAGAGATCATGTAAGATGTTAAGCCCTATACAAAGGAAGCATTTGTATAATATCACATTAATCCAGATTTCCCAATAATTTGTGATTTGTCATAGAAAGTAGTCTGAAGTTTCTCTTGGTTCATGCAAATAAAAGATTTTGCTAAGGATATATAAAGTAATAGTTTAAGGGTATGCTCAAGCTAGTAGGATCACATTTCTTTAAGTACCTAGGAAGAAACACCCTAACATAAAATGTATGAAATTTAGCTACCAATAGTCAATTGTATCTCAATAAAACAGGGCGGGGGTGGGTGGAGAACAAATTGAACAATTAAAAAAAAAATTTGGCTGCCGATCAATGGGCATAGCATACGTTAAATTCTTTGCTAACAAGTGCAAAGATCATAGCTTTGATCTTTTACGTAGGCTGTTTAGATTTATACTGTTTTGTGGCCCCAAAGTACATTCCTAATCCTAGCCACTGAGTATTTTATTGGTCACAGGGGGAACCAGCTGAGAAAGTATGATAGACCAGTATAATACTATCATCTTAGAATAACTTGATGCCATTATGTATATTCAAATCTTGTTATGAGGTGTCTTCTGCAATAAAGGAACAAACTACTGAATTATTGATTTGCTTTTGTGCTAATAACATGTAAGGCAATAAGCATTAATGCTTGAACCTTTTCAGGAGTATCATCTTTGGGTATGGAGAATGTGTCATGATTTCACAATAGGGTGATTTGTTATTTACTATATACACAGATAATTGGGTAAGATTGCTTTGCAAAGTCAAATTTAATCTCACTTTCACTCAGTTTTAGTGAACGATTTCCCTTTTTTTTCAGTTGGTTTTTTTTTTCTTAATTGAGGTATAACTGATTTACAATGTTGTATTAGTTTCAGGTATACAGTGAAGTGATTCAGTTATGCATATATATAGATAGATTGATATTCTTTTTCAGATTCTTTTCCATTATAGTTTATTATAAGATCTTGAATATAGTTCCCTGTGCTATATAGTAGGACCTTGTTGTTTATCTATTTTATATATATAGTAGTTTGTTAACCCAAAATTCCAAATTTATCCCTCCCACCGCCTTTCCCCTTTGGTAACCATAAGTTTGTTTTCTATGTAAGTCTGTTTCTGTTTTGTAAATAAGTTCATTTGTATCATAACTTTTAGATTTCACATGTAAGTGATATCATAATATTTGTGTCTCTCTGTCTGACTTCACTTAGTATGATACTCTCTGGGTCCATCCATGTTGCTGCAAATGGCATTATTTCATTCCTTTTTATGGATAAGTAGTATTTCATTGTGTGTGTGTGTGTGTGTGTACCACTTCTTCTTTATCCATTCACCTGTTGATGGACATTTAGGTTGCTTCCATGTCTTGGCTGTTGTAAATGCTGCTGCTATGAACATTGGGATGCATATATCTTTTTGAGTTAGTTTTCTCTAGATATATGACCAGAAGTGGGATTGCTGGATCATGTGGTAACACTTAGTCTTTTAAGGAACATCCATACTGTTTTCCATAGTGGCCACACCAATTTACATTCACACCAACAGCATCGGAAGGATCCTTTTTCTCCACACCCCCCTCCATTATTTATTATTTGTAGACTTTTTGATGATGACCATTCTGATCAGTGTGAGGTGATACCTCCTTGTAGTTTTGATTTGCATTTCTCTAGTAATTAGTGATATTGAGCATTGTTTCATGTGCCTGTTGGCCATCTGTTTGTCTTCTTTGGAGAAATGTCTATTTAGGTCTTCTACTCGTATGTTGATTGGGTTGGGTTGTTTTTGTTTGTTTTGTTTTGGGTATTGAGCTATATGAACTATTTGTATATTTTGGAAATTAATGCCTTGTTGGTTGCATCATTTGCAAATATTTTCTCTCATTCCATAGGTTGTCTTTTCATTTTGCTTATGGTTTCGTTTGCTCTGCAAAAGCTTTTAAGTTCAATTAGGTTCCATTTGTTTATTTTTGTTTTATTTCCATTACTCTAGGAGACGAATCCAAAAAAATAATGCTGCGATTTGTGTCAAAGAGTGTTTGGCCTGTGTTTTCCTCTAGGAGTTTTGTAGTATATGGTCTTACATTTATGTCTTTAATGCATTTTGAGTTTATATTTGTATATGGTGTTAGAGAATGTCCTAATTTCATTCTTATGCATGTAGTTGTCCAGTTTTCCAAGCACCACTTCTTGAAATTAGTGGTCTTTTCTCCATTGTATATTCTTGCCTCTTTCATCATAGATTAATTGACCATAAGTGCATGGGATTATTTCTGGGCTTTCTATCCTGTTCCATTGATTTCTGTCTGTTTTTGTGCCAGTACCATACAGTTTTGATTACTGTAGCTTTGTAGTATAGTCTGAAGTCAGGGAGTGTGATTCCTCCAGCTCTGTTCTTAAAATTGTTTTGGCTATTTGGGGCCATACAAATTTTAAAATTATTTGTTCTAGTTCTATGAAAAATGACATTGGTGATTTGATAGGGATTGCATTGAATCTGTAGATGGCCTTGGGAAGTATAGTCACTTTAACAATACGGAGTCTTCCACTTCAAGAACACGGTATATCTTTCCATCTGTTTGTGTCATCTTCAGTTTCTTCTATTAGCATCTTATAGTTTTCACAGTACAGTTCTTTTGCCACCTTAAGTAGGTTTATTCCTAGGTATTTTATTCTTTCTGATGTGATGGTAAATGGGGTTGTTTCTTTAATTTCTCTTTCTCATATTTCATTGTTACTGTATAGAAATACAACCAATTTCTGTATATTAATTTTTTATCCTGCAACTTTACCGAATTCATTGATGAGCTGTGGTAGTTTTCTGGTGGCATCTTTAGGATTTTCTATGTATAGTGTTATGTCATCTGCAAACAGTGACAGTTTTACTTCTTCCTTTCCAATTTGGATTTCTTTTATTTCTTTTTCTTGTCTGATTGCTGTGCCTAGGATTTCCAGTACTATGCTGAATAAAAGTGGCAAGAGTGGGCAGCCTTGTCTTGTTCCTGATCTTAGAGGGAATGGTTTCAGCTTTTCACCATTAAGTATGATGTTAGCTGTGGGTTTGTCATATATGGCCTTTATTATGTTGAGGTAGGTTCCCTCTATGCCCACTTTCTGGAGAGTTTTTATCAAAAATGGATGTTGAATTTCATCAAAAGCTTTTTCTGCATTTATTGAGATTGTCAACTGAAAAAGTGCACAACCTAGAAGTTGAGAATTATGTTTTATTTGGCGGATTTTCTGAGGACTTAAGCCTAGAAGATAGCCTCTCAGATTGCTCTGAGGGACTGCTCCGAAGAGGTAAGGGAGGAACCAGGATGTATAGGAGTTTTGCAATAAAAACTGGATAGTTGGAACATCAAAAGATTACTGTTAATTAAAGAAACTGTTAAGGGAAACTAGACATGTCAAGTTAATGAATTTAACACTTTTCTACATCTAGGAAGATGCAAGACTGGACTCATTGAAATCATTCATTTGATTTGCACCTTAACTATCTAGGGCCAGTATCCTTCTTTTCTCCATTCTGAATCCCCACAGGGTGCACGGTTGGGAGTAGCTGCAATGGCTGCTGGTTTGATGGCTGCAACATCCTTTGTTTACTGATAGGGCAGCATTTTTCATTCACAGTGCTTCCCCTTGATCATAAATTCAACCAACATTTGGGAAGCATTTCATGACCAATTTTGTCCCACAGTGCTAGGAAGGCTCATTCCTAGATCAGGCAAAGATTCTGTTGATAGGCCACTCAAATTTTTGGATTAGGACCTGTTAATAATCTAAAATTCTCTGGATCACCTATCTTGCTAGTCTGCTATGACCTAGAAAATGTTTTCTCTTGTTGCTTCTTTTCATACGAGAGTTGCACTGTTACAGTTATCCTGTGTAGAGTTTTTTATATACATATATATATATATATTTGTGTGTGTGTGTGTGTTTGTGTATGATCAACTGTTTCAAGACCTTTAGCCATCATTAATTTTTTTGGAGACCTGGTTACACATTGGGTAAGAGACAATCTTATAAACTAGACAGGATAATTAATATAGTCAGTAACATTAATAAGGTCATAGTACGGCAGAGAGAGACACAGAGCATAAACAATTCAGGAACAAAGAGAACAAATTAAAACAATGATTAATAGATAACTAATAAGAACCTGCTGTATAAAAAAATAAATTCAAAGAGAAAACAGTGATTAGTATAACTAGTTGTAATCTGGTCACAGTAAACCATCAAGTCCATAGGAGAGCCAGGTGGAGAAGCCAAATATGGAAGGATTAGGTAGAGAGGAAAAAATATGTTTTATTTTTGTTTATAAAAGAATACTTGATCAACTTGTAGGTCATAGCATAATAGAGGAAGAGTTTTTCTGGAAAACAAAGAGGAAAAGCCAATATATTTCCCCAAAAAAGTCATAAAGTTATAAATCATATTTATAAATTCATTCAGTCCCATGTAATTCCTGTTGATTTGGATGAAGTAGTCAGGTTTTACATTAGAGTTTTGTCATTTCTTACCCAGTTCAGTGGTATGATCTAAAAGTTATCAGAAACTTATACTTGTTAAAAAGTCCTTTTTATGAATCATCTTGAAGATCTTCCTTTTATAAAAGCATCAGACTAAAACAATGACTATTTATAAATGACAGGACTTAAAATGCCATGGTTAAAGATCTGATTACAATGCAGTTGACAAGGAACTTGGATATTTCGATAATAACTAGAATTATGATTGATAACATTATACCAGGATATCTCAGATTTTAGTAATTTCATATAAATTTTGGAATATCTGTATTAATGACATTTATACATACAATATAACATAAGGTTTATCACTAGTTACTTGGCAGTGCTTTGCAAGTATTGGTTGGCCAAAAAGTTCGTTTGGTTTTTCCATAGGTTGTCTCTAGTAGCACTTAGTTGTCTTTAACTTCATTCGAAACAATTTTGTTAGATTGTATTGTGACAGTTGTCATATCAGTGTGCATTTTAAAAAAACTTTATCAAAACTGGTGAATTTTTGTGTAGCCATTTTAATATTGAAGAGAAAAAACAACAGTTTCGGCATATTATGCTTTATTATTTCAAGAAAGGTAGAAACACAACTAAAACGCAAAAAAAGATTTGTGCAGTGTATGGAGAAGGTACTGTGATAAAGTACCTTTGACTGATTGAATGTGTCAAAAGTGGTTTGCAAAGTTTTGTGCTGGAGATTTCTCGCTGTACGATGCTCCGTGGTCAGGTGGACCATTTGAAGTTGACAGCAATCAAATCAAGACATTAATTGAGAACAGTCAATGTTACACCACATGGAAGATAGCCTACATAGTCAGAATATCCAAATCAAGCACTGAAAATCATTTCCACCAATTTGGTTATGTTCATCGCTTTGATGTTTGGGTTCCTCATAAGTGAAAAAAACCTTCTTGACCGTATTTCCACATGCGATTCTCTACTAAAACCTAACAAAAATGTTCCGTTTTTAAAACAAATTGTGATGGGTAATGAAAAGTGTATACTGTAGAATAATGTGAAATGGAAGAGATCATGGGGCAAGCGAAATGAACCACCATCAATCACACCAAAGGCCGGGCTTCATCCAAAGAAGGTGATGTTGTATATATGGTGGGATTGGAAGGGAGTCCTCTATTATGAGCTCCTTCCAGAAAACCAAATGATTAATTCCAAAAAGTACTTCTCCCAGTTAGACCAGCTGAAAGCAGCACTCGACGAAAAGCATCTGGAATTAGTCAACAGAAAATGCATAATCTTCCATCAGGATAACACAAGCCTGCGTGTTTCTTTGATGACCAGGCAAAAACTGTTACAGCTTGGCTGGGACATTCTGATTCATCTGCCATATTCACCAGACATGGCACCTTTGGATTTCCATTTATTTCGGTCTTTACAAAATTCTCTTAATGGAAAGAATTTCAATTCCCTGGAATACTGTAAAAGGCAGCTGGAACAGTTCTTTGCTCAAAAAGATAAAATTTTTAGGAAGATGGAATTATGAAGTTGCCTGAAAAATGGCAGAAGGTAGTGGAACAAAACAGTGAATACGTTCAGTAAAGTTCTTGGTGGGACTTCCCTGGTGGTCCAGTGGCTAAGACTCCACACTCCCAATTCAGGGGACCCAGGTTCGATCCCTGGTCAGGGAACTAGATCCCACATGCCCCAACTAAGAGTTCACATGTTGCAACTAAAGATCCCATATGCCACAACTAAAAATCCTGTGTGCCACAACTAAGACCCAACACGGCCAAATAAATATTTGTTTGTTTGTTTATTTTTGGCTGCATTGGATCTTCGTTGCTGCACGCAGGCTTTCTCTAGTTGCGGTGAGGGGGGCCACTCTTTGTTGCAGTGCACAGGCTTCTCATTGTGGTGGCTTCTCTTTTTGTGGAGCACAGGCTCTAGGTGCACAGGCTTCAGTAGTTGTTGCTCGTGGGCTCTAGAGTGCAGGCTCAGTAGTTGTGGTGCACAGGCTTAGTTGCTCCGCGGCATGTGGGATCTTCCCGGACCAGGGCTCGAACCCGTGTCCCCTGCATTGGCAGGTGGACTCTTAACCACTGTACCACCAGGGAAGTCCCTAAATATTTTTTTAAAAATAAATAAAGTTCTTGGTGAAAATCAAAAATGTGGTGTCTTTTGTTTTTACTTTAAAACCGAATGAACTTTTTGGCCAACTGATTAATTTATCATACCACATAAGCTAATTAGTTTGACATTGCTCTCTGAGGTGTCTTGGTTCCTTTGAAGCATCCCAGAGTTAGCTGGAGGTCAAAAGAACTTTAGAATTTGATATTTGGGAAGTTTGTCAAAAATATCAACACTTGGTCAAATAGGATCATATGTCACTGAAATAATACTTAACCACAGTGACAAAAGATTTCAAAAGCAAATATAGATCACTTAAAGACAGAGAAACTCACACAATCCATTGTCAGAAGCAGTGTTCTAAGAAACCTTTGTTCTTTAAACAGAGGAACCAAATCCAATCGTGTACCAGTCTACTTTTAATAACAAAATCCATTTACATAATTAAATTCATTCTGAGTTTAGTCAATCCTGACAGTGTACAAAATTCTTTTCTCAGGGTTCCTTTTCCACAATCCTTCCATCACTTTCTATATCCGTATTATTTTGTCTCTTACTTTTCTCATCTAGAAACAACTAGCTCTAGGACAAAATTATTTTCTTTTCCCTTAACAAAATGCAAATCCATTCCTCATACCTTCTTTGTTCACAACACACTTATTTTTCTAGCATACTGAACTGTTTTTCTGTATTATTTCTAGTAGATTTAATTTCATATTTAAATTAGAATTCTCAACCCTTAAAAACTTTGATTTCTAGTGAATACTAAGAAGTAAGCAATTATGAACTGTCTTTTACATTAGCGTTCTGTAGATTGGTGAACATAAATACCAATTTTTGTAAAGTTTCATCTCAATTCTGCCAACTTTTACACCTTTGACGTTAGTTTCTCTTAGGACCCAATCAACAAGTCTTGGTATTACAAGGAGTCCTAGAAGCTTTCCTTGCTTTTATTCTCTGACCATTTTATCTATTTTGTATAAAAGGCTCTGGGGTCCCCAGTGAGGGGTTGAGCCAACTGACTCAGGCCCTTTTGTCAACTTGATTAATTGGCCTAATTGTTGCCCCAAGTAATTGTTGGTCAGGTACCTCAGTGTAATTTTCTTCCACCATTTAAATATATATATTTTAAACAGGGGTAAATAGAGCAGACTTGCTTGGGGTCCTTTAATGTTGGGTACCAATACAGTGGAGGGGGGGTTCCATTTGGCCCATTGAACCTTAGGAATGTTGTATCAAGATGTTTTGTTTCAATCCCATTAACATTCATTTTATTTATCCCATTTTAAAGTAATCATCTTAAGATTTCTTTATCCATTTGGGATAAGTTCCATTAAAAAGTTTACCTTGTGGGGAAAGAGTCTCTAGACTTTCCCTTTAGTTTTTTCTCTTATTTTTCTGTTAATCAACCTAATTAATTATTTTAATGTTTTTATTAGCATCTGTAAGATCCATTGAGGGAAAGCAGAAACCACAATAAGGTCTCCCAAACCAGTTTTTTTGGTTTGTTTTAAACTAAGCGAGTTCTTAGGTAAACCATTATATATTTTTTTCCCACCTTTAATTTTTTTTTCCCATAGATATCAATAAAACACCTGTTTATAATGAGAGTTCTCTAAAAATTTACCAATTTAGAAGTTTCTCCAATTTAAAGGATCTGTCGTCTGGCCATTAATGAGATATATGTTAATAGTGACTTAAACCAATAGGATGCAAGAGGCTTCCCCACAGGAGAGTGTGAAGGATGCGACCTAAACAGATCCAGAAAGTTTACTCCCAAAAATAGTCTAAGAAAGTAAAGGCCCTCACTAAACAGGCTGACGCAATGAAGGTTAAGATGGCAAAAATTCAGACAAAAGCCTGCTCAGGGGGCTTCCCTGGTGGCGCAGTGGTTGAGAGTCCGCCTGCCGATGCAGGGGACACGGGTTCGTGCCCCGGTCTGGGAAGATCCCACGTGCCGCGGGGCGGCTGGGCCCGTGAGCCATGGCCGCTGGGCCTGCGCGTCTGGAGCCTGTGCTCTGCGGCGGGAGAGGCCGCAGCGGTGAGGGGCCCGCGTACCACAAAAAAAAAAAAAAAGCCTGCTCAGAATCTCAGTCTATTCGATTGGCTGCTAAATGTACACCATATGTGTACCTTTTGGATGACAGAGATCAAGTACTCAAAACACACACACATGCACGCGCACGCACACACGCACACGCCTGAAGACCAGATAAAACATTTACATCTCAAAGACACAGGAGGAGGAATGCAACTTCCCCCTAGAAGGGCTTTTGTTTTTTTAACATCAGAATTCTGAAAATATGTTTTTATCAAGCCAACTTTTTCTAACATAGCTGCGTATACAATAAAAGAGCTCCATTTAGTCATTTTCAGAGCAAGATTTCCTTTATTTACTTGCAGGTATGAGCTCTGTACATACATGAATCTGGCTAGAGTGCTAGTTGGAGGTTGGCTTTCTGACGCCCCTCATTTCTCTGAGAGAATCTGTTTCCCATTTGAACTTGAATTTCTCAGGCATAAAATTTTATTAGTGCACTTTTATCCTGACACATTCTTGTCAAGATAGCCAATTGGAGGAAAATGTCAGGTAAACCTCTTACCTAACCAACCGTTCAGCTGAGACTGCTCAGTATCTTTCAAACTGAGGAAATCCTGGTGTCTTTTAATTGAGTTACCCTAGTATCTTTCAGGTAGGGGGCACTTTCTCCCAATGTCTTTCAGCTGGGCTCCCCTAGTATTTTTCAACTAGCAGGGGCCACTCCCCAATATCTTTTAACTGGGGAGCCAGTACCTGTTAGACACCGCCAAATAAAACTCAGGATCATCAGCCAGTAATTGGGAGATCCAAGAACCAGGAGGGACTCACCCAAATTCATCTGGACTCTGCAGAGCCGGATGGGCACAACAGGCCTCTGCTGGTACCAAGGCCCCAGTTCCTTGTAGAGTTCAGGCAAAGCAGAGACGTCTGCTCTGAGTCCCTTCCTGGTCACCAAAACTGTCAACTGAAAAAAATACACAGCCTAAAAGTGGAGAATTATGTTTTATTTGGCGGATTTCCTGAGGACTTAAGTCAGCCTCTCATATTGCTCTGAGGGACTGCTCCAAAGAGGTAAGGGAGGAGCCAGGATATACGCATTTTGCATCAAAAACTAGGTAGTCGAAACATCAAAGGATTACTGTTAATTAAAGAAACTGTTAATTATGGAAAACCAAACATGTCAAGTTAATGAATTTAACACTTTTCCACGTGTGGGAAGTTTCAAGAGTCTGGACTCATTGAAATCATTCCTTTGATATACACCTTAACTATCTAGGGCCAGTTTCATGCTTTTCACCATCCTGAATCCCCTCAGGGTGCACAGTTGAGGGTGGCTGCTGGTTTGATGGCCACAATATCCTTCATTTACTGATACAGCAGGCCACAGCATCTTGTGAATACAAGATGATCATTTGGTTTTTATTATTTAGTTTGTTAAAGTGGTGTATCACACATTGATTTGCAGATATTGAAAAATCCATGCATCCCTGGGATAAATCCCACTTGATCATGGTGTATGATCTTTTTAATGTTTTGTTGGATTCGGTTTGCTAGTGTTTTGTTGAGGATTTGTGTGTTTATGTTCATCAGTGATATTGGCCTGTAATTTTCTTTTTGTGTGTTATCTTTGTCTGGTTTTGGTATCAGGGTGATTGTGGCTTCATAAAATGAGTTTGGGAGTCTTCCTTCCTCTGCAGGAGGTTTTAGAAGGATAGGTGTTAACTCATCTCTAAATGTTTGACGGAATTCCCCTGTGAAGCCATCTGGTCCTGGACTTTTGTCCGTTGGAAGTTTTTAAATCACCGTTTCAACTTCAATACTTGTTATTAGTCCCTTCATATTTTCTATTTCCTCTTGGTTCAGTCTTGGGAGATGGTACCTTTCTAAGAATTTGTCCATTTTTCCTAGGTTGTCCATTTTACTGGTGTATAAATTGGTTGTAGTAGTAGTCTCTTGTGATCTTTTGTATTTCTGTGATGTCAGTTGTAACTTCTCCTTTTTCATTTTTAATATTGATTTGAGCCCTTTCCTTTTTTTCTTGATGAGTCTGGCTAAAGGTTTATCAATTTTGTTTATTTTTTCAAAGGATCAGCTTTTAGTTTCATTGATCTTTTCTATTGTTTTCTTATTTCTGCTCTGATCTTTATGATTTCTTTCCTTCTGTTAACTTTGGGCCTTATTTGTTCTTCTATCTCTAGTTGCTTTAGGTGTAAGGTTAGGCTGTTTGAGATTTATCTTCTTTCCTGAGGTAAGCTTGTATTGCTATTAACTTTCCTCTTATAATTGCTTTTGTTTTCTGTTTTTTCTCATTTTGTTTAGTTATATATATTTTATTGAAATACAGTTCAGTTACAATGTGGTGTTACTTTCTGGCATACAGCAGAGTGATACTTTGCTGTACTATATATATATTCTTTTTCATATTATTTTCCATTATAGTTTACTACAAGATATTGAATATAGTTCCTGTACTATACACTAGGACTTTGTTGTTTATTTTATTTTTTATTTTAATTTAATGTTTATATTATATTAGAGTAAGGTTGATTTACAGTGTTGTGTTAGTTTCAGGTGTACAGCAAACTGATTCAGTTATAGATATACATATATCCATTCTTTTTCAGGTTCTTTTCCCATATAGGTTATTACAGGATATTGAGTAGAGTTCCCTGTGCTATACAGTAGGTCCTTGTTGATGATCTATTTTATATATAGTAGCATGTATATGTTAATCTGAAATTCCTAATTTATCCCTCCCCTCCCACCTTTCCCCTTTGGTAACCATATGTTTGTTTTCAAAGTCTGAGAGTCTGTTTCTGTTTTGTAAATAAGTTCATTTGTATCATTTTTTTAGATTCCACATATAAGTGATAGCATATGATGTTTGTCTTTTTCTGTCTGACTTCATTTAGTATGATAATTTCTAGGTCTATCCATGTTGCTGCAACTAACATTATTCTTTTTTATGGCTGAGTAATACTCCATTGTATATGTGTACCACACCACAGTATCATATGAGATTTCTCTTTCTCTGTCTGACTTACTTCACTCAGTATGACAGTCTCTAGGTCCATCCGTGTTGCTGAAAAGGGCATTAATTCCTTCTTTTTAATGGCTGAGTAATACTCCATTGTTTACATGTACCACATCTTCTTTATCCATTCCTCTGTCAATGGGCATTAGGTTGCTTCCCTGTCTTGGCTGTTGTAAACGGTGCTGCAATGAACATTGGGGTGCATGTATCCTTTCGGACCATGTTTTTCTCTGGATATATGCCCAGGAGTGGGATTGCAGGGTCATATGGTAGCTCTATTTTTAGTTTTTAAAGGAACCTCCATACCGTTCCCCATAGTGGCTGTACCAGTTTACATTCCCACCAACAGCGTAGAAGGGTTCCCTTCTCTTCACACCCTCTCCAGCATTTATTGTTTGTGTTTTTTTTTTTTTTTTTTTTTTTTGCGGTATGTGGGCCTCTCACTGTTGTGGCCTCTCCTGTTGCGGAGCACAGGCTCTGGACGTGCAGGCTCAACGGCCATGGCTCACGGGCCTAGCCACTCCACGGCATGTGGGATCTTCCCGGACTGGGGCACGAACCTGTGTCCCCTGCATCAGCAGGCGGACTTGCAACCACTGCGCCACCAGGGAAGCCCTGTTTGTGGATTTTTTGATGATAGCTGTTTTGACTGGTGTGAGGTGATCCCTCACTGTAGTTTTGATTTGCATTTCTCTAATAATTAGCAATGTTAAACATCTTTTCATGTTGGCCATCTGTATGTCTTCTTAGGAGAAATGTCTGTTTAGGCTTTGTATTGCTGTATTCTTTTAGTTTTCACTTGTCTGGGAAATTCTTTATCTCTCCTATTCTAAATGATAATCTTGCTGCATAGAGTATGCTAGGTTGCAGATTTTTCCCTTTTAGGACTTTGAATATATCTTGCCACTCCCTTCTGTCCTGGAGTGTTTCTATAGAGAAGTCAGCTGATAGACTTATGAGGGTTTCCTTGTAAGTAACTCTTTTTCTCTTGCTGCCATTAGAATCCTCACTTTAACTTTTGCCATTTTAATTATAATATGTCATGGTGTAGCTTTGCTTGGGTTCATCTTGTTTCCGACTCTGTTTTTCTTGTACCTGGATATCTGTTTCCTTTTGGTTTGGGAAGTTTTCAGCCATAATTTCTTCAAATGCATTTTCAATCCCCTTTTTTCTTTCTTCTCCTTCTGGGATCCTATTATGTGTAGATTGACTTGCTCTATTTTATCCCATAAGTCTCGTATATTGCTTTCATTTTTTTTCACTTGTCTTTTTGTCTGCCGTTCTGATTGGGTGATTTCCATTATTCTGTCTTCCAGATCACTTATTCTTCTGCATTATTTAGTTTGCTATTTATTGCCTTTAGCTCAAGTTTTATCTTGGCAGATGAGTTTTCTAATATTAATTGGCTCCTCTTTATAGTTCTAGTTTCTTGTAACAGTGATCTGCATTTCTTCTGATAGTCTTTGTTAATTCGTTTAGTATTTTTATTACCTTCTGTTTGGACTTGGGGTCTAGTAGACTGGAGAGGTGTTTCATCGTTTGTACTTCCAGGGGATTTCTCTTGTTCTTTTAGTTGGGAGCAGTTCCTGTGTTTCTTCATTATACTTGTTTCTCTGACTCTATGACTTTAGGAGAAACAGTTATCTACTGTGGTCTTAAAGGGCTGTTTTTATGTGGGAATGTCCCTGTGTAGCCTGAATGAGTCTAATATTTTTGGTGTAAAGGCCGTTTTTAGTATGGATGACTGCCACGTCTTTCCTCAATGTGTGCTTGCCCTTTTCCCCTTGATAGGGGGTGTGATTGGTGTTGTGGTGACCAGAGCCTGCACTGGATGTTGAACAGGGGCCTCCACTTTGCTCTGTAGCTGTCACAGCCCTGCCAGGGGCAGGGTCTGCTCCCCAGGTGTTGGAGTAAAAGCACTCAGGTCCGTTGCTAAACTGCAATGTGAGGTAGATGGGACTAGAGTGCTCCCACTGGGAGAGGAGCCACTGGGTATTCTTCCCAGGAGCTGTCCACTGAAAAGTATGCTCTGTGGTGTCTCCTGTCACCTGTCATGAGTACTCACAAAGTACACTGTTGTTGGCACTGCTCTTGGCCCCGCTTCAGCTGTGGGAATGCAGTCAGTTGGTCCAGATGCCCCTCAGGCGCAGTTATCAGAAAGCAACCAGTGCAGATCTGCCAAAGTCAGGCACCATGACCCACCATAGTCGGGCACCTGGACCCACCGTGGGAGCTATGGAATTAGCCCTGGACCCGCCCTAATCACAGAAGCACCAATAATCTGCTTGGATGTCCCCCAGGTGCTGAGCTTACAAAGGCACCAGAGGCATAAATCTGCCAAAGTCTCAAAGCTGCTGGCTGGACACAGCTCATATTTCAGCCCCACCTCTGTGTGTAGGCAACCACCAGGGCTTGTCTACTAGCAGAGCTCATAGAGTCAAGAGTTGTGCCCACTGTGAGCACAAAGAGAATGAGGCTGCTGTGGTGGGGTCCTGACCCTCCCTTCATGAGCACATTACCAGTGGGGCTTCTATGGTGGACCCAGGCAGTATCCTGCTCACACCTTGTGGCCTGGGCCATACTCCAATACATTTTGGCTGTCTCCGCGCAGTCAACCCCAGTCCTCTCCCCAGGTCTGTCCCCTAAAGCCTGAGTTTTAGCACCCAGCCCCCTCGCACCAGCAGACACACATCTCAGGCTGGGGAGTAAGTAGAGCGAGGTGGCCAGGACCATCAGTGCTGGTCTCTCTTTGTTCTGCCTTCCTAAAGCCTGTTGCTGCACTCCTCTGAGCCAGTGAAGCACACTTTCTGTCCTGGCTGATTTTTCCCAGCTGGTGAAGGGGGTTCCTGGGGTTAGAGAACCTTTCCTCTTACACAGCTCCCTCTCCCAAAATTGTTTTGAATTTGTTTTTGTAGGTCTTTCACCTTTTGTTCTCTTCTCTTGTGATTTGATGACTATCTCTAGTGTTGTGGATAATTTTGTGTGTATATCTATTATAGATTTTTAGTTTGTGGTTACCATGAGATTTTTGTAGAGCGGTCTATATGTATACGTGATTGTTTTAAGTTGCTGCTCTCTTAATTACAAATGCATTTTTGAAATCCTGCGTTGGTACTCTCTTCCCCTCACAATTACTGTTTTTGATATCTTTTTTTTTTTTTTTTTTGCGCGGTACGCAGGCCTCTCACCGTCGTGGCCTCTCCCGTTGGGGAGCACAGGTTCCGGACGCGCAGGCTCAGCGGCCATGGCTCACGGGCCCCGCCGCTCCGCGGCATGTGGGATCTTCCCTGACCGGGGCACGACCCGACGTAGGGGACGCCCAACCACTGCGCCACCAGGGAAGCCCTTGATATCATATTTTATATCTAATTGCTTTGTGTATCCCTTAACTGCTTATTGTAGATACAGATAATTTTTCTACTTTTGTCTGTCAGTCTCCCTACTGGTTTGCATTTGGATTATTTCCTATATGTTTGCCTTTGTCTGTGAGCTTTTTCATTTCTTAATTTTCTTGTTTCTAGTTGTGGCCTTTTCTTTTTCATCTAGATAAGTTCCTTTAGCATTTGTTCTAAAGCTAGCTTGCTGGTGCTGAATTCTTTTAGCTTTTATTTGTCTGTAAAAGTTTTGATTTCTCCATCAAATCTGAACAGGAGCTCTGCTAGGTAGAGTATTCTTACTTGTAGGTTTTTCCCTTTCATCACTTTTTTAAATATATCGTGGCACTCCTTTCTGGTCTGCAGTTTCTGTTGAAAAATCAGCTGATAGCCTTATGGAATTCCCTTGTATGTTATTTATTGCTTTTCCCTTGCTGCTTTTAATATTCTCTCTTTTATCTTTAATTTTTGTCATCTTGATTACATTGTGTCTTGGTGTGTTCCTTGATTCTTTGCACTTCCTGGACTTGAGTGACTGTTTCCTTTCCCAGGTTAAGGAATATTTCAGCTATTGTCTCTTCAAATATTTTCTCAGGCTTTTTCTTTCTGTTTTCTCTTTCTGGGACCTCTTTAATGCTAATATTAGTGTGCTTGATGTTGTCCCAGAGGTCTTTGAAACTGTCCTCATTTCTTTTCATTCTTTTTTCTGTTCAGTGGCAGTGATTTCCAGTACTCTGTCTTCCAGCTCACTGATCCATTCTTCTATATCACTCAGTCTACTATTTATTCCTTCTGGTGTATTCTTCATTTCAGTTATTGTATTTTTCATCTCTGTTTGGTTGTTCTTTAAATTTTCTAACTCTTTGTTAAAAACTTCTAACTTCTTGCTCTGGCATCCATTCTCCTCCCAAATTCTTTGGTCATCTTTACAATCATTATTCTGAACTCTTTCTCAGGTAGAATCTTGTTCCTTCATCTGGAACATATTCTTCTGCCACATCATTTTGTCTAAGTTGGTATTTTTATGTATGTGGTAGGTTAGTTACATTTCTTGACTTTGGAGAAGTGGCCCTCTAGGATGTGTCCTATGCATCCCAGCAGTGCACTCCCTTCTCGCCACCCAAGCTATATGCTCTAGAGTTTCCTCCTAAGAGGGCTGTGTGGGTCCTTCTGTTGTGGTGGCCTGACTATGTGGGTGATCTGGTGGGCTTGGTTGGTTGCCAGGCCCTGCCTTGTGCGGATGCTGCTGGCTGCTGTTAAGCAGGCCCTGGTTATGAAGTGACTGCTTGCAGAACCCTAGGGGGCCCCAAGGCTAGTGCTGGCTGGGTAGTCAGAGTCAGGTTCATGAAGACTCTGGGGCTGTTGCCCACCCATTGGCAGGTTAAGCCGGATTCTGGAGGCAACTGGGCAGTCAGAGCTGGTTCCTGGAGTCTGGCTGCAGGGCCCCTGGATCCCAGAGCACATATAAGATTTGGGGTTGGGAGGTGGTTCTTGACACAGTTGGTTATGGGGTCCAGGGTGTCCTGAAGGTTGCATTGGCCTGCTAGCGGGCACAGTCTGGCCTGCTGTGGGCAGACTTGGTCTGTAGTCTGCGGGAATCATATTTTTCTTGCATCTGGTGTCTGCCCCCTGGGTGGTGAGGCTGCTCTAGAGGCTTGTGCAGGCTTCCTGGAGGGAGGGGCTAGTGTCTGCCCACTAGTGGGTGGAGCTGGGTCTTAGTCCTCTCATGGGCAGAGCCATGTCTAGGGGGCATATCTTGAGGTGGCTGTGGGCTCAGTAAGTCTCTAGGCAGCCTGTCTGCTGAGGGGTGGGGCAGTGTCCCTGCCCAGTTAGTTGTTTAGCCTGAGGAGTCCCAGCACTAGCACCAACAGACTGTTGGGTGGGATAAGGTCTTGGAACTAATGAGCCAAGATGTCAGCCGCCAACAGTGTTCCCCGGTATTCTGCCATCAGTGTCTGTGTCCCTAGGGTGAGCCACAGTCCCCCTACCACCCCGTGTCTCCAGGAGACTCTCCAAGACTAAGAGGTAGGTCTGGTCCGGGTGCATGTGAGATTTTGTATGCTCCCTCGAAGAGTGAAGTGTATTTCCCCCAGTCCTGTGGAGCTCCTGCAGTTAAGCCCCAGTGGCCTTCAAAGCCAAATTCTCTGGGGGCTCATCTTCCTGGTACCAGACCCCTGGGCTGGGGAGCCTGATGTCGGACTCAGAACTCTCACTCCTGTAGGAGAACCTCTGCAGTGTAATTATTCTCCAGTTTGTGGATCACCCACCCCAAGGGGTATGGAATTTGATTATATCCAGGTTGTTGTGGTTCCTTCTTTATGTCTTTAGTTGTAGAAGATCTTTTCTGGTGGTTCCCAGTCTTTTTCATCAATAGCTGTTCTGCAGATAGTTGTGGTTTTCGTGTGCTCGTGAGAGGAGGTGAGCTCAAGATCTTTCTACTCTGCCATCTTGGCCAGTCTCCCAAACACTTTATTTACCTTGTGAAACTGATGCCGAAAACTCGGCGTCTGTGCACCAGTACGGAATTGAATCTCGGAGACAGAGTTTTGGGTGAAGTAGAAGAGAACAGCTTTATTGCTCTGCCAGGCAAAGGGGGACACAGCAGACTCAGTACCTCTCAAAACTGTGTGTCCCGACCTGGAGGGATTTGGTGAGGAGTTTTATAGCAGTGGTTCAAAGGCAGGGTTGCTGATAAGGATCAGGGTGTGTGCAGGGCCTGGCTTCAGGTGGTCTGATGAGTTTCTGTGACTCCTTTAATCTGGCCTCAGATGGTCTCTTGAAGAGCTTCTCTGGTTCCTTTTAATCTGGGATAAAGAATGCTAACATCTTACATTTGTTGGGGGTTTTCGTTCTGTAAAGAACTCATTGTTATGTGTATCCCTTCAGGCAGAACCAGGACCCTATCCAAAGGCTACACTGTTGTTTCTTGACTGCTCCTCCCTTGTCTCTGCATGGCAACAGTTCAAATCTGCCCTTTGGAACTCAGGGAGTGTCACGGAGGCTGGAGTCTGTTCCCTATAAACAAGAAACTGGGGACACGGAAAGGCTTCCATGCCCGGGAGCCCCACAGGCTCATGCTTGGTTTCAAAACTAAATATGAACCATGAAGAATGGATTGGAACTGATAAATTGAGAGTAATTATGTAAGCTGATTAGTTGGTAACTAATTACCAATTAGTTGAGTCAGATTTATTTTTATGTTTTATAGAACTAGATTGTTTTAAGTTCTGTGCTTTTTGATAGTTTGAAAGTGGGTGTTTATTGTAGTCAAAAGTAATGAGCTAGCTATTTGTGGTATGTTGTTAAATAGTAATGGTTATTTTATGTTTTATATTTTAAATTTCGATCACATTGTTCATTATAAAGCTATTATTTTTATTCAGTTAAATCTCATTTGCTTTCTTTCCATGATATATGCCTGAGACATCAGAAAGAGAAGGTGGAAAAATCAAAGCAACTCATTTTACTGGCATTTTAGGAAAGAAAATGTTTAGATTGATCCACTTTTCTAGCTGTTTATCCCATTTAAAATTCCAGCTTGAACTCTACATACTTTCTATCCCCTTCCTCTGCTTGGTTTATTGTAATTACACTGCCTTCAGACATACTGTAATTTACTTACTGATTTTGTGTCCCCTCCCCATCCCTATCCATGCAAGAATGTAAATTCCATAAAGACAGGGATCTTAATTTAGTTCTTTTTCTTCACTGTATCCCATAAGCCTGGAATATTGTCAGGCACATAGTAGACACTTAATAATTATGTTGAATTAGTGGTCTCAAATTCTAATAAATTTCCTGCCTTCTTACAGAAAGAACATACTGGTCGTCTTGTTATAGGAGATCACAAATCCACATCTCACTTCCGAACAGGTAAGAAAGTAAAATATAATTAAAGTGGAGGTGCTAAATTTGGAATATGAAATATTTGTACATATTTTGGGATATTCTAACTTTCGTGTATAATTGTTGATTAGTTCTAATGATTAATAAATATTAGAAATATATGTAGTATATGTAAACATGTTACGTATATCATGTAACAGTTAGTATATACTTTCATAAAAGATTTGAGTATATGTACATCGATATGATATTCTAACCAAGAAACTAACCAGGTTCTGTCTTCATTTTTACTAACTCACAACGTGTAGTATTTTAATTGTAGTGAGGTTTTATGCCTCATCTTGCCAACTATAGTATCTAGAGTTTACATGTATTTTGTAAATTATTTAACATACAGTGTTATAGTTGGCATATTATACTGGTTTTTAGTTTATTCACTGAGTTTTGCTCTGAAATCTTGGAAGAGTATAAACTCATTGGAATGCCTGAAGAAATTAATTTTTCTTTTAATTTTGGGGGAAAAACTTTAAAAGTAAAAACAGAAAATGAATTAGAATTTGGATTTGAATTCAGTCTGCTGAAAAGTAAAGTTTTATCCCATTTAAAATTGGCCCTAATCTTAGACATTAGAAATTGATAGGCATTTTATATTTCTGGTGTTGAACAGTTATTTCAAATTGATTTGCACTGCTACAAAAGGCAAAAGAGTCCTGAGCTTTGGCAGAATGGAAATATATTTAACTGTTGCATTCATTCTTTTAAAATATGAAATTCTTCTTGTATTTACAAATTAAAATGTCACGTACAGAAAGCTTCACTGGTATTGGTAATGTTCTGCTTCTTGGGTGGTAAGTTTATAGGTGGTTGTTTAGTATTCTGCTTCATAACTTATATATATAACAATATGTTAAAAATAATTTATATATCAAATGTTGCATGATAAAATTACAAATAAGTTTATGTTGGTGCAGTAAACTGATATGCAAAGAAAGGCGTAAAGGGAAGCCATTCCAAGGTCATTTTACATTTTATTTAGCCATTCTCTAAACAGAATTGTGTGCCTTTTCATTATTTCTGTTCAAAGACAGAAGCTTTTGTTTGTTGGAGGATTTTTTCTGCATGACTAGGAGGAAACTTTCAGGAGAACCATTATTAGACTATAAATAAACTAAAACATGATGCCCAAAGTTCTTAGTAATTAATAGTTACAATATGTAAACTTAAGCAGTTCTGAGATTCCTGTATCTGGTTTGAATTATTACATGGGAAAAATTAAGTTTTTCATCTTTAATAAACAACTTGTGCTTCAGGGGGTTGGTTATTAAAGAAGTAATCATAAATACATCCTTCAATTATTTTATCTGTTGGGTAACTACCTATGGTTTATAAACCCATCCACAAAATTCGCTGTAAAATTAGTCACAGTTAGAGAAATCAGCCCTGAATATAATAGCATCTGTATTGTGGGTTTTTTGTGTAATCAAATATTTTTATTAATTTGACTGAAACATAATCAAAGTACACTGGACATACAGGGGAAGAAGACAAGAAAATTAACGAAGAACTGGAGTCTCAATATCAACAAAGTATGGACAGTAAATTATCAGGAAGATATCGACGACATTGTGGACTTGGCTTCAGTGAGGTAGTAATTATGTATTTTCATTAAGTGGGAAGATAATTTCCAATTTGATTATCATTTATTTGTGTTAAATTACTCTAGCGATCAAGAACCCTATGTAGAAGGCTTTCTTTATGCAGTTACATTTTTACATGCCAAACTAGGTCTTTGTAGATAATGAGAATAGATATTTTTGACAGTTTTAGAAATATGTTTTCTGATACTAGCTTAATATAAATTCTGCTTAGATAATCATTAGGGCACATCTTAAGTAGGCATGAACAACATACAAGTTACGTGAAATATTTCATGTAAATACCGGTTCAGGAGAGTTGTCTTGGCTGTTTCCTACATCATCTCTTTTCATATAATAACTATTGGTCCATTACTCCAAAGTAATATAATATGCAAAACATAGATAACTGTTTAAATATTCCCATGGATCAGTGGTTAACTTGCCTTATTTACTTAAAATAATACTGTTTCCATCAGGAAGATAATAATATATTATTTTCAAACTAGGGGGGAGGGGAGAAGGTGAGTGGTCTTCAGAGCCCTTTCTTAAACCAAAATCCTACTCAAGTCCCAGGGTATAAAACACATGGAGGTGCCTGAGTCCTCATTTCTTCCCTAGGCAGCCTCTGATCTTAAACTGTTAATGGCTAGGGAGTGAGACAAAAATTTTGGGGTCTTTTCCAGTTTTTATACTGGATAATGTATTTTAATAGCTGTTGATTGATGTTTTTAGGTAGATGATCATGATGGAGAAGGTGATGTGGCTGGAGATGATGATGATGATGATGATGATTCACCTGATCCTGAAAGTCCAGATGACTCTGAAAGTGATTCAGAGTCAGAGAAAGAAGAATCTGCTGAAGAACTCCAAGCTGCTGAGCACCCTGATGAAGTGGAGGATCCCAAAAACAAAAAAGATGCAAAAAGCAACTATAAGATGATGTTTGTTAAATCCAGTGGTTCATAACTCCCAAACACTTAGTCTTTGTATTAAAAGTAAGCCTTATTGTTATAATGCACAGTGGAGGACTGCTTATAGAGCACAGACCTTTGTATTATAATTTTTAAAAAGGCCCTTTTAAATAATTACAAAGAGTGTTTGCTTTCAGATGCCATGGGTTACACTTTTATGGGCATGACTATAACCATTTTTGTAAACAGTAAGAGTTGTATAAAATAAGAAATAAATACAATACTCAACTTCCTTTCATGTTAGCATCATCAAACTTCTAATACTACCTTTTTACCCCTTCAAATACAGTTACGGGGGAAACAGTATTTTTTGTGTGGTAGCTGTTTATCTTTTTTTGTTCCTTCATGTTTCTCTCTTATAAAAGTTTATCTGGTACTGTGATGTGTTCATAAAAATATTCTTTTATTATACTCTCTTATAGTAGAACTATTCACCATGGATATTTCTGCTGCCAGTAACAATCTAAATTAATGCTGGCAAAAGATTAGGTACTTAGTTTACTCTTACTGAATCAGCTCTACTCTTTTGGACCAAAGCAACATGAGAGCAAATACTTTTCACACCGGTTAGGATGGAGTTGCAGTTGTCATATATTTGGAATGTTATGATCCCAAGCAGTCTTCGCATAATTTGAATGACACTGTATGTTAGATTTTTGATAAAATTGGCCAGTTTTTACAGAAGAAATTTTTTCTCTGATCATTTGGTCCTATCTATTTAGGAATATGTAAAACTGGATTTTTTTTTTTTTAAGGTAATATGTGACCAAAGTTAATTTTCTTCCTAACACCTAAATAAAGAGAAAGCAGTTTCTCATATGTGGTTGTGATACCTTTATCCTCATTATCTGAAAATGAGGAATAGGCTTATTGAACAAGAAGCTGAAACAAGATATTCTCTTCATTTTATCCCAGTGCTGTTATCCTGATTTTCTAATTACAAAAAGGAGTATTGCTGTATGATTTTATCGCCACTTCTGTTGGAGTAAGATCTGACTGTTATTATGTGGTTAATTTGTACAGCAGAGTAACACAAACTGCATTATGGGCTAGTCAATGATCTTTGAGTAATTGGGTTCAAAATCTTAATGTTTAAGTGACATGTTCAAAGGCTTTGAGTTAAACCTTTTTGTTTGCTGAACTGTTACACATCTAGATACTTAAGTATGTGTTTAATGTGTTGTTTTTTTTTTTTTTAATTCCTGTGTCATTTTGAAGTTTAGAATTTTCGAGGAATGTAGCAAATAGAACAAGCGATTTCTGGATTATGCAATCCATCCTGAAATTTTTTCATGTATCAGACCCCCAACATTTCATTTTTTCTTATGTCTCACATTGTTTTATAATAGGTGCTACCCTATATAGTAAAATACTGAGTCAGTGACTAGTAGAATGTGTAACATTTAACAAATAGTATCTGGTTTAAACAAGTTTGGCTTTGTTCAAATTTCAGTTTGGCCACTGATTGTCAAATAGCTAGTCTGTAGGGTTGCTTATTACAACTAATTTAAGTAGAAAGTGAAGACTGATATATGTTTAAGAATGGAAGAGGGAGAGACCAGTATTATGTTTTAAAAGGTATTTTCATCAGTTTATTTAAATATGCTTGGTTATTTATAAGTCTTGGTTCTTATATGTAAATAGAAGAGCCTCCTTCTAAAATAACTACACTGGAAGACCTTTTTTCTTCATCTTCAGAGAAAGAAATTCTCATTCCAATTCATATATTATTGGACATTAACAAAATTCAGGGTTGGAATAAATTTAGGTCTGTTGGTCCATGTGGCCTAGTGTCCCAGCACCACATTAAATATCATGGCTGTCTTTTAAGCATGAACATTGGGTTGGTTTTTGCTTTTTTTTTCCTTATCAAATTGTGTGTGTGTGGTGGGTGGATTAAAGGAAGAGAGATGCCATGGCATTTTGATATCCCTACTGAAGTACCATAAGGGAAAACACATTTTTGGGGGGGCAGTGAAACATGCTATTGAGGGGAAAGTTGAGTGGCAACTTTTTCTTACTATTGATAATTTCTTACCTGAAATACACTTCTCCCAAGTGCTTGACTATACCAGTGATCCAGTGATCTTTCTATTGTAAAGGTTTTCAAGAACACAGATTCCAATTTTGTGTGTATTGATAGGTAAAAATCCTCTTCTCAAATCTAATTTTTTAAATCCGGATGAATTGCAGGTACAGAAGAAAGTCTGAAGTGATTGCTGTTCTGATAAAACAACAGTTTGAGAGCAGAAAGATAGGTCATATTCTCTGAGTAAATTTTGAGGAAATAAATTGCAACTACCTGGTTGACATCAGTGGCCACTTACAGGGCTTTAGTTCCATTACTCTTGTCTCCACAGCAGCCACATCTTGGCTACTTTCAATATCCCAAAACAACTTTACCTCTGAAATCACAAATGTAGAAACCTCACCTCTGACCATAACAGTTGTATTCCTTTACACAAGTTCAAATCAGGTCATTATCAGTCTGTTTTCACCAGTTCCATAAGCCCTGTCTAGATTTTTAAGTGATCTGTCAATTCAGTGTCACTGTTGTCAGTATCCCAAATAACCCTCCCCAGTGTCATAACCTTTCTGGAAAATACAGCCCTAGATGTATCCAATTCCCTATGGATTATTTCTGGAGAAAGGCCACCAACTGTACAAATCAATATTACTAAGTGTTAATTAACAACACTGCATGTTATCCTTACTGTTACCTCTCATCAACTCTTTTCCTGTTCTTAACTGTTGAAAACTTCTCTTCTCAAACTTGTGACCCTGTCTTTTCTCCTTCACTCTTATAACATGTCCTTGCTTTCTGGCTTACATTAAAGAGATTTTATCAGGCAGAAATTCCCTAAATTGACACCTGTGGAGAAGTGCTCCAATGCTCTAGGTGACATCCCAGCTCTACTAACTTAGTGATAAACTCAGTGACCTTGGGCATAATTAAATCTGAGTCTCCTATCCTCATCTGTTAAATGAGAATATCAGTAGCAACCACGTTGTACGGTTATTGTGAGAATTAGTTGAAACAGTTAAAAAGTTTAAGCACACTGATAAAAAACAGCTCAGTAAATGTCAACTACTGTTAACCCTTTGCATCATCTTGTGAACCTAGTACTTTTGATTATCTTGTTTTAGGAGTCTTCAACCTCTCCCTCTCCCTTGATCCTTTTTTTGTCAACATTTCTCCCCAAGTCCCTAGGTATTTCACATCTTTTAAAAAAGATTTTTCCTAGATACCATACACTTCGGCTATAATCCTAGCTCCACGTTTTCAATATTCAGTTTTAATAACATTTCTATTACTGTCTGCTTCAGTACCATCCCCTTCCCCCTCAATCCACTCCAATATAGCTTCTACCCAACTTTTTTTTTATTATTGTTTCTTTTGGCTGTGTTGGGTCTTCATTGCCGTGTGCAGGCTTTCTCTAGTTGTGGTGCGCGGCCTTCTCATTGCGGTGGCTCCTCTTGTTGTGGAGCATGGGCTCTAGGCGCTCGGGCTCAGTAGTTGTGGCTCGTGGGCTCTAGAGCGCAGGCTCAGTAGTTGTGGCACACAGACTTAGCTGCTCCATGGCATGTGGGATCTTCCTGGACCAGGGCTCGAACCCGTGTCCCCTGCATGGCAGGTGGATTCTTAACCACTGTGCCACCAGGGAAGCCCTACCCAACTTTAATACAGCTGTATTGAAAACTACTTTGATCAAATCAACAATTCTTATTTTCCTAAACCATATTTTTTAATTCATTCCTTGCTTGACCTGATAGCATTGCTTGGCATTGTTAGCCAGTAGTCTTCAAATGAATACACACTCCTGGGATACATGAAGGGGTTCAACAGAATCAATTTCCCAACACTGTACATTCATATGTACTTGTTCTAAATTGATCTCTGAAAACTACTATTCCTTTCACTGTAACCCTTCACCCGTTAGAAAAAAGAAATACCTCTCATCCATCCCAAAACTCACTGTGTTTACCCTAAGGAGTAAAGCCTCCAAACAAAGGGACAATTTGAAACGTTGATGTTAAGGTCTCAATGACTGCTTTTGCAAGTCAGGTAGTTTCCAGTTACATGCCCTCAATAAAATTGGTAGAGAACTGGATTGTCAGCTGATTCATTAGACATAAAATTTGAAGAAAGATCACTATGATATTTGGCCTAAATTCCAAGAGTTCAGAGGATTAAGTGATGTTTCTAAAATCTATTGCTGACTTCATGTGAGCAAGGTTTCTCAGTGCTTTCATCTATAAAAATAGAAAATAGAAATTTTCTCCTTTAGAAGCTCCAATTATGTGCATGTTACATCTCCTATCTCCATGTCATTTTTATTTTTATGCTTTCTCATCGTGATTGAGCACTGTATACTCTATCATTCCAATTTTGTATTCATTTTTATGATTATTATGTAATTTTTTTCCTTGAATTCTGCCAGCTCATGTTTCTTCTGTTTCCTCATATCCTCTTGTATTTCTGATGTCGGCACTTTACCGAGATGTTAAGATATTAATGTTGTCATGAGATCTTTGATTATAGTTTTCAACTATCTGTTGAGGCAACATTTTTCTGGTGAGTGCTCTTCACCTGCCATGTATTTTTTTTTTTTTTGATCCTTTTCTATTTTTATATCCTCCTCCAAACCCTGTGCCAGTTCTTTTTTATTGTTTGGTCAACTGCAAATATTTTCTCAGCACCTGCTATGTGCCAGGCACTGTTCTAACCACTGGGAATACAGCAGTAAACAAAATCAGTCCCTCCTTTAATGAAGCTTACACTCTGGTGGAGGGGAGACAAACAATAAATATATATCATTTGTTTTATAAATATTAAGAAAACAAGGTAAAGAGATGCAATGAATAATAAAGCTGGGGCAGCAGAGGGTTGTGAGATGAGTTCAAAGAGAGAGCAGGAATAAGATCATTAGAGTTGTGACATGAACTTTGGATTTTATGCTAAGGAGAGTGAGAAGACATTGGAGAGTTTTTATTAGAGTGACATGATCTAACAAAGCTTAGACAGCTGTAGGGAGTCAACTAGAAAAATGGAGAGCACAATTATGAAATTATTGCAAGATTCTAGGTGAGCACAGGGGCTCGGACTAGGGTAGTCATAGTGGAAGTAATGAGAACTAGATTCTAGATTGGATGTAGTATATGAGAGGAGTCAGAAATGAGCTCTTGGAAGAGAGGAATTTCTGTTTACCTGGATGGGAAAACAGATGACTCGTCTTTAAATGAAGTTCTTCCCAGGTGTTGCAGGGTTTTCATGAAGGGGAAAGGTCAAGCTGGCAGAAAAATTTATCATGGTCCAGAGTTATGTGTGTGAACCATTGTAGCTCTGCCAGTGAAATCAGATGCCAAATGGCTTTTCACATCGCAGGGGACCGCTTCCCTGCTGCTCTAACAGACCTGTCTCACAAATAGCCTCACGTTTAAGAAGACACTAGCTAGGTTTCTCAGATCCTGCAGAGGCAAGCATACCCCCTGTACTCTCCTTTGACCTTTACTACTTTTTCAGCTCTTTCACCCATTTTAGAGTTAAGAGTTTCAGATGTCTCCTAGTTTCGTTGAAGCTGGAGTCAACTTCCTTTTCTCATTCTCCTTATTGCTTCTGGGTGATTTTCAAGAGAAGAGAGAAAGGACTTAACTCTAATGTCTCCAAACTCGGAAGTACACATTAACTTTTAATACCCAAATTACTATGCCTTGAACCCCTACTCATTTGATTTCTGAACTTCAGCTGCTTACCCCACTCTCAGAAAGCATTCCACAATTACTACAGGCCTGAGAAAAAGCAAAGGAATACCTCCCATATGCTCCCCACAAGATATGCCACCCACAGTTACCCAACAATGCCTTCCCTCTTCTCCCCAACTCCCAAAACCTGCGCTCAAAGCTGGCCTCAAGTAGCCTAACTTGCACTACTGAAAATGGTGCCTCTTGTGCCGTTACCAGTACCAAGATGTTGCCTCCTCAGGCTTTTTCATATGGAGACACTTTACCTGCTGGTCTTTTCAAATTAGGTGAAGCCATTTCCTAAAAGACTGTTATATTAGAAATAAGATCAGTCCTGAAAACAGGCTCACAGTTAGTTAATGTAGTAAATACGAAACTTAGCTTTGAGCTTCCAAACAGCCAAAGTCAAAGGTGCACACACCTATGTCTCTAGTAAACCGGTGATGTGCTTTCTGTCACAAAGCAGGCCATTGGTATTAAGTTTCAAGTGGGTCTTTCTCGTCTGGAGTACCATCCTTTGACCAATGGTTGTCAACCAGGAGGGGTTTTGCCCCATCAGGGAACATTTGGCAATATCGAGATATTTTTGCTTGTCACAACTGGGAGGTGCTACTGATATGTACAGGATAGAGGCCAGGTATGCTGCTAAATATGCTACCATGCACAGGACAGACCTTCACAACAAAGAATTATTTCGCCCAAAATATCAGTAGTGTTGAGATTGAGAAACCCTACCTTTAGACCCAGGTAAGATGGGCTCCTGCCTTGGGGCCTGTGTGTTAGAGGGTCCTGCATATCACAAATAGATTTTTATCAAAGAGCATGTGGGTGCCTCAGTCACTCAGAATTTGCCACTGAGGACTAGCATAATGCAGCCTATAACCTTAAATATTTAACCTTGTAACCAGGAAAATCCTCCACGCCTTTTGCCCTATGTCCTTGAAACAAAAGGTGGCCATGTCCCAATTCCATGAAGGTTTGTGGGTTATGTCAGAGACAGACACTGCTTCTTAGTACAGGGAAATTCGAGTGGCAAAAGCATTTCAGTAAGAGAAATGCTAGTTGATTTGTCAAATCCTTTTCACATGGATGTAATGGATTCTTGCATAATAAGATACTGTTTCCCAGGAACGGACAAAGAGAGAAAAAAGGGCTAGAATTCATATAATTGGAGTCCCTGAAAGAGAAAAGAGAGAGTATGGAGAAAATCAATTTTCAAAGAGATAAAGGTTAAGAATCTTCCAAAACTGACAAAAGATACCCACACATAGATTTGAGATCTACAAATCCTAAGCTGGATAAAGACAAAATCACATCTAGGCATACAACAGTGAAAGAGCTGTGACCCAAAGAAAAGAAGAAAACAAGTACAGACAGAAAAAAGGACACATTAACTTCAAGGGTGCAAGAATAAGACATTTAACTTCTCAACGTAAGCCAAAGAAGCCCGAAGACAATGTAATGATATCCTCAAAGCACTGAAAAAAATCATCACCAATTTACAATCCTATCCCAGTGAAAATATCCTTCACGAATAAAGGTGAAGAAATCCGTGGTGGCCAACCCATATAGGGCTTCTAATCATTGAAAGGGAAGCACACGCAATGAGTCCCACATTCCACCCAGGTTTCTCCCTGAGGTCATTTTTCAACCACAGTAAAGCGAACAAGCACAAACAGGTGGCAGACTCGCTGGGTGGAAGAAACAGACAAGCATACAGGGCTGACAAGAGATTGCAATTTGGAGGGAAGAGTACCAGACATGAGAGAGCTGTAGAGCCCCCAAATCTACATAAAGATACTCCCCTGGGTCCTTGACTGACTCCTAAGCTGTACACAAACATAGTGAGACTAGGACAGTCTATCAAAAAACAGCTCAGGCTCTCACAGCCAACAGCTTTTGGAATGGACAATTCACTTCAGGAGGAAAAGTGATACCAAATGTTGACCTCATGCTTCCTATTTTTCCTCTGGATCTTGGCTCCATAAATTTTCGCAGCTTTACTAGCTCTCCATTGCCTTCAAATATGTATTTTCAAAAATATTTTAGCCTCCTTTTCCATTTGTTCTCAGTAGGAAAGTTGGTTCAAAGCATCCTTGTCTACCATTGCTAGAAGCAGAATTCTTTTTTTCTATAAAATATTTTGGAGAGAAATATTTAAAGGTTTAAATAAATGAATTTATCATATTCATAGATTAGGACACGCATATTGTAGAGATGTAATTCTTTCCAAAGTAATCTACATGCAATGTAGTCTCAATAGAAGAAAAAATCCAATGGAGGATGGGGAGTAAAACTTGACATGTTTGTTCTAAGATTTATAAGGAAAGGCAAAGACCAAAAATAGCCAGGATAGTTGTGAAAAATAAGAACAAGAGAGACACATTGCTTTTCTGTGTGTCAACACTTACTATAAAGCTCCACTAATTAAAATAGTGCGATATTGGCACAATGACAAACAATGGAACAGAAAAAGAGATTCATACATATACTCGATTATGACAAAATGGCACTGTACAGCAGTGGGAAGGAAATGATAGATTCTTCAATAAGTTGCGCATCTATGTGGAAAAATGAAACCTGATGCCCACTTCACACCTTACTTAAAAACCAGTTCCAGGTAGATTGTAGATCTGTGAAAGGTAAAACAAGAAAGCTCCTAGAAAATACCAGAGGAGAAGATTTTTATGACTTAAGTACAGGAAGACTTTTTGAACAAGATGCAAATAACCACAAACTACAAAGGAAAAGACTTAAACACTTGCTTACCTTAAAATTAGTAATGTCTATTCATTGAAAGTCACTGTGAAAAGGCAAGCCCAGATGGGAAAAGACATTTACAAGGCATATCTATAAGAGGCTATGTGTCAGATATTCCTCATGCTCCACTGCACATCCTCTTGGCACCCATTTTATTCTAGGTATTACTGCAGTAGGATCTCATTTTAGCCACACCTCTCACGTGATGCCCCAGGGCTTCTTAGCTGCCCCAGCGTGGGCTTCCTATGGGAATCAGTCACACATGTGGGATCTGGAGATGTGAGGGATTTAACACCCCATGGGGAGCCCTTGGTCAAGGGGGGGCCCTGAGCTAGAAGATAAATGCTCTTCTCTTTTATAACACAGGTGGATAATTTTGAGGAACATTGTACATGGCTCTTCAGAAGGTCCCAACGAGAATGAGCCCAAGTTTCCCACAACAGTGACCAACTTGAGAAGGCGTGCTTCTATTGGTTTCCCCTCCTTTCCTTTCTACTTCTGTTCCTTGGATCATTTCCCAAATTAACTCTCTGCCTGCAAGCCCTTGCTTCAGGCTCTGCTTTCTAGGGGTAGCCCAGGCTAAGACAGGCTTACATCTAGAACCCCTACAAATCAACAAGGAAAAGATGTATAACCCAACGGAATAATGATAAGAGTCCTGACAGGTACTTCACAAAGAAGGAAATCCAAAGGGTCAACAAACTTGAAACGGTGCTCAATACCAGTAATATCAGGAAGATGCTAACCTAATTCATACACATTGAAAATGGGACAATAAAAAAAAAGTCTTGTTGAGTACATTGATTATCTATTGCCATGTAACAAAGCACCCCCAAAACTTCACAACTTAAAACAATAAACATTTATCTCGGTTTCCATGAATCAGGAATCTGGGCTCTGCTGGGTGCCTCTGGCTGAAGCTCTCTCACAAGGTTGTAATCAAGGTGTCAGAGAGGGCTACAATCATCTCAGGGGTTAACTGGAGGCTGGGAGGACCCATTTCCAAGCTCATTCATGTGAGTTCTCAGGTCCTCACTGGCTGCTGGTCAGAGACATCTGTTCCTTGCCCTGTGGGCCTCCCCACAGGTTAGCTCACAACATGGCCTTCACAGTGAGCAAGTGAGAAAGCAGAGGACGCCCAAGACAGAAGCTATAGTCTCTTTGTAACCTCATCTTGAGAGTGACATCCTGAACTTTGCTGTACAGAACACAACATTGTAAAGCAACTATACTCCAATAAAAAAGAAAGAAAGAAAGCGACACCCTGTTATGTTCTGTCACATCCTATTCATTAGAAGGGAATTGCTAGCTCCAGCCCACACTTAGGGGGAGGGGCTTACAGAGGGTGTGAATGCAAGAAGGCGGGGATCACTGTCTCAGAGGCTGCCACCACAACGAGGATGTGAAGCAACTCACATGTTCATGGTAGGAGTATAAATTAGTACTACTTTGGAAAACAGTTTGGCATTTTCTACCTAAGTTGAAGATATGCTTACCTTATAACCTAGCAACCCTACACCTAGGTATACACCAAAAGAAATATGAGTGCACGTGGATCAAGAGATATGTTTAAAAATGTACATAGCAGCATTATTTTTAATAACTTCAAACTGGAAACATCCAAATGTTCTTTAACAGAATGGATAAATACTCCTCGAATATTCCTACAGTGAATACTATACAACAGCAAAATGAATGAAACAGTTACATGGATGAATATCATAAACAATGTTCAGTGAAAAAAAGCCTGGCACAAAGGAATGCATTATTATTCCATTCTATTATTCCATTTGTACACATTTCAGAGAACAAATAAAACTAAGAGTATCTGACGATGCCTGATTAGATAGAAAAACTATAAAGAGAAAGCAAGTAAGGGACTTCCCTGCTGGCGCAGTGGTTAAGAATCCACCTGCCAATGCACGAGACATGGGTTCGAGCCCCGTCCAGGAAGATTCCACATGCCACGGAGCAACTAAGCCCGTGCGCCACAACTGCTGAAGCCCGCGCACCTACAGCCCATGCTCCGCAACTAGAGAAGCCACCGCAATGAGAAGCCCCCACTCGCTGCAACTAGAGAAAACCCAGGCGCAGCAATGAAGACCCAACGCAGCCATAAATTAATTAATTAATTAATTATTTTTAAAAAGGCAAATAAGTAGTAACAACAAAAGTCAGAAGGGTGGTTATCCTTCGTGGGAGAGGGAGGGCCTACTGAGCAGGAAGGGGCACCAGCACGGCTTCCTGCATCCTAGCAAACTTGAATTTCTTGACTAAGGTGGTGACTGCAGAGATGTTTGTTTTCTGATCATTTACTGAGCTGTGTGCTGTTATTTTATATACCTTCCACATGTATGTTACATTTTACCATAAAGAAAGCTTTCACAAAACTACACACATACCCGCATCCTATTATCCAATTGCACACAAAAGGGGGCCCAGCAGAGGGCCTGGCCTGAGGTAAGCGCTCAGTGTATGTGAGCCAGTATCCACTTCCGGGACCCCTGCGGGTGGGAAATCCTGTCTGCCCCCTCTCTTTGACCATGCCAGGCCCTGGGAGGAAAGAAAGGCAACAGGGCTGTGCCTCCTGGAAGCCCCGCCATTTGCAGCAGGGTTTGGCCTGGAGGGGCCAAGGCCCCTCTACCCGTTAGAGGGCCCAATCTTCTCCCATGTTCCCAGCAGGAGGCAGGAGTGGGGCTGGCTGGGGGGACCTCGGACCAGGGGTCAGGGACCAGGAGCCCTTTTGGAGCAGTCACTGGAGCTCAGCTCTAAGACAACCTGCCTGTCCCACGTGACTTCAGCGAGAAGACGCAAAACCCCTCTCTAACCACCACCCCCCCGCCCCAAACACACACACACAGGACTTCAATGAAAAGGTCAAGGGAATTTTCCTCCCCTGTAAGTGGAACGAATCTTTCTTGGGCCCAGAAAGAATTATTTATCAGGTGTTCATGGCATTCCGAGTGCCTTTACAGGGCCTGGCTGTGCTCTGAGGCACAATAGACAACTTTCTTCCTGAAAGCTCGGTTTACAGGCCAACTTCAAAGCCCATGTCCTCAGGGCAGGGCACGAGGCTCCAGTGTGGGAACTGACATCAAAGGCACCCACAGCACAGGTTGATCTGATGTCGGGTGGACAGCCGCAGGGCTGCCAGGGGAGGCCCCAGAGGACTCGCCTGTCCTCAGCCCCTGGAGAATTCAGGGAGGCAGCCTGGTGGTGGCACGGGCCCCGTGAGCCCAAACTTCAAAAGCCCTGGGCCATTGCGTTACTCGCTGCAGGCAACTGTCTAAAATGGCAGACGGATGGTGGAGGGCAGAAGACTGGGGTGGGCGATAGCAGCTGGCCCCAAATCCGTTTATCCTGCCGAGCCGGGGAGAGGAGACAGGCTTTAAATGTGGAAGGACTGCCTGGAGCCTTGCTGTTCGTAAGGATCATACATGAGGGCAAACCAGCACGGTGACTACTGGCTGGGTGTCCCTGCCAGGGATGGCGCTTCAGGATGATCTCCTTTAGTCCTCACATCACCCATGTAAGGTAGGTGCCATTATTCCCATCTTTCAGAGAAGGAAACTAAAGCTTAGGGAGGTTCAGTGACTTGCCTAAGGTCAGAGTTAATAAGGGTGGATTTGCATTCCACAACTCCTGCTCTTACCTACTACTCAAGGAACTTACAAATAGGGTACTAGGGATGCTCTCTGGGGGCTAGAGTATAAAAAGTGCAAGAGAGCAGAGAGAGGCAAAATCATCTGAAAAAGAGAGAAGGCTCCCTGGGCAACAGCCCTTGACTTCTTTCATTCTCTCATTCATTCAACGAATTATTTCTTAGCAAGCTCATATTCTTGTGAGGGAGACAGGCAATAAACAAGTAAACAAAGAATGAGAATGTGGTATGTGTTAAATAATTATAATTTAAATGTAGGTAAATGAGAACTTATATGCCATATTTTTTCTAGTGCTTCCTATGGGGCCAGGAACCATGCTTAGCATTTTTTTTTAAAAAAAATAAAAAATTATTTTTCTTTCTCTTTCTTTCCTTCCTTCCTTCCTCCCTCCCTCCCTCCCTCCCACCCTCCCTCCCTCCCTTCTTCTTTCTTTCGTTCTTTCTGCTGCGCCGGGTCTCCTTTCTATGGGGTCAATCTCCTAAAAAGGGACTGGCCAGCCATGGTCACAGAGAAAAGGGGCACCTGAGGGTCAGTGCCATCTTATTCTATCCTGAGAGAGGAAGCCCTGGTCTGGAAATGTGGGTCCCAGGTCTGTGGAATGGGGGCATCCTGCAGTGGAGGTGGGACCTCGGGCTGCTCAGTGTGCTGCTCAGGGACACCAGGATTCTTCAAGACTGGTCCCGAGACTGCCAGGCCACCTTCCAAGAAAGACTTGGCCCCTGGAGCAACAGGGGTGGGGGCAGGGCATATGGCAGTGAACACAGTAGCTTGGCAGTTGGGCTCTCACTCGGTTTCCTCCATGTGTCTCCTGAGCCCAGTCACTGTGAACATAGCCTTGAGAGACAGCCCTGCTCTTGGTGGTGACAAATCCAGTTTCTGAGCTGCAAAGCCCAGGGACCAATGGCCGGGTTAAGTGAGCCGAAGTAATGCCCCTTCATGGGATCCCCAGGCTGTCAAATCATGGCCGTGGGCGCAGCTTACCTTCGCTGAGCTGAGCACCTCCTGCTCTCCAGGCACTGTGTTAGGCGCTTCCCTGTGGGTCTCTCTTCATGCTGTCCATGAGCTCTCTGTCCTCACCACAGGCAATGCTATTTCAAGTGACCCAGAATCCAGGCCCACAGGACTGTCTTCCCCCACCATCTCCTCTTCCCAGGGTAACAGCAGCCAATGCAGTGGTTAAAGGCTCTCTGGAGTCAGATACAAGCTCCAGCTTCAACTCAGTCTCTGACTAGTCACGGAACCAACATGCCTCAGTTTTCTCATATGTAGTACGGGGATAATGATACCTACAACCTGGGTAGGCTAGATTATGCAACAGTAGAAAGTAAAGCCTAAAGTCCCAGGGGATGAATACATCAAAGTTTATTTCTCACTCATGCGAAGTGAGCCGTGGGCCTCAGGGCCTCTGCTGGGTAGTCCCCTTCCAAGTGGAGATTTAGGACCAGTCGGCTTGCATCCTGTGGTTACTCCGTCCAGAATGTGTGGCTCCCAGGTGTCCACTACAGGGGAAGAGAAGGCTGGGGCGACTGCACTGGCTGTTAAATGCTTCAGTGGCTGTAGGAGAATGAGGAAGGAGTCCTGTGGTAGACAGTCTCCAAGACGGCCGCCGTCCATCCCCTCCGTCTGCACGTGCACGCCACTCCACCCATCAAGGGGTGGAATCTATTTCCCTCCCCTTTAAGCTGGCTGACCTGTGCCTGGCCTTGGTCAAGAGAATGCGGAGGAAGTCACCCTGTGCCAATTCCAGATCTACGCTTCAAAAGGCCTGGCAGCTTTGCTGCCCTTGGAAGCCAGCTCAGGTAAAAAGTCCAACTACCCTGAGACCTTCACGCTGTAAGACGGAGCAGACACGTGGGGAGGCCGTGTGGAAAGACGGAGAAGCCCAGCCAGCTCCCAGCTCCCCAAGCCATCCCAGCTGGGGCGCCAGACATGTGAGTGAGGAGACCACCCTGGACACCCCAGTGCCCCCTCACCACATGGAGCAGAAGACCTGCCCAGCTGAGCCCAGCCCAGGTTGCAGAATCATAAGAAATAACAAATTGTTATTTGGGGTGAGGGAGGAGGAAACATAGAGAACGTGTCTGAGCCCCACAGACAGGGGACCTGAGCAGAAGCTTGAAGAAGTGGCTCTCCCCAGGGCTCTGGGTGAACCAGAGCACACAAAACCTTCTCTGGGACTCGAGAGCCACAGAATTAGGGAGCACAAGTTCTCCTACGTGCATGCAGACTGCGGCCTGCGCTTGGCCAGGGAGGACTCGCGGTGAGACACACTCATCAGGCACTTCGAGGGTCCGCAGCGCCGGGAGAGGGCTGTGAGCTGGGCAGGGACGGTCTCCCTGGGACACAGGCAGTGGCTTCATGGCTTGATGACATCCAGGAGCTGCAAGTGGAAGAACTGCAGCTTGAGAGGCCAGTGGTGAGCTCACGTAAGATATGCCTCGGGACCCCAGAAATGACTGGGGAGACATGGACACAGGACCTGGACCCTCATTGTGAGCAGAAGCGGGGCAGCGGCCATGAAACCTGAGTTTTTACTGTCAGTGGAACTTCCCTGGTATCCACTGGGTAGTGTGGCCTCAGGAAACACAGATAACAGCAGGAAGGCCCGAATGTGACAGCCAAAAACGCTAATTTCAGAGTGTATGTGAGACACCCCTGGGGGCTCCCACAGAGGTAAGAGGAATCTGAATGGGGCTGGTGTCCCCAGTTGTGGGCAGAGAAGACTGGGTATCTTCCACCATTTGTTACTGCGATTCTGACCCCGTTTTGACCTTCCCAGGCCAATCTTCTAGGCTGGAGGTTTGGCAAGGACACTGAAAGGATTTTGCTGAGATGCCCAAGTCCTGGGTTCTTCCAGCACAGGACCTGATTTTCCAGCTCCTCCCTGGGATGATTCTGCCTCTGATCTCGAATTCTGGGTCTAGAAAGGAGGTGCTTTCTAGATCCAAGAGGCCTCCGGAGGCAAACAGACCCTTGGAACTCACTCAAAGGTGGCGGCTGTGTGCCTTCAGTGGGCCGGGAGAGGCCCCTTGTGTGGAGGGAAAATGCGACTCCGGATGCTTCCAAGGGCCCAGGCCAGGATGGCAAGAGGGACCACTGCTGTGGCCCACACGATCAGCAAAACGTCCTAAGACGTCAAATCAGTTGACGATCGGGATGCAGCTCAGGGCTCAGCAGGAAAGCACCTGCAGTTGTTAAGTGACGTCAAGGGCTGAGGACAGTGGCAGCTTCTTTTCTGACTCTGTGACCTCACCCAAGGGGCTGTGCCTCTTATTCCTGCTCAGTTCTAAAACACAGCGTAAGAGAAAGCGAGTGGCTGAGTAAGGAGCCCCTTATTCCCAAGGACAAAACCCTCGCCCATCAGAAGGGGCCCCTAGCAAGTACTTCTCAGCTCTCCACATAAAAGCCTTTGAGAAGCTCAGCTGGGAAACCTCTTCCCTGTCTCCTAAGCTGTCCCCAGTGAGCTCAGAGAGATCCTTTTTGGGGTCTGTGTGTGCTGCTCCGCAGGCTCGGCCTCTCTCCCCAAAGCTTAGCCCTTCCTGGGCTGGCCTGCACCCTCCGCTGTGTGGGCACGTCCACCCCACGGGTGCCCTCGCTCCATCCTCATCTGCATTTAACATCCCTTGTTGGGCTGTGGCAGAGAATACTCAACAGACTCGTATTAAAAATGCCCTTTAAAATTCAAAAGCTTTGAACTAAAGAAATACCTCGAGAAGTTTTCATGGAAAGTTCAGTTCCGCTGGTTCAATTCACTACACTTAGATGCAGCTTTTCAAATAATAGGAAAAAAATGTAACAAGGTCAGACCCAATCAATATGGTTGTTCAAACAGAATTGCGGGGACTGTGATGTGTGCACATTTTGTACTCTGCCTTTGTACCCTGCCACTCGCTCTGAAGAAAGGTTTCTTTGCTCGGAGAGCAATGAAAGTGGTAGCCTTTGGAGTGGAGATGGCAAAGCAATGGCGTGTTTACCGGGCCGGGAGGGGCTGCCATTTTTCACATCCCCCCCAGCCTCGTCTCTTTGTTCTTTTCGTAACGGCACGCAACCCACATGGGCAAAGTCCCTCATGTGCCCCGGTGTCTGATGCTGAATCGGAAGCAGAGGGCTCCCAGCATTTGCCTGCCTCATCTCAGAGATGTGATCTGTGGATTAGACAAATAATCCGCTGCTTCTTTCCCGCCCTTGGTGCGAACACAAAAGGATTTGCCGTAGAGTTCTGTACCATAGCTGGGGGAAACTCCCAAAGCCTAAAATGGGCTCTTGTCCAGCTGAGTCAGGGTCCACATCCACTCCACCCCCCATGCCTTCTATCCCCAAGCTGACCTTGGGCAGATGGAGGTTTCCCTGGCCTTAGGCTGCAACCTACAACAGCCAGGAGAATTCTAGAACCCAGCTTAAGTGAAGGTGGCCAAGGGGTCAGAGGGAGAAGGGACTAGTTGCAGATCCCATCCCCCCAGCCAGACACAAAGGCGGGCAGAAAAGTGAATGAAAGGGAGCAAACAAAAGGCCTGCTTTCAACACCCGCATCAGTCTGGGCACATCTGCCTCACGTGCACTCACAAATGCACACACACCTCAACTTCAATCATTTAAACAACACCCTGGACATGTTGAGAATCTGGGCAGTTCAGAAGGGTCAAGCGGGCATTAGGAAAAGATTATTCCCAACCCCTGTTAATACTAGATCCTAAAATGTTCTTGTTGGTTCTTGCTAAAATAAGATAGACATACTGGGCTCGACCGGGACCTGGGTTAGAGTTAAAGTCAGGAATGGATGTCAGCAGGGGTGCAGAAGTGTGCTCATGCCCCCTCTGCTGACTGCAATCCCATCGTTTCAAACTCTGCTCAGGCCCGTGGGTCCCGGTAAAGAAGCAAAGCCGGAATCGTTGGGCCACGTGGGGTTTCCCAGTGGCCCCCTCACCTGGAGGGTCCCTGGTCAGCCGGTCCTTCCGCAGATGGCATCTTACCTCAGGTAACGAGTCCTCTCCAGGGGGCGGAGAAGGGGGCCGGGCCATGCGCCTGCTCACACGTGACATAGCCGGAGGGTGCCTTTTCCAGATCACGCGTGCTCTCCATGAAGTCTGAGGCGAGGGCCTGTCACGCTCTCTGTTTGAAATTTGGGCCACGATTCTTACAGAACAGGCTACCCCTCCTCCCGGCAGGAGTCACCCTGTGGGGCGGGGGGGCCTCCTGTACCTTTTTTCTTGCCTTGCACTCAGGCATGGACAAACCCTCCTCCCCACCGCCCCTGCCTCCCTTTCATAGGTTATGGAGATAGGTCCAAGTAATGCTTAAAACCAGAGAGTATTTTTCATTTTAAAATTCAAAAGGAGAGCAGTAGCTAAAAAAGCAGCAGCATTCCCTCTTCGGAATGACTTGGTATCTATTTTCTCCAGTTTAACTAGTTGGAAAGTCACTCTAAACTGAGGGCGCCCTTCTTGGCAACAGAGAAAAACTGCCATAGCAACAAACTTGGAAGCGCACGCATCCCTAAACTGAACTGGCCTCTTGCCTTCTGCTTTAAGCACATATCACAAGTCAAAACGAATTAAACACAAGTCCAGTTTGCAATGGTCCGTCACTAACCCGCCTCATTGGAACGAGCTGGAGGCGTGTGGGCTGGAAGAGGGCCTGCGGAGTCCCTCCCTTTGTCTGGGATTGCAGACCGCCTGCCAAACCAGCCCCGCACAGGAGTCCACAGCCCGGCGGCCCCTCAGCCGGGCGGGGGCGAGGTGGGGGGCCATCCTGAGCGGCTGCTGAAGCCCAGCCGAAGGCCCAAGCGCGCAGGCCTTCTTCCCTCAGGCCTCCAGAGTCAATCACATGTCACGGAACTGTCATCAGGAGAGACTTCATAGGTGAACACCGCAGGATCCAGAGCTGACACTGGGGGTTTTCCAAGGAAACGGGAAAAAACCTAACACAGGCCACTCAGGAGAATATAGGCAGCAAAAGGCAGGAAGCATATCAGGTTAATAGTTTAATCTGTACATCACATTTTTTTTTTTTTGCAAACCATTACAGTTTTATTTAAATTAACTTTTTCTTGCAAAATAGTCATTTCATTTTTTCCAACAAAATCTCTTATAAAGGCAAAAATAAAATCTTATTTTGGCAAATGTCATGAAGTTGATACTGGCAGCATATGGAGTTAGTTAAAAATAGACGGCAACTTCTAAATATATTCAAGATGATTTTTCTGACCACAGTCAAAGACAAATTTTCATTTAAAGTGTGGCTCCACCCAATGGAGTTGTTTTGTTTTCTTCCAACTTCATTTTCCGAATGCAGAATATCATGACTTACATAAAGGGCCACAAACACTGCGCCTGGCTTAACAGCGCCCTCCCCGTTTTAGGCTGGAAGTCAAGTCATAGTCCTGTCATCATGGCCCTGCTGGCCATGAGGGAGGGCAGGGGCCCGCTGCCTGCCCACCTGCCACCTGACCCAAGTCCTGGGTAGGCTGACCTGTGTTCTCAGGGGCCAGCCGCAACGAGCCCGGGTTACCTATCACAGCCTAGTGCGGACTCGGGGAGCTGTAGGTAGATGCCACCCAGTGTGACATTTATTGCTTATGATACAAATCAAAGGTGTTTCTTCTCACCTTTTCTGTATTTCAAAGTGTTTTTTTTTTTTTTTTTTTTTTTTTTTAATTACAGCGAACTGTTTTTGTATTTTTTGAAGAGCCCTTTGCTGAGAGAACCTCATGGGCAGGTTGGGAACCAAAGTTCTTGGACACACCTTTGGGCCTAAGCCAGACCCAAGGCCGAGGCTCCACGTGCCAGCTCGGTGGAGTTTCACCCTACAGAGCTGGTCATCAGGCCAGGTCAGGGTCAGCTGATCACTGCCCTGGACAACACACCAATGAGCCCAACACTGGAATCCACTGGAAGTACATCTCCAATCCAACCTCACCTGAGTTCAGCAGATGCTGGACTGGCCTCTGCTCACCCTGCCCTTCAGCTCCCACCCACACGCACCACCCAAACGGTACCTGAATCTGTATGTGCAGCTCCAAAATCCTGCATCCTCACCTTCTCAGCCACTCAGCCCTTGAGGTGAACATTATAAAATATAGCCTGATTCTAAAATACAGAGTCAGTATTTTACAGTGTGTATTAAAAGTGCCTTTGTCACATGTAAAAAGGAGTCTGAACTAAAACAAGCGTGGGTGTTAGGCCCTAGCCCTGTGGTGAATGCCCCACAGCTGGTGGTGCTCTGTCCTCCAGCCTGAACCCCGGCTCAGCTGGAAGGGGAAGAAGGATCAATCTTCTCGGAGGAAACTGGTTCCACTGGCCCCTGGCTCCAGACTTCTCTGCACGCTGGATCACGGGTCAGTCACTGCCTGGGCTGGCAAAAAGCACAGGAGACAATGAGAGGCTGGCAGGACCCCAGCCCACGTCTGGGGAGCAGGCGGTGGGCATGTCTGTGCACACGTGACAGGGAATGGCAGGCTGACAAGACAGAGAACAGCAGAGCAGGGGGCTGGGGCAATGCGGCCGCTGCTGGGGGACCCTCGGCTTCGAGGACTAACGGGCGTCCCACCTTTCCTCCACCCTCACCACTTCTAGGTAGTTTGCCAGACACATGCTGGCCCCTAGACTGGGTCCCTGCTCTGATAGGGCAGAAGGCCTGAGCAAAGAGGACTCTGGGGTCCAGTTCTGGCCCTGCCCTTCATTTGCTGAGGGACTCTGGGTAACTCTCTCAGCCTTCATGGGCCTCGTTTTCTTAATCTAAAAACAGGGTGACTGTACCAATCTCCTAATGAGGGTGCCGGAAGGGTACAAGGAAATGTGTGTGTGCTCTGAAAAGAGCATTAGAGGCCTATCTCATGACCACAGGGGCACTAAAAGCAGAGAGGAACAGAGCCTCTCTTCTGCCTCTCTGTGGCCTGGGGTGGTGTCACCACACTCGGATCTCCAGGATAAAACCATACACCATCCCGTGGCCCCAGAAGACCCTGCAGCCTTTACAAAAGACCTGGCTGGAGCATTCCCTGGGGTTCCTCAGTCACGAGGTCCCTACTTCACACCTCCCGAGAGCCTGGCCCAACAGGCCGACTTCCTCCTGCCACCCTCAGGACAGCGAAGCGCCCAGGCGGGTGGACACTTGCCCAAGACCATGCCTCCGTCCCAACCACACACCGCCATCCCTCACTGCACTCCCTTCTCCAAACATCTAGAGCCCCCGGGGGTGGCCCAGGTGGGCCAATGGAGGTGGCCCAGGTGGGCCCAGGGTGGCGATGGAGAACAGAGGCTCTGAACTCGCACAGAAGGGGTTCGAGCCCTGGCTCTGACACAGCCGCAACTCCTTGGGCAAGCCCCTCAGGGTCTCTGAGCTGCGCTTCCTCATCTGTAAAACGGGGTGAATATCTCCACTGGGTTGCTGTCAAAGGAGACGGTCAGCGCAATGCCTGGCACGGAGCAGGCGCTCAGCCACGTTAACCGTGTGCACAGAGGGATGCGAGGGGAAGCCCTACACAGTCGTACGAAGTGGGACATCAGGGAGAGGCTGCGGAGACTCCTGATCCGCCCTCCCCGTCCAGGCGAGGCAACAGCCAAGAACTCAGAACAACAGCCTGGACTTGGCCCCGGCCTCCCGACTCCTGGTCCAGCGCTCCCTCCCTACTCCCACGCTGCCTCCTCTCACCAGTAAATGCCCACATGGGGAGGACTCAGAAGGGGTGGTGCTGGAATGTTCTGCAGGAGTGAGGGCCATCGCCCCGGGCAGCCTCCTCCTGAAGCTTCCCTTGTGACTGGAATGAGCCCCCACCCCTCACAGGGCCCGTGTCCTCATCTGCAAAACTGGTTTTTCTAGGCTTCCGGTTCTTCAATTTCTTTGGTCAAAGCCCTGACGGGGAGAGGCCATGATCTAATTCGTCCTTCCCAGCCACCGCCCCTCCTTCCCAAGCTGGCCGTCTGGCCTGCCCTGGTCCTCTGGGGCACTGGGCCGCCTGCAGGAAGGACAGCGGGGCGGGAAGGGGCACAGCTCTGCCTCCTGAGATTTCAGGGAGCCAGGGGGCTTGGATCACACAGTCTCTACTGTATCGGAGCCGCTGAACATTGAGTTCCTAAAAATCATCAGCCCCCAACCTGCCTACCGGTCCAGGAGGGGTCTCCCCAGCAGCCGCTTTGCCCACGGAAGGAAGCGTCAGCAGGTGGCACTGCAATCATCTCAGCAGCAGAGGGGAGGGGACATGCTCAGCGCCAGGTGAGGGGCCACACCAGGAGGGGGGCTCTTACTTGGAAGGTGTTAGACAAAGGTGTAGTGGAGTCCGTTGTTTAAGGGGGGGTAAGGTGGCACCGTCCTGGAGGACAGGGGGGCTTTAGGCGGGAGGAGGGCCAGATGCTGCGCTAGACGGGCAGACAGGAATTAAGTGGCGCGTTAGGTTCCTCGTCTGCTCCTGCAGCACCAGACGCCCTGAGCGGCAGGGCCGGGGTGCCGTGGGCCCCGCTGCCCACCACTAACGGCCTGGGCTTGCGGGGGCATATCCATGGGGCCTGGCGGGGGTCTGGCCTGCAGTTCCCAGAAATGTCTCTGAGCTGGAGAGAGGGAGCAAGAGTGAGCAAAGGCTGCAGCAAAGGTGGCCACTGAGCAGGGACGTGACTGCGGGTGTCAGGTCTGGGGCACGCTCGCCTGCTGGTGGTTAAGGAAGCCGAGGACAGTAGGTCCACATAGGTAGAGCAAGCACAGGCCAGAGAGGAGGGCACTTTATGGCAGGGAAGGTGCCCCTGCTAGAGCCCTGGACACGGGAAGGAATTCAAAATCGCCACGATGGGCTCAGGGAGCCCCAGGATCATTACGAGGAGGGGCCCGGGAACGCCGTCTGCTGTCTCCCCAAGGGAGACCCCCTCTCAGCCCACGCACATGTCCTCAGGGGAGTCAGAACAGCAGGGACTTCAGCGACTCTGTACGGGATCCGAGCTGGGAGACAGAGAACAGGCTGGCCCTTGTCCTCGGTCATACCCATGGTTCTGCTTCCCAGGGCCAGCCACTTCAAGGTCCAGCAGGCCCCACCCGTGGTCACTTCTAGACCCTTTGGCCAGGGCTGGAGGGCTGGTGGGGACTGTGACCCCACTTCAGGCTCTATGACCACCCCTCTCACACCTGGCCAAGGGCACCACCTAGACATGCAGTGGCAGCTGCATCTGGGGAGAAACAGCACTAGGTGAACTGTGAGAGCTCACACGGGGGGGCACACGTGGGTGGGGAGAGGAGCCAGGAGTCTCCTTCCTGGCGCGCGCGCACACACACACACACACGCCCTCCCATCCCGTGGTGCTATTTTTTTCCCACTGGACAGCGAAGTCCCACTTCCCAAGTCCTGCTTTCTGGCACAGGCCACTCTGATAGGTGAACAGTGACTTTGATTTGGGAACCAAAGCATGGACCCCAGGGAGGGTTAGAGGGGCCCCATTCTGCCTTGTCCCGGCAAGAAATCCAAGCACCAAAAGGCTTTCCTGCCCCTTCTTCGTGAGGCCAGAAACCTTAGCCTTGACCCCTTAGCTCAGGAGAACAGGAAAAACCTGTTCTCAACCCACAACCTCAGAGAAAGCGGAATAGCAGTACCACTCCGAAGATTTAAGAATGAGCTATACACCCTCTCCCGGGACACCCCTGAGCCCCAGTCCCCCTCGCAAGCCCTGCAGTGCGCCTGGGACAGGGGAACATACCACTGTCCCTCATCTAGCGAGCCTGACGCCTGCTTTTCCACTGACCCCGACAGGCCATGCCAGGCCCTGAGCCCAAGGAGCAGGGGGTGTGGCCCAGCCTCAGAGGCTGTCCCCAGGGCCTCACCTGCCACCTGCTTGCTGCGCTGGGAGGCCTCTGAGGCCAGGGCGTAGGAGATGTTGATGATGCGCTCCTGCGCCTGCAGCTGCGAGTCCAGGTCGGCCACGCCATCCCGGTCCTGGCCAGACACCGGCTGCAGGTTGCACATGCTGTGGGAGAGCCAGAAAGCAAGCTGTGGGCCTCGCCACCCCCAGGCACCTGCCTCAGGAGAGCAGAGTCTCCCTGGCCGGAGGATCTCACCCTTTTGGGGGCATCAGATAAAAATGGTGCACCTTCTCTCCAGACAAAGGTGCACATGCTTCTCCCCAAACACCTAGTCACAGCTTTGTTCCTCCTTTGGTGGATCACAGACCTCAAGATAAGAGTTCCAGCTCTAAGCTCCGATTAAATCCAGACGGGAAAAGGCTAACCGCTCTCTGAAAGGGAGACCCTCAAGTACCCAGTTTACGTTTCTGAGGCTACCATCCTGGCCTCCAGGGATGTGGGCAAGGCCTCTGGCACCTCAGGACAAGGCTGGGCCCCTGGCTGTGGTCTGGGGGTCTGTGTGAGGGAACAATGGCCCTAAGGCTGGGAGGGCTATCTCCAACTGTGTCCACTTCACCACCACACTTGGCTCCACTCCCCACGCTTGCCAGGGCCACGGGACCCAGATTTGGGGCCAAGGGCCTAGGAGGGCCCTCTGAGTGCTTTAGACCTCCCGGATGACCTGGGCAAGCTCCCTCGCTGATCTGCGGGTGACGTGCTGAGAGCCGGCCTGCTCCTTACCATGAGCAGCGCTGGTCTGAGACGGAGGCCTGGCAAGACACACTCCCCGGCCAGCCCAGCCCAGGGCCCGGCCTGGCATGACACACTCCCCGGCCAGCCCAGCCCGGGGCCCATTCAGCTGAGACACCCCTGGGGTCGGCCTAGCGGGTCGTCAGGACTCAGGCAGCAGGAGGGCTGACCTGGACCGGGTAAGGATGTTACGGATCTTCTCGGCCTTGCGGTACCGCGCCTGCAGCTCCTCCAGGCTGGGCGGGTCTTCAGGATCCAGCTCCACGTAACGCTCGGGGATGGAGACCTTCTCTGGTTTGGAGAGCTGAGGAAAGGTGGTGGGAGGCACAGATGTTGGGTTTGGGACCTGCTCCCCCCATCCTGTCCCCCGCCATGAGGCACGCGGAGGAGCCCGCAGACTTCAGTAACTTGCTAAGATCACAGTGGCAGTTCACTGTGCAGTCCCGATCTGAATCTGGGTCTGACTCCAAAGCCTGTGTTCTATCTACCGTACCAGGCAACCTCCTACAGGCCAAGGGAAGGGAGGGGGGAAGGCGAAATAACTAGACCAGTAAGCCCTGAGGATACAAATGATCACCCTAAAAGCTACCCTTGATGTGATGTGACCTCTCCAGCCACACTGACCCACCTCGGCCCCTGCTCTTTCCTCTGCCTGGGATTCTCCTTCCTTGGGCTCCATGGCCTCTTTCTCATCCTCCCAACCTCACCTCCAGAAAGCTTCCCTGACCCTCCTTCTCCCATCCACCCACCCCTGCCACTCCCTCCCATTTCCTGTTTGTTTCTCCACTGTCTAGAGCAGGGACTTGGTACTTAGCAGCCCTTCAGCAAACACTCCTTGGATGGGTGTCTGGGTGGCTGGGTGGAGGGATGAAAGAAAGTGATAGTGCTTTCTGCCCCTACAAAAGACCCAGACAGAAGGCAGCCACATTGAATCTACTGCTCTCAAGAGGAAAATGACCCCAGCTCCTCCCCTCACCAGTGTCTCACACAAACCCAACAGCAACCTCAGCTTGGTGAACCTTGACGTGGGCCAAGAGCGCTAAAGGCAACTTTTGCACACACCTCAGGGAATTTTTTTCTTCCTTGAACTACATTAAAATGGGGCTGATTGAAACTTCCAAAAACAAGCTAAATCCAATCCCAGGGCAAATCTGGACTTGAATTTAAGCCCATGCAGACCTTTCATTCTGGTGAAAGATGGCAAGAAATAAGCTCTTTTCTGTTATTTCCCATGAGGACAGATGCAGAGGAAGGAAGCAGATTACATTGTAGCAGGAGGGATTTAGGTTAGAGATAAGGAAGAACTTTTTCCCCTGGCTGGCAGGCCAATTAGGACACCGCAAAATGCACTTCCATTGCCAAGGCAGTGTGTAGAAGCTTCTTTTGTGGACCTGAGAAAGCACGGACCTTTGGCTGTTTCAGAGGTGCCAAAGGGAAAAGGTCTGAAGGCAGTGGACCAACCTCGTTAAACCCTGGAGCCCCTGCTGATCCCAGAACCCAGCCACTCCACAGGCGTCAGTTTGCCCCCATCCTGTCTGATCTATCCTTCATGTGGTGAGAGCATTTCGCCTCATGCAGTTTCAGGCCAGGCCAAGTCCTCATACAAATGTGTTTGGGATATCTGTGGGCCACTGTGCACTTCATTCAACAGAGCCGTCATTCAGCAAATATTTACAGAGCATCTACTGTGTGCCAGGCCTGGTGCTGGGTGCACAAAGGTGAACCAAACAGCCAAAGACACTGCTCTACAGAGCTTACAAATGGCACAACATAGGCCACAGGAGACCACCCTATGTCTTGAAGACCCTAAGTGTGTCACGCTCTGACTCCCTTTCTCTTCCCTTGGGTAAGAGACGGTCCTGACTGCAGTTACTTGCTTTTCTGGGCCTGCCCGGCCATGATGCGTTTGAGCCACCAGAGGGCGAAATAACCCAGACCAGACCTATCCAGGTCTCCTAGCCTCTGCCATGGCTGGATATTTCACCTGTGATTTCTAAACCTGCCCTGCCTTTTCCCCAAGTCTGACTGCCCAAATTGGCCTGACTGGCCAGATGCAAGACCAACCCTGGTTGGTCCCCCTGGTTTTCCAGGGAACATATGCTAACAGTAACAACTACCTCATCACCTGCCTACCATGTGCCAGGCCCTGTGCTCACAGCTTTCTGATCATTGCTAATTGTTCGGGCAATGTGCTGAGTCACTTAACCCTCCCCACAACCCACATTACTGCTGAGGAAACTGAGGCACAGAGAAGTTAAATGACTTGCCACAAATTACAGAGAGAGACAGCTCTGAACCTGCATCAAAATGTCTGGTCTCCTCTTACTACCTCCAGGTGCTGTCCATCCATCCTCCTGGGCCACACTGAGACGGAGCCTGTCCTTATTCAGGGCAACAACCCCCCCCCCCCCGCTCCATGCCCCTGGGAGGGTTGGTCAGGCTGGCATCTGAAGGCTGGGCCTCCTGGGGGCAGCGTGAAGGAAGCCCCTGCCCTCACCTCTCTGCTGATGTCCACGTCATAGTCTTGTGGTTCCAGGTCCAACTCAGTGACAGGCATAGCCTGCACCTTCAGCCAGCCATTCTCCTCCTTGTCCTTTCTGTCCCCTGGTACGGCCCGTTCCAGCAGCTGCAGGTCAAAGTCCTGCTCGCGCTTCCACTGGTAACAGAACAAGAGGGTGAAATGTAGTCACTTCCTGGCTATCCCTTTTGGGTAGGTCTTGCAGGCACTGGGGCCCTTGGGAAGATGGGCCTGTGACTCATTAGCGAAAAGCTGTGTGACCATGGACCTCAACCTCATCTCTAAAACAAGGCAGCAGCAATCCTGTGACACGGATGGTCTCTGCTGTGTTCTGAAACTCTGGGACAGAGAGAACAAGGCCTCTGCCCCTTTGATACAGCCGGACTCCAGACTGCTGATTTCTCTCTGATATGGGCCCCAAAGTGTCCAAACCTCCCGGGCACGGGTCTAAGATCCACGACTTCAGACTCACAAGGGTCCCCAGGGATACAGGAGGCTCCCAGGTCCAAGAAGGTGACCCTAAAACAGAAGCTGGGACAGAGCTCAAGAGAAGAGGTTTGCCGCTTCTGTTGCATGACAGATCACGGAAGCCCTTCTGGTTCGGGAGCCATATGTTGTTCCAGCTCAGAAACAATGGGCGAAACAAACCCTCTGAGGCCCTGGTAAGCGAGTGGAATAGCCAAGAGCCTCTCTAGTGGGCAGTCCCAGCAGGACACAGTTAAGGGTGGGGAATAATGCCCCCACGGTGGGACTGGGGAGGTGCAAGAGGAGCAGCTTGCGGCCAGGGAGGCCGATAAGCTGCTGCGTATCAGCAGCTATTTGGGGCAGATGTTTTAAGTTAGAAAAACCAAACACGTGTAAAATTTAAATGCTAAATCAAATGCAACAATTCCAACTCTGTAACAAGCAGGCTTCACAGAGGGAAACTCTAACCCAGCCACTTTAAGATCCCAGCACCACGGTTTGGCTCCGCCGCGGCCTTCCTAATCACCTGTGGCCTGCATCCCCACAGGCCTCGACGCTGAGCAGGTTGTTGAGAGGAGGGAACGGGCCCAAAGCCTCCCTTTTCTTGAGCAGAAGCCAAGCAGACGCTTCTCCATCCCAGGTTGCCTTCTCCTTCCCACCCCACCCGCCTCACAGAGCCCCAAGTGGTCACCGTTGTCTTTAATGCCCCCTCAAGCCCGCACTCACCCAGGCCCCAAACCCACGGCCATAGCACAACATTTCACCCATTCGTGCACAAGCTCTCCATACTGACTCTACGTCAACGTAATCGCTTTTAGGTGATGGTTTCCAATTAAAGTGTAAAAGGATTAGGCATTTGAAGATTCAGGGATGAAAAATTAATTTCATGATTCACAAAGAAAACACACATTTTCTTACACGCTCACCAGTGCCCCAAAGAGAGACAAGACCTCACATAAACCCAGCCTGATTGTTTCCACAAACAGAAAAAGTTCACTGGACTCTACAATGTATCCTGGGGAAGAACCACGCCAATCCATTATCATTAAGCAACACGTTTATTGGCGCTGAGGCAGAGACTTACACAAGTCTTTTTTCTTAAAAAGAAAAATTACAAGGTATTCAAGTTACGATTTTTAGATCATTTTTCTACATTTGAGACATCAGGTTGTGAAAAGTCAGTCTTACCTCATATGACACTTACTTATAAAGTTTAAAAGTTACTGGCTTTGCAGCTTTTCAGGATATGAGTATCCTGGGTCCTACCCCTTTGGTGTCTGAGCTAACAGCTGCAGAGAGGCCCTCTGAATACAGATCATAATGTATCTTGCTACCCGTTCAAGTTATTAAATACTAGAAACACAAAAAGTTTTCCGTAAGAAATTGTGCCGATGGGGCCGGAGGAATTAAAACTGAACCACCGCAGACTTGGCAGAATTTATTCCAACATGCAATCTCTGAAGTCTGTGTCTACTGTCCAGATGTGAGGCGTGGACTTTGATAAATTCATCATGCCCAGACCTCTGACAATGACCACGGCCCTCAGGCAGTGGGGCTGGCTCAAACTTGTGGGGCAGCTTTTGGGATAAGGGAATTATGAGTCAGTAAGCCTGCATAAAGGGGGCGGCAGAAAGGTGAGTCACACATGGGAGTGCTCACTAGGCTACGGAGAGAAGAGCTGCTATTATAAGCCTGGTAACAAGAGCACAGGCCAGTTAGAGAATGGTTGATGCAAATTAGAAGCGTCTGTAGACACAATCAGGCAGGATTAGAGAGGCAATGAGCGGTAACGCTAAAAGCAAAAGAGCTTGTGCAATGAATTAGGGGAAGAGCAGTCAGGCTAGAGGTCTAGGGAAACATTTGATTTCAAACAACAGGGAAAAGTCAAATGGAATGTTTCCAAAAGGGACCTAAGGCGACAGTGGGCAGGGTGCAGTGCCTGGAAGCACCACCAGGGGCAGCAGACGCCCCGGCTCTCCTGGGGCATGGGGAGGCCCGTCAGCACCGTGGTGGCGGGAGAGCCCCAGTCCTCAGAGGTGAGGGCCACCACCCTCTGCTCAGCTGCCCCACAGGGCACCCGCTTGGAGGTCTGGGAGGCTGGTTGGCTTGCACTCCTCCTCCTCAAATCATAGCACCACCTTTCTCCTCCACTCCTCGAACCCTGTACTTCCCAAGTCCTTGGTTCAGCTGAGAGACTCCAAATGCTTACAAAGGCCTCCCTCAAGCTCGACTGCAGAACTGACTGTGGACGTTCTCTCTGGCTCCTGGGCTCCTGCAGTGACATCCTCGTTCCTGCTCTAGTTCCGGGGCGCCCTCTGACCAAGTCACACATGCGTCCCGGCTTGTGGACACACAGCCCGTGGGGGTGTTCTCTGAGCCATCCAGGTCGACAGCCCACTCCCTCGGCGCTGAGAAGTGCTTGTGTCTGGGGGACTCGGGGAAGCTCTGCTCCCTGTCCCAGCCCCGCCTGCCTGGACCCTCCTAACATACTGAGCCGAGATCTCCAGGGAGTGGTTGGCCGAGGTAGCGGGACGAGGGCAGACCCGTCCTCTCTCCTTGGCTCAGCGTCCTCTTGCGCTCCCGGACCAGCGCCTTCTGGTGCCGCTTCATGCGCTCGAGCTGCTCCTCCGCGCTCATCTTGCCCCGCTGGTGGTCCCCTGAGTACAGGCGCTCCAAGGCACTCCTGGGTCTCTGAGGGGCAGGAGGGACAGACAGGGCAGCTGGGCTGGGAACACAGAGGGCAGCCGCCCTGCCGGCTTCATCCCCGTCTTTCTTTCTCTCTGTCTCTGTCTCTCTCTCTCTCTCACACACACACACACACACACACACACACTCCAGTTGGGCTCCTCCTGGCCACTGAGAAGCACCTCCTCTAAGCACACTCGTGGACATGATACCGCTGGCCCTCACGGGCTCTCTGGGCAGCACCCAATTCTGCAGATGCAGACACTGAGGCCCAGGCCTGTCCAGTTGAGCAGAAGCACATCATGGGCCACAACTCAGGGTGTGACTCACTGGGCAAGACTGGGGAGAAAGGTGGGAGCCCCTTGGGAAATGGGGAGGGCAGTGTGATGCCCTTCTTGGTGGGCAGTGGTGAAGGCATCATAAGCACATGGTGACAGGGAATCTGAGCTCTGGAGGGGTCACCTGACAAGATCCCAGTTACCGTCTACCTCAGAGCCCTTCCCTCTGTGCGTGAGGGAGCAGTGAGCCCCTCAGGAACTTCTCAAGGCCACTCACAGGGTAGGTCACCTTGCTGCTTTCGGCATCTAGACCCCTCCGAAGCGTGACGTAGGGAGCAATGGTGGACGACTGCTGGAGCCTTGACGTGGACCCCGAGAGCCCTTAGTGAGGAAAGAGAAATGCAAGTGGATTTGTGGTGAGGAGGACAGGCCACCAGCCCCTTCCTGATCAACTCTCACTCCCGTGAGGGGACCACGAGGACCCAGCCAACAACCCACGCTTCTTCCTCCCCAGGGCCCGGAAGAGCAAGGCCCCAGGTAGGGAATGAGGGGCCAGCCCATGGGTGCCCTCTGTCCCCTAAGGAAGATCTGGGGACTACCCTCGTCTTCCCTCACATGCAGAAGACCTGGGCTGCTTGGCAGGAGGAAAGGATGGAGGGTGAGGAATGCCCTGCCTCACTTCCCGCTGATGAACTCCTATGCATACTGTGTGACCCAACTTGGATGCCTGCCTGTGAGAAGCCTTTTCAAATGCTCCAGGCAGAATCAGTTACTCCCTGTATTCTTCAGTACATTCACCGGTTACTGCACTGACCACAGTGTCAACACGCCTGTCTACAAATTCAACAATGCCTGGTTGAATGAATAAATGACCGACTGAATAAATGAAGAGGGAAAAGAAGACGGCACCAAGCATTTACTGAGTACCTACTATATAACAGGCAGGCATCGTGACAGGCATTTCATATAGATTTTGTCCCGCTGGCCCTACAAAGTAGCATTACCTCACCACCGTGGGGGTACGCAACCTAAAGCTCAGAGAGGTGAAGCAACTTGTCCAAGGTCACACGGAGCCTCAGCCCGTGCTTTCTCCACTAGCAACATTCTTAGCAAGGCTGGTCCCTGACATCTGGAAACGGGCATCACACTGAGGACTCCACCAGCATTTAGCACGTAGGAAAAAGAATGATAAATGTCCTGCAATGCCCAGAGACTCCTGAGCGACAAAGAACTGTCCTGCCCACAGGCCACTAACACTGCCATTGATGAACACCTCTAGGCTGTAAAGAAAGAAGGGAAAAGGGTCCCCAGGCACAGTGCCAAGGGTTGCTGTGGCCCAACTCGGCAAAAGCCAGTCCCCTCCAGGACACAGCAAGCCTGCACAGCATGGTGGGCTGGGAGTCACATAACCCCATAGGAGCCCAAATCATGGCGTTGTGGCCTCCTGTTTCCACACCCTGTCAAGGGGGGAAAGCGCCTGACCTCCCACCCAATGAGGGAGTGTGGTCAACCTGCTCTGGGGTTCCAGATGGCCTCCTTTTAAAAGGATTTCAGAAAGAGGATCTGGCTATGGGGAAAAATAGGGCATGGGTGAGCCTAATGGCCTAAATCTGTTCCCACCCCCATCGCAAAGGGATAGGGGAGGAGAGTGAGAAGACCCAACTGAGGTGAAAGGTGTGTTTGTTTAAATAAAGGACTCATTGAGTCTTAGAGTGACACAGAAGAGGAGAAAAGTCTCTGGAAGGCATGGGATGGGATGGCCAAGCTGATGACAGTCACCCAACATCCCAGCCTGCAGGGTGGGATTCTGGCTCTATCACTTATTGGCTAATTGGCAAGTTGTTTCATTTCTCTGGGCCTTGGTTTTCTTATCTCTAAAATGGGGATAACAATAGTACTTCCCTCACGGGATTATCATGAATCTTAACTAAGTGAATATAATAAAGTGCTTAAAACAGCACTGGGCTTTATAGTAACTGCTATTATCATTGCTCCCGGGGGAAGATGTAATAAAAGAGGATGAGAATCAGGATGTGAGCCAGAGGCAGGACGGACAGGCCCTCCCTACAGCCCAGAGTCGGCTGACAGCTGCTACCCAGGCTGAGGCCCCACGCTGCAGGCAGAAGGGTGTGAGGACCGGGTAGGGCTGGGGAGCAGTGGTGTGGCAGTGGCGGGGACGCCCAGGAAGACTCCATGGAAAATCTCGCCTTACCTCTGCCTGGCAACGTCTGGTACCTGCTCTCAGAGCCCACAAGTCCCAGGGAGGGAGGGGCCATGTCCCCACTGAAGGTCGCCAGCTCAGGCTCACTGACGTATGACCGGAGTTCCACCTGTGGGCAGAGTCTGAGGCCGTCACACCTGCCCCGCCGCCGTCCCTCTCCCCACACACAGCGGGGCAACCCCAGGGGTCCCCCCTGCTCACCCTCGAGTCCCCGTTCACACACTGCCCCTGCTCCCGGTCTCGTTTCCTCTCGTCCGACTGCCGCTTGAGGCCCCTCACTGAAGTATGCCGGATGATGGTGGCCTCCCTCGGTAGAGGTGGCACGGCCGGGGGCTGGTCCTCCGGGCTGTAGAGCTCAGGGAGCGGGGGCCTGGGAGGTGCCTCGTCTTCCTGCTCAGAAACAAAACCAGAACCAGTGCCCGGTGAGAGGATGCTCAGTGGCACCATCATCGTGGTGGCCCAAAGGGAAGGAGCAGGACACCTTGGGTCTGCAGGGAGTGACCACTTCAGCCCAAAGATGCCAACGTTTCCCCTGGTTGAGCTGTGAGGTCGGGAGACGTCTCTGCTCCAACCCCATCCTTCCCTTTGATTCACACATCTTCCATTTTTCAAAGTGTGATCTACACACAATGCAGAACTCAGGACACGGGTCCACGCTCTCATTCCACTGGCTCGGAGTGCACCAGCAGGGGAGGCAGGCTGGTAACTCTGTGTTTACCTGTATGTTTATGACAGCACCCCACCACCGCCACCCCATCCCACCATGCTCAGACGGAGCCAGCCCGCGGTCCCTGCACTGTCTCTGGATCCTTCAGCAGGCTGGGGATCTGAGCAAGGACCATCTACATCCTCCTGCCCTTTCTATCAGAAATGCACATGGTTACAAAATATTTCCTCCTTCCTGACTCAGGCACAGAATAGGCAGTCAGGATGGGTGACTCACTGCCTTCTCCACAGCCCACTCCCTGGGCTGGGATGAATGTAACTATTTTCCTTGAACCCCCCTGTCCACAATGCTCTCCGAGGGCTGTGGCCTCTCTACAGACCGAGAGCCTGGCCCCTGACTGCCATGGACACCCACTCCTGGCACAAATGTCCATCCAGACTCCTTCCTCCTAACCACCCCCTTTCTTAGCCTCATTTTGCTTTGTTTTTCAGAGTTCAGGAAAGGGTGCTGTAAGCTTGTTTTGCAAAAGTCTATCAGCACTCTTCTAAAGCAACACATTTCATTCTTGTGTGAAGTTTAAGCTGCCGACTAAGATACCCAGAGGCTCTCTGAGCATCAGTGGTTTCCAAACCCTGACAAGATCTTGGAATCACCAATTCCTAAAAAAGCCCCCCAGAAAGATAAACGCAAACCATTGATTGCCTTTGATTGAAGGGAATAGAATGTCTGAAGACACGGGGTGGAAGGGAGACGTTTTATTACATATTTTTTTATATCCTTTGACTTTGTACCCTTTCAGAGTATTGTTTAATAAAAAAAAGACATTAAATTTAAGAAAAGCCAAATAAAAATGAAAGAACTGGGCTTCCCTGGTGGCACAGTGGTTGAGGGTCCACCTGCTGATGCAGGGGACACGGGTTCGTGCCCCGGACTGGGAAGATCCCACATGCCGCGGAGAGGCTGGGCCCGTGAGCCATGGCCGCTGAGCTTGCGTGTCCGGAGCCCGTGCTCCAAAACGGGAGAGGCCGCAACAGTGAGAGGCCCGCGTACCACAAAAAAATAAAAAAATAAAAAAAAAAAATAAAGAACTATAGCTACATGCAACAATATGGGTGAATCTCACAAACATATTGTTGAAAGGATGCAAGATATGAAAGAATAAACACAGTATTATATATGGGCAAAATAGAAGTGTTTTGGATGCAAATATAGGTAGTGAAACAAAACAAAACAAAAAAGCAAGGAAATTATCAAAAAAGTCAAGATAGTGGTTACCTCTGGGAGAAAGAGAAAGGGCCTACACTGGGAAGGGACCCCCAGGCCCAAGGGCTTCTGATTGCTGGCAAAGTCCTATTTCTTAGAGTCACAGACGTAGAGAACAAATGTAAGGATACCATGGGGGAAAGGGGTGGGGTGGGAGGAATTGGGAGACTGGGATCGACACATATACGTTATTGATACTATGCATAAAATAGACAACTGATGGGAACATGCTGTATAGCACAGGGAGCTCTACCTAATGCACTGTGGTAACCTAATGGGAGGGAAGTCCCAAAGGGAGGGGATATCTGTATGTATATGGCTGATTCATTTTGTTGTGCAGTGGAGGATAACCACACTGTAAAACAACCATCCTCCAATAAAAATTAATTTTTAAAAAAAAGTCCTATTTCTTGGTCTGAGTGTTGGTATGAAATGGGTAGTCTCTTTATTATTATTTACTAAATTATATATCCATGTTTTTTTGTTTGTTTGTTTTTTTCAGTACGCGGGCCTCTCACTGTTGTGGCCTCTCCTGTTGCGGAGCACAGGCTCCGGACACGCAGGCTCAGCGGCCATGGCTCACGGGCCCAGCCGCTCCGCGGCATGTGGGATCCTCCCGGACCGGGCTACGAACCCGTGTCCCCTGCATTGGCAGGCGGACTCTCAACCACTGCACCACCAGGGAAGCCCAATATCCATGTTTTATGTCAATTTCAGGATGGATATCATTGTTTCACAAAAATAAATATAAAACAAGCAACCAACAATAAAAATGGTAAAACTGGTGAACATATATACAACTAGAAGGAGGGGAGAGAAGACCCACCCACCTTGGGGACCCTGATGCTCAACCAAGTTGAAAAGCCCTGCTTCCAAGCCACAGCAACCAAGCTATGGAGAGGAGCCTCTGTCTTCATCTATTTCAAGCTGCTTGTTCTGCACAAGGGGAAACTGAGGATGCTCAGAGAGGGTATGGGCCTTGCCTGAAGACCCAGAGACAGACAAGGGCTGGAATCCAGGCAGTCCCGCTCACAGGCCTTTTTCCCTTTGCTCCTCGTCCCAGGGGGCAGGCATCTTGCATTATATTAGCACCTGTCTGTCCCAGCCATTCCTGCTATTTGTTTTGCTATTTTCTACCTCCTGTTTTGTGGCTGGTGCTCCATGACTCTTAGATCTGGGAGTGGGAAGGAAATCTCAAGATAAAGAAGTTCACAATGACCCTGGTTCCCTGCACCATTTCTTCCAGCTCTGGGCTCTAGACCATGGCTGGAAGTAGGTGAACGGTGAAGACCAGGTATAGGAACTCGTGTGAACTGTGCACTGATCTTGTCAGACGTCCTAAGCATACATGGTGCCCAGGCAAAGCTCCTTCAAGCCCTCATTGGCGAAAACCTAGAGGTCTTCATTCCAAGGTCCCCTCTGCTATAGCTTCCCTGTCACTCGGACCAGCCCCCTCATGTTTTCCAGCCAAGGCTGGCCTGCCCTGGGAACATGAGCTATCACAGTACTTGACCACATCTTTTATTTCCTTAGAGTCTTCTGTGCTCCCAGACTCAGCCAAAGGCATGGCCCCTCTATGCCAGGCAAGCCAAAGTGTTGGCCCAGGCAACCACACAGGCCACATACCTAACCTGAGGACCAGGGCTGCATGTCCAGTTACATGTCAGATGGCACAAAGAATGGTCAGGAGATGTGGATTGGATCCACTAACTAATATGGAGACCTCATGCAAATTTTAACACCTTGGGCCTCAGTTCTCTTATCTGTGGGATGGAGATGCTGACCTTCCTGTCTGTACTCCAGGAGGTTACTGTGAAGATCACATGTATCCTCACCACCCAGCACGATCCTCAGCTGCAGGTGGAGATAAGGATACTCTTCTGCTAAGATGAGCTCACTGCCCAAACCGCAGGTTTGCACGGAGCCCTGCATGGGGCAGCCACACACTTCTCTGCACGATGCAGATCACAAATTCTACCCTACTCAGTGCAGTCACTGCCTCTTGCTAGGCTTCAGTTTTCCCAGCTGCAAAATGGGAGAGTGGGCTAGATCGCCTCTAAGGGCCCTTCCAGTTCTGGGAGACTAAGCACAACGGCAGGAGCCCCTACCTCTCCTTAACTGCTCATGGCTCAGGAACCCCTCAGGACTCTGGCTGGTCTGTCTCCCCAAGCTTCCCTAAAAGCTTCTCTCCCAAGAGAAGAGGACCTGAGGACAGACAAGGACAATCGTCTGCCAGAGAGGAAACGACAGCGCCCAGCTCCTGGTCATCAATACTCACAACTTTGGGCTTCGTCTTGGTTGGTGACTGAAGGGGAGACATCACCTTCCTCAGCTGGGGCAGGTGAGGTCGGTACGGCACGTAGGTTTGCAGCTGGGGGAAGAGTCGAACCTCCAGAGGGGTCCGCATGGGGCTGGTGGGAGGGCTGGGCAGCAGGGACGGCTTGCTCTCAGAAGAGGAGATTGAAGGCACAGGCGGGTAAGGAAACAAAGGCACTGTTTTCCTCTCTGAGGGGTGTGGAGAGAAGCAAAGGGTGCGATGAAACAAAGACCCTCTTCCTCAGAGGACAAGGGGAGTGACTTAGGCCACGAAGGCCCGACCTCCCCAGGGGCCATCCCCCAGGCTCCAGGCGCTGGCCTCCACCACCCCCACCCCCAGGAAGATGGCCCGCTCACCCGGATTTTTGACCGATTCCACCAGGATTCTGAAGTTCTCTTTATTTGCACTCAGGCCTGCAGTGACATCTTCGATCCTCCAGAGATCCTTCTGTATCTGCGATTTCTCCTGAGAAAGAGGAGGCAGTGGGTTCACTTCCTTCTTAGCTCCTCACCAGAAGTTTCTTCTTAGGACTTCTGCTGTCATTCAGACAGAGCCCCTCACCCTGGGGGGCAGTATACCCTTTGGAAACTCCACCAGGTCTACAGCCAAGCCTGCTTCATGGCTTCCTGGGCAAGTGCAGACGTGAAAGAAGCCCAGGGTCCAGGGGAGAAGTTTCAGAGAAGCTCTCACAGTCTGCCTTTCCTGTTTCCACCTCACTTAAAAATAGACTCCCTTAAATACTGTATGATTCCACTTATATGAGGTTATCTAAAGTAGCCAAATTCAGAGACAGAAAAATAGAAGGGTGGTTGCCAGAGGCTGGGACGAGGGGGAACAGGGATTGTTTTGTTAATGGGTACAGAGCTCCACTTTTGGCTGGGGGGAGGGGGGAATGCAGATTGTTGTTTAATGTGTACAGAGTTGCAGTTTTTCAAGATGAAAAACATTTCTGGAGATTGGCTGTACAACAATGTGAATCCACTTAACAGGACCAAACTGTACACTTAAAAATGGTTAGGTAAGTTTTTATGCTACGTATATTTTACAATTTAAAAAAAGACTGTCTTAGGCAACCACGGCAGAAGGGAAGAGAAGGCAAGGACTAGAGGTTACACCATCCCTAGAACATAAAGGGCATCTTTTTGAAGACAGAGCTGAATCTTGGGGTGTGGGATTTAGTATAAGGGGCAGTGGATATTATGTGGCAGTAAAAAGGAATGAAGTACTATGTCTGCTACCACATGGATGAACCTTGGAAACATGATGCTAAGTGAAAGAAGCCGGACACAAGGTGCCACATCCTGTATGATTTCATTCATAGGAACCGTCCAGAATAGATTAAGTCCATAAAGACAGGAAGTAGATTAGTCCTTGGCTAGAGCAGGGGTAGAAAGTTGGGGTGGGGGTGGGGAGTGACTGTAAATGGGTACCGGGTTGCTTTGGGGGCTTGATGGAAATGTTACACAACTGACTGTGGGGATGGTTACCCAACTCTGTGAATGTGCTAAAAAAAAAAAAAAAAAATCAGTGAATTACATACTTTAAAATAGTGAATTTTATGGTATGTGAATTACATGATAAAGCTGTTATTTTTTTTTTAAAAGTACGATGGGAAAAGAGGCAGGCTATACAACCATGCGCAAACTCTGAGAAGCTACACCCAAACCACCAGGGAAGAGGCCCTAGAAAGAGGTGAGCAGGGTCTGCTGTGATTAAAGGGTCGTGGGCACCTTTTAATCGAGTTGTGTAAACATCAGATATGGTATTCTTTTTTAAAAAATTATCATGGTCCCACCCCATGGACTTAAAAAGGAAGGCTCCACACCCCTATCTCCTTTCCAGGTACATCGCTGGCCTCAATTGGAAGAGTTCTCACGTGTGTGATATTTATGGACCACTGATCCTGGATACATCCCCACAGGGCTGGGCAGTGAGCAGGTTCTCAGTACATGTACGCTGAATAAATAAAGGACCAATCACATAAAATTCCCTGATCAAATACTATCTAACAGGCATAACAACAGACGTCTGAAGCCTCCCTCCTAAGGGGAGCTCACACTCTCATACTCTCTCCACCCTTCCAACGCCAGTGCACATCCTCAGGGCTGATAAGCAAATAACAGGCTTAATGCTCAGCTCCCCACTAAAGAACGAGTGTCCTAAAACAGACATGTTACTGAGCTAACAAGATTATCTCTAGAGCTGAGGTCCCCAAGCAGAGTGTTTGGGAACAGGTGAAGAAGGAGCATGGGGTTAAGATCATCTCTCCCTCTCTCTCTCTTTCCTCCCCTGGCAGTCTACCTGGCGTACTTCTACCTGTCAGTTCACAATCCTGCCCCCATTTTGCCTGTCACCTCAACGTGTAAGAGAAGAGCAGAGAGAAGCAAAGGCCAGAGAACTTCAATCCAAGGACGATGGAATTTCAGAACTTAACGACAAGGTGAAGGAAGCTTTTGGGGAACACGAGAGTGGGGTTTCATACCTGTATCCTCACATCACACCGAGCAGGAAGGCTCCAATGTACTACATTCAGCAAAGGTTTGAACTCACTGTCCAGACGTAGGGACACCTACACGTAGCCTCACCTCTCACTGACTCTCAGGGTTACCTGGAAGTTCTCTTACCCTCTGGTTTCCCTGCTTGGGTGGCCATGAGGATCTTCATAAATAAAGCTACTCATCTTTACTCAAAAGGCTATGGGTTTTCTCACAGCCAACCCTGGCTAAAGAGGGGTGAGTTTCCAAGCCCCACTGCTGAGAATTTGCATATGGGGCTGCAAGCCTATCTCCAGCGTCAATGATTTATTCAGGACTCTAACAGCTTGCCTGGCCTAGAATTACACCGAAGCAGTTAGCACAGAACCGGCTCAAAGAAAGGCTTTGTGAGCTTCCCGGGTCATTGTGGCACTCAGGGAAAGCATGAGCAATGCCACTAGGCTAGGTGGAAATCAAGCTGCAGGGACCAGGCTTCAGACTGGCCCATCTCCTAGTGACTTACAGGGCTAAGTTCTCTAGGAGGTCCGTGACAAGACCTATACACGGCACCCATTTGTTTTCTGGAGGGAGAAAAGGATCCTGGGCCTGCTGTATGTTACATTACCACGAAGTAAGGCACAGTAGAAATACAAATAGCCAATAATCATAAAAAAAGATGTTTAACCTACTAGTAATTAAATGAATGCAGATGAAAACATGATGTCCTTTTTCAGCACGCAAACTGGCAAAAACTAAGAATACCGATAACATCAAGTGTTGGCAAGGATGTGGGTAAACAGGTTCAGTACTCTCATGCACTATGGGCGGGAGGGCAAATGAGTGCAGCCTTTTAGAGGGTGATTTGGCGGTATCTGCCAACATTTAAGATGTACACTCAAGTCAACCCAACAAGTCCACTCCTAGGAGCCTATCTTAGATAAATGCTCATAAACAAGCTCTAAAGGCAGTTACATAGATGCTCACTGTGATACCATTTATAAAAGCAAAACACTGCAAATAATTTAAATGCCCATCAGAAGAGGAATGGCTAAATAAAGTATGGGATATCCACACACTATGAAACCTGTAGCATCAAGACCAACAATGTCTAACACAATTTCTGAGATTAGGTAAATCTTCCATAATCTGTGCTGTCCAATACAGAAAGCCACTAGCCACATGAAATAATTCTGGTGTGGCTAAGGAATATATTTTTAATTCAGTTAATTTTAATTAATTTATGTTTAAATTTAAATAGCTACCATACAGGGCAGCATAAACTTGGGGGTATCTTTCTTGGAAAGATTTCCATTACATACAGTTATGACAAAAAAGCAAGTTACCAAACAATGTGTGTAAGTATGATTCCTGTTTAAGTAAGCCCAACTCCCTCCCCCAAATAAATTATATGATACTATGTACGTGCATACGTTTGGAAATGCACAGAAAATGGTCTGGAAGGCAACACTGCGAACCGATGGCACTGATTACATGCTGGGAAGGTGAGGGACTGGGCAGAGAAGGGAAGGAGGGAGGAGGAGCTTTTGTGTCCTGTTTTAGTTTTGCTTCTCATTGTTTGGACTTTCCAGGGAGATGCATTTATGTGTTTTCTGTATAATTAAAGAAACATAAGGAATGAAAAGCTAAAAAAAAAAATTATGGCTGAAATTAATGAGGATGGTTGAAGTTCAAGAAGATAAGTCTAATGAGACCGAACAGTTCAAGGAACTAGTAACTAGAAACAATTGTTTAAAGGACTTTGCCAACAATATTCACCTATTTATTTTCAAGCCACTATGCTAAATACTGGGGATACAAAAAGAAGAGGAAAATGTTAGCTCAAATGAAGGGAAATTATGGGAAAAACCCAACAGCCACAGGAGACAGACAAGTTCTGCGTGACCTCACAGGCCAACCCTGAACTACAGGCAAGAGTCTCCTCCACATACTCCTAGACCAGGCTCTCTGGGACCAGCTCTAGAGCGCTGAGTGGAGGTGAGTGGAAGCATAGCAGGGCCTGGGAAAAGCCTCCTGGTCCACAAACCTAAACCTCCTCCTGAATTCCTTCAGTTTTCTGGGGTGATGCTGATGTGAAGAGAGTCAACACATTCATTAAGTCACTTGAATGAAGAGGCTTGGCTAGAATTAGCAAGCCTGGCCCCCCGACTGGCCCAACAGGCTGCCTTGTACACAAGAACCCTCAGTTAATGCTTGCTGAATTCAAATAAATAGAATTTATGTCAGGGTCCTGAAAGAAGAGATACAGATCTGAAGTTAGGTTCAAAAGCAGGCTATTTTCCATTTTCAAAACTTTGAGTGTGGGGGAGAAGCCTGGTTGGGCACCCAATGGGGGAACACTGGCAGCTGGAGGACCCAACCTGGAAGAAGGAAAACCACACAGGGCCTTTCTTCCTCTCAGCTTTGGAGGCAGAGGTAGCTATCAACGGGGCAGCCTGGTTTTAGGGCAGAGAAGGCAGGGCTCTAAGGCTGCCTTTCCTGAGTGAGGCAGGGGCCACAGCAATGGGTATCACCCCACCTGGCCTGAATTCACACTACTGATCAGGTGAAGGCTTGATAACATCTATCCTCAGGAGTCCGGGAGGGAAGGAGGCGGGGCTTCCTGCTGCTAAGTGAGTAGCTAGGAACCCAAGGCAGGGCCGAGAACCAGGAACACAGATCACCCTCAAGTATCTGCAAGGTTAGGTCACTACTGTCTCCCCTTGGGGCTGTTTCCCCAAATGATCAGTAGTAAAACCCTTAGAAAAATGCCCAGGAGCTTGTCTTTGAGAGCAAAGAGGCAGGGGGAGCTGAGGCGAGGCTTCTCACGACAGCCTGGCTGGGGCAAGGGCTCCCCAAGGGAGCGCTTGGGGTGGTGAGCAGGCTGAGTCCAGGTGCAAAAAGAGAAGGCGCCTGGGTAGGGCTAACATCCCCCACAGGTGAAGACTCCAAGAAGAAATCAGAGCTCAGAAGGGATGAAGAACCCTTGGGTCACCTGGAAAAAAAAGGCTCTTCTGTGTCGTTCCTGCAGGGTCTGCTTCAGCCGCTCCACATCTCTCTCTAACTTCAGGTATTCATTCCAGGCATTTTCCATCTCCTGTTGGCCAAGGAAATGCTTCTGATTCTTCGTTATGCCACGCCCACCCTTCAGAAGGCCCCGTGAGCACCTGTGCTCCTGACCACTGCTGACCCGACAGGGGAAGAGGGAAGGGGAGCCTGGTGGGTCTCAGGCAGGCCTGGGGAGACAGACAGGCCACCTGCACCGTCCCCTCTCCCACCCTTGGGGATGCTTTGGTTCCCAGCTCTGGCAGAAGAGGCCTGTACCACATCAGATAGACAAATAAAAGAGTAGAAATTCTGACGTCTCAGAGTTAACTGTACACAGATCAGGGGAACAGTCTTGCAGGCTGCTCTCAAACATCTGACCCCTTGGGTGTCGCTGTAGCCACCCAGGAGTCACTGGCAGAAAGCACCTTAAGGCACCGGTAGAGACAAGGTAAGCTACTGTTAGGAGGCAGCCTGGAGGCGTTCTCCTATGCCAAGACTCTCGCCCCCAGCCACCAACTCCACTACAGCTTGGGAGGTGAGAAAAGCAGCCCCCTGGCCAGCCCATGCTGGGGAGGGCAGGGGAGCGTCTGCCACCCTCCACACCCTCTACGCACAGTGGACTCTCTGGAGAGCTCTGCCCGGATGTGGACAAGGTCCTCCTGCAGCAGCCTCTGCTGGTAGGCAATCTTCTCCAGGTGCTGGGGCTGGTCTCGGTACTGCTCCATCTGCCTGTGCAACACCTCCAGCACGGATTCCAGCTGATCCTGCACCAGACAGACCGGGGCCAAAGAGCAAGAGAATGGCAGAACATTCCCAGGAGGCCGTCCCCTCCAACCCCGCCACGCCACGCCAGGAACTAAGCAAACCTGCTGGATCTAACCGAGGCTGAAGGGGCCAGGGGCCAGCACCCAGCTAGGGGCCTGAGAGTCAAGGCCTCTGATTCCAGCTCTGACTCTGCCCGTTGGGTGGCCTCCTGGGACAAATCACCTAACAGCTCTGTGCCTGTTTCCTCATCCATAAACTGGGCATTAGGCCGTCCACTCCTTAGGGGATAAACTATGAGGCTAAATCAAAGAACAGATGGAAAACTCTCTAAGCACTTGAATAAAAAGGCCATGTTATTTATAAACCTTGAGCGTCACAAACATAATGCCTTGTTAAAATGCGGAAAAGAAAAAATTCACACGAAGTGTCTAAGAGACCAAACATCAGTGGCTACCAGCCTATTCCTCCCCTCCCGACCAGACTTGCTTCCCCTATGGCCCAGATCCTTAGAGGAAAGGAGCTTTAGGAAGTGAGAGCCTCTGCCCTGCTACGACTCTGGCCACTTTCTCCAAGGCAGCCCCCGCTTCCCTGGGGTTCAGGAGCCTGGGGTCATCACTGCAAGCCAGTGGAGCCGTACTCTCCCAGGCTCACCTCACAGGGCTTCCAGGGAGAGGTGGGGGTGGCCCAGAGCAGAATTAAGGTCAGGGAGGTAGTACTTGGAATAAGTAGGCTGAGGTCTCCCTATAAGGTTTCCTCTGGGTTCAGACAGAAACTCCACAAGAAATACCCTTTAAATTCAAAGATGTTGTTCTGGATAAACAGACATCTGTTGTCCAGTACTAACATGAGAGTCCAGTCTATACTGAGGAAACACAGGATGACAAAACCCCTGCCACCCAGCCCAAGACTACGCAAAACCGATACATACTTTGTTCTCCTTGAGGGCTCGTATCTTGTCTTCCAAGTCCTGGAGGATCCTGTCTTGTTCACAGAAGACGCTCAGTTTAACCTGTGAACAAGAACAGGTTGGAGAGGGCCTGGGATGATGAGAAAAGGCCATGGCCTTGGAGCATGATCCAAAAGCCTTTGGCTACAGAGCCATCCAAACCCTGCCCGAAGCTGCCCACCCTGGGTCTGGAGGCAGCAGGCAGGTGAGGGGTCAGCCTGTTACTCTGCTCACTCACGTCAATGTCACTCTCGGCAATCTTCACTGGCCTCAGACTTCGGTCCTTGAGAAGATCCCGGCCTGTCATCTGGGAGGTGAACAATTTAAAGGAGGTTTAACCACGGGGTTCGGAATCAGAAGTCAAGAAGGAAAGTTACCCCTACAACGGACAGGTGTGGAAGTCTCGTCAGTGGCAGGTAGGGTCACGGCATGGAAAGGGCAAAAACTTGGGCAATACCTGCTTTATTTTTATGCTTATTTCATTTCAGGGAAAAAAGAAAACCTTTTTGAGATCTTTTAGTAGTACTTGTAAATTTCTCAAATTGAAGAAAACACAGACTTTCAAGTTACAGTATCATCAACTGTAAAGGCTTAAATTTGCCCCAAGTGAGTTCAGTATGAATCTTGGAAGATTCGCCACTGATAAGAGAGTTTTGCTACTAAACCTGGGGTCAAACATAATTAACAGAAGTCCACGACCCCGCCCAGGGCCATAGGATGGGTGGACCAAGAAGAACTAGCAAATCCCTTGGGCATCGTTGAGCCTTACTTCAAGGAAGTCTGAACAGCCCACCTCCCCATGACTAAGATCAGCCTTCCTCACTCTTCTCCTATTTGGGAAAAGGATCTGGCCAAGAGAAGAAACCTGGATTGTTCCTGGCTGAGGTTTTCAACTGATCCCTGAATAGCTGTACTTGCAATACAAGTTACAAGCTACCCTGTCCTCTCAAGAAAGGAAACCACAAAGCAGTAGACAAAAATCACCCAAACTTAGAAGCCAGTGGAATTTCACAACATTTGCCATCTTTCCCTAGACCCAGCGTGGGCGACACGTTGCCCATCTCTCACTGACACCTATGAAGTGAAACACTAACTCTTTTAGTCCGTGTTTTCATTTCCTCCAAATCTCCTTCTTCGTCAAAAACTGTGCAGGGGCAGGGGAACCATTTTCATAGATGTACCCCCATGGCCAAACCATGGTCAGGGATGGCCAGGTCAAACGTGCCCCTTGTAGGGGAGGCCGTCTGGCTGAACTCCATTTTGCAGATCTGACCAGAGAAATGGAGGATGGAGCTAGCTATAGCAGAGCTAGCTATGCAGAGGGTCCCAGTATGGAGGGACACACAGCTGCTGGAGAAATGGCCCTCACTTTCTCCCTACTCCGTTAAGTTTGTGAGTGTGAATCAGAAGCAGAGATATATTAGCAAACATTCCCCTCAAAACTCAAGCGGACCACGTGCCCAAATCTAAAGGTCAAGGGAGAAGCCCTCTCCACGCCCTGAGCGGAAGGCTGAGCCTGGGCTGCAGACCCGCCCCCACTCATTCCCCTGCTCCCTTTGGCGGCACAGTAGAGGATAGGGACCACTGTCTCCTTTATGTTGGTAAAGTCAGCCCCGAACGGAAGGCCTGGCACACTGGAATGCACTCGGCAAATTGATTATTGCCTCACAGGTAGGTGAAAGGGAAATACATGTAGGTCAGTTGTAGAAAAAGTAGAACTCCAGCCAAATTCTGCTCTTCAAACTGGCAAATTTTGTGTACATACAACCATACACACAGTCACAGAACACACTGACCGCAGCAACAATCCACAAAAATGCTGGCTCCTGCAAGGGTCGGGGGCGCAGTGTGGGAAGCGAGGAAGGGGAAGTAATCCTGGTGAACCACCAACAACCAGGCAGGTGTTGAATTTCCCAGGCAGGACTTGGGACCCTAGCAGGTAGAGGTAGGGGAGTCTTCACTCTGGGTCACAGTCCTTTGCCAAAGTGAGGCGCCGTAAGCTTGTCTACTCTCCAAGGGGCTGACCCTTGCCTCGCTTCCTAGGAAGCAATCATTTTCAAATTGAGATAATTCTTTGGGGACTTCTCCTTTTAGCAAAACTCTTCCCTTTATGGTCACTGAAGCTTCTTCCAGATGATATGTTTTTGATACTGAAATAGCAAGGCAGAGAGTCTAACTGAGCAATGCCTCATTTATCCAGCACCATCAGGCGAGGAATGAGGTATTTCTGCACAAAAAGGGCACTTTCAGAAAGCTGTCTTTTAAACGTTTTGATGGAAAGCTTTCTAAAAGTATGTCCTTTACTACCTTCACAGAACACTGAATATAAATGCAACCTTTTGGGGGATGAATCAGAGTCATTACAAAAATCAGTAATATAGAATTTCTTAGAAGTTCGTGATTAGGACTATTTGCCTATCTAGCTAAATGCTCCCAAATGTCTGCGCTTTCATTTCCATTTCAGATTGACTTATAATGTTTCTTCTCTCTCTCAGGATATGAGCACTCCCTCTTTCCTAAGAAGTAACTTTGTCTTTGTCCCCTTTTAATGTGCTGCTTTTAAGGTGCTATGAATTAGGAGTTCAAATGACTGAGTCTATGAGGATTAGAAACTCAGCAGAAGGGACACACTTGCTGCTCTTCCCTGTCTCCCTCCCTCCATCTGGGTTTGGTACCCAACAAGGGACATCCTCCCACCCCTTGTGTCTGCCATTATCATGGGCCTTAGCAGATGATCTGTTGTCTCCCCTCACTTGACAATAACCTAATTAGGAGGGACTGTGGGGACTGTGATGTATTTTCTCTGTACCGTCAAAGCCCAGCCCAGGGCCCGGCGTGAGAAGCGTTTGCTTAGTGAGTCTGTGAATGTGACAAAACGAGGTGAGCTGGCTATGCTCAGGGCCTGAGACCTCTTTCTGTGGAGTAAAGGTCACAGGGTTTAGAGCAGGGGCTTCGTGACAGTGTTTACACAACTCACAGGCCCTTGAAGCTTCTGAATTTAGCTTTGTTCCAGAGAGCTGAGGCTTCTAAGACACAGCCACAAACAGTATATTCCACCTCATTTTCCTTTTAAAATTGCACATTTGTGATAGCAATGTTTAAATCCATTCAAAACATCAACTATGGGTCCCTAGCAGCTCTGTCACCAGAAAAAGTGAAAGTTAGTGGGCACTCATCCATCTGAGAGAGTCTCCACGTCGGAAAGCAATTAAAGGCCTCCCAGGCACCTTACTCCCCTCCAGCACATCCCAAGACACCTATATGCAGGGCTCAAGATGACTGGACACAGCTCCCGCTTTCCAACCTGCAGCCTCCCTTGGAATGCTGTAAAAGCTGGCCACGTTTCAGGCACTACCTCTGCATCTCTCAAAGGGTGGATGGTGGGGAGGTGGGCGTTTTGTTCTAGTCCAGCTCCAGAACGTTTTCAAACATCAACACCCTGCCCTGAAGAAGAGCCACCCTGATCCCTGGGCCACGGTGGAATCTTGGGACACCCCAGCTCCTCCAAGGTGACCAGGAACTGCTGCTCCCTCCCAAGGAACCCAGGCTCTAGGGCAGCCCTCACCATGAAGGCAGACGAGCGAGGATGGGGACACAACACAAGCTGGTGGCAAGCTAGGCAAGCCCCACCCCCCCCCCCGCCCCCAATGGCAGCGCAAAAGATGGAGTCACAAAACGCTACGGATGAGAGGCTCAGCCTCGTGCACCAGCCAAAACGCTGAGGGAGCTTCAAGAGACAGAAAATAAACCGAAATGACTCGCGGGAAGCCTGGAGGCGGTCAGGAGAGCCCCTGGTGAAGCAAGTGATGGAGTCGGCACTGAGCCAGAAGCAATGGAATGGCCCCGCCTGGAGATACAGATCAGATCATCTTACGCTTCTCCTGGGCCGACAGCCCTGTGCTGACTTCTTCAGCACTTTGTAAAGCACGTTGATCAAAGGTTCATTATTTTTTATCTGTTCCAAACAAAAAGGCAAATACAACAAATCGTAACAGGTAAGACATCAAATGACATTTGAAGGAGCCAGAATTTGGGGAACTGGCAAGGGGAAACCTTAAGGAGGATGTGCGTTGTGCAGTTCAAATGAGTGTGTCTCAGCCTGGTTATGCGGCTTCCCAGCCGGTGGACCTTTCCAGACTTCAGTTCCCTCATCCGTAAATGGGGGATCATAAGCGCTGCCTGAAGGATCTTCGTGAGAGTGCTGATTTCAGTGCCCATGTCCTTCCTGGTTCTGCCACAGAAGGCAAGAGGGGACTGCTTCTTCCCCTGTCCTCCCACCATCACATACTGTAAGATACTGAATCTGTAGTTTAGAGTGGAGCCATGCATTAGTCTCAGCCCCACCCACCTTTGGTCCCTCAGACCCTCGCCTCCACACCTAAACCACTATGTCTTACCCATGATGCCAAATGCTTCCAGCTCCTTTGAGAAGGAACCGTCCCCACCCACTAAGACCCTGGATCTCAACCCTGCCTCCACCACTGAGATCACCCAGGAGCTTTAAAAGACTGATGCCTGAGTCCCACTCCAAGAAAACTTGGATGTAATTGGCCTGGGGTGGGGCCTAGGCACTGGGATTCTTAAAAGCCCTCCTGGGTGGGTCTGATGTGCAGCCAGGAGTGGGAATCACTCCACTGAAAAATGGTTCTCACACTTGAGCATGCTTCAGAATCATCTGGAGGGCTGGGCCCCACCTCCAAAGGTTCTCACTAGGCAGCTCTGGGGTGGGAGCCAAGACTGCTCATTTCTAACAGAGCCCCAGAAATTGCTGACACTGTTCATCTGGGATCACGCTTTGAGGACCACTGCTTTTAAACCATGTTTCTCAGCCATACCTACACATTAGCACACCTAGGGAGTGTCTTTCTTTCTTAAAGAGTAATACCTGAGTATTACCAATTAAATCAGAGTCTCTAAGGGGTAAGACCCAAGCATCCATTTTCATTGCTCTAGTTCATGACCAGCATTAACAATCTCTCTTCAGAATAAAAGACCTCTGCTTACTGTTCACAAGAATCACCCCAGAGCTTGATTTTAAAAACACAGAATTCTGGGCATCATTTCCAGCGGTTCTAATCCAACAGAACCCTCCAGATCTGCAATTTTATTTTATTTTATTTTTTTTTGCGGTACGCGGGCCTCTCACTGTTGTGGCCTCTCCCGCTGCGGAGCACAGGCTCCGGACGCGCAGGCTCAGCGGCCATGGCTCATGGGCCCAGCCTCTCCGCGGCATGTGGGATCTTCCCGGACCGGGGAAGTGCCCCCTGCATCCGCACGCGGACTCTCAACCACTGCGCCATCAGGGAAGCCCCAGATCTGCAATTTTATATCAAGCTCCCAGATCATTCTGAGATAGATGGTGCTCCAGACCATGACTTAAGAACTCTGCTCCAGAAGCTAACTGGAAACAGACTCTGAACAGAGAAGCCTACATCTCAGGCTCTGTTAGGAAAAGTCCAGAGGCCAGCACCTGGAGCCACTGATGACGTCCCTCACTAGGGACAAGAGCCCCTTTGGGGCTGACTTCAATCTGCTCCACCTAAAAGGCACCACCTGTGTGGTTGCAGGTGCCCTCCCCCCACCTCACTTTACCAGCTGTGCTTCCCAGATGCATAAAAACAATTCAAGCCGTAAACAACAGCGAAACTTCATACCCCCTCTTCAGACCTGGCTCCAGTGTAGGGTTCTGAAGAGCAGAACATTAATGCCAGAAATACAACTCAGCGAATGCAGCTTCAGGGCAGATGAGGTACATGGCACACGGAAGAAAGGAGGCAGGTGTGAAGTTGGTCACAGGGTTCGAATCTCAGCTGCATACCTTTGCAGAAGTTACCTCTCTGATACACGGGTTCCTGATTAGTAAGGTGGGGATAATAATTCTTATTTGCTCAAAGGTGCTGAGAGGATTAAGTGAGATAATGAACAACGGGTGCCCCACAATTGCCAGGCAAGGACAGATGCTTAATCAGCGTGAAACCCTTTCCACCCTGACACTGCCAAGTAAAATGCCAGGAAAGTAAACATTTCCAAAGAGGACACCAACACAGAGCACCTTCTAAGAGAGTGGAGTCTGCTTTTATTTGCTCACTTGGCACCCCAGCAGGAATGCTCACTTCAGGAGACCAAGCTCCACAACATGCGGGCAAACACCACCAACGGCTTCTGGAACCCAAGCATCAGCTGATGGAGGCGGAGGGGACATGGGCTCTGGATCCTTAAGTCTGCGGCCTTTGGGACAGGGACGCGGGGGACCCTGTGCCAACCTGGTGGGGGCAGGGAGACCATCCTTCTCCAGAGAGGCTTACCTCTCCCGACAAGGACTCAGGAGGGACCTCTCACAAGAAGCTGGTCACAGCGGGGCTGTGCTTGGCACCATCTCCATGACCAGGCTGGGCTACACGGCCCATTCAGTTGTGTCTTCCGAGGCCCTCGTCTCAGGGACCCCACTGGGCTCGCGGCAGCTCATCTTGTCTAGCACGTCACAGGATCTCAAGAGTCAACGGGCCTGAGGGTTTTCCTGATCCAGTCACATCCCACTCAGTGCTCACCTGGCCTCAGCTGCGCCCCAGTGATGGGGAGGTCACTGTGACCTGTGGTGGCCCTTTTAGAGAAGTCTTTCTTCTACTCAACTAAAACCGTCTACTTGTAGCTGTGATCCGCTTGTCTTACTTGCCCCTCAGAGCCACGGAAGACACATGGTAACATGTTAGAGCTTATAGACTGTCTCTATGTCTTGCCTGCATTGCCCCCTTCCTCCTTCAACCGACCACACTGTAGCTGTGCTGCCTGCTGCTGTGTTTCTTGTTTCTGCCCAGTCTGCTTTCCATTAGGGAACCCCCCACCCTTCACTCCACAGGGAGGCTCGGCTGGGATGAAGCCAGCCTGAGTGTGCAAGTGGCCACGTTTCTTCCCTGGCCGTGTGGAAAGTGGAACAGTTGGTGGCATGGCCTGAGCTCCTGGAACGCAAGCCCTGGCTACGTGAACCAGTATATTCCCCTTGTAGCTCAGCAGGCTGATTTGGGTTTCGGACACCTGCCAACAAAAGCATCCCGCCTAATACACTCCTCAGACACAGTTCTTGCAGCCCCTCATCACCTCTCCTTTGATTCCAGCCCTTCCCTCGTCTGGATCCTGAAGTGAAACGTCCATCTGGGAACTCTACACCCCAGCTGGGTCTGAGCAGAGCAGGCCCACTGCCTCCCTGATTTGGAGGGAGGCCTGTCTCTTGGAGGGAGGCCAAGGTGATATCAGCCTTTCTGAATGATGACTCACACACAACACAAACCCCAGCATCTTTTCCCACCCATGTTGCTGGTAAGCCAAGTGTCTCTCACCTGCTGGTGCTGTTACTGGGGGACTGGTTCTCTAAGAGGAGCTTAGCAACTGAAGTAGCAGCTATAAGACCAGGGAAATTCTGGTATCAACACAGCTGTTTTTCAAGATAAACAGTGACAACTTCCAATCACTAGTTAATGTTTTGGTCACATACGGCTCCTAGCTGGTGAAAACACCCCCAAGGATGCAACCTTTTCTCTATCACAGCATAAATATTTCCTGGCAGAAGGACCTCAGTTCAGCTCCACAAAAAACTTAATACCTTCGGGTCCACAGTAGTAGAAGCAGCATTGTAAGAGCGGCTGGGAGGCAGGGTGATTAAGAGTACCAGCTTCAGAGTCAGCGCTACTCCCAAGTACTGGCTCCCCCGTAACTACTAACGTGGCCTTGGGAGAGTCACTTACTTCTTTGAGCCTCAGTCAGTGAAAAAAAGATAACACCACCTCCCTTATAGGGCTACTGCCGCGGGTACATAATTTCACAGAAGTAAAACATGGTGACTGACACACACTTTACCCTCTATGGTTATTCCGCTTCTGTTGGCGGTCAGGACACAGACTCCTGGCTCTACTCTGCTATCCTATGCCTCAGTTTTTCTCTCTCTCTCTCAATCCCTTTTATTGAGCTCAAGTTCTATAATCTTTAAATAAAACCAAGCTGAGCTGGATCTTCTCTCCAGGACCAACTGTGAGGTCGGCTATCTCACACAAACAGGAATCAGAAGACACCTATTTCCTGTTACTCTGGCTCAAGCACTTTATGAGGTCCCCTCGCACCGTGCACCGAGCACGCTGAAGAGTGTCTCCTGGTACACCTGTGCTGCTGTGAGCCACGCCTCTCCCACAGGCCTAGGTACATCGTGGATGCTCTACAAATACTTCTGTGTCACCTGCATGGCCCCGGGCATGGTGAGGCCAGGGAGCAGGGACATGGTGGTACACAGGGCAGGTGGAGGCCGGGGGCTGCTCCAGGTCAGATGGGGGAGGTGGGCATGGTGGAAGGACCTACCCAGGTTCAGAGCGCCCGAGGGAGGGCTGGGCTGCACATCTGGCCCACACCACCACGTCTGGGTACCGAGGCCTGACTACCATACTCACTCACTCATGCTCTACGTGATCTGAATACCACGTAAGCTAGAAAACGTCCTGGTTCTGAGAGACCCCTCCTTGTTTTGCTCATGTCTGAAAGCCAAGCCTGACTTTTCTTCACTGCACCTTCCTTCCTAAAGCTTCTGGACAATCTGTCCCCACTTTTCCAGCCACACCACCCTCACCCTGGCTCTCCCTGGCTCCCACAGTTCCCTTCCCTTTAACGTCAACCAACCTAAACCCTTGGCTCTGCAAGGCTCTGGACACACGCCACCTCCTCCAGAAGCCTTCCCAGCACCGCAGCCACAGTCATCCTCACTATCTCAGCTCTGAGCACTGGGCCAGACAAATCTTTATACGCTCATTGCAAAAAAAGTCTGTGTTATTTCAGGACGCTTTCTTTCCCCGACCCAGAACATCTGGAAGTTTCTCAAGGCCAGAGAGCCTCAATTTTTCTCTTCCATCCCCCCTAGCTTCTCCAGAGCTGGATACAGCACAAGTGCTCATTACCAGATACATTAAGTTAACTGAGGGATTCCTAATCAAAGGTGTTGATCTTGCCTCAGAGCGGGGAGGCCCCTCCTCTGCTGCCTTAGGACCTAATGTTCCTACCCCTGCTCCTACAAGGCTGGATGACAATCCCCAAGTTAAAAATATCTCAAGCCAGTTACACTGGGGACCGAGGGAGGCATGTCCCCCGCCGCAGTCACCTGGGTGTCCTCCCGCAGGGCCCTCTGCCCGCCCTCTCACACCCGCAGTTAATTAAAGGTCACATTCCTTCAGTCTTAAGTCATGGCTCAGGCATAAGAAGTGCTTTTCACAGTGGGAGCTTTCAGAGAGCTGTGGGAACAGAACAAAAGCAGCTCTCTTCCAGGCAGAATGCCTCTCGCTTCTCTAGCAGCTTTCCCAGCTCTGTCTGTGCGGTGGAGGCTGACTTAGAGCCTGAACGTCATCGCCTACAGGGTGGGGCCCGACGTTCATCTCCTAAACACGGATGGGAGGGATGGGAGACACCGGTACCCCTCAGAGCCACGTGATTCCATGTGGCACTTGCTCCCCCCACTACAAAACCAGGCAATCCACCAAACTGCTTGTGCCTGAAAACACATCAGTGGCGCCCTGTGAAACAAACCCATCCCAGCCCCACTGGAGGCTCTGAAGAAGCAACTGGTTATTATACGGAGGAACCCTGTGGTTCTAACCAAGGACAGGAAGAAAGCAAGATCTCGTGCCCTCATTCTGTAAGCCAGAGACCTTACAGCAGAATTCGCAAGTAACTGAGAAGAGCCCAGAGTCTGAGGCTACGAGAAATAAGACTCTTCTAAAAGGTACAGACTTCCAGTTATAAACTAAATAAATCATGAGGATGTAATGTACAGCATAGTGACTACAGTTAACAATACTGTATTGCATATTTGAATGCTGCTAAGACAGTAGATCTTCAAAGGTCTCATCATAAGGAAAAAAAAATTGTAACCAAGAATGGTGATGGATGTTAATTAGCTTTGTGATCATTTCCCAATATATACAAATATCTTTATGTTCTACATCTGGAACTAATACAATGTTATATGTCAATTATATTCAATTTAAAAATGAAATTTCCAAAAGCCACAGCAACCAAAGAAAAAAATCAAAAACCCCAAAACAAAAAATCCCCCTTCTGATTCAGACAGGAGACATCTTCATTTGAAACCCAGATTTGTAAGACCTGCAAGGCCTTTGGCTTTGGGGCTGGTCTCCAATGAGGCTGACACTCTCAGAAAGGTAAGTGTCCCAGGACAGCAAGACCCCTGAAGCCACTCACCTTTAGGTCCAGGTACTCCAGGTCTTTCTTCAGCTGGAGGTAGGTATCGTCAGCCTTCAAATGAAGCAGAGAGAGAAAAAAGCCAGTTATGAACACCCAAGGTGTCCACAACTCAGGGCTTCACGGGCGACTCATTTACACCTGTGCGGCTTCGGGGACAAGAGACCACAGCAGACCAACACATCCAGGCCACAGAGGAAGCACACATGTCTTGGCGCAGCTCAGAGCTCTCTCAGCATAGTGGATCTCACAGGTCTACCATGTGGGGAAAGCCAGCTTGTTCCCACCATTGGCTGGGGACAGTTTGAGGAGGAGGAGGGAGACAGCACACATCCCACCAGAGGACCAGGCCAGCAGAGCAGCTGAGGCGGAGGCGAGCTCCTGAGACAGAACTAGAGAGGTCTACCTGGAAGAGGACATGCCACGCTCCAAACCTTTGCACTGGGCCACTTCACATGCATGAAGGAAAATGACCCCCTGACGGGTGCGGATGGATGCCTGGAAGAGGCATGGAGATGACCTAGGTGACCCGGGGAGGTTCCCTTTTGACCTTGGGTTCTAGAACGATAAGCACCAGGAGCTGCAGAAAGTTTCCTGGAAGCTTTGGCTCCGTCTGCTGAGCATGGAGCCAAGGTGGCTGGGTCAGGAGCTAGATAAGGAAGGTCCAGGCAGACCTGTCTGCTTGTGTCATCTCTGACAGTCTGTTGAGTTCTTCAGTATAATTACCAGAAACAGTGAGAATAAGGAAAAGACCCTTTGATTTCCTAGAACTTGTGCTTCCTATGTAATGGATCACAGAAGCTAACTGTGAGGGAGAGGGGCTACGAAAGCTTAAGAAAAAGAGTCCGGGCACTTTCTCAGCCAACTAAGGGGCCTCTCAGCAAGCCAAAGCAAGCCAGGGCTAGGAAGGTCCGAGTTTAGAGCTCTGATGTAAAACAAACAAAAATAAATAATGCAAAACGTTCAGGCAGCGCTTTTAAGCATGAGAAGGCCTGAAGGAGCACTGCCAGGGACACCAGTGGTTTGCAAGATCTTACTTCTGTCCCTAAACTGTCTCCTTACCCATCCCTACTTCCTCAATCAGCCCAGTCCTGCAGTAAGAGGGACAGAGCAATGTTACTAAAAATCACCCAAATTCACAAATTAGGATTTTTGCATGTGCTCCCTTATATTCATTTTTCCAAATACATTTCCTGTATCTCTCAGGTCCCACTAAAATAGGACAGGTAAGGATAGTGACAATTCCCTCAACCTCCTCATCTGTCCTCTGCCTACTTCTGTGCAGCTCGGGGGACCAGGCTCGTGTGGACCAGCATCTTCTTTAAGATGCTTGGGATGCCCAGGAGAACGACTGTCTGGCTACTCCTCAAGGAGCTTGCCTGCAACCCCTCATGTCTTGGAAACAGTTTAGAACACTGTGCCAGACAGGACCTGGAATCTGGCTCCAGCCTGCAGGCCACTAGCTGAGGGATCCTGGGCAAGTCACTTTCCCACCTGTCCTCCCTAACCTCTCCCAGGCTACTGTGAAATTCACTGAGATCAGGGGTGTGAAGATGCTCTGACAGTCAGCAGGGCACTATCCAGATGAGAGGGCACCATGCCTTCTCCCTCCAGGCTGACACACACCTCTCAGCATCCCAACGAGGACCCAAGGTGGCAACAAGGATGACAGTTAGCGCAGCCCTTGGACGTGACCACACACCAGCCTGGCAGTCATTACTCACAGGCAGAGAAGCCACAGTTCAGGTCCCTCACACCACATGCAGCCTCCTCCCCAGCAACAGGGGCGTGGGCCCCACGATGGCTGCACAGTGTCTGGCAGTAGCATCCAGTAGCAAACAGGCAGGAACAAGGGAGAGAGCCAGACAGCAGGACAGACTAGAGCACGGGCACGAGGGAGCACAGGCCAGCATGTCACTCCCCTGTCCCCGGGGCGGCCCCCAGCCCTGAGAGAGCCCACCGGCGCTGACCTGGCAGGTGGGAAAGGTCAGCTCGTGCTGCAGTAACTGGCTGATGGCGAAATTTCGCACCCTGGCCAACTTGGCCTGGTGCCGCCGTAACCGGGTGAGAAGCAGTGAGAGCTCCTCCAGCTGCAGGTGTGTAGACACATCATGAGGAAATGAGGCACCGCAGGAGCACGACGCTGTAATTACTCTTCGCCCCGGTGCCGGCACAGCATTGATGCGACACCATTAAGTAATTATTGCATTAATTCTGTCATTAGGACAAGTAAAGGCACCGGCAGAAAAGGGGCTGCAGGAAGTAGTTTTTATCAGGAAACAGCCACCAGCAGTGCAACCTCACCCAGACTTGAGTTTTGAAGACAGTGAGCTAATCAAAGCAAAGACCAGGAAGAAAGGAGAGGAGCTAACCGGAGAAAAAGGCAGGTGGCTGGAAAATGCTGCAGACAAAATGCTGCCCAAAAGAGAATAAACACCACAGTCTCCTCCACTTCCCCCGCCACCCCCACCCCCACCCCCCCCCCCCCCCGCTCTTCCGCTGACCTCAGGAGGTCCCAATGCCAGCGGGATGGGCCTGAGCAAGTCATTCGACCTCTGAGTCTCAGTTTCCTCATCTCTAAAATGGGGATTGCATCTGACTGGCTCAGGGGAGAACTCTGATGAGATTAGCCCTTTGAAAGCTGGATAAGATCAGTCGCCTGGAGGGGGAGAGGAGGTGCTGCTTACCGATTTTCCATGTAAACTGGGAGCACTGACAGTGTGGGTCATGTAACCCATGGAGGGCATGGAGCGTCGGTCCAGATGAGAGGAGTTCTGCAGAAGGGGAGACATGGTCACACGGAGAGCCGGGCGTGGAGGGGGGCGGGGGCCAGAGCCTCTGCCACTCACTACCAGGGCAGCCAAGCACATGGCACGGCACCTCTCTCAGCCTCACTCTTCATCCGTCAAATTGGGATACACATCTTTCCCACCAGGTTATGACAATGACAAACTGTGAGAGCCCCTCCGGATTTAAAACTTAAGTCAGGTTATTATAAATAATTGAACTAGTTAAACACAGACATCTTTCCCTGCCTTCCAAGCTGCAAGGAAGCAGACTTCTAGTTGTGTGACCGTGTGCAAGTAACTTCATCCCTTAATGCCTAAGAGTTCTCACGTGCGAAATGGGCATACGGGTATCCCCTGCTTTACAGAAGTTCGCTTTATGCCACTTTGATTTTACAAAAGACCTACCTTTAGCACCTGATAACCGAAATCCAAAGGGGATTTTCACTTTCACAGAAAATGTAATTGCTTCTTCGCTTTATGCCACTTTGGCTTACTAAAGGTTTCATAGGAACGCTCTACCTTCAGATAGCGGGGGAAACCTGAAATAATAGCACCTACCTCATAGGGGTGTTGTAAGAATTAAAGCCTTTAGCGCTACACCCAGCGCTAAAGTACAGTACTACGTAAGTGTTACCTATCGTTATCCTACATTGCTCAAGTTTGTGTTCAAACCATGTGAGGCTCCTAACGTCCTAATGCTGGGCCCCAGCAGCCCGGCAGGGCGTCCGGAGTCTCACCTTGGTGGTGTGGCCCCATGTCTTCCTGGGAGAACCGCTCAGTGAGATGTCCACACTCCTTCTCCGGTCCGGTGGCTTCACAGTGACCCTCTCTGCTGGCGTGTGTGGCCGCCGGGGTGGGAAGGCCCTCAGGGGTCCCGGGGGAGGGATGTCCGAGGGAGACGGAGGCACAGAGATGGAGCGGGGCACTTCTAGCATGCTCCTGCTTCGGCCCTGGTCGGTGAACTCTGGGGAACCGGCACAGATGGGCGCCGTGGGGCTGCCGTGCCGGAACTGCTGGCGTTGCTGCCACTCGTAGAGCTGCCACACCGTGCCGTCCCGGTGTGCCCGGCGCTCCTCACTCGACATCTTCAGGTGGCTGGCTCGGTCCTGCGCGTACTTGTAGTCACTTGGCAGGTTGCGGGGAGGGGGCGAAGAGCCCCCCGAGGGGTGTCGGCTGCTCCCAGGAAGAGTCTGGTAGTTTTCTGGGAAGGACAGGGATTGGCTGGGACCGTGGCGAGGAAGGGTCTGGTCCAGGGGCAGGCTGAGGAGAAAGGAGAGGACAGGTAAGAGGACCAGCAAGGGGTCTGCTGGGCTTCTGGAAACACAGCTAGGCAAAGCCACAAAGCCAGGCACGTGAGAGAGCCCTGCATGAACCCCAAAGAACAATCAACGCAGACACCCAGGACTCAGTCACTTCTCCCCTTTGCAGAGGATTCCTAAACCACTTTATCCATCAACCTTGGAGGGTCAACCCCCTACCAGGCCGACTTGGCTGCCCCACTTCAAGTGCAGCATGATTAAACCTGCCTCTCTCTCTTGCCATCAGTCAGCTTTACCATCAGTCAGCTTTTCCATCAGGTGTGCATATCTCTAGGCGATGCCTCATGATTCTCCCGGTCACCAAGATGTTCCCCAGCACCAAGCCCTGGAGGTTCTTAAAGGAAGTGGCTGGCATCAGTTCCTTTCTTTCCCTATTACTTTAATCCAGATCCTGATTAACTACCTCCACCCAGACAACTCTGAGACCTTCCTAACTAGTTTCCATGCTGCACAGAGTCAACTGCTTGGATATAATCACTCCTGTGCTCCAAAACCATCAATGGCTCCCTAATGCTTATGAAATAAAATCTAACCCCCTTCTCCTGATACTCTCAGCCCTCTAGCACCTGACCTCAACCCACCTTCCCTTCCTGCTGTTTTCTCACTGCTCCTCCTACCCGGGCCAGGATCAAATTGGGGCAAGTTGGCCGTCAAGGGTCCAACACTGAAGGAGGCACCCCCCTCTCAGGTGCACCCCTGCACTTGCTGGAGCCTGAGTGTGAGGGCCTTACCCTAATCTTGCCTGGCCTCCTACACACTTGGACAACTTTCTGCAGTAGAAAAAGCAGAGGAAGTCTGACCTAGGGTTGAATCCACTGGCTGTGTGACCTTAGGCAGCTTACCTGACTGCTCTGAGCCTCAGCTTCCTTACCGATAACATGAGGACAGAGCTACCTGCCTCCTAAGGCTGCCCTGAAGAATACATGAGACAGGAAGAGAACACAGGCTCCTTGCCTGATACACAGGCAGTACCTTCACTAGTGGGTGCTCCCTTCCCACTTCTCTCTCCTTACTCTCATCATACTGTTCCTCCTTCCCCTACCTGTATGGGCTCACCTTGCCCTATCACCAAATCTCACTCATTCTCCAGGTCACTGTCCCATGCCTCTTCCACAGAGGCCTTCTGCAATGCCACAGCCCTCAGGGTTCCTGCCCTGTTCTGACCTAGTTACTGTACAGTCTGTAACTTTTCCAAGGTCCTGTATTGATGTAACCTTTTCCTACCCGTAAGCTGTCTCTTCCCCAGACAAGCTGTAAATCCTCGCTGGGCAGCAACTGTGTCTTACACTCTGCGGTGTTGTCCGCGGTCTGAGAAAGTGCTGACACATAACCAGCCCTTCAACAAATACTCCAGCACACGAAAGCCGGATAGGATGGTGAAAACTACTACCGACCAGCCATCTTATTTTCTGAAAGAAAAATTCAGCAAGGGCCAACTACAGTTTTATTAAGCTTTAAAAGTCTAACCTGAGAGGCAGCAGGATGTAAAACGGACAGGTTCTGGAGTCAGGCCTGGGCTGGAATCCTGACTCTGCCTTTACCTATCAACTTTATCTAACAAATCTTTATACATCGGCGCTCACCAGACCTTGTTCTAAGCTCGAAGTGTAGTCCAGCAGCATCAGCACCACCTGGGAGCTTGTCAGAAATGCAGGTTATCAGGCCCCACCTGAAATCAGGAACCCTGGGGGTGGGGCCCAGCCACCTGTGGTTTAACAAGCCCTCCAGGTGGTTGATGTTTGAGAAGTGCTGTTCTAATTGTTTTTTAACTCATTGTATCACCCTCCTTACTGTAAAATGGGGCTACTAAGAACCATTTAATAGATTGTTGTGAGGATTAAAAGTAGTTGTCATTCAAAAAATGGTGGCTTTCTTCTCCCTTTTTATCGTTATCTTTGCAATTACGGGAAGTAATTTTAAGATCTCTTCAGCTTGCCCAGCTTGTCTCCTTGCCACCAGGTGGCAGGGTTTGCTGTGGATTTCCCAGAGTCAGAGGGGAATGTGTCTCTGAGGAAGGGGCAGTGCCTGAACCCTCAAACAGCAGTGGTGGCAATGGCAGAAACCAGGCTGGGGGCTTACCCCGGGGAGTTCATGACTTTACTAACCATTGCTCATTCTGCCTGAAGCAAAATGCAAACGATGCGAAGCACGTCCCCAAAGACCCCAGTGCAATGGTGAGTCCTGGTGCCAGAGGCCAAACCACAGTAACCAACGGATGGTGGAGGGAGGGACACAGGAGGTAGGGTTGTAAGACGAGGTAAAGGTCACCCTGGAGCAGGCAGGAACGCGCAGAGCAGCTCTGTCCTAAGAGCAGATCCATTTGCTGGCCCCCAACCCCAGCTTTATCCAAAAGAAGGCTCGAGGTCTCCTCCTGCCCTCAAATCCCGCTGTGCCATGGGGGGCTCCCTTTCCAAAAGGCACCTATATATTCTGATATAGCCCCTATAAAATGGTCATATCGAAACGTGAAATCAAGTTTTATAACCAATTACTTATGCAGCAGGCAGTCCTTACCTGAGCTTCCACATTGGTTGTGCAGGACTTCCACGTTTTACTCTGTTCCTCGTGGTAATGTTTGCATCCCTGACTCAACACCCACCCCTGCCATTTTATTTTACAAGTATGCATTACTTTAAACACCGGGAAAAAATGGAAGGCTAGAATTTCGAAACAACCTCATAGAATGGGGTAAGATTCTAAGGGTGTATCAGTCTGTCCTTGCAAACCATCATTCTAAAGGAGTTTAAAAAAGTGAAATATAAATATACATCTCCAAGCACTAAAAGAACAATTAGAAATAATTCCCTGTGTGGTCTAGAGCCGAGAATATGAGATCATATTACAGTTCTAATAACCCTCCTTCCAATTTAGCACAGTCTCAATCATACACAGAGCAGGGATATCCCTCTTCTGTACTATCAACAGGAGGAGGTTCCTTTATTAAGCAGCCAGAACTACTTATTACTTGACTGTAAGAAATTACAAACACATCTTTAAGGAAAAAAATAAAGATAGCTCTGATATGCAATATGCTACAAGTGAACAATCAGCTACAAGTGAACGATCAGATGTTGAGCACTCTGCTTACGCAGAGGCTGACGGCTTTCTTCTCAAAGGGTCGTCTTCAATCCCTCACGTTTACTTTTCAGCCCCCTGAGAACTATTTCTATCATTAGACTGAGATTCCTCTTACTGAGTGCTCAATGACCTCCAAGGCCAACAGTTTTCATTTAGACCTAATGTCTCCCTGCCCCTTAGATAAGAAGGGCTCGAGCTCCCCCCTCACATCCTAAGGACAGTCCGACGCCTTCCCCAACCACCTCTTATCTCCTTGCAGTTGACTTCTCATCCTTTAGCTCCCCATGTTGCCCCCAGTCCTCATTATGTGTAGCAGAATAACGTAGGTCTGTGGGCTGCCAGAGTTATGTAGAGACATTTCACAACCACAACTTATAACTTACAACTTATACCAGCAGTGCGGCTTTGCAAACTCCTTTCTGCATCCCTGCCAAGAAGGGTTTCTCAATGGCCATGCCTTCCTTCTGGTTCCCTTTGGCCTTCCCCTCGCATTACTCTGCCTCCTGACTTAACTTCAAAATTCTAGTTCTATTAAGAAGGTCTACTCATCTAAGCCCATCAAGAAGCTCAGTGGAACCAAAGGCCTCTGCTACTGAGCAGGAGACCAGCAGAGACCCTGACATTCCAGATTCTCCTTCCGTGGTACCCAGCCTCCTTAGAAGGCACCACATCCAGGGAGCAGTCTCATGCTGCCCACTGGACTCCTTCCAAATGAAACTTCCCTCACCACACTCCAGTTTTCCTTCTCCATCTTCTGCTAGACTTCTTTATGCAGACTCTGCTTTTGCCCACCCCCTTGGACTGGAGATCCTCAGGGTTCTGCCTTTGGCCCTCTGCTATTGTTCTAAGCTAGTTATTCTCAACCCTGATTACATGCTAGAATCACCAGGGGTGGGGGTGGGGGGTTTGAAAACTCCTGATGTCCAGGCTGAAATTCGGATCATCAGAATCAGATTTTCCAGTATGGGACCCAGGCCTCAGTAAATGTCAAACCTCTCTCATATACTGGTATCACCTGGAGAGCTTTTAAAACAGACTGATGCCCTCACCTTGCCCCAGACCAAATAAGGCAAAATCTCTTGAGCAGGGCCTCAAATGACCAAATTGTGCGGCCACGATTAAGAACCACTGCTCTAAGCATTCAACCCTCAGTGATCTTGACTACGGCCAGGGCATCAGTTTCCACCTCCAGGGCAATGACTTCCAAATCTCTCCCTAAGCTGAACCCACATTCGCTATAACCTACGGCTTATCTCCACCTGGCCACTCCACAGGTACCACATTCCCCTTCAAGCTCATTTCTTTCTCCCATGCTCACATCTTGTGCACAGCGCCACATGCACCTATTAACCAAGTCAAACTTGAATGTTAACCTCAACTCCACCTGTGGCCCTCCTCACCTTCCAGCCGTGGATGAATCAGTTTCCCAAGCCCTATACCTACCCAATCTCAACGTCTATGTATCCCATCCAACCCCTCCTCACAATCCTCACCATCTTTACCGCTTTTGTTTAGGTCTTCTTCGCCTCCTACCCCAAATATGACCACCTCATACTTGGTCATGTTCTTTCCAGACTCTTCTCCATTTAACCATCTTCTCTATGGTCACCAGAGCAAGCAGTTAACCTAAAACAGTAGTTTTCAGAGATGATGTGGGGTGGGGAAACAGGGACACTTTTGGTGGGGTATAAACTCAAACAGCATTGTTGAAGGTCAATTTTGTAATATCAATCAAAATTAAAATCACATATATCCTTCGACCTAGTTATTCCACTTCAAGTAATTTGTTCTTCAAGTATACCTGCACTTGTTTGCAAAGACAATTAAGCACGGACATTCACTGCAGCATAGTTTGTAATAGCAAATGTTTATAACCAACCTAATTATCCATCAATAGGGAAATGGTATAAAGATCACTGCAGATGCATACAATGCAATACTCTGCACCATTTCAAATTAATAATATGTCTAAATGTGCTGATATAGAGAGCCAAGATATCTTAAAATATCTATCGATATATTTATTGATATATTAAGTGGAATAAAGCAAGGTGAAGAACATGGATTTTTGTTTTGTTTTGTTTTTAATATAGTGGTTGGTCTTTGGGGAGTAGATCTAGGTTTCTGAAATAAAATAGGAGACACTTATTTTTCAGTATTTACCCATTGGTCTTATTTGGATTTTTTACCTTGTAAGTAGATTACTGATTATTTGAGGGTACTGAGCAAAGAGAGATTTACACATTTAGCTATGAATTTGGCGATGAATTAGTAATGGGTACAGAGAAAACTAAGCAAGCTATAAGCATGAAAATTATCAATACCAGAAAATAAAAAACTGTACCACAAATGAAATTTAATTATTGTATTCTACATGGCCCAGCTGTGAATATTTATACTTCACATTATATAATAATGTAAAAACTGACTAGTGATCTAAACAAAAATTATGCTATAACTATATTATGAAGCTGGGATAAGGGTAAGTGTGTCTTTGGAAAGGAAAGGTAGAGGGGGGAATAAGAGTCTTGAATCTTTATCACCTAGAGTAGAATGTTGATAGCTAACTAAAACTGAAAACTCAAGAAACAGCAGTATAAGTTATCTTATTTGGAAATATAGAGATAAATACATAAAACTACTAAAAGAATTGAAAGTGGTTGCCTCAAAGGTGGTGGAATCAGGAATAGGGATGGATGGGGTCATACTACTTAAATTCTTAAAACTATATACAGGTATTACTTTAATAAAAAAAAGTTTTTTAAACAAGGGGTAATTAAAACTGCCATTCTGGGCTTCCCTGGTGGCGCAGTGGTTGAGAGTCCGCCTGCCAATGCGGGGGACGCGGGTTTGTGCCCCGGTCTGGGAAGATCCCACATGCCGCGGAGCGGCTGGGCCCGTGAGCCATGGCCGCTGAGCCTGCGCGTCCGGAGCCTGTGCTCCGCAACGGGAGAGGCCACAGCAGTGAGAGGCCCGCGTACCGCAAAAACAAAACCAAAAACCTGCCATTCTCATTTTGGGTGGGGTACATCAGAATAGCCTGGGAATTTCTTCACCATATTCATGGACCTGCTGTGTGAGAACTGAGATGAGGTAAGGAATATCTACCTAGTCTGAAAAAATCTCCTGAGGCCTCTTCCCTGCCGACACCCTTCAAACCACCCTCCTAAATATTAGACACTATCATGCCATGCTCCTGTTTTAAGTCCATCAATGGCTTTCATGGGCCTTCAAGATTAAATCCAGACTCTTCAGTAGGAAATACAGGCTTATCAGGGCCAAACCCATGCCCTTTCTATCTGCTTCTATTTCTGGTTTCTCCTGCTTTTACCTGCCCTTGTCAGCCCCATACCGACTTCAGTTCCTAAGAGTTGCTATCAATACATATAAAAGGAAACAGCTAACTTATCACGAGTAGCTTCTCTCTGACACACTGTCTCCTCTACTGGATCCCCCTTCTGTTGCTAACATCCAAGTTGGGATACCACTTATGCACTGATTGCTCCCAATCAGCATGTCCAACCAAATGTCAAACCTCCACGCCACAATCCATATCCAAGTGCCTAACCTAACACCTCCCTCACTGGGGAGTTAATAGGTTTCTCAAACTTAAAAGTCCCCAAAATGGAAACCCCGATTTGCCCCCAAAACTTGTTCCTAAGCCTTCCCCATCTCAGCAACCACCCGGTTGTTAAGTCAAAATTTAAGGGGTCATCCTTGTTCCTCTTCCCTTTCTCTCATCCTGCACATCCAATTCACTGACAAGCTTTTCTGTTTCAACCTCCAAAATGTACCTCAAATCTATTTCTTTCTATTTCCATTGGCACCATGCTGGACTACTGCAACAGCCTCTTCCCTAGGCTCTTCTTTGTGAATCAGATCACATCATTTACCTGTTTAAAACCTTCCAGTGGCTCTCCTTATTGCTTTTTCAAATAAAATCCAAATTCCTTACCTTGGACTATGAGGACCTGCAGGATACAACCCCTGCCAGCTTTCCAATCTCACTCAGCAGTAAGGTCACTTAGAACTACCTCCTAGGAGGTCTACCTAGCCCAGCACCAAGAATAGCAGCTTCCCTCCTCTGTGTCCTTGGGCAGTAGCTATTTTCAATAAAACACAAAATCTGATCAAACAGAACTGACACCTGGTCTGTCCCAGGAGGGAATGGGAAGGTATCTTAGCTACAACACAAAGGGCCTTCCTTCTCCTAGTCTGACCCACAACAATGTCTACCAACTGCTTAGGGAGTTTCCATTAACTCCCAGCGAGTTCTCCACCATCTAACCTCACAATAGCCCACCTGGACCAGATTAAAGAAGTTACACAACCCGCACATGCATACAACACCCACATATTCACAACAGCCCCACCCACCTAAAAAGAGGCCTAGCCTATTCCCCTTGGAGCACCACCACCTCCAGACCCCATAGTGGAAAGTGTGGGCCTCACACAGGGAGAATGGAGAGCAGCACTTTAAAGCATGTGTATCAGGCCTGTGGCAGACTTGGCCTGAGCTCTGACGCATTCACTGTGGCCCCTCCAGCCCTTGGCGGGTTTTCTGAATGCACCACGACTTTGCTATCTCGTCTCCAGTCTGGGGTTTGTTTTAGAAGCCTGAGGATGGGGCTTCCCTGGTGGCCCAGTGGTTGGGAGTCCGCCTGCCAATGCGGGGGACACGGGTTCGTGCCCTGGTCCGGGAGGATCCCACATGCTGCGGAGCGGCTGGGCCCGTGGGCCGTGGCCGCTGAGGCTGCACGTCCGGAGCCCGTGCTCCGCAGCGGGAGAGACTACGGCGGTGAGAGGCCCGTGTACCGCAAAAATAAATAAATAAATAGAAGCCTGAGGATGGCGAGGGGGATTTGCTGTCTTCAAAGTGAAGACAACACACAGTGGCTTCTAAGGACAATGTGGAAGCTGAGTGACCCTGAATTCTTCACATTCATAAATGTGTCCTAATTAATCTAAAATTATAATAAAATACAGATAGTGCTTTGCAAATAGCAAGAGATGCATTCCCTCTAAATAATTAAAACCACTTCTTGAAGGAACGGGTATAATAAAGCTTAATGTCAACAGTGCCTGAGCACTTCTCTACGTGCCTGGAATTAAAAACGGATCTGTATTTACTCTAGCTGCTACAAATATTTCCCGGATGCAGAGAAGTAGCTAAGTAAGAGGAGAAGATCAGTTACTGTCTACATGCCGACAGTCTCAAGGCATGCTCCCTGAGGAATGGGAAACCCCTAACCCGATATAATCTCGTGTGCACTTGGGAGGCTCACGGACTGAGTCTAAACTCTGCCTTTGCCGCTTATCTGTGTGCCCTGGGCAGGTTCCCATACTTCTCCAAGCCCCAATTTCTTTGTTTATAAATTGAGGCTATCACCCCTCCTTGCAAGGCTGTTGCAGGGATTTATGGAGATAACAGAGGTAGAGTTCAAGGCCGGCATGTACCAGCATGTGCTGGGTAAGTGATAGCTACTCTTATGACATTTTTATGCTCATTAGCAGCAGCGATCCTGAGTCCACTACTGACCTCCTGCCGTCCGCCTTCTGGGTCTTTGCCCATTGCTCCACGTGCGCCAGGCTGCTCTTCCTCTGGCTGTGCTTCTCAGCGTTGGTCCTGGAAGGAAAGACCCGCTGGTACCCGCCAGTCCCGTTCTGCTCTCCTGGGCCAGATGTGCCAGGCAGCACACCGTTCCTCTCTGCCCTTTGGGGCTGAGCCTGCTGGCCTCTTGGGCCACAGGGTAAATCCACGAACAAGGCATCCTCTTCGGTGGGTGAGTATGGGGACCTGGCCTTGCTCCTGTCCCGCTTGCCCTCCAGTGGGTCCCTCTGGGAGCGGTACCGGTCTTCCTCCTGCTCCCGCCTCTCGAATCCAAAGGAATCCTCGCGTTTGCGATGAGAACAATCCCTTGCATGTCCAGGTCCCACGCGGCCACATTCTCGACAGGACTCTGTGTGGTTGGCCTGGGGGACCGCCTGCCGCTCCACCTTCTCCATGTCCCTGCAATGACAGCAGCACGTTCAGCCCCATCCAGACTGGAACCCCCAGCCGAGACTCCCCAAAGGATACACTTTACACTCCAATTACCTCCAGGCCTTTGCATGGGCTCTTCCCTCTGCCTGGAGCTCCTTTCATACCTATCCCCTTACTCTGCTGGCCTAACTTCTACTCCTCTGGGATCTGGCTTAAATGTCACCTCCTCCAGGAAGCCACCACACACACACACACACACACACACACACACACACACACACACACACACACACACACACACACACACACACACACACACACACACACACACACACACACACACACACACACACACACACACACACACACACACACTCTAGATCAGGATCTCAGCTGACCCCACTATCACACTAATCACACTGGACCATAACTGCATGTTTACTCATCTAGCGCCCAAGTAGACTATGAGCTCCTTCAGGCCAGAGGCCCAACTGGCCATTCATCGTATGCCCAGAACTTCCATGAAATAACGGTACAGAATAGGAGCTCTATAAATACCAATAAACAAATAAACGGTACATGTGGTATTCTCATGCCTTTCCCTTTTGCTGTTTGTCCACCTGTCTGTCTGGGGCAGGTCAGCTTGGCTAGAAGGCTCCTGAGCCCAGGGTCTCTCCCACTGGCATCCAGCACAGCCCAAAGTACAATTAGCAGCATAATTAACATTCTTCCAAGATGGTGGGTAGAGAATTGGCACAGCAATCTCTTTATATGACTACTTTTGTATCTTGTCGGGGAACTGCTCAAACAGGAATGCAAGAACACTGACCTGACCACAATTCTCTGAAGTATTATTAGTCAGATTTCAGAGATAAGGAAACGGAGGCACAGAGAAGATAAATGACTTGCCCAAGACCATACTGCTGGGAAAGAGAGACACCAGGGCTTAATCCCAGGCAGACTGCAGAGCCCATGTGCTATAGCCACTGCTCTCTACTGCCTCTCCAAATGCATGTCCATGATTTGCACATATGCAGACCTGGAAACTGCAAAGGAGAATGGGGTGGGGGTGACAGGGGAGGACGTGAACCAAGGCTAAAGAGCTTCTGGGGCATAGAGAAGGGCAAGTTTCTTTCATGGCCCATCTCACACTGGAAGCTGCCTTTCTCCCCACCTCCTTGGGTCCTAGTTAGGTCTGCCTCCTCATTACTTGATACCAGAGAGACAGCAGCAGCAGCTCCATAAGTTTAGCAGAGTTTAGACTGGGGAGGCAGGGGAACCCACTCCAGCCTAGCTCAGAAGGACCAGAAAAATTACCAGGGAACCTTGAATGGGCAGCTGGTCGACTTGTGCTCCTTGGTAAAAAGGTCCTGGTCTAGACATCCCTCACTCCTTGAAATGGCCAAGCCTGAGGGTTCTCCATTTCAACAGGAGAACGAACAACGGAAATGCTGCTGCATTTACATCTTGGTGGCCAGACCTCAGGCGTCCCTGCAACATATCTCAGAACCTCAGCTACCAATAATCAGCACTGATTCAGGGCAGATCAATCCAGTTAGGGAGCTGGTTAAAATGTCAGTGTAAAGTGAAAATCCAAACCCTAACACAGATCTGCTTCTTAGTGTGTGCAGGCTGAACTGTTGGCCTTAACTTAGGCATGGAAACTGAGAAGAGCAATCTCACAACTCATGTCCATGTACTCATGACTTCTCCATAAAAACCCAAAGCTTTGTGGAGGGGGGAAGCTTGTTTGGACCTCCTTCTATCCATCACTAGGGGACATCTTCCCCCCCATCTCCCACCCCTTCTTCTAACAGTGTTTCAGTTTTCATTTGGGGATCACCCTCCCCACGCTCAGTCCTTGTGGTTTAAAAGGTGCTGCTGACTCTACAAGTCCCTGTGGAGCTGAGGATCCAAAGTCTCAGTGACTGGCTCAGAGGCTGACACATCACCCAATCCAGGCCAATCAGAGTTAGCTCTAGGACTCTGGTTGGAGCTGGTCTTGAGCTGCTACGACTACATGGGAAGCAGGTACTTGAGAGTGAAACCAACACCAAGAAAAGCAGACAGAGAGAAATAGAATCTTAAAGACTTGGCCTGAACTAGATTTAGCCACACCTAAACCAGATATATCCTTGGACTTCTTGGTTGTGCATCAATATATTCTGTTTCTCACTTAAGCTAGTCTGAGTTTGGTCTCTATTACTTATAGCAGAAGGAGTCCTATTACATCATTTTATAATGACATATTTAGATGGTGATCTCCAAGGACCCTTCCATTCCTAAAGTCCAGTGAGTCTATAAGCTCAAGTAGTAGGAACAGATGGGAAATATTCAGGGACCTGCACTTTAAGAAAAAGCAATTCTTACCATAAGTTTTTAAAGGGACGACTCTGTTCCACAATGTACACGTTATAGGTTTTAACTTTGTCTTTCTTTTCTTCCTTTAATCCTCCCTCCCAACACCACATCAGTGTAACCCCAGTCTTCAAGTCATCTAAGTTGGCCTTTATCTACTCTACTGTTTCTCAAATTCAGGAAACCACCCCTTAGTGGTGTGCTTAGGCTGCTGTCTAGAAGATTAAAGCTCTGGCTGCCCTCTGGGTCACACCCCAGCCAAGATGCTGAAGCTTTAGAACCTGCTTACTCCAATTGTGAGACCGAAGTAACTGTACCTCCTTGTTATTCCCACCACAAAGATAAACAGCGCCTTGTCGTAAAAGCCATGTAGTAAAACGAATATGCACCTAAATGGATGACATTAGAATTGAAGGGAAAAGAGGGTTTCTTCAATCGACAGATGAATGGATAAAGAAGATGTGGTACATATATACAATGAAATGTTACTTAGCCACTAAAAAGAATGAAATAATGCCATTTGCAGCAACATGGATGGACCTGGAGATTAGCATACTAAGTGAAGTAATTCAGAAAGAGAAAGACAAATACCATATAATATCACTGATATGTAGAATCTAAAATATGACACAAATGAACTTATCTATGAAACAGACCCACAGATATAGAGAACAAACTTATGGTTGCAGGGGGTGGGGAGGTGTGGGGATGGATTGGGAGTTTAGGATTAGCAGATGCAAACTATTATATATAGAATGGATAAGCAACAAGGTCCTACTGTATAGCACAGGGAACTATATTCAATATCCTGTGATAAACCAGAATGGAAAAGAATATGAAAATGAATGTATATATAACTGAGTCACTTTGCTGTACAGCAGAAATTAATACAACATTGTAAACCAACTATACTTCAATAAAATAAATTTTAAAATAAAATAAAATAAGAGAATGTCCTCAACTTCAGAACCCGGGGGTTGTGGGTACTGTGTCTTAGCCGAACCAACTGTAACGGGCATTTTTCTTCTTTTACCAATCAACTTCCATGTATTTATTGAGAACCTATATATCCCCACTGGTACAGGCACTAGGGGATATAAGAAAGTAGTAGAGAAAATAGCCTCTGCTGTCAAACCCAGACAATCCTAAAGTCTGATTTAATCATGGTAACCACATTTAATACTGTTCTCATAAGCTGACCCCAAATCATGGAGTTTGCCAGTCTTTTCTAACCTTGGAATTAACTTATAACTACAAATATTAGCCCCTACTGTGTGTGTACATATGAGTGTATATACTCCGACACATGCCAACACGTCCTGAATATAAAGTTGATTGAGAAAGATAAACCCTTTTCTCAGATTGACACCAGCATTTACTGCAAAACAAACCTTTAGAGGATGGCTAAAAGAATGGCTGTCTGCTTGCTACCTGGCAGCTTTCTAGGCCCTAATACTCGGGCTTATGAACAGCTTCTATTTCCACAGCTGCTGGGACTCACCTCAGATAAGATGCCTTTGTGTCCAAAACGTTCAGGCTCTGGCTGCACGGAAGAAAGGTGAAGGGAATGTTCCCGACCCCCCCACCTTACCTGACAAACATTTAACTTAGTAAGTTACGGGATTTAAGGCAAAAGTGTTTTTTGGTCTTCTCCCTGTCTCCTTGCATTCCCACCAGTGTAACACATGACTTCTCAAAGCAGGAGATCTATCACAATAGATTTGCAATGCTCAATTTAGCACAGTGGTGGGAAAGAATGAAGTATTCCTTGGCTTTCAGTGACGGTGTCATTCAGAGAAGTTGGCCATGCAGGGCACAGATGTTCAGCTAAGATGACACAAGCCTTTCTTGTGCAGGTCATTACTATCGTTGTGAGCACCTGGAATCAGTGACTCTTCAAAAACACAGGGAATTCCTGACATTTGGTGACCATTTTGGCCACATGTGTCACTTCTCAAGCTTGACAAACCCAGAGTGCATAGGATTAGAGCCAGTCAGACCTGGATTCAAGAGCTGGCTCCAGCCCATAGAAGCTGGGTGCCCTTGGGCAAGTCCCTAACCTCTCTGGTCTGAGGTTCCTCATCTACAAAATGGGGACAACCCCCGCCTCCTTGGGTCGTTTTGAGGATTAAAGGAGACAATGCACAGAAAGAGCACAGCACCGGGGCTGGCACATAGCGTGTCCTCAAATACAAATGTACTGGCTTCAAATATCTATTCCCTCCTTCTTCCTTGCCCCAGTTTTTTCAAAGTGGCAATGTACCCAACAAAAAACTTACATTTCCTAACCTCCCTTGGAGCTGACGGTGTAACATAAATCTGGCCAATAAGATGTGCACAGAAATTGCTGGATGGGTTTCCAGGAAAGCCTTTAAAAGAAGGAATGCTTAGCTCTCTTAGCTAACCCTTCCCTTCTTCCTGCCTGGAATTTAGACTCTATGCTGGATTGCAAGGTGACAAAAATGAGGATGAAAGCCACCTGCCAAAATCTGGGTAGAAAGTGAGAAAGAGCCTGGGTCCCTACTACATTAGCCCAAATTAACTGACTCTAGATCCCTGCTAGTGAGAAAACTAAAACTCAATTTGATTACGCCACCCTAAGTTGGGTTGTTCTATTACTGGCAACCAAACGCAATCCCTAACTGATGCAAGGGGCTGAGCCCATCATTAGCAGGGACTGGGCCACCCCATTTTCAGCACATCACAGCAATGCTTTATGTCTGCTTAGAGAAAATCCTTGTTTTCCCCTGCAAGTGGGAAGAGCACCTATCTCAGACTGAGGATACTTCTATCTTATTCCTGTCCTTCACAAGAACTTGGAAGTAAACAGATCATACCAAGCAGTTGTACACTGACTATTATTTTATTCTGCCTCCAAACGCTTTATCTCACCAGGAAATAAGGAACAATATTTACTTCTATCTTAATGTTAAACACACACACCCACTGAAATCTCATTCAAAGACTTGGGTGAGAAAAGGAACGACAGCTTGTAGGAGCTTGGCTGGACCTTGGTCCTGTTGGCAGACACAGCCTTCCTGTTGCAATCCCACTGGAGGATCCCTCCCTACTCACCATACCTAAATGACCAAACTAATAGCCCAAGAACAAGGGTCAGGCCACTGATAATCCTTGGAGAGTTTGGTCTGAGCCAGGTCAAGGGCAGAAGTTCCTGAGCACTGACCCCAAGGCTCAGGAGGGCAGTGGGCTCAAAAGCTGGAACCCACCCTGAGCACAGTCCATAGACTTGTATAAAAGGCTGAAGAGGATGGGCCCAAAGTCTCTAGGAAGCATGAAGGCAGGCTTGCTCAGTTGAATTAGTTCCTAGATTTGAGGAAGGAAATGGCTGGAGAGAAATGGAGACAGGAATCCGGTTCTACTTTTCCCCAGAGTTAAATAGGGCAGTTCCCCTGGGATGGGGGAAGATAACTTGCTGCCTTTCACTCTCTGCTCTAAATAAACAAGAAGAGGGCCTGTCCTCCCCCAGAGAAGAGTGAGACTGAAGGATAAATGAAACACCAGACTCCCACCTGAGGCCATCACTTGCCTCAGCAGAGTGGCTATCGGCAAAGTCCCCTGTGGAGTTTTAAGGACCTGACAAACCAGACGAAGAAGAAAGGAAAGATATATAATGGCTGCCAGGTCTCCTCACTTTGCTCATTCCTGCCCGGAGAATCCTTCCCTCTTCCTTCTAGCTGCGTAAGTAACGCTCAACTGTCACAGCCCAACCTGAGCCAGTCTGGCACGCACCAAGCTCCCTCACTTCCCATCTCTCTACAGCAGTTACAGTCTGGGTCATTCATTTTCTGTGGCCAATGCTTGGTTATTATATGCTGCGTCCTACTGTGTGCCAGGAACCTGACATAGGTTCCATCTCTAATCCCTACAACAATCTTGCAAGGTCAGTACTGTCAAGCCCAGAGAGGCTGAGGGCACTCACGTGAGCACCAGATTACTTACAATAAATTGTCTCTACTGAAAGACAGGGACTGTGGTGAGCACGTACTAACTGCAAAAGTAAGTTAAGCTATAAGCACTTCAAATATATTATCTCTTCTTATCATTGCACAAAGCTAGAGATATTATTGTTTCATTATAGGTAATGAACGTGAAACTCAGGTTAAGCAACTTGCTCTGAATCATGCAACCAGTGACATAAGCAGGACTCAAATTCCATCTGATCCAACTCCAAAGCCCCGCACCTGGGCTGAAAACATGTCTATAAATTACTTCTGTCAAGGGTCCAAGGGGCTTGTCCAACCTCAGGCGTTGTCCTGCCACACTTTAACCAAAGGGATCAGAGTTTGGAAGGCCAAAGATTCCATGCTCTGAGGAGAGTGCACATAGCCAGAAACGTGTGGGCCACTTCTGAGCAGGCTGAGTCCCCACAATCAATCCCACAGCAGTGCTCAGACGGCTCTCAGACACCACAAGTCCTTATCTGAACATCTTACAGGTAGAAGTTTTGTTCATCCATCCAACCACCCACGTGCCCAGCCAGCCAAACACCCACACACCCATCATTAACTGAATGCTTACTATGTGCCAGGACTATTCTCATTTTCAAGGAGCGTACAGTCTAGTGGGGTGACAGTGAGAAAGCAGGCCAACATAACTTTAACATGAAAGTTCTATGCATAAGGAACGAAAGAGTGCTACAAGCAGAGGCATCTGACACACTGAGGGTCAAAGAAGGAAGACATATGCATAGGCTAGGACCTGAAGGCTGTGCTGAATTGTCCTAATAAGAGTGAGGGCCAGGGGAGCAGATGAGCAAGGCCCAGAGGGATCCTGGGCCTCACGGTATGGACCTCCATCTACCTGCCAGAGCTCATCACAGTCTCTTCTCCCCCTAGCTCGCTTTGATTGGCCACAACTCTCCAGCTTTCTGTTCCTTGAATAAACCGAGCTCCTTCCTGCCTCAGGGCATTTGTAAGTGCCATACCTTCTGCCCAGAACAGTCTTCTTCGAAGTTTTACATATGCAAGTTTCTTGCATCAATCAGGCCTCACCTCCACACGTTCCCCGTATGGAGGCCTCCCCTGACCACCCCAACAAAAGTGGCTGCTCCCTGCCCCTTAGTCCCTTCCCATCTCATCACTCCATTTTACTGCCTTCATGCACAGATCGTGATAGAAAATCATCTTGCTGATTTGTTTGCCTGTATACGGTCTCTCTCCCCCTCACCCACCCAAGAATGCATGGGACTTTGCCTCTCTAATGAAGACTGCTGTATTTCTCAGTATGCTTAACAGTGTCTGACGCACAATATGCCCTCAATAAATAACTGTAGAATTAAAGACTAAGTGGACAAAAGTACAGACAAACACACCCAATTCAATAATTTGAGTATGGTTGGGGCCGAGAGGATAAGGAATAGCATAATGTGAGCCAAAGGCACCTGCAGGGACCAGACTCAGGCAGGGATCAAAAGCCCTACTAAGGAGACTGGATTTTATGCCAAAGGTGACTAGGCTATAAGTTCCTTCAGTCCCAAGACAGGACTATAGTTACACCACAGACCAGAGACGTTTGGAAACTGATAAAAAGCGATAAGTTGTCTTCCGATAGGCCCTCCTATCTGAATTGCTTGTCAGTTTTGTGAACTGTAACGACAAGCTGACCTCCTTGCTTAGTGCTTTAGCTTACTGGAAAGAACAAGACATCCTTAGACAAGAGAAGAATAACCAGTTCAACAGCGGGGAACTCAGAAGACAAATGTCAAGGAGGCTGCAGAGAATCAAAAACCAGAATCCAAAGTCTGGTAAGTGGAAGAACATGGAAACAGGGGAGAAGAAATTATGGACAGAAGGAGGTAGAGGGCAGGCTCTGGCAGCAGTGCTTGGTGCTCCTTACAGCCTAGGGCTGGGGCCTCAAGAATACTTGTCTATCAAGAGACCCTGAAGCCTGTGTAGGAAACAAGAGGACAAAGGGAGGAGGTACAGCAACGGTGCTCAGCACCCTCTATGGTTAGAGGATGTAGGAAGAGGCTGGAGGAGGAGAGCGGCAAGGGGCAGGCTGAGGGACAGTGCTGTAGGGAGCCTGGACTGCTGAGCCACAACTCACACTGCTAGGGGATGGGCACATCCTGGCAAGGGAGAGAGTATGATTTGCTCACAGGAGATTCATCATCAATGTAAACCAGAGGATTAACGATGAAACTGGAAGGGTGCAAAGGAAAAAGACCCAATGACATTGTTAAACCAAACCCTATGGAAGCTAGCACATCTGAGATGGACTATCAACTATGTCTTAGGCAATGTGCGAAGTAAGCACTTTATACACTCATTTAATTTAATCTTTGCAAAAATCCGATAACTTAGAAAAACTGAGGTTTAAAAAGCATACCTAAATTGCACAAGTGACACAGCTAGAAAGTAGTAAAGCTGGGATTTAAACCCCGGTCTACCCAACTTCAGAGACTAAACTTTGGAAGGAGTTAGTACTTAAGGCAAAAGAAATTGATATAGTAGGAAGTGGCCTGGATACTGGTTGCTTACATCGCGTTTACCACATCCCATCAAGTCATTTCTCCTTCCTCTGCCCATAACCCTAGCATTACTTGGGAATCCACCCCTACCTGGCTCTCAGTCCCCATGGTCTAGTTCTCAGAAGTGACGCATGTATCCCAGGTCTGTGCCAATCAGTACATGCATTCCCTAGCCACAGTATGTGATTTTGGGAATCAATGTGACCTAAGCCTGTCTAATCAGAATAAGACCTCAGAGCTTCTGGATAAGACTCTGGCTCTTTCCTGCTGAACTTAACTTGGACAACACAAGTCTGGGGCTACTGCAGCTATCTAGCCACCAGGTCCTAGATATGCCAGGGACCTCCACATGGAGTTTAAGAATGAATCCAGCCCAGGCAGGCAGAGCCTGAGAGAATTACTTGTAATGATACTGTCTGAGCCTTGAACCCAACTGTTTCTAAAGCTAGAAGCTATCCTGAACTTTTCATTGACATGAATCAATAAATTCCTCCCCTTTTAAGGTAAATTTGCATTTTCTTTTACCTGCAGTCAGAAGTCCTAATGTACCACATTCATAAAGAAAGCATTTGCCTGTATGAATAAGGATAGAAGCTTTTGGGTGAGAAACAAGGAGGGAGAGAACAAAAAGCTATGGTTGGGGCCACCCACGTAACAGAGATGGAGGTTTTGCAGAGCAGATCACCAAAGTGGAGGAGAGGCAAGATGCAGTCCTGCATGATGAATACTTCTAACTAACCAAATGTCTGACCATCTTATTCTGGTAAAATAGAACATTTAATAAGTCTGAATTTCCTTGGCTGATAATTTCACCTCTCAGAAAATTAAGAGGAAATGTTATTCTGCTTTTTGTCTGCATCAGAAGGTATAACAAGTTTGTTGTTTTTTTTTTTTAAATGGGGAAGAAACCTTGGGCAAAGATGATTATGGGATTTTAAGAGTTTATTAAGAGCATAGTAAGAACACATTTAAAAGTTCAGGAAAAAGCTAGGGACAATACAAATGGCCTGAGATCTGGAAGGCAGCCCAGTGGAGAAGGGAAGGAGCTCCTCTAAAACCAAAATCTGATAGTTAATTACAAAATCTTCAGGTAGGAAAAAGTAAAAAAACAACAACAAAAAAAATCCTAATCTCAGCTAGCAAGTTCATCCTGAACGGTTCAAGGCAGACATCACTTATCAATCACAGCACTTTTTCCTATTAAGCCTGATCTCATTCTCAAGTTATCTTTGACCCAATGCCCTAGTCAGGCACGAAGAACCGAGCAAAGCTGGGACACAAGAATGAACCCATTTAACGTTGCCGGTAGAAAGAAACCAATGTAAAAACACAGGGAGCTCTCAGAGCTCACGTTATAAAAGGACACAAGAAATTCATCAAGCAGAGATAAAATACAAATCCAGTGGAATGGGCCTACATGAATGACTACAGAAACAGTAAAGTCTAGAAGGACTGAGGTTTGTTTATTTAAAGCAAAGTAAAATAAAACAAAATTTTCTATTTTCTAAGAATTAAAATAAAGAAGGGGAGAACTTTAAAAAAAATATGAGACATAGGTATCTCTGCTTGGGAAGATGACCACAGCACAAATAAAGTTGAATTCTTCAACTTCTGGATTTAGTTCCTTATCTTCATTGAGATGAATGAACTTCATCATGAATAAGAGAACAACCTTGGTTAAGAGAGACTGAAAGACCAAGGTGGGGAGGAAGATGGAAAAGACCCAGCTGTTAGCATGCCAGGGTCCTAAGGGAACTCGGAGATGGGCTCAAGAAACCTCTCAGGTGATCTCTGAGGAATCCAAGAGAATAGGGAAAATGCCAGAATATTACAGACTAAATAACAAGACTGGAGAGCCTATAACCAACCTCTGCAATAGGCTAAGCTGCATTCCTAACTGGGCAGATATCAGCACATGTAGGAAAGGAAGCATAGAGGAAAAGCAAGCAACTCGGTAGAAAAATGGGCAGAGAATAGGTACCAGCAATTCAGTGCAGAGGAAATACAAGTGGTCAATAAATATAAAAGGTCCCTACTATCATGAAAATACACATTAAAATAACCAGATACCATTTATCTACACAGCAGCTCAGCAAAAATGAAAAAGATTGATAATATCAACTGCTGGCAAAGATGTGGGGAAATGAGCGCTCTCACTAGTGGAATATACAGCTTTCTTTAAAGGGCAGTTTGGTGGTATTGATTAAAATTAAAAATGCATTGTATATTGACCTAGCAATCTGAAAGCCTCACACACGCAGAGGCCTGTAGAAAGCTTTTCATTACACAAAACTACCTACAGCAGTAAAAGAGGACAAAAAATAAACTATCCAAGATATGGCACACGCTTAAATACATTATGGTACCTCTACCTTATGAAGTATCATACAGCAGTCAAAAATAAAGGTAGCCCATGTACACTGATACAGAATGATTTTCAAGATCAGTATCATTCATGCTATAAAAAAAAGCACAAAAACCCCCTCTATATTTATATAAGCACATATATGAATAGAAAATAGTTTAAAAGGATCCCTGTTAACTTGGTAACAGAGGTAACCCTGGGAAGGTGACCAAGGATATTTCTCTTTGCTTTCTGCATTTTTTTTTAATTGTTAATTTTTCTGGCCTTTATTGTGCTGATTTTTTTTTTTCTTTAGGCCGTGCCACGTGGCATGTGGGATCTTAGTTCCCTGACCAGGGATCGAACCTATGCCCCCTGCATTGGCAGTGTGGAGTCTTAACCACTGGACCGCCAGGGAATGTCTTCACTTATTGTACATATGTACGTATGTATGTATAAATAAGTTAATTAATTAATTAAAAAAAAAGAATGAACAACAAAAACTAGGAAACAGTGAGCATGTACACTAGGAGTAAGTCGTGTCAAACCTTCCCAGTTTCCTTCTCCTAGGAAGAAGGTGGAAATGCCAATGTCACTCTGAACAGAGTACCTGCAGGTTAATGGCACAGGCTTTCATATCATCATTATGGACATAACAGAAGAATTCAGGCTGGATGACAATGCTAAGAAGCAGAGGCAAACCTGACTGAATACCTGTAGTTAAAGAGTTACTGATTCAGGGCCCACGGGGAAACCTCCAGGACAGTCTTTGGTCCTGGTTCTGTTCAACGTATTCATTCATTCTTCCTATCTCTCACTTACTCACTCAACAGACACTTGAGAGCTTACTATATGTCAGGTGTGCAGAATATACAAAGATGATTCCCACCTGAAGCCTAGGATACTGAAAAATAGACAGAAAAAAAAAACCCAGCATGACAAATGCTCGACTGAGTTGCTAGGAAGCTCCAAGGGTAGAGCCTGACCTCTTGAGGGAGGTCACTATCTATATCAAAGGTCTGATCGTCTCAGGAAAGATATCATGAAGCTAGGAAGTACCACTAACACCAAAAATAGCATACACGTGAGTTGGAAAAGGTGGACAATATAAAAACATCCATGTGAAACCCATTTGCAGTTACTGAAGAATCTTGTCTTTAGGTTGCTGGAGAACACTACTCTTGTTTTGAGCCCTCACTAACAGACCTTTGTCAAAGAGGCCTCTAAGCAGAGCAAGGTGTCCAGAGAGTGAAGAACGGAGCTCATGTCAGATGAGGACTGGCTAAAGGCACTTTCCAGGACTACCCCACCTTCCCCAAGCCCATGACTCCACTCATGTTTCTCCTCTGCTTTCTCACAGGGAATCACCCACAGTCAACAGACTCAGGAAATTCAAGATCCCTGATGGTACCCTGGTTCGCCCACTCGAGGGAAGAGGCAGCTGGAAGACAGCTCCCAAGTCAGCTCCCAACAACAAGGTGGGCCGTCGGTGGCATGTTTCCAGTTTGCAAGATCTTTCTTGTCTGTCTGCTCCCTCCTCCCCAATCTTAGCCCCAAGGTTTTCCCTTCCACCACACACAAGAGAAGAAAGACTGAGAAACATGCAACCAGGTACCAAGGCTGTGTATCCCAGGCAGTCATTTCACCCTCCCAGCCCTTCCTGTTTCTCTGTTTAATGAGGACAGTGGACTAGATAATTCCTAGGGGACCTTCCAGCTCTGCCTGCAGCATGTGCCTGCCCTGTAAACAGTCTCCTCCTGGAAGAAGTCACCATTTAAAAGGACTTCAAAGAGAGGGCAATGCTTAATAAGAGTGAGTGAACGGTGGAATTCTGGGCATCCAAGAGTTCTTATTTGGGTTCCCCCACCTGTGTAGGAAGCGCTCTGGCAGAGACCCTCCATGGGGACTGACCTCTTCAGTGACGATCGAGATAGCACCTGTGCAGCCTGGTTCATGGCCCTGACCCAAGCGTTCATGTCCTCCTGGGTGTCGGCACTGAAGTAGTAGGTCCTCATGCCTGACTGCTCGGCCTGAGAGCCCCTGGTGGAGCTATTATAGATGAGTGCTCGCATTCCCATGTGCACGGCCTGGAGGGAGAAGACGGAAACCCAGGTCAGAGAGGTTAGTGCGCGTCTCACTTCCAGGAGCAAAACCCAGAAACGCCCCGGCCAGGTTCTCCCTTCTTCCAGACTAAAAGCCCATGCACCACCCAGCTTATTTCCACACCTCGAAAAAACGTCACAGGCTGGATTCCCTTTTCTGGGTGAAGTCAGGCCTAGGAACAGCTGTGTCTGTTCCCCGCAGCAAAAGCCCCGCAGCTGTACCTGTTTCCTACTTATCTTACTCCCACTTAGGGAGGGGCACACAGTCAATTCAAGGTTTATTTGAGAAAGAGATTTTTTTAAAAAAACCCTCATTCCATAGAAGCAGACTCTCGGGAGTCCCTGTTTTGGTTCTTCTGAAGCACCTGCTGACTGGAACTGATTCAAAAATCAGCTGCTCAACAGCACGCAGCTCGGTGCAGATATTCACTCTGCTTCCTGCTTGGGCGTGAAACATGATGTACGCCCATCAAGGAAGCTGCTCTTTTGTCTCACCAAAGAGGCAACACAAAGCTCAGCTGAGCAGTCCAACACTTGACTGAAGACCCTGGCACACCTACTATACGTCAGGAAGCATCAAGGTGCTTTCACATGTTCCACAGGTACTGGGAAAAGCAACCGCAATGGACTACGAACAAGAGGTTTTCCCCCTTGTGCTCTGATAAGCAAGGTCCTTTAAATTGGCAAGGAAAAAGCTCACCAAATCCACATAGGAAAATGATGTGGAAATAGGAAGATTTACAGAGTGCCTACTATGTGCCTCCTAGGTACTTCCACGATTTTAATCTCATTTTAATCCTAACAGCCTTATAAGGAAGGAACAGAATCTCTTTTACAGATGTGGTAAGTGAAGCTCTGAGAAGTTAAGTAACTTTCCTAGATTTCCACACTTGGTCACAGATTCTTCACAGCACCTATTACCTGGTATTCTTTATTTTACATGCTTGTTTATCATCTGTCTCTTCCCTGCAGAATATAAACTCGATGAGAGCAGGGACTCTATTTTGTTCACTACTATATCCCCAGGAACAGTGCCTGGTACATAGTAGGTGCCCAATAAATAAATAAATATATATATATATATATATATATATATTTTTTTTTTTTTTTTTTTTTTTTTTTGCAGTACGTGGGCCTCTCACTGCTGTGGTCTCTCCCGTTGCGGAGCACAGGCTCCGGACGCGCAGGCTCAGTGGCCATGGCTCACGGGCCCAGCTGCTCCGCGGCATGTGGGATCTTCCCGGACCAGGGCACGAACCCGTGTCCCCTGCATCGGCAGGCAGACTCTCAACCACTGTGCCACCAGGGAAGCCCAATAAATATTTTTTGAATGAATGAAAAGTTGGAGGCAGGATTCACACCTAGGAATGTCTGACTCTGAGTCCAAGCTTCTCTGTTCAGTGCTCTCAGGCTCTATCCAGAAATGAGTCTGATACAGATCACTAGTCTGATAATCTGGATCCAGAATGACAGACAGACGCCATGCAAGGACCAGTCAGAGAAAGCAAAATGAGAGAACTAAACAGAATCTGGAAAATGACATGTTTCTAAAATCACCAATGGTCATGGATAAAACCTCTCAGATGAACTGTCAGCATTCACTTCTCCACTCACATGCCTAACATCCAGGTCCAAAAACGATATTAAATACGGGCCTGCTTGTGACATTCACATATCTGAATCCATCCAGCCCAGTGCCAAGGGAGTCCAGGCAAACTCGGCCTGCAGCTAAGGGTTCCACAGCGGGTTCTGGGGCAGGCATTTACTTGAGTAAGCTAAGGTGATTCCGTGAACAATCACTGACTTGCAGAGGACTAAACATGAAACAGAAGTAAGCCTGAACGACCTTAACTTGGGAAGTATAAGGAGTGTCATTCACCACAACTCCTACTACAAATGACGGCTCCATGTTATCTGTTTGCAGAATGAGACTAGCCCCATCTACCCTGGCAGAACTAGCTGATGGTTAGTTCTCCTGTAGAAAGCTCTGAATGGGTAATCAACCATTTATAGTGCGGTGATACCAGACCTGTGGATGTTCAGAAGAAAAGTACCTAACCCGAGGACTTAAGGAAGGCTTCCTGGAGGAGGTGGCCCCTGAGCAGACACCTAAAGGACAAGTAAGTAAGAGTTGGGGAACTCTTCAGGGCATTCCAGGCTGTGATTAAAGCTCAAGGGGGGTGGGGGTGGGGGGGAACGATGGCTCCTAAAGGCCACCGAGAGCCCTGCTTGGCTCGTCCTGCAGACCTAGCGGAGCCTCAGGGCACATCTAGCACCCTGGCTCCCTGACAATGCCCAGGAGCTGCCTGGCTGAGAGTACAGTTAGAGAAGACAGACGAGAGAGGACCACACAGCCCTTTAGGCTCTGCCTATGTACCACTACAGGTACTCTGAACAATCTCAGGCAAGGTACCCTAGCAACAGTCAGAGAATTTCAGCTCTGCAAACAGAAGAATTGACATCAGAGGCAAGCATAAGGCACAGGACACAAAATACTGCACACTCCTCAGTATGCCCGAGAACATGGATCCTGAACTGTCCCAGGGCCCATCCTCAGGTTCCTAAAAGAATGACACTGCGACCCAAAGGGAAGGGAAGTATTTCACACTCAGGAAACCACAGCCCTGTCTGGAGAACCACCTGAACATCACCCATTCTGTCTGCAATAGCTTTTCTCCCTTCTCAGACCCTGAAGACCCCAATCTTCCCCACAAACATGCATGCCTTCTGTCTCCCAGAAAAAATATTTAGGGAACACTCCTGGTGAAGCCTATTAAAAAAAAAAAAATGTATGACACATAAAAGATGTTTTCCTAGAATGTATTTTCACACCTCCCAACAAAGCGTTAAGATGAACTATATATAGTTATTATAATCAGTTACTCTGAGGATATCCCAAATGCTGTCGCCCCCCCCCCAAATTCACATGCAACAGCGTTATCCCAATTGTTTGCCCAGTAGCAACACTAAACCCTAGAAAGGAAGGTTTTTCTAAGGAAGGCTTTCAGGCTGCAAAAGACCAGTGTGACACCCATCGAACAAAATGTTTTCAGAGCCAACAATAAGCAAGAGAGGCTCTGAACAATTTAATAGAACAGTATTCCTAAAATGATAACAATAAACATTAATTGAAACCACCTCCCACCTCCTGCAATGTGTATATGGGTGACCAGAGTAAGACATGGAAGAAAAGCAGAGAAGAAGAGAAAGAAATTGTCCTCCCTCCCTGTAATGCAACTGAAAGAGGACAGAGTTCAGGGTGGAGATCTGCCTCCATCATCTTCCAACTTTGGGACTGTGGGCAAGTTTTTTCAGCTCTCTGATCCTCGTGTTCCTAATCTATAAAACGAAGCTAATGATCCTGACCTCACAGGCTCCCCACAAGCACCAAATGAGGTAACATGGATAAAAGTAGTTCTCAGTCACAGAAGGTTTTACAGAAATAAGGCAATACCATATCACGCAACATGAAGTGAAGGAGGATCCAGAATCTTCAACCCACAGCAACTCTGGAGTCACCGGGGACAGTGGCAGTGGTAAGAAAGCATGAGAAGGGCCGTGCTGATACTTGTCACAGAAACAGCGACAGGAAAAGAGGGGTCTAAAAACTCAAGCAAGGCTGGGGGACTCAAAAGCTAAGATACAAATGAAAGTACTGTGATGTGACATTATTCTTGTTTAAAGAATTTATAACTTTGTTAACATGAGTCTGAAACGCTCAACCTCTTAACTTCTTCCCCCCAACCCCCAACAGAAACAACTGCTTTTGTGAAGCCATTTTGGGGAACACAACATTTCTTAGGATGGAATTGCTGCACTGGAGGAGCGGGGGTGGGGGGGCAGTACCTTAAAGGAATACTTGCGACTTATGCGATCCTCGGGGGCCACTGTTGAGATCACGTAGCTGGGCAGAGGGATGCTCCCAAGGACCACTTCTTCTCGGCTGTCTTTGAATGGAAATACAAATCAGAATAAGCTTCTGTGGCACCTTCCTTGGGCTGGTCCATCCCACTGCCCTAGTTCAAGGCTCCTTATCTCTCCCAGGATGACAGCAATCACGGATCGCCCATTCAGGTGCTCTGGGGACCTTTGTGCTAGTGCTGGAACTACACAGGTGAATCAGACAGGGCCCTCTCCCCGAGGAGGGGGACAGGCATGTAAACACGCTCAGCTCGACCTGCTAACTCCTGAAACACAGAGGCATACCAAGTGCTGCGGGAACACACAGACAGGAGTGGCACACAGCCTGGGGAAGTGGAGATGGCTTCAGAAGGTGATATTTAAACTTTTGCAAAGGATGGGGAAGGGAATTCTGGGTGGTACACACCTCATAGGCAATGTTAGAGCAGGTGTGAAATATCCTACCTTTTATGTCTATTCTCTTCCTCCCCCAAACCGTCTTCGTTACCAGAGGTAACTTCCTAATGACAGAATTGGTCCCACTGCTCTCCCACCCAAAGGCACTTGCTGACTGCCCACTGGATACAGGATGAAGCCCAACTTCCTCTGTCTAGCGTCACAGCCCTTTTGCATTTGGGCTCTTACCCACCTCCTGAGCCTTATCTCCTAGCGTGTGCTCCATGCAAGACTCACTCTGGCTTTGCAGGTCTGTCATTCCACTTTCTTCTGCTTCTAGAACTTTAATCAAGTTGTTTCTTCTGCCTAAACGCCCATCATCCCCCTACACGTGGGCAAAGCTCAACCCATCCTAAAAAGCCCAACTCGAGCCCTAATTCTTCTGAGGAGCCTGCCCAAGTTCTCCAAGATGGAATTGGCTTCTTGTTCCTCTTGAACTGCCTAAGCACTTTGGATGTCTTCAAAACCTAGTCTTGTCTTAAAATTAGCCTATCTCTTCCTCCATATTTTGAGCCTTACTTTCTTCTCACCTTTGCACAGCCCCTAATTCTACGTACTGGGCTCCACAAATGTTCCTATGGCCAATTTAGTTCACCAGTTGCCCATCCAATAACGGGATAAATCCAGATAACAGGTCACAAAATATAATGTTCACCTATACTTCCCATCTCTCCAGACTGAATCAAAGGTGTGCCTGTGCCACAAGTGGGGCAGAAGCTGGAAAACCTCCAGATCTTGAGACCTTAAGTAGAAGGCAAACCAGATTCTATTATTTTAACTCAACAAATGGCACTTCCAGTGCTGGGACTGGTAAAAATGAAATCACCAACCATGCACATATGTAAAAGTGAACACTTCAGCAGGTCAACAGGTTATCGATTAGCTCAGGCCACTGGTCCATTCACTGGATTTGAGAAGACCACCATTTGCATGACCTCACCACCCCCTCTGGCACAAAGACCCCTTGGTGGCCTGAGCCTCAGCTCACCTTTATAGTAAAACAAGCAATAATCAGCAAGCACAAACCACCTCCTCTTCCACAGCCTCATCCCAGAACTGTCCTGCAAAGCAAAGGAAACTAATCAGGGCAATATCTGAGCATACTGTTCCCCCTCCCCAGTCATGTACAACCTGATTCTGGAACCGAGACTTGCCCATATTCACTCTTTCTTTCAATAAATTAATAAGGTTTTTTTTTTGTTTTTTGTTTTTTTGCGGTACGCGGGCCTCTCACTGTTGTGGCCTCTCCCGTTGTGGAGCACAGGCTCCGGACGCGCAGGCTCAGCGGCCATGGCGCACGGGCCCAGCCGCTCCACGGCATGTGGGATCTTCCCGGACCGGGGCACGAACCTGTGTCCCCTGCATTGGCAGGCGGACTCAACCACTGCGCCACCAGGGAAGCCCGAAATAAATTAATAAGTTTTTACTGCATAGCCATTCTTTGAATAGGACATTAAAATTTAGATCCAATGATGGTTTAACCCCAGGAAGTTTTGTTTCCTATAAACAGACTAGTGTATCATAAGCATCCTCCTTTTAGAAAGGAAGATATGAATTCAAAAATACAGTTCTTGGGCTTCCCTGGCAGTCCAGTGGTTAAGATTCCACGCTTCCACTAAAAGGGGCGTGGGTTCAATCCCTGGTTGGGGAACTCCCACATGTCGCACAGTGTGGCCAAAAAAACCCAAAAATACAGTTCATCCATTAAGAAAGAAATCAGTTTTTAACAAAAGGGAAGTTATTTATTTACTCCTTCCGTCCTTCATTCATTCACTGATTCAGGTGCTACACTAAAATACCTTCACTTATACTGATTAGAAAATTGGTTTACATAGTATGAAACAAAGAGTTTAAGTTAGCTAATTAATCAATGAGGCAAAGTTCTCATTTGACTAAGTTCAGTTATCTACCACAAAGGAGTGATTTTGCTGTGTTTTTCCTTCCTTTCAACAGAAAAAGACCTGGATTTTCTTGTGAAAAGTTTTTTAAAATATGGCTAGGGTAGGAAAATAGTAGTTTTAGGGTCACTTTTCTCCCAAACCTAGGAAAATTCCAGAGCCATTTTTAGCTGTTAAAATTGTCTTCCTTCTGCAAAAGTTTTTGACAGGCTTAAATTTTAAAAAATTTTATTCATCCTCCATTTGCTAAAGTGTTAAAAACTTGCTAAGCTCCTGCGTTTCTTGGTTTTATCTTCTGCATTAACCAGATGATCTGGCATACGATACTTGCTTTGTCTGAAAAGCTCTTCTCCATCCTTCCACATCTGCTTCAAATGTCATTTCCTCTGGAAAGCCTTTCAGGACTCCCCCAAGCATAGCTACATTCTCTCTGCTGTGTGCCCACAGCACTGTACACAGACCTTGGTTACAGCTACAGCCAAGGAGCCGAGGGGCCTGGGCCAGGGGGTGTCTGTTGGGGAGAAGGATTATTTACAATACCTTCCCTCTACCTCCACATTTCAAAGGAGCATCCTTTTGTTTAACGGAGACGGGGATGCAAGTGGAAAAAGTCAGAGGGTTAGATTACTCAGGTAAGAAAAGAGAATGAGAGCAGAGCTGTGAGGGAAGAGGGAAGCATTAAGAGAGGGTGGTGCCAGAGGAGTACCGGCCAGAAGAGGCTGGAGAGCTGTGGGAGATTTCAAGGGGACATTTAGGAATTTATTCTGTGTGGTGTGAAAGGTAATGTCTTCCTCTGTTTTCCCACAAAGCCTTTAGTAAAAATGTACATCATTGCTCTCAGAATTTGTGTTTTTTTTGGATAATATGCTATGTGAGAGACTGCGCTGGGTGATGACATGACACGTGAGAGGTGTTTCTATGTTTCCCCCTGCAGACTATGACATGAGTTCCTCAAGGGCGGGAACCACATGTTACTCATCTCTTTGTCGTTGCTGTGAGAGCACTTAGAACACGGCAGGCACTTGGTGGGTGGGTGGGTAGATGAATGGATGGATGGCAAGAAGAGAAGGGAGGAGACAAAAGGGACGTGTTCTCTGACCCTGGGAGCTCACAGCCTATCCAAGGCCAGAGGACCAGAGGCAGAACAACTGCCTCTGGTGAAGCTGTGGTGAAGCGCGGTGAAGCTAGAGATGAAGGATGGCCCATGGGAGAAGGGGCTGGTGATGGTGCTGGAGTTTCTAACCTGGGTGCCTGGGAAAATGGTGGTACCCCCACCAAGATCCAGAAGAAACAGTTCAGGGGAAAAAGACAGGTGAGGGGTGAGGAGACAGTGAGCTGAGTTTGGCCGATTTGGAACCTGAGGTGCTAGGATGCCAGGTATGTGTGTTAGACTGGGGGGAAGGAAAAGATGGGATTTTTCAGGCAAATGATAACAAAGGCTCTTTCACATCAGGAAGGCAAGTGCTGGCAGAGGATTGGCGGTAAGGCTGGATTCATACTGACCCACCCACACCTGGGCCCGAGTCCCAGGACAGCCAAGAGCAGTGGGAACCAAAGTGGTTAAGTGGGTTTGGGGAAGGAAACTGCAGCCACTGAGCAGACTGCCGACGCACAAAAACGAACAGCAAGTCGCTTAGCACAGTGGGCAGGATCTACTGGCCTCAGACAAACTCAGGAACAGAAAGCTTATTATGAGCCTGTTCCCAGTTCCCGGGGGTCAGGGTAAGGAAGGAATTCAGCAAGAACTACCTCCCTGCCACCCCTCCCTCCTCAGTCTCCTCACCTGCTTGTGCAACCAGCCCCTCACCACCACCGGAACATTGGGGTTCCTCCGAATGGCTTGGTCCCTCTTCCCAAAGCTGTGGACTTTACTGGACTTTATGATCTAGGAAAGAGCAGACTTGAACTCTAGCAGCAAGGGGGATTTGGGGAGGCCCAAGAAGCATCTGCACGATAGGAGGGCTGTAGGCTCCCTGCGCCGTCATCTATGCAGCAGTGCCCTCTGATCAAAAGAACAGCAAGAAGACAGAGAATGGGCGTGCACATGGCCGCAGCATCCTAGTTAAAAGGTGGGTGCAAGAGCTAGCAAGCTTCCTGTTTGGGTCACAGAGGAAAAAAAATGTAAAGGGATTTTTCAATCAACTTTCACCAGCAGCTTCTGGCCCTAATATGTCCTATGGCTTTCTGGAGCAATGCTACAGTCTGGTCACAGAATTTGCCAATTTCCAGATATTTACCCCTCCCATCTGGTTCACTCCTCAGCACCCTCCCCTTCTCTGCAATGCTGGTTCTCTTCCCTGTTCCTCAGTCAGTGCTTCCATATCGTGGGCACAGAAACCTCTGGGCCCTTCTGTTGTGAATCTCACCATGCAGTCTTTGACACACATGTGAACAGAGGTGTGGCCCTCCAAAGACACGACAGGAAAATGAAGAATGCGGCCAAGGCCGTAGATGTCAGTCCTGGTTCTGTCAGCAATCACCTGTTTTCTTGGACATGTGACATAACCCCAACTGGCCACAATGTCCTATCTGTCATCTGGGGAGAACACTTATTACATGTCTCCCTCACAAAACTATGGTGAAGATCAAACGGGTTTCTGGCTACAAAGGGGCCTGGCAAAATGCAGAAGAGGGGAAGTGGCCAGGAGCTCACCTTGGGGCCAGGCTTGGCCTCCACGGTAGAAGTGGTCCCAGCCGTGGACGTTTCACTGACCATGCTGGACGGTCTTTGGTTTCTCTCTCGCTTCGACATATGCAGATTTGGCCTGTGGGGAGACAGAAGGGAATCCAGTGATTAAGTGGCCAGGTCGCAATGGGAAGTGGAATCTGAGATTTATTTCAGGTTAGAACTGGTTGATGGACCTTAAACAGCCCAAGACAGATCTTCTAGACACCACCTAACTCCAGACTGCCGTTAGAGGGCCATGACACCCAGCCTACCCACGTGCTTCAGGGAATCAAGAGCATGACAGATGGGCAATCTCCACAGCCTGACACCCCACGAAGGGGCCGGGTCACTGCTGCCTGCTGTCCCAAGGTCCCCACCTTTCTTACTCGGGTGTTTGTGGCAACTGCCCCATCAGATGGGCCCACACGGTTTACCCCACTCTTTACAGCAAAAGCAATCCACACTCCTTACACACACACACACACACACCCCTCCATTTCCCCTGGCTCCCAAAAGAAGCTGTTTCTAATTAGTAACAAGAAACCACTTGCGCACACATCCATACCCCCAGATACATAGAATCGCTTACATAAATGCCAGTGGGGCTTGCCTCCCAAAATAGATTACCCAACAAAGAGTCTTATTCTAGGAACACTCCATTAGCCCCAAAATAGAGCCATTGAAGATATTAACCCCTTGTGCCATGCCTGGAGAGCATGAAGAAATGAAGCACGCCTGCATCCCCAGTGAGGTTCCCCTTGATGTGTCCCCATCGGCATCCAGCAACATCACGCGTCCCACCAAGAAGGTCCACCTGCCCTGGGAGGGCCAGCGCCCTGGGAACATCATGGTATAGCACTTAAGAGCCAACACAGAGAACCCTTCTTACCTGCCTCCATGGAGCCCCAGCATTTGCCAGAGTCTTTCAAAGCAGCAGCGGCAGCAGAGTGACTCCACACAATCCAATCCCTATCCTTAAACAGCTCAACGCTTGTTTCCCAGACCCTGCTAACTCTAGGATCCCTAAGCCTTCCTCAAAGTGTAAGTCCCAGCATTCTATGGCTGGGTTGTCTGCTGCTCTGATGGGCAACAGGACCCAGGTAGCTGCAGCAGACTGAGGCTTTTGGCTTGAGGAGTGGAGAAAATCCGATTTGGAGGCCTGGGCCAGGGCCCTGAGTAGATGGAGATGGAGGATCCAGGCAAGACACAGCTGAGGAAGACACGCTCTGGATGTCTGTTCGCCAGGCTCACTTTTACACGGGTGCTACGAGGGAAAATCCTAGTTTCCACCCTGCAGACACTCTGCTTCCTTCAAAATCACTGCTGCTCAAAGGATAAGTGATCCTTCCCACACCCCAAGACAGAGACCTGACACCCTGTACCATTAGAGAAGTCCTTCGCGGAAGTAGCTGTGACCCCCGTGCTCTCTGAGCTGTGCCAACAGCAGGACCACTGCAGCGGGCACCAGCTTTCCAAGCGGCTGGGCCCTGCCGGATGCTTGGCAGCTGGAGGTGCAAGTCCCACCAGGCAAAAAGATCACTGGCTCCTTGTCAGCTCAGGCACTCACTCCAGATTCCCCGCCCCCGGCCTCCATCCCAGCCAGACTTTTGTTACTGCTCCCCACTCAGAGAATGTCACCACACTTAGAGTCCGCTCAGTGTTGGCAGAAGCTGTGTGCAGCACAGATAATCGCCAACCGGGGGTGGGAAGGGGCTCTGAGAGGCTGCCTTGTCCAGCCCCTGCCTCCAGACAGAACTATGCCCGAAACGTCTTCCTGGAACCTGGGCTTGCCTGACTTCAGATTTACAGAGGTTGAGACAAGGAAGAAGAGTTCTCAGGTTATCTCAGTCACGGCAGCTGTATCTCTAAGCCAAAATTCAGGACACAAAGTCCAACAGTAAGAAAGGTTTGTTTGGGATTTTATCAAGTTTAATTGGCTCCCATTTAAGACACTGATATGCGGTTATTACAGAATACTTGAGAAATATAAGAAAAAAGCTAAAACGAAAGAAAAAAAAATCACCATAGTCCTGTTACCCACAGAAAAGTCATTTTTAATACTTGGTATATTTACTTTCATTCTTTTTATATGCCTGTGTTTTTTTGGGGGGGGATGTGTGCTTTTTTGTTTTTATATCATTGTGATCATACTGTGTTTACGATTTGGCATGTTGATTTTTAAACTTATTGTAATATAAACATCTTCTCCTTTACTCCTTTTTTTTTGGCGGTACGTGGGCCTCTCACTGTCGTGGTCTCTCCCGTTGTGGAGCACAGGCTCCGGATGCGCAGGCTCAGCGGCCATGGCTCACGGGCCCAGCTGCTCCGCGGCATGTGGGATCTTCCCAGACCCGGGCACGAACCCGTGTCCCCTGCATCAGCAGACGGACCCTCAACCACTGCACCACCAGGGAAGCCCTTCTTCTTCTTTTTTTAAAAAAATATTTATTTATTTATTTGGCTGCACCAGGTCTTAGTTGTGGCATGTGGGATCTTTAGTTGCAGCACGCGGGCCCTTAGGTGCGGCATGGGGGACCTAGTACGCTGACCAGTGATTGAACCCGGGCCCCCTGCATTGGGAGCATACAGTCTTACCCACTGGACCACCAGGGAAGTCCCTCTACTTTCTTTTAAACTCATCCATGTCATTTTAAATGACTGCATCACATTCCATCAACTAGATACGCCATCACTACTCTGTGAGACAAAGAAGAGACTATCTGGATTGGTGATTGCTCAGGAAGTCCGGGACAGATGCCCACCACTTTTGCCATTTCTGCACCTTACAATCTTGAGCTCTAACTGTAGTCATCTTCCTGTATTCTAACCCCATGTCCCCTCCCTACACTAGCTTCTGGGATGCTGGCTGGCCGGGGAGCTCCTCCAGCTACAAGTGCAGGAAGAAAGATGACTTTCTTGCAGCCTTGGGTAGGTGAGGAAAGAAGGTACGACTACCACCTGGAGAGCCTGGTATGAACAGATTTCAGCTGGAAAAGGACTGTTTGTGGCCCCAACACTGAACATTAGTGAGGGATGGGACAGGGGTGGCGGGGTGAGGACAGGGAGAAACACATGAAGACAACTTCATTCTCCATGACTATAGAGACCTCTGCTCAGCAACATCCAGAGAAAGCTGCCTCATTAGCAGACAGGACTGAAGTCCAAACTAAATCTGCCCCAGAGAGGGGACCACGTCATCTCTACAAACAGGGAGCGTGTCTTCACCAGGACTCCACACTCAAGCAAAAGACTCAACCATTACCTAGCAGTCCCTGACCTGACTCTCTGAAAGAACGAGGCGCACACAGCTACCCACCTGGCCAAGTAACAAGATCTGCATTCAGAGGATGTTCCTCTGAATCTCTTCAGCATGGGCCATGGACTCTTAGGTCCCTCCAAGGATGACTATCACTTCTGGAAATCACTAGAAGTTATGTGGAATTTCAACTGGTTTAAAACAAAAAAAACCCAAAAAACGATGGTAGTCACCCTTGGGACACCATTTGGTATTCAAAAACGAGGATATGAAAAATGTCTCAAAAACAATTTTCTCACTTGGCTGAAAAGGTGGCTCTGATGGAAACTGCTAGAGGTCGTTGACCACATTATTTGGAGCAGTGGGAACATCAGTGGAGCATGTGTGTAGCCTCTGAAGAGACAGCTCTGAAAGGAGCAACAATCACTTGGACGTGGGCATTCTGGCACATTTGCTCCAGCCAGTTACGTCTTACAGGTGTGTTCCCCACTTAAAAGTCTGACAGGGCAGACACTGATTTGTCCTCAACTCCCCAGACTCCTGACAGGTCTTACTCAAGAACAGCGCCCTCCCCCAGAGAAGAGAAGAAGAGTCTGTGGCCCTGAGCTGAGCAGCTGTGAGGGTGGTTGGGTTCCCGGCAGCATGCCCTCAGGCACATGAGTCACACAGATGCCGGCAGAGGCGACAAAAAAACTGCACACACGAGGGGAAGGCAGACTCTTAGTGTCATTCAATAAAATCTATTACCTTAAAAGCCTGTGTGCCAGGTTTCTGTGCTATCCTGAATCCCAAAGTACAGTGGGATGATTTGAACAAAGACTTCTCTTTCCTTGACTTGGGCTACATGAATGCTGATTATTTGCCGGAGGGGTGTGGGCTGAAGTTCAAAACAGTGAGCTAGAGTTTTAACTCAATTGCCTCCCCTCTGAAAAGAACAAAAGAAGTTAGAACCACACAAAAATCAGTCTGGAGAAGCCCAGGAGGAAAGTGACCTTCATTCTACTCTGAACTTCCTCAAGGATGTGTCAGGTGAACCTGGGCAGGAAGTCATTTTCTCTGTCCCTCAATTTACCCATCTACAAAAGGAGCTGCTTCTGCTTCCTACGTTTCCAGGAGCAAATGCATATAACACTGTCAGATGTAGTAAGAGAGAGAAGTTATAAATTCAGAAGCCACTCCTTTCTGCTGGGTCTGAATTTAGGTGTGTTTGGTTAATGGGCTCCTCAGCTGCCTCTCAGTCAACATCAGGAACTGGAGCAGACTGAAGCGGTGGCACAGCAAGACCCTATTGCTGTTGCAACAGGTAGGTCGCCAGGCCAAGTATCACCAACCCTTAGGGACGGGTACACAAGGTCCAGCAAGCCCAGGGACCAGGCTGTATTTGTCCAGCACCTGCTGTGTCAGGCACTTTGCCTGCATTATCTCACTCACCCTTGCAAAGCCAGTTTTATCTTCTCCGTTTTGTCAAAGAGGAAACTGAGGCTCAGAGAGATTAATGACTTGCCCGAGAGAGAAGCTGGACTCCAAAACCTAGGCTTCGCCACAGAGATACCATCCCACGGCAAGTCCCAAGGTCTGGCGGAAACAGGCTTTTGCTCTTCTCAACCCCAAGAGCAACCCCCAAACCAAGAAGATCCTGGGGTGGTGGAAAGACCACGAGCCCAGAATAACGGGATCTCAACAAAGCTCTGCAGCTCACTGACTCTCCAGGAGTCATGTCACTGTTCTGGGCCTCAATTTCCATTTTTGCAAAGTGAGGTGAAAAGAACTCTCGTCTCACAAGGTGGTTATGTAGACTGAAATGACGCTTCGAAAACCACGAAGCACTGCACTCAACGAAAAGCACTGTTTGTCCCTGTTACCAGTGGAGACTCCAGAATTTAAATCTCAGGTTTACTTTATTTTTATTTCTAAGGCACTTCTCTCCAGAAAGCTGAAGGTACCAGACCATTAACCTCTGAACAGCAATCATTTCCCATAAACAGCCCTATAAACACCTTCACTGGGGCTTCCTTAACGTGTAATAACCCTGTGGCTGCGGCGCTGGCCTCCCTTTCTTTCTCCAGGAGAAAGGTAATGTCAAGAGTCTTCAAGGCTATGATGGGAGGTTAGGAAGCTATGAGAAATCAGGAATCTCTTACGAAGAAGACATCATTAGATGACATCTGTGTCCCATTAATTCCTAGAAAAATAGGCACCCCGGGCTTCCCTGGTGGCGCAGTGGTTGAGAATCCGCCTGTCAATGCAGGGGACACGGGTTCGAGCCCTGGTCCGGGAAGATCCCACATGCCGCGGAGCAGCTAGGCCCGTGAGCCACAACTACTGATACTGCGCGTCTGGAGCCTGTGCTCCGCAACAAGAGAGGCCGCGATAGAGAGAGGCCCGCGCACCGTGATGAAGAATGGCCCCCGCTTGCCACAACTAGAGAAAGCCCTCGCACAGAAACGAAGACCCAACAAAGCCAAAAATAAATTAATTAATTAATTAATTAATTTTAAAAAAAACCCAAGCATTTGAAGCCCTTTTTGAAAAAAAAAAGAAAAATAGGCACCCCAATTCATGCTCTATCCTCAAGGATTCTACATGGAGAACTCAGCTGAGATTACTGGGTGCACGAGAACAGGCACACTCACAAACAACCAGCACAACCAGCATTTTTTAAGCCGCTCACACCCACTACCCTAAGGGGTTTGGGGAGAGCAATACACAATGAAAAGCAGGAATAAAACAAAGTTCTTGTCCCAAACAGGCAGACATCTCCACACCCCATCTTCCCAGAGAAAGAGACACACAGATGGACCACCAGCACTCCCTGTACACACTCCCAACACCCCGGGGAAGGCTGTCTGACAGGGGTTTTCATTCAGTGACTGTGGCCTCATTACTCAGCTAAGGCTTCCTGCATTCCTTCCCCTTCACCCCCAGCTCCTCTCTTGAACACAAGCTCCCATTCCTCCCCCTACTCCACACCACCTCGGGGGCTGGAAACCAGCCCAAACGGCAGCCCAAAAGGCAGCCCTCACCAGGCACAGCAACAACCCAGCAAGCTTCGAGGGCTCCTCTCTCCCACCTTCAAACCCAAGCACTGTCCTGAACTTGGCCTGAGTCCCGCTCTGCCGTATGAGCCTGGTCCAGTCTCTTCTGCTGTCCAGGCTCCATGTCTCTGTCTATGCCGAGGGAGAACCAGACTTTGACCTCTACTGTCCTCTTCACCTTTGTTCTGCTGTTTCAGAGATGCTACAATTCTAACCCCAGCCTTTGGCAAGCCCTTTTCTAAGCAAATCCGCTCCTCCTGGATAACCAGGCAGCCACTTTACACAGTAGGAAATAGCCTTTTCTAATGGAGATCTGGGTACTTCCAAGATCGAGAGGAGGTCAAGGAGGGCAGTCACAGGAAGACAAAATCACTGTGCGAGCAGCAGCCTCCCTTCCACACACAGTAAAGCCACCACTGCAGCATCTTCCTCAGCACAGACAGCCGGAGACGTGGTTGCTGTGTGGCAACGACTGCATCCCCAGTGCCAATGCCCTTCGAAACATCAACATCAAAAGCCAAGCCAACACCCAGGTGTCTGAATGAACTAAGGACACCATCATCACCTCTTCCCTTACCTGTGATTGTCACCAACACCGTCTCTTAGACCAGGAAGGAAAACTGAACAGTCAAGTTTCTGCATCTGCTTGCCAGGTGTTCCCATTTTTCCTCATTTTTCTGCTGCCATGGCAACCAAATGCAACAGGCAAAGCTAGCCCAAGACTGCCAGTCTGGAAAGACAAGGTGCTGGCTGTATCAGCCACAGACAGGAACACATCAGCCTCACAGCCCGGGACTCACAGGACAGACTCCTTCTCCGAGCTCAGAGTTGTAGCGCACCCCCTCTGCCAACCTGGGCTCTTAATCTCTCACTGCGAGCTTTCACCAACTTGAAACTGCAGGAGGAATGGGAGACAGCCATCTCTAGCAGCAGGAGATACCCCACCCCCAGGCATAATCAGCATATGCCTTGGAGAGTCTTGCCCTGCAACCTGCAGAGTGAACCCCCAAAGAGGTCAAAGGTCAGGAAGGTAAGTCTAACCTTCAGCAAGATAGTATCTTTTAAAGTCTTATCCTCCAAACACCACTCATGAAATTCTAAGCAATTCCAGCTGTGGTTTTTTTCTAAGCAGTCCAATAAGAAAACGAAGGGCTGCTCAGACCTCAATGGAAGGAACAAGCTAAACTTCCTAGGTTGCCCAGGAAAGAAAGACAGGCCAGGCAAGGGTCCTCTCCCCTGGTTAGGAAACTCCAAGGTGATCTTGGGGGCCTTACAGCTGGCTTCTGAGCAGAGCAGGCTTCTGAACTTCCAGAGCGCATACTCTCAACCAGGCCCCACCTCGTCATCAAATGGTTAACAGAGCCTGGGGATCAGTGTACACAGCCTGCTTCCAGCCTCACGGCTCCGGAATGCTTCTCTCCTCTTCCCCAAGAGCTGCAGAGGCTCTGTCAGTGGCTTCCTGGGCATCCCAGCACCGAGGAGTAAATGCTCCTGCGCACGGCACCAACCACCAAAACCACAGCCTGGGAGTTCTCTGTGCCAAGGCTTCCGCCTTTATGAGGGCCCCTGGGTGTGGTCCTTTAAGCCACAAGCTCCCAATTCAAGAAAATCACTGAGAATCAGGAAAGAGGCCTTCAGAAGAGACCAAATGATCCAATCACTGTAACTGAAGCTCTGTAAAAAGGCTCGAGGATGTTTTCTGGAGAAGAGACTACCGGGGAAGCTGGCTCCTTTCAAGCAAGCATGAAGTTATTAGATCAAATTTCATTACTGCAAATACAATTACAATTAAAATTTCTAAGTAGCAGTAGCCTACTCAGTCAACACATTAACGCCTAAGTACAGCCAAGGAAGGGGAATGTCTCCTGAAGACCACTGAAATGAGAGGCAGTAGGTGTCGTAGTTAGAGGCACAGCATCTGCAGCCAGACTACTTGGTTTCAAATCCTAACTCTGCCACTTATTAGCTGTGTGACTTCTGGCAAGACTCTTAACCTCTCTGTGCCTCAGTAGCCATGATAATAACATTATCTTCCTCAAAGGACTGTTGTGGAAATTAATATATGGAAAGCACTTAGAAAAGTACCTGACAATAAATCATAAGGACTCTAAGTATTAGCTATACAAATAATAATAATATCAATATTATTATTAGTGGAAAAAGCCAACTCTTATTCTAAGAAGTAGATTACTTCATTTAATGTTAAAGATGAAATTCTAGATCTTGAAACAAGGGATGATAGAAAATCTCCTTCCTAGAAAATTAGAGACTGAGCTGAAATTTGCCTGCCTTTTACGTTTACTCATTGATCTGATGCCTGCCTTTGGCAGCCACACGATAAACATACCCCACTTCCACCTGCCAGCCCTTCTTGAAGACTTACAGCACATCCTCCTTCATCTTCTCTCCTAAAGACTAAACATGATCGGCCATAGGACAGGGTTTCCAGACCCCTTTTCATAAGGGGATTCCCCTCCTCAGGGATATCTCAATTGCTCAACATCCCTCTTGAAACTTAGTACCCAGATCAGAGCGTCTGGGGCTTGGCATGTCCCTGGGGCTCCATAAACTCAGAATGAATTAATGAAGTAGTCCACAAACACCATGGTATACCAGAACTATTCTCCCCCTTTCTCTACACATTATATTTTTATTAATGCAGCCTGGGCTTATATCAGGTCTTCCAAGAGGGATTTCCACATGCCCGTTGGCTTGGGTATACAGGGGTCTCCCCTGGGGGTCAAGGCTGCAGGACCTGTTGACTGATACCCACCCGCCTTGGGGGTTCTAACAAAGAACTCAGTAGCATAACAGAAAAGGTGAAATGAAAAAACAAATGCTAGTCATGCAACGAAAGATGCTCGTCAGCGACAGTCTCAAAAGGTCCTGCTTCCCTTAATAAATCTGCACTGTGGGTTATTAAGTGTAGTCATTAGTGCTGACCAACAAATATTTCTGATTTCCTCTCCAGATGCCTGGTAGAAAAGCACTTCCCTGCCCCCTTGGAGTTAGGAGTGGTCATGTGACTCGTTTTAGCCAATGAGATGTGAGTGAAAGAGCCGGTGTACAATTCACCAAGTTTCCCTTTTCTGGCCTTTGGCAATCATGGAAGCACAGAGATGCAGGTCCTTCAGTAAAGGTGACAGAGCTGAACCCCTCAGGGGACCTATGATGGACACATGGGGCAAAACTGAGAACCTTAATTGTTCTAAGTCACTGAGATTTTATTTGTCGTTGTTATTACCAGAGCAGACCCTAGACTATCCTGACTGAACCTGTATTACTGAAACAGAAACTAGAACATTCAGAGTTTATGTCCTCTGGATCCACCAGATCACAGCTTTCACATTATTTCTCTTCTCCATGCTTCTAATCAGTAAGATGGGAAACAATCTTTTGGTGGGCATGCACCTGGTACACCAAACAGCTCAGGTGAGCCCCACCTGCCAGCAGTGCGGGAGATGGGTTATCTGTTCACATCAGTAATGCTCTAAAGGAAGTCACCATGGAGAATGTTTTTTTTCTTCTCACAGGATAAGGAATCCCAAGATTATCTGACTAAAATCCATCTGAGATTGCCACTGTAGCCCAAAGAATGATGGGTTATCTGGAGGAGACTTAAGGATACATAGAAGAATCTGGGAGTAATTCAGGAGGGATGGGAACAGCAGGTTGTTTAAATCAGTGGTTCTCAAACTCTTACCAGAATCAGAATCACCTGAAGGCTTGTTAAAACAGTTTATGGGGGTCCTACCTCCAGAATCTCTGATTCAGTAGGTCTGGGGTGGGGCTTGAGAACTGCATCCCTAACAAGTTCCCAGGGGATGCTGGTTCAGAGACCACACTTTGAGAACCACCGCTCTAGAAGTGGTGAAACCGAGGCAGAGGCTCTGGCGAGAGGAGTCAATGTGACCGTAACAGACTTTTGGAGAAGGAAAAGAAAAGAGCCAGTTTTCCTTTTTCTACCCAACACATTAATCTGAGAGCTGATATAAAGACGAAAAAGGTCATCTCAGCCTTTTTTTTCTCACCACATAACACACTACACAACAAAATTAAGCTCCTCTAAAGGGAACAAAGTGGAAATCATACTCCTTAGCACAGTTTTTAAAAATGGTTATTGGGAAGGCAAATCATGCCTCACTCACCCTCCGGAGCTCCCCCAGGATTTACCTGGAGGAAAAGCCAAGTCTATTTGGAGAGAGGAAGCAATTTGGATAATTGGCTGCAACCTCCCTCTCCAACCTTATCTCTCCTTCACAAACCTCCATTACATGTCAGTCTTCTGGAAGGCTGCCTATCTCCACTTTATTGAGTTGTTTTTCTGGGGTTTTATCTTGCTCCTTCATCTGGTACATAGTCCTCTGCCTTTTCATTTTATCTATCTTTCTGTGAATGTGGTTCTCATTCCACAGGCTGCAGGATTGTAGTTCTTCTTGCTTCCGCTGTCTGCCCTCTGGTGGATGTATAGGGTAATGCCTTATTTCTGCTAGTGTTGGAGGGTCTCCTGCAGAGGCGGGAGGCAGCTGTGGCTCACCATGGGGACAAGGACACTAGCGGCAGAAGTTCTGGGAAGTGGCATGTCAGTCTTCTTGCCAAGGCTGGTCACACTTCCCTCAGCTGTGAATGACCCTCACACTCGTGCACACTTATCTTCTCTTATCTAAATCTTACCCCTTCCTCCAGTTTAGGGCCAGACACTTCAAGAAAGTCTTCCCTCTCTTTCGTCCCCATCACAGCCAATCAATCACCAAGTCCTGTCAATTTTACCTCCCAAGTATCTCCAGAATCCACTTTGTGCTCTTTGTTTTTCATTCTAACTCAACTAGTATAGATTCCCCATGCTCTCCCCTCTCCGTCTTTGCACAAGTTGTTCACCTTGACTGGACAGGTCTCAATTTAAACAACATCCTTTCCCAGCATGGAGAGGCCTTCCACAATCCCTGAGCCAGGTTAGAACTCTCTTTTATCAACTCCCATTGAACCCTATGTTCCCTCTATCCTGAACATTTATCACATTTGTGATATCTTGTTTAATTATCTTCCCTGCTCAACCGTAAGCTCTTCACAGACAGGACCACATTTGTCTTGTTTGCTGCTATAACTGCAGAGTCTGGCATAGCCCCTGACACATGTAGGCACTGACTAAGTATTCAATGAATAAGTGCAGCAATTACCACATCAGTTCATAGGAATCATCCCTTCCTCTCAACGCCTAAAGCACATTCTGTCTGCTTCAAGGAATGTCTGGCCATATAGTTGTTCCCATCATCTGAAATGAGCAAGCACCCCTTACGACATTCAGGAAACGGGATCTAGAGGGAAAAAGTGACCCTTGAAAAGAAGGAATATCTTTTCCTTGGAAACTGGATGGAATTGAGATTAGCTGCAGAGATATTTTGGTAGGATAAAGAGGCTACCTTCTCAGAAGTAAGTGGTCAAGGGATAAAGTCTTCTGTTAACAATGAGAAAAAAGATGTGTGTGACAGAGGTGTTTAGTGATGGAAAGTGTGCATTTCTCCAGAAGCTCTTATTAAAGTTGGTAACTTCTCAAGCTAAATGTTCTGATGGATTCTACATCCAGACCTTTAATAATGACAGGCGCCCATGTCTCCTGGATGCTTAAGGAGAGGGGCTGAACTCAATAACCTCCCAAGAGCTTCTAACCTTCAGGATTCTATAAACAAACTCATTCCAACCTGGAATTCGGAGAATCCACATTCTGGCTTTGTCTTTACACAGCAGGTCTTTTTCAATGTAGGAGACAAGACAATCTTTACCTTGCATCCCCTCTTTCTCTAATAGTATTAATACTTTCAAAGTCAAACACCCCCCAACCCCCCACAAGCCCCACAGTCTGGCTGTCATGTCCTGTGGGCCACGAGCACCAAAATAACTGAGCAAACAGCTTCTGACTAGGGCAAGGGTTAGACCTGACCAAAAAGAGATCAGGTTGGGATGGCATCCTGGCTTTTCTACTTCTAGCCAGGCAACTTTGGGCAAGTGACGTGACTTCTTTGGGTCTTAGTATCTTCGTCTCTAAGATGGTGATGATGGTCTACTTCTCAGGATTATTGTATTAAATGAGATATGCATATAAAAATCCCCAGCACAGAGTAAACATGCAAGGAATGTCAGTATGATCATAATTACAGATTTCTAGTTTTAAAAGTTCTGTTGGATAATGATTCTAAGTTGAAAACACTATTGAGATGAAATAATATGTTCGGAATTTGCTTCAAAATAATCCAGGGGTGAGGGGGAGGGTACAGATAAAATAAAATCAGCCATGTTTTGGAAACTGTTGAAGATGGGTAATGAATATATCGGATTTATTACTGTATCTCTCTACTTTTGTGTATGTTTGAAATTTTCTGTGTTAGTTTAAAAGTTTAAGTACTGAGAAAGGGGAATGCTGTAAAAATATAAATACTGATAATTTAAGATTATATTTGAACATATCTAGGTGATTGAACAGAAGAAAAATGATTTGAAGGGGGAAAAAAAAACGCTTGGGAATTCCCTGGCGGTCCAGTGGCTAGGACTCCGCATTTTCACTGCCGAGGGATTGGGTTCAATCCCTGGTCATGGAACTAAGATCCCACAAGCCGTGTATTGTGGCCAAAAAAAAATTATATATATATATATATATATATATATATATATATATATATATATATACACATACACACACACACATTATACATATATTATATGTATGTGTGTGTATATTTTTTTTTAAAGAAAAAAAAGAAAAATGCTTAAAGCCAACGTCTCTATTAGTTTCTCAGACAGAATTGTTTTCTTCAAACAGAGCTATCTCAAATGATCAGAAGGGAACACAGACACTTGCACACATTTCTCTGCCTTCATTTTTGGGAGGACACCTCCCCAAAATGTATGCGTGGGCTGTACATGCATTTTTAAGCAGACAAGCCCTGGGTGGTATAAACTACCTCTGAGCACCCCAGAGGCCCTGGTGAAATGGGACTGAGGGGCAAGACGGTGCCCGTGTTAGGGAAAGCAAGCAGAAAGGACTCAAAATGTTCAGGGACAATGGGGGCCACCAGCCCTCCTCTCTTCTAAGCCCTGGCTTTGGGCTCCTATATGAGGCCTCCTCAGGAGGTTGGTTCAGCCGGACCTGAGGCTGATTTAAGGTACTCTCACAACAGGTGAGTGGGTCCTCTCAGAGCACAGCTAGTGTGTTAGGTGACGCTTGAGGGGAAAGGGATCATTCAGGGAAAGGGAGCTATGAAGAGGGTCTGACAATAACCATCACAGCACATCCCCATATCATCTCCCCGCTTCCACATCTACCCGCTGAAAGAAGTCTAGAGACTGACAAACAAAATTCTCGAGTTTCACCTTGAATCAAACAATCCACGTCAAGCCCCTACGTCTGAGAGAGAAAACAGTCCAACAAGCTTTGTTTTAAGCAAATGCCTTTAAGCTCCCAAGCTGTGCCTGGAAAAGGAGAATATACAAATGTACTTACTCTTCTTGAAGAATAAATTCGCTATTTTCTGGAGAAAACTGCCCACTCACAGGATGTCTGAAGGCTGTGGTCTGCTGGTTATGGCTAAAGAGAAAGAGAGATAATGAATGAGAAATCCTGTGAATGGAAAGGCTCACAGACACAACAATAGGTCATTAATGTCTGAGGACCCCTGGTCAACACAGCCTCCTCCCAGGGTAAGACCACTCCAGAAGCCAGCTTCAGTGAAAAACCAAAAACTTCCAGCTCAGGCGCCAAAGCTCACCTAAGACGTGGGGATTTCAATTCTAGGCAAGTCTTGCCTCCAAGACAGCACTGTATCTTAGAGAGACAGTCCATGAAGGGCTAACTCCAAGAAACTGACTCACTCAGCGCAAGTTACTTTAAGATGGCACGAGCTGAAAACAAGAATGAACGAAAGCAGATGGCACTTTCAACAGCTTCCAAAACCCATGAACCAGGAAAAGAATCCTAAGAATTAACATCCACCCAGAAAAATCTATCTTCTTAAAATTCTTCTCCCTACTACAAAATGTCTTCGCTTCAGTGATGGGATATAAATGTATGGGCATGTCTCTGCAACATGACCTGTACAATTTCAACACTGTGGAGTTTCTATCACCCTTTTGAAGTGAGAAGGGATCAGCTTCCACGCCGAGTTGACAGACACAACCGAAGTGTGTAGGTGTTTTGTGTATTCATAAAGGCTGCCTGGTTCTTTGAAAGGAAGGAGGAGTTGGGTCTAGAGGCTGCTGCTCTGATCCACACGAATAAACTAATCTAACCTCCTTTTTCTATTCTTTAAAGAATATGATTTATGTTAAAATGTTTTTCTCAATCGCAAAATCATAGTTGTTTTAGAAATTTTAGAAAATATAGAAAGAAAAAAGGTCACCCATGATCTCACCACCTAGAGATATACCTGGGTTTCTTCTCTTTCCTAGCTTTCTTTTTTTTATCATTTTATTTTAAAAAATATGATTTTACTGTATTTAGAAATCTGTATCCTGCTTTTTTCACATCCAATTAACATAGACAATTTCCTATGTCATTAAGATGTCTTCATTTGAAATAGGTGAATAATAAATAGTCTTATCATATAGATGTAAAATTTTTACTGGCCATCTGTGTGCCAGGTACTGCCTGAGGTGCTAGAGATACAGAGTGAACAAAAAAGTCCTTACCCCACAGTGCTTACCTTCTAGAAAGATTTACATTCTTCTAATGCTGGACATTTTAGGTGCTTCCCCTACCCCACCCCCACTATTATAGTCAATATATCTTTGCATTTATGGGCTTTTTCTGCAATTCAAATTATTTCCTTGGGTTAAAGTCCCAGAAGTAACATTACTAAATCAAAGGGCATGGTCATTTTTTAAGGCTCCTTATACAGACGGTTAAAATGCTTTTTCTCGTCAGAGTCAACATATCATCTCAGTTCGATAGTGTTAAGATATCAGCCCCATCCCCAAACTGAGCCCTGACTCACCCCAGAGATTAGTAGGTTTAAATGAGCATAGCATAAAGGTTAAAAAAACAAACAAAAAAACCTCTAAGCCTACAAAGTTTGCCTTACTCTGCCCTGGAGCTGTCAGAGCGTCCTGCGTCTGGTGGCTGGGTAAAGCTGGCACTGAGATCTGAGCAGCCTGAATCCTACTAAGCCCTAGGTGAAATAGGCAGAGCTATCAGGCCAGTCTGCTCCCTGGCCCTGCAACTGCACACCACCCCTAGCACCCCCGCAACCCTCCCAACCACTGCCGGCCTCCGAATTCCCAGCTTCTGGCTCCAGGCAAAGCCCTTGGAATCCTATGACCTCATCTGGCAGGCAGCAGACTGTTCTTCCCAAAAAAAATAGAGTTGAGGAATGAGCGTCTGGATAAGGATGAGAAGCAGGCCCCCATACACCAATTTCAGAAATCCTTGCATTGTGTTCATGGGTTAGGCTTTATTTGCACCCAGTTTCTTTTCGCCATCTCCATTCACCAGGGAATTTGAAAACATTCTACCTAAGCCTGCCTCATTTCTACCTAGAGGAAAAAAAAAAATGCTCTGATCATAATGGGAATAACAATAATTCCTAACCACGATTACCTCTACAAAGCCTTTTCTTACACATCTTAACTATTAACACCGTCGACCCCTGTTTTATGAATGAGGAAATGGCTCAGAGAGGTTAAGAGACTTGCTCTAGATAACTTTGTCAATAAGTGATAAGACTGGGCCATGAATCCAGGTCTTCAATTTCTAAATTCGATGCTCTTTGCATGCTAACCTGCTGTCCCCTTCCCTTAGGAGTCTGTGGGGCTGGCAGCTTCCTGGTCAAGATCAGAAGTCCCTAAAGTCAAGGCATCTGAAAAACAGCAGCATCTACTGCTACCTCCTCTCCCTCCCCTTATGCCCAGGGCCAAACTTCTGAATGACACCACCTGTGTGGCACTCAGTAGCCCCCAAACAGCCTTTGGTCCTATGCCAAGGTCAGCCTGGTGAATCTCTGGTAGGTGTGAGCAAAGAGCAAACCTTCTATGTGCTTGGAGCAGCAGCCGGCATCCAGCAATGCCTTCATACACACTGTACAACCTGAATAGCAACTCCTGGGCTCCCCACACCCAACTTGTACCAGCTTAAATAAGCCCAGGGTCTTGGGTAAATGAACCCTGAGCTGGAAGGTGTAGGCACTGTGATGATTTTCACATTCTAACATTAGAAGAAAGATAGTTTTTTTAAGTGGACAAAAATATAGCTGTCATTTGATCAGACCTAGAGGCAGCTCCTCAGCCTTCCTTCCCTAATATGGACGCTGCCCTTTTTGCTAAAAACAATTATCAACCACAGCACCATCACCACCATTTCCTGCATTTACATGAAGTTTTAAGTGTGGTCACATTCATTATTGTATTTGACCCTCCCAAGTACCCACTGAGGTAGGCAGCACAGATATTTTTATTCCTATATTATGCAAAAATAAATGAAGATGTGGGTCACGGGATGTTATTGGAAGACTAAATTTAAAAAAAGGACTCAATACATTGAGAAAAGAGATGAATCAAAGCAATGCCTCCTGGGGGACTTCCCTGGTGGTCCAGTGGCTAAGACTTCGAGCTCCCAATGCAGAGGGGCCCAGGTTCGATCTATGGTCAGGGAACTAGATCCCACATGACACAATTAAGAGTTTGCATGCTGCAGCTAAAGATCCCACGTGCCGCAACGAAGATCCCACGTACAGCAATGAAGACCCGATGCAGCCGAATAAATAATTAAATAAAATTTTTAAAAAGTAGTAATGCCTCCTGAATACTGAGGTCTTAAAATTCGATGGTTTCTGATCAAACTCGCCCAGCTTGCTAATGGCAGAGCTTCTGGTTCAGCACTTTTTGGCAAAGGAAGAAGAGTTAGGTCCTTGGACTATTTCATTCAATCTGCCTAAACACCCAGCAGGGCAGGCTGTGTTTCGTTACATCAAGCCACAGGTGAGGAAAGGCCCAGAAAGGGGAAATGACATGCCCACAACAGTCAACTCCTGTGCTCCTGCACCCACCACCTTTCTGATCTCTTTCTACCACTCCAGGCTCACCTTCACCAAATGGAGGTTGCCTATGGAACGCTAGATTCCCCCACCCATTGGGAGATTGCAAAGTCCTCTGACTTTTCCTGCTGTCCTTAACTCCTCAGCCCAAAAGCCCCCAGCCTGCCCCATTTCCTGACTTTTGATTTTCTAAAACCCATGAAGAATCTCATGTCCTATGACCCTATCTTAAGATGAAGTTAGCAGGCACAGACAAATCCCCTGAAATACCTGTTCTTAAACCTGAATTGCCACCTTGCTCCCTGACAGTGATGTAGGTGACCCGGCCGGGAGCCAGGTGGCTGGTTTCAGTGGAGCACAGAAACTCTCTCTCCTCCATACAAGGGCTTCTGTTGCATTTCAGACTACTGAGACAGTAACTCGGCAAATGAGGTAGAGCAGAACCTAGCCTTTATTTTCAGATCCCACTCTTCCTCCCAGGAGCAGCCCTCCAGGTTGGAGGGCAGCCAGTCTCACCTGTGAGAGGACCAGGGAGCACGGGTAGAAGATGGCAGGGAAGGACAAGCCCCATAAAGGCGGGCCATGGGTAACCATCCACGTAAACAAGCACGTCTTCACAAGCCCTGGGCTGGAAGGACTTGGGTTAGGCCCTCAAGAAGTATGACAGCCAACACAGGAGACTTGGTAAGAGAACAGAGTGAGGGCCAGGGAGAACCGGAGACTGATTTGAGCTCACTAGAAGGAAGAACCCACCTACAGCCACAGACAGGGCTAGTCAAAATGTAAATGAGTCCTACAGTTTCTTGCAACATTTTTGCAAGATTAATTCTTCCATTCATACAGATTTTGACTATAACGTGAACAGTGACTCTGGATGGTTAAACATAAAGGTTCCAATTTACTTAGCACAGCCACTGTTTCTGGCATGGCAAGAAGTTCTGGAGTTATGTGAATGGTGCTCAAGAGTGGAGGTCGGAGCAGCCTGGTAAATCTGCTTTTCTGACAGTGGTGGTATTGGTATGCTGAGAGCGTGACAGATCTGCTCTGCCAGCACGAGCTCTTATCTGGCCCCTGTTGTAAAGAGCAGAAGAGACAACTTAAAATGTAAGGAAAGCATCCGGCCTTGAAGCCCACGGGGGGACTCTATCAAGGCTCTCCTCATTGGTATGCTTGGCGGCACCTGCCACTCTGGACCTTCTGGCTCCTCAATACAGCTCTCAGAATGCTGTGAACGAGTCACCCTACAGACATCAAGCCACAGTCAGCACTGCCTCCAGACTTGTTACGGCACTTACTATCTTTGTGCTGAATCCCAGTGTCTCCAGAAAGCCAAGGTTCCAGGTAACCTACTAATCCTCCCAGTTAGGTCCCCGAATTAATAACCCAAAAACACAAGAAATTGCCTCCCCGCCTTCAGCTCCCATGTGGGCTGCAGAGTAAAGAGATAGCGGCCAATAGTCGAAATGGCATCTCTACATTCCCCCAACACTTCTTAAGAAACTTTTGTTTTATTTTACTTAACACTTTTACAAAATTGCTCATTTAGTAAAAAGTGTCACCGCTATTCGTGTGGCATTCCTAAGGGGGCTGAGGACGTTACTGAAGTGGTCTTTGGAGCTTGCACTATTTGAAAATGTCAAGCAGCTCGCTGCACACTGGCATGACTCTGACAGGTCCTCCTTCCAGAAGCATGGGAATCAGACCTTGGCGAGACAACATATGGTCCCCATCCTCTCTCCAGGTGAGTGCCATCAACACAGTATTAACCAGCCTCCTTCAATATCCACCCTCGGCAACAAGTCAGCCCAGAGTCCTGGGGTCAGAAGACCTGGGTTCAAACCAGAACAAGCCACCTCAGGTCTCTGAGCCTCATTTCATCCATTTGCAAATAGGAAATAATAATAATATCCTTCCAAACGGTTGTTGTGAGGATATATGAAAGGGCATCACACAACGCCTAGCATACAGAAGGTACTCAATTCATGTTTGTTGAACCTGGCTGTGTCTTTTTTGTTTGTTTGTTTTTTGGTTGTGTTTGGTCTTCGTTGCTGCATACAGGCTTTCTCTAGTTGCAGTGAGCGGGGGCTACTCTTCGTTGCGGTACGCGGGCTCTAGGTGCGCAGGCTTCAGTAGTTGTGGCTCGAGGGCTCTAGAGCGCAGGCTCAGTAGTTGTGGCACACGGGCTTAGCTGATCCGTGGCATGTAGGATCTTCCCGGACCAGGGATCGAACCCGTGTCCCCTGCATTGGCAGGCGGATTCTTAACCACTGCGCCACCAGGGAAGTCCCCTGGCTGTGTCTCGACAATGGCAATGACTAACAGGCATCTAAATTTTAACAGGGCAAAAATAGAATGAATCTCCTCCCCTCACTCCCACCAAATCCAATACTCCTCCTCCAGGTTTCCCTATGTCCGTTATCAGCATCGCTATCCAACAACCTAGGAGTCATCCTCCACTCCTTTACCTTAACCGCTACACATCATATGTTCACAAGTCCTGTTGCCTCCATCTAAAAAACATACTCTGAACTCATACGCTTCTTTTCATGTCTACAGCCAGCACACTAGTCATCGCAACAGCCACCTAACTGCTCTCCTGCTTCCACCCTGGCCTCTGTACCACCCACCCTACTCATCAAAAGCCTGACGGATCTTTTAAAATGTCAGTTAGATCACACACACTCCTCCTTTCAACCCTACAACAGCTCCACATCACACATAGAGTAAAATTCAAGCTCCTTACCTTGGCTTACAAGATCCTAGATGATCTGACCCCTGCCTAGCTCCGTCCTCTTCTTGCACCACTCTCCTCCATCCCCATCCTGCTCTGGCCACATCGGTCTCCTTTCTGCTCCCTGAATACCAAGCTCTCTCTTACTTAACAACCTTTGTACTGAATGCTCTTCCCCTTACTTTCTAACTGGTTCCTTGTCATTCAGACCTCAGCAGAATTATCATCTCAGAGCCCTTCCCAACCACCCACTGAAGTAGGCTCCCAGTCACTTCATATCACATCACCCTATTTTAATTGTTACTGTTATTTTTCTTACTTATGTCTGTGTTTGCTGATCATCAGTAACCCAAACTAACAGTGTATTCCAGGAGAGCAAGGACCTTGCCTGTCTTTTTACTGCTATTATCAGCTTGTAACAGAGTCTGGCTCTGTGATATGTGCTGAATGAATGAATGAGAAATAATGATGAAGGAGACTCCTACTTTAAAGCGAGGCCATGCCTCCAAATAGGCTAGCTAACCCTACTGAAGTCTGGACTTGGATCACAGACAGACAAAAACAAGGGTCATAAGCCATCAAAAGGCAGTGGCTTCTGCTCTTACCACCTGAGGAAGGAAGCATCAGACACCAACATAGTACGAATGCTTAATCCTTGGCTCTCTCCCAACTGTGTTACAATATAATTTGGAGAAATTAACCCTCCCCTGCAACTCCCCTCCCCCTCACTGCTGCAAAGGAGAGGTAGTACACTTGGCAGAGAGAATCAAAGAATGGAATGCAAACACCCTAGAGGCAATTACTGAGTGATTAAAAACACACAGGAGGATAATACAAACATCACCTGTATCTCCTTTTTGTGAACTTGGAGCGTATTTGGTGTGAAACCTACAATTTGGTGACTGGCTATATGCTCTCACATTGCTCTCTACTGTTTCATGTGTGTTTGCTCTCCTCCCCCTCTCCCCCTACCTCCAGTAAGATCCTAAGGTCCCACAGGGCTGGGGGCAGTCATTCACTGATTTCTCATGTATGTCCTGCAGCACAGAACAGCAATACCATGGAGCAGGCACTTGAAGTCCTTTATCTGAACAGCCTGAGCACAAACACACGCCACCTTCAGGGAGAGGCTGTGCAGAACCGCTCTCATTTTCTGGTTTCAGCAGCCCAAGGATCACACATGCCCCAGAGAGAGTTGGGGAGGCAGAGGCCCCCAGGCCCTGATAAAGGATCCTACACCCAGGCTAGGAGACTCCATCAGCCCTGGGGAGCACGGTGCAGACCAAGGAAGGGCCTTCCCCACTTCCACACTGTCCACAGTTGACTCACTCAACTAGGCAAAGACACTGAAATGCAGCCAAACCTCAGACCCACCACCCAGAGGGGCAGTCAGTACCTGTTCTCCTTGCCCAAAGGTGCCAAAAGGGGATGAGCCTGGCACAGACAGAGCTGGGCTCAAGGGAGTCACAGAATTAACTGAGTTAACTGGAGGCTCTCACATCTTGCAAGAGGGAGGTCTCTCCTTTCCAAACACTGAATTTAACAGACCGAAATCTTCCATCATGATCTGAAAAAATCTATGTTTCATTAGGCTCTCCACTCAGTGGCCAGCTCATTTCATAAATTACCTCTTCTGACCCAGTAACCCACACTGCAAGCCTCTCTTCTCCCCAAGCCCCAACATGGGGCTCCAATACTTAGGATTGATGGTTAATAGGAAGTTTTAATTGTGGCTCCACAGGACTTCAATAACCATGAAAAGACTAAAGCCAAACTCCTGACTGAATGAGGAAATCAAACCCAGATAGCCTCCCCTCCCCTAACTCTTTTTTTAAAGGAAGTTGGCAGAGAAGCAATGTAATAGGAGCCGAGGTACCAGCTCTGTTACTACCAACTAGTTTCACACCCCTGAGCAAATACACAACCTCTCTGGCCCTTAGTTTCCTCGTCTGTCCAATGAGGGGCTTAGACTCTCCATCAAGGCCACACGCAGGCTTCAAAGCATGAAGCCCAGGCTATTCAGTCATACAGGCTGCATGCAGTTCAAACCCCAGCTCTGCCGCACGCTGGTGGTACCCGACCTTGAAAGAGTTAATGACCTTTCTGAGTGTTGGTTTCCTTATCTGTAAAAAGAGGAGACAATTCCAACCCTGCAAGATTGTTATAAAGAGTACCGATAATGTGCCTGGCCTATGGCAGACACTCAACCTTCAGTGTCTGTTATATTTTTCTTTTGCTAGCTCTAAAACTCCACTCTAATAGAGTTGTTTTGTCTTTTTCTATGTTGCAAACTCCCATATTATTAGCCTGGCTCAAGAACACATTTTCTTCCCTTTGAGTTAAGGCAAAACACCCAGCCTCTTGTTTAAACTTAGAACTCGCCTGCCAGGCAAAGTAGTTTCAGATCAATAAGCACCTTCCTTCAGCCACGCTTCTGTCCCTCACTGGGTCGAGTCCCATGGTTCAGAAAGTGCAGCCCAAGAAAAAACAGCCTTCCCAGCAGGCTGTGCTGAGCCAGGGACACACACTCTACAGAAGTTTTAAAACTTCATGGTAACATTTTCGACCTCAGAGAACACCCAGTTTTATGCTTCTCTTTAATGCTCTTCAATAAGTCAGGTTCCTCAAGTGTAAAATGAGAAGGCTAGACCAGGTGATGTTCTAGGGATCTTCCAGCTGTAACATCTTGAGACACTGAGGTTCATCTCAGACTACTGCTGGAGCCACAGACTGAAATGTAACAACACTGCACATAATTGAAAACACAAAGGAAGGAGGCAGAACAGCTGTCCTCCCCAGTCTCGCTTGCCAACAGAATATCCTTTGTAATAACATCGGGGAGGTGTAGTTAATGATACTTTTGTCCTGTTTATTCCCAATTAAATTGGGCTCTTCTTTTTTTTAAACTGCAGACGCTCCCAACCAACCCATCAAAAACTCCCTTTCTTTGTCATTACTTGACTTTCATGAATCAGAATACATCACGGCAAACTGAATCCCAGTAATAGTAACCAGTATAGGACTAACCTGCTCTCCAGCTCTGTTCTCGCTGGGAAAGGCGGCAGACACACTCACTCTCTCCTCGAGCTCCATGCTGTGTCTTCCCAGCCCGGGCCTTATGAAAACCCCAGTTCAGGTCAGACTGGGAGGGAGGGTCCGGCCACCTGCAGAGGTGAAGCAGAGGCTCCCAGCCCTCCTGTTCTCTTTCAATTTCGGTTCTGGAGCAGCTGCCTCCCAAGGTGTTACAAATCCAGCAGCCACTTGCTCCTACTCATTCATTCTCCTTTCTCCTCGCCCACCCCTACGCAAAACCTGGCAACTATGCAGGAACACAGTTCCAGCTGTGAGTCACCGCCACGCTGTGGCCAAGTGGAGCACCGGCTGGAGGTAAACACTGAGGCAGGCACTTTGTGTCTCCAGGCCCCAATTCTTCTGTTCTTTGAGACCATGGGGTTGGCTGCCCCTCTTGTAGCAGAATATAAAAAAACACCTCCACTTGTGAGCCCAGGAGTCAGAATGAATTGCTCACTCGGTTCTGCTCTGCCACACTGTGGCTGAAATCAGTCCCAAAGCAGAGAGTCTTTGGTGGAGAAATGAAAGCTCCTCTATCACTATCTCTCATGGTCATGGCCAGGAAGAGGCTGAGCGGTTACAAGCCATCATACTCACTCCCAAATCTATGATTCTTTCATCACTGCTTGGGATGGCTACCAAGAAGGGCAGGGGGTTAGAAAGGCAAACTAAGGTATCAAAGTGCCTTTATCTTCACGGCCTCAGAGCAACACTGTGGCTCTTCACTGCATCTGTGTAGGTCTACAAGTCATGATGCAGGTGACAAGGACTTCTTTTTTCACAGCTATGTTCCAATGCCTACATATGCCTGGCACACAGTAGGTGCTCAATAAATATTTGCTGAATGAAAAAAAAACAGAAAACATAAAACAAAACAACGGGGTTTTGTTCTGAGTCTACTTGGAATGACAGCTTTACTAAAACCTGTATCCATTAACATCATTTTTTCCCTTTTAGAAATTTCCATATCCTTCACAACTCCCACCCCTGCCTGTAAGTAGTATTCTATAAATCTTTAAATGCAGAGATGATTTATTGTGAAACTAAGGAATTTCAAGTATTAGGGCCCCTCACTTTCACAAGCCCCTTCCAAGGCCCTAGAAAGGGGCCTAGCAACGTGTGTACATGCTTTCTACAACTGTATATATTTTAAAGAAGACCTCCCAAATTTTGTAAACATCAAGTCCCACAAAACAGATCTGCCACTGTAGAATGAAAGAATGAAGGACTCGACAAGCCATCCTGACATATCATCCTAACAAGGGCATTTGAATTGACAAAACTTGTTTCAGGGCTTCCCTGGTGGCGCAGTGGTTGAGAGTCCGCCTGCCGATTCAGGGGACACGGGATCGTGCCCCGGTCCGGGAATATCCCACATGCTGCGGGGTGGCTGGGCCCGTGAGCCATGGCCACTGAGCCTGCGCGTCCGGAGCCTGTGCTCCGCAACAGGAGAGGCCACAACAGTGAGAGGCCCACGTATCGCAAAAAAAAAAAAAACTTGTTTCAACCACAGAGAAGTTAGTCTCTCAACTACAGATACACCCTAGTCGATCAACTGTTTGTAACTGTTTGTAAAGTCAACTGTTTGTAAAGGCTGGAGTAGGTTTAAGAGCACAAACTCCATTCATTCAACATTTATTTAGCGCTACTATATGTTCTGCGCTGAGTGTTTTGGCCTAAAACAGTGATTAGAACATAATTACTCCCACTGAACTGGAGCTTACAATCCAAAAGAATAGACTGATATGGTCATAAATAGATACAGTAAGTATTTTATAATATTAAACATAAATAATATAAATATATATAACTGCAGATCAGAGTGAGTACCACAGTGTAAAACTACAGCAAGGCCCACGAACTTGCTATGTGTCAATCTGCTGGGTACAACGACCCTAGAAGGTAAATCGTTTTATCCCCATTTTGCAAACATGAATATTGAAGCCCAAAGGGGTCAAGTGCCACCCCACGGTCACATAACCAGTAGGTGACAAAGTCAGACTTCAAGCCCATATCTGCCTGACTCCAAAGTATGGGCCTGTTCTTAGCAGCTACACTTCAGTCAATGGCCAGTTCCTCCACAGAACCTCCAAAATGTCTGGGGAGACACGCTGGCAGCAGAGGTACAGGAAGCACATCGAGCACCAGCAGAGGCTGGCCAACTTCCAAAGCCCACATTCCTGAGAGTGGAGAAAAGGGAAGTGCTGTGAGCTTATTCACCAGGTATATAGCTATAACTTTGTTCACCAGGCAACACCCTGGCAGGGATCAGTGACAGCTAGCTGGGAGCCCAAAGAGGCCACATGACAGGCTCCCACCCTGTAGTCCTGCCTCCAAACTCCCGCGTCCTTACTGCCAGACTGATCATGATGGAGCACCGCTCTCGTTCCATTATCTCCTGGCACACACCCTCCGTGGCTCCTCACTGCTAAAGCCTCCCTCTCTCTCACCACTTCCCTAGACCCTCAGCTCCTACCAAATTTAAGCGTTTATCAGTACCCAAATCACCCGGTCTATCCCACCCCTGGGCTTTGTCTCCTGCAGTCTTCTTCCCTAACGAATTCTACCCAATCTTCAAGGCCTCTTTTCTTCCCAGTAGTCCTTCCTGATCACTCCAGACCACTCTGCCTTCTTCCTTCCTTGTACTCTCAGCACTGAAGGCTTACACTCTTTATACGGCAATTATGCTTCCCAACAACTCTTTTCATTTTACCCTACAAAAATTAAGTACAGTCGTCCCTTGGCATCTGTGGGGGATTGGTTCTAGGACCCTCCCCAATTCCAAAATCCACAGATGATCGGGTCCCTTATATAAAATGGCATAGCACAGTGAGCCCTCCTTATCTGTGGGTTCTGCGTTTGCGGACACAGAGGGTCAACTGTATTCCGTGTTACAGACAGGTATAAACTAAAAAGCAGAAGGTCCCCTTTTTGCCTTGAATTCAGTGTCAATCTCAGAGGCAACACCTTTACCAGTTTCTTGTGTATTCTTTGTTTTTCGCCTTTATGAAATTTTTATGCATTTAAAATTTATATACACATCTTTTTAGAAAAAAATTTACATAAACAGAATAAAACTGTACACATTTTTCTTTAACTTGCTTTTTACTTTACGTATCTTCGATTCCTCCATATCCACATGCAAGGATGAACATAAGCGGCCCCCTCCGCACACAGCTCCACTAGGACCGCCCCCCCCACCAAACCAGACCAACCCACAGAGAGATGACCCAGGAGCCCATCCCATATGCCAATCTGCCCCAACATATATAAGAGGTTTCAAACTGATTACCTGCAAACCAATTTGCCCCCAGAATTCATTTTATTTGAACCACATAGATTTTTAAAATTGAGCCCAAGTTTAACAACAGGAAATTTTCATACAAAAACCCAGCTCATCTTGGAAAACCAAACACTGTGGCAACAGCAGGCCCCCATGAGAGGTGGGATGCCCCTTCTAGTTCACTGCAGTCCCCACTACTCCCTACTGCTTCCTGATGTTGAGGGTGTACACCTAGTGCTATTTGTCATCACACCTTTATTTCTAATTTCCCTACAGGACAGAAATTTCTTCATACCCATATCTCAACCAGAATTAGGGAAACAAAAGATAAACAGAGAGGACAGAGTATTCCTAAAACAAATTGGAGAGCATACACACAGTCTGGTTTTTTGTTATCTGCTAAGCCTCTATAGACATTTGTGTTTGCAACACCTATCTTGTACCAACACCATTGATTCTAGAGAAGCTCCTCCTTTTACGAAGATCTGTTTTAAAGAATAGAGATTTCTTACATAAGAGTAAGAATGGAAAGATGACGGCAAAAATAGGCCAAAAAATTTCCCTCTCACAAAAAAACTTCGAAGAATCTTCCCAACAATAATGGCAAGTGGACTCGCCTTTAGCCTTCCCTGACTGGTCTCCTGAAAAGGTGAATCCCATGACAGCCAGCAGACTGTTTCTTGCACAGAGTGAAAAATCCAGAGAGGCACTGCTAACAGTCTGACCCTAAAGAATGCAAAAGAAGAGTGGTGTCAGTGGCTGCAGCTCCTTATAGACATCCACAGGGGCCACTGAAGGCAAGCAGGGCCTCCTGCAACAGAACAGCATCCGGCCAGGTTCTGTCTGGAGCAAGATCACAGACCTACCCCAAGCTGAAAAATGCAGTCTCCTGTGGTGTTTAGAGCACAGGCACTGGAGTCCAGCCCACACAGCCGCCTATTTCACAGATAAGGAAACTGCTCCAGAAAGCAACTTCAAAACACTGCCACCATCTTTTAAAAATAATTGCTTCTGGGTTGGGGGGAGGAAAGAAATAGGTGAGGGAGATTAAGAAGTACAAATTTCCACTTGCAAAATGAATGAGTCATGGGTATGAAATGTACAGTGTGGGGAATACAGTCAATAACTAAGCAATTCCTTTATATGGTGACATATCGTAATTACACTTATCATGTTGATCATTTTGAAATGTACAGAAAAAAATAACTATGTTGTGTAACAGGAACTAACGTAGCATTGTAGGTCAATTATACTTCAAAAACAAACAAAAGCAAATATACAAACAAACCTACAGAGAAAGAGATCAGATTTGTGGTTACCAGAGGCGGGGGTGGGAGTGGTAACAGTAAGGTGAGTGAGTTGGGGGAGGGGGAATTGGATGAAGGTAGTCAAAAGTTACTATGAACTTCAGTTATAATATAAATAAGTACTAAAGATGTAACGTACAACATGATAAATATAACTAGCACCGCTATATGTCATATATGAAACTTGTTAAGAGAGTAAATCCTAAGAGTTCTCATTACAAAAATTTTTTTTCTATTTCTCTAATTTGTATCTAGAAGAGATGATGAATGTTCACTAAACTTATTGTGATAATCATTTCATGATGTATGTAAGTCAAATCAGTATGCTGCACACCTTAAAATTATAGAGTTATATGTCAATTATATCTCAATACAACTGGAATATAAATAAATAAAAACTATTGCTTCTGCTAGGAATACACTCAGGAGGAATCTTAACAGGCCCGCAATTACTAGATGATCAGACCTGAATGACACTGCATTACTTGCTCCCAATAATGATACATAAGTATATTTGTTCACTCACGCAACCAATATTTAAGAGCCAACTAGATGCCAATCCTGCAGAGTCTCATACTACATGAGTAATCGAGAAGAGGGAGGGGGTGTGTCACAGCTCAGACTCTATGTCCTGTCAAAGGTGAACAGAAGGACAGTGTTTTTCGGATTTTCAGATTCATGAATGATTGTCTTCTTAGTCAAGAGCTGTAAATTCTCAATCAGTTTATTAAGGCAACTTGAGCCCTTTTATCACCAAGGGTAACCCCTGCTTTCCAGAAATCACTGTATTAAGAATTTTAGAGCTGAAAATGACCCAGAGTTCACTCACCTCATCCAATCTCTTTGTTTTACACATGAGGAAATTGAGGTCAGGGAAGGTTAGAGAATTGCTCAAGGTCCTAGCTATTACTAACCATAAATTAACACTAGGTTCCTGAAAACAAGGATTATGGAAAGAAAAAAAAAAAAAAACCAAAAAACATCATCACCACACTGTTTTAAAATTTATTTCCTGCCTTAAAAAAAATCCATCTTCCAGTGACTAATTTCTGCTAACAAACATGAAAAATATATTTTAGAGAGCTGGGAATCCTCGTGTCCAGTCAAGAGACCTTGCACAGAAATCCAGTGCCGTTGGTCTGGATTTAAGTGGCACATAAAACACATGCAGGGAGAGATGGTCACGTGAAGCCAGAGGCCAAGAGTGAAGCGATGCGTCTACAAGCCAAGAAATGCCAAGAATTGCCAGCAACCACCAGAAGCAAAGAGAGAGGCATGGAATGGATTCTCCCTCAGAGCCTCCAGAAGGAGCCAAGGCTGCAGATGCTGTGATTTCAGACTTCTGGCCTCCAGAACTGTAAGAGGATAACTTTCTGTTGTTTTAAGCCACCAGGTTTATAGTAACTTGTTACGGTAGCTCTAGGAAATAATACAGAACTTGCATTAGTTTAGTGACTTACCACAAACCCAATTAGTATGGAAAAGCTGTCACAAAGCCACTAAGACCTTGGGACTCACTCAATAGTAGTACAGAGACTAAGACAAGGGAGGTAAAAAATGTTCTATTTTTGAGGGCTTCCCTGGTGGCGCAGTGGCTGAGATTCCGCCTGCCGATGCAGGGGACGCGGGTTCGTGCCCCGGTCCGGGAAGATCCCACATGCCGCGGAGCGGCTGGGCCCGTGAGCCATGGCCGCTGAGCCTGCGCGTCCGGAGCCTGTGCTCCGCAACGGGAGAGGCCACAACAGTGAGAGGCCCGCGTACTGCAAAAAAAAAAAAAAAAAGTTCTATTTTTAACTGATCCAAATATTGTGTTCACTTCTGGTAACCACACCTACAGGCCAGAGTGGAAAGCTGGAGCACGTCCAGGAGAGAGAAGCCAGGGCTGTGAAGGGTCAAAGCCACATCACTGAAGGAACTGGAGTTTTATGGCCTGGGAAGACTCAGGGCACATGACCGTTGTCATTGCCTCTGAAAGGCTATCATGAGGAAGAGTAATTTGATTTGTTCCCTGAGGTCCAAGATGGTAGAACTAGGATCAGTGGGTGGAGTCACTGGGAGGCATATTTTTCAAGGAATCAAGTGTCAACAATGTCACAGTCAGAGCGGCCTCTGAACATCAGACTGGCTGGCTGTCTCCTGTGGGTGGATGTTTTCGAGCCCAGAGGCCAAAAAACCCATTGGGCAACATGTTGCTAAGGAAAGAACGTAACCCCCAAGCCTGCAATCTGCCAATAGGACCTTATGTTCCTCTCTAGCTCTGTGAATCCATTAATTCATGAAACACACCATTTAGCCATTATGTGAGTCAAGAGACTTCCGAAATACACGGGTAGGAGGACGAGATTCTGAGCATGAGGAGATACTTTGGTGGGAAAACAAAGAAACAAGGGCCTGTACGGAGCTATGGCTGAGAACCTATGCCCAACTCCCAGGAACCTGGCCACAGGAGCAGGTGGTCAGAGTTCTGTAGTGGAGGCTGGGTTAGGTTCCTTAGCCCCTTCTCACAGGAAGCTTACACTGAGATTGACAATACCTCTGTCAAGCTTTTTCTTTCAGATCCACAGCTTGCATAGTTCAGTGCAGCCAGTATCCATTAACAAACCACTGGGGTCCGTCACCTTTTCCTGAATACCTGCCACTGTGAGTAACTGCCTGAGATGCTTGCATGTATTACCTCTCATGGCCATTTCAACACTGCAAGGTATTATCATCTCAGGCTGAGGTTAAGAGGGGTTAAGTCATTTGTCCAAGGCCACACATTTCAGGATTTAGGATTCCCGCTGGAATCCAGGTCCAGAAGCCAAACTCTTTTCCTGCATCATGATGATGTCTTCTCTGCATCCTACTTCAGGCATTTGATTTGTTCAAGGTAAACAACAATACCACGCAAGGGGGAAGCAAGCAGGCAGCTTTCCCTCTCTGGGCCTCAGGCCTCTCGTCTGTAAAATGGGAAAAGGTTGGAAATGATGAGGAGAAGAAGCCCTTCCAGCTCTTGACACCTGATGCAGCTCGACTAGATTCCTTTACCCCATGTCCCCTTCCAGGCTGCGAAAGTGGTGACAGGCAAGGCGGTTAATCTCTGGTACTCACAACAAGGGGGACATGGCTAGCAATGTTGTTTTGCGTGCTGCCTGGAGGCCAGGGCAGTGATGGAAGGAGGAAACCAAGAACAGGCCCAGAGTCAGCTGTATGAGCTCATGCGCAGGTGTGCAGTGAAGAATGGCCCACATAAATCTTGACATTTAGCACTTCATTCCATAAACCAGGGCTGTCCTGTAAAGAGTATCAGCACACAAATCTGAGGGCTACCTGTGCCAGGACCCAGGGGATGTCCATGAGGAATTAAAGCCCAGGGTCTTTGTTTGGAAGTTGTTGGTGCGGGGGTGAGAGGTAAAGTAGTCCAGCCACATTCCAGGGGGAGGGGCCTCCTGCAGCTGCTCTGCACAGCACAGCCTCCATGGATGCGGTCCTGAATAAGGTTAGGACGCCCATCCACCCTCCACAGCTGCTTCCTTACATGCCCGCTCAGGACAGCCTAAGGCCACCTATTTCCCAACTGTCCCTCTGGAGTCTTCTAGCAGTGGTATTAACAGAGCCAAGGAACTCCGGACAGCTAATCACACAGCGTGACTGGCCAAGCATCCCTCCATGACCCAGGGAGGGGGGACCATACCAACTTCAGTGCTGGAGTGGAGGCCAGGGGGAAGGACTTCAGACATCCGGTCAGGGAGGGGCTCTCTCTGCCTCTCTCACTTCTAGAAACCCCCCACCCAAACCCATTTCCTTCTCAATTTCCTAGTGATGCCCATTCAGGAAGGGAGTGGAGCCTCAGGTCGAGGAGCATAGCAGGAAGAAGGCACCTAACCCACAGGACCCCGAGTACTCAGACTTTCCAGTAAGCACACCACGGAGCCCAGACAGAATATCCTGACAGGTCTTTCTGGTTCTGTTCTACTGTTTATTTATTGCTTTTCTTTTTTTTTTTTTGGTGGGGGGAGGGGGCAGGGGCAAAGCAGGCCTGAGAGGCGAGAGGGCAGGGGAGAGACATCCAAGTCAGTGGAAGACTGTGGATTTGGAGTCAGAACTGGGATCCAGTTCCAGTCCCACACTGCCAGTGTAGGTTCTGTGAAAGATTTTCTAAATGGTGTCTGGCATCAGGAGGTGAACAAAAGGGTAGCTGATCTTATCGAGGTCCCCTCTGCCTAAAGAAAACCTACTAGCTCTCCACATCCCTAAACAGAGGGCCCACCATGCCGAAGGGCCAGATTTCTGCAGATAGCCAAAAAAGTGTGCGGAGGGGAGGGGGGTGGGAGAGGGTTGTAGATAAAGAACCACATAAGATGAGAGAGATCCGTAACAGTGACTGCAGCAAGTATATCATATATCATATCATCTGTTCCAGGCGCTCTGCAGGTATTCTATGTCTCACGCGTTATTACAATCCTAGGAGGCAGGTATTATTATCTGCATTTTATAGATGTGGAAACTGAGGATGAGAGAAATTAAGGGGTTTGTGTAAGATTACACAGTTAGGTAGGGGCAGAGCCAGGATTCAAACCTAGGTCCTCTGACTCCAACTCTGGAGAGGTGGATGATGAGGGGTCCACCCTCTGAAATGGACCCTGGAGTGAAAGGACGGACTATTCCCCACGAAGGCAACATGGCAAAACTGGCTCCTTATATTTCCGAGGGAAGAAGAAAACTTTGGTATAGGGTAAGAGCTCACTAGAAGTCAATCTTACTAGAATCTTCACACTCTGAAAATCAATCACCAGCCCTCCACATCCCGGTCTGAAGTCCCAACCCCCTGGCGTGGGTACTGGCTGAAGGTCTGAAGGTTAGAGCCCAGAACTTGTTATCTTTAACCTGGAATGACTCCTACATTTGAAGGAGGTAATGTAAAGGAGATGGGAGTGCAAAGCCTCTTGGACCCCTTACCATCCAGCTCTCTAAGCACCCCTACTTTGGAGACAGCTGCACATCACTGACTCTGAATCACACATTTAAACTGTGTTTTTCCAGATTCAGACTCAATTCCCCAACGTCAAACTATGTCAGCAGGCAGGGATGCAGACATCAGAGAAAGAGCTCAGTGAATCATTTTCTCTGCTAGTGATGGTATCTGATGCATGTTAAACGTCTCCCTGCAGTTCCTCAAGTGTCTATTAATCAGTGAACCAAGAACACAGAAGGCACCAAGGAAAAATCTGCCACTGCAGGGAAAAAAGCAAATCATGAGAAGCCGCCTTACTAACGCACAAAGACTTCTAAACCCAAGGTGAGGCAGTGATAGTAACAGCCCAGTCATTGAGACGCTTGGACCAACTGGCCACAAAGAAAGACATCAAAGAGCCCTTCAAAGCAAAGGGGCAAAATCCACTTCTCCCCAGCCTCATCTGGACACTAGCTGGGCCAAGGGAGAGAATCTGCCAAAACTGATAAAAAGAGAAACTTGGAAATGTCATTTGCTCTTGCAGAGCTTCAGGTTCCTCTTCCCTGTAGACCCTGGAATACTATCTGTCCTCCCCAGCACACAAGATTAAACAAGATACATGATGGTCCCTGAAGTTCTGCCATCCACCTGCCCCTTCTCATGTTAAGTATCCTCCCTGGAAAGCCCCTTAGCTGCCATGGGTATGACTCCTGAAGCTGTACCTCTAGTGCTGTCCACCCTCTTGTGTCCTGGATCGCTAGATCCAACTGCTTACACTTCTACCAACATGTAAATCAAACATAAAATCAACATATTCCACAAAGGAACTCTTCCCACCCTATTTCTCCTCTTTTATTCCCCATGTTGGTGAAACCACCATTTCATGGTTTTTAACCAGGGGCATATGGAAAAATTACAGTGACATTTTTGTTGCCACAACAACTAGGGAGCATTTAGTGGGCAGAGAACCCAGGATGCTGAATGATACTGTCCTGCACAATGAAAATCTGTCCCTCCCGAAATGCCAACAGCAACACCATTTAGAAATGCTGAAAGTCATCCTACAGCTTTCCCTCATTCCCTTTCAGTCAGAAACTTGTCAAGTTCACTTCCTGTTTCACCAATCCAGTCCATCTTCTCCATCCCCATGGCCATTCTCACTGGGATGACTGCAGTGGCCTTTAAGGTCATTATCCTATCTCTGTACTTACCCACCTATTCCCAATTAACTTTCAATAATCCTCCACACAGCTACCAGTTATATTTCTAAACCTACAACTGTGTCACTCCTTGTCTTAAGATAATCTATCAGCTCCCCCCACCTCTGGATAAATACCACCCTTTATCTGTTCCCTGCCTCACCATTCACTGCTCACTAGGCTCCAGTGGTGCCTCCGTGTCTTTGCACATACTGTTCCTTCTTCTTGAAGGCTGTCTCCCTGTCTCTCTGGCTAACTATACCCATCCTTCAAGACTCAGTGCAAGGGTCACCTCCACCTAGAAGCCTTCCCTGACACCAAGCAGAGTTAAGTGCCTGCTGGTGCACACTGGAATCACACATTTCCATCTTTTTTTTTTTTTTTTTTGGCCGTGCCGCACAGCTTGCGTGATCTTAGTTCCCCAACCAGGGATTGAACTCAGGCCATGGCAGTGAAAGTGCCGAGTCTTAACCACTGGAATGCCAGGGAAGTCCCCTCCATCTTATTCTGATTGTTGTTCTCGCCCTGCCTCTCTGTCGACTCTGATTCTCCAGCACAGAGCCTAGTGTACAATATGAGCTTAATGAATTAGAATTTACAGCTTCTACAGCACCTACAGCTGACAAAGCATCATCTCAAGCAATACAAGGACCTGGAGAGGGAGTTACTGTCGATGCTACAGTTTTCTGGAAGAGGAAACCAAAGTTAAGCTCTTGCCCAGGTTCACAGGGCTAGCTAAGAGGTGGAGCTAAGACTTGAACCAGGTTCTCTGATGGCAAATTCTTTGCTCTTTGTCACAACACCACTCTACGTGACAGGTTATAGAAGAACTGTCCAGTTGGGGGTGGGAGGTGTCACAGCCTGTCTTCTTCACACCTGCAGACAGAACTCTGGAAAATCCACCCATATTACCCAACCCCCCAACATCATTCTTCCCTACCTCCCCTTCCTGCACCCCAATCACACAGTGCAGAAACCCCAAAGCCAGTAAAAGAGCCTGGATTTACTGTCAGAAACAGCCACACTCCGCCTGCATGCAGCCTGATGGCTCCAGTGTGCCGGCTGGGTGCAGGGCGGGGAGGACCGGTGGTAAATGGCAGCATTTAAAGTTGCCAGGCATTAAGCACAAGCCTCGTTCAACGGGCTGTCCACGGAGAAGGTGTGTCAGGCAAGACTTTTGAGTGCCTGGAGCGGGGCAGGAGGGCTGGGACAGGGAGGAAGCCTCCCAAGCTGTTCCGCTGTGCCACGTGAAAGGCTGGTAGCTCCTGATTACTTTCTGAGAGTTTTCATGAGCACCTCACATATGCCATTTTGCTTCAGGAGCACAAAGTAGTTAGAAATGGGGTTTCAGACTTTACGACTCTAACCACGGCTACAAGCAGAGCTCATTCCCTCACATGCGCGCATGCATGCACGCATGCACACAGCTGGCTCAAATTCAAATTTAAGGCGATTAAGGAACTGTGCAGTTTGATTCTGCAGGTCTCTCAGGGGGCAGGGAAAATGATAAATGCTCATTTCAGGGCTCTGGATGGCAATCACTACCCACTTTCAGCAATGTCATTCAGACATCACCATGACAACCACCAAAAGGCTTCCTTCCTCTGTGGCAAAGACAACAGAAATTTTTTTTTTTTTTTTTTTTTTGTGGTACGCGGGCCTCTCACTGTTGTGGCCTCTTGCATTGTGGACGCGCAGGCTCAGCAGCCATGGCTCACAGACCCAGCCGCTCCATGGCATGTGGGATCTTCCCGGACCGGGGCACGAACCCATGTCCCCTGCATCGGCAGGCGGACTCTCAACCACTGCGCCACCAGGGAAGGCCGACGACAGAAATTTTAACTGAGCCCATTCTTTTTTTTCTTCTGACCAATGGACAAAAAACATCAACAAAATGTTACCCAGAAATACATGACCAAGAACACTTTCCGAATTCAAAATTCCTTCTGCTTTCCAGAGTCACATGATCTCCATCCCCAAAGCTGCCCTCCTGCCCTCTCAACAACTCACATTTTATAATCTCATAAATTCCAACTTGTCTAGATCTTTTATCAAACATTATTAAACTAGGTAAACATTCCAATTTAATTTTCTGACTATGACTGCAAACAGTATTTGCGTCACTTTTATTTCAGTCATAAAATTCAAAAGGTCTAGCACATTTTCATGAAGTACGTCCAATAAACTCTGAAACAACCCGAGATTACACAAGTGTCCAGTGGCCTTTCGGCAGGAGCAGATCTAGATGTGAACTAGCTTGGTTCCCCAGGGTGACCTCGGGTTAGTTACTTAACTTCTCTGATATTTAGGGTCCTCACCTGGAGGACAGAATAATGCCTACTCTGGAGCTTTGTGAGAAGTCATGAAGACGGTAACACGCCAGCACTTTGCTTGGTACACGGTGAGTTAGCAACAAGTGGCAGCAAGCGCTACCCTTCTTCTGCCTTCTTCTGCCCTGAAAGAATTAAGAAGGCCCTGTCCGCTCTTCCTAGGAGACGTCACGGGCAGGTCTTGTCTCCTCCCCCTTCTCACAGTCCTAAATCCAAGCTTGCGTCTTATCTCACCTCTTCACTGACTTCCTTGCTTCTAGACTCTGCTCTCTCTTGGCCTCATGGCCACCCAACCAATATCCTTTGGTCTGTGAATCTCTGATAGGACTTTCATGGAGAAAATATGGGTTTACTGAAAAACATGTTAAAAGGCCTAAGTGAAAAGAGAGCTGGAGAACCCCAATGTCATAACGATGTTGCTTCTTCCCTAAATTAATCTATAAATTCAATGTGAAACCAATCAAGATCTCACAGGGTTTTTCATGGATCTTCACAAACCGATCTTAAAATCTAAGTGAAAGGGACTTCCCTGGTGGTACAGTGGTTAAGAATCTACCTTGCAATGCAGGGGATGTGGGTTTGATCCCTGGTCGGGGAGCTAAGATCCCACATGCCTTGTGGCCAAAAGACCAAAACATAAAAATAAAAAAAAAATCTAAGTGAAAGAGTAAAAGGACAAGAGTAGCCAAGAACATTTCATTATCACAGAAACTTCTACTGGACAGGTTAATCTAGAGTAAACAATTTTTTGTTTCAATGGGTTTTATTTTGGAGAAATGTGTTCAATATAGACTAAAATTTAGCACAAAAATAGGTAGGTGGGGGAGAAAATATTTTACTAATACTGACAGGGGGCCTCTGGAGGTGGAGAAAACTGGGTTACTTTCTCTGCCAACCCAGTGTAGGAATCAGGTGAGGGAAAGGGGAGGCAAAGAAAAGTGGATTAGGAAAGAGGTAATGATCTTCATTAAAGGCTTAATGTGTCTCAGGCACTGTGCTATGCATTTTCCATATGATTTTCATTTAATACAGGCATACCTCGTTTTATTTCACTTCACAAATATTGTATCTCTTTACAAATAGAAGGTTTGTGGCAAATCTGCATTGAACAAGTCTACCAGAACCATTTTTCCAACAGTGTTATTTTTAAATTAAGGTATGTACATTGTTTAAGACATAATGCTATCGCACACTTAACTGACTACAGTACAGTGTAAACATAACTTTTATATGCACTGGAAAGCCAAAAAACTCGTAAGATTCTCTTTATCACAATATTCGCTTTATTGCAGTGATCTGAAATTGAACCCGCAGTATCTCCAAGGTGTGCCTGCATCTGCCATGAGCATGGAAGGTAGGTAGCATTATTTCTATTAACGATTAGGAAAAGCTTAAAAAGGATAAGTGATTTGCCCAAAGGCAAAGAGCTGTTGTAAGTGGTAGAGTGAGGACCCAAACCTTGCTCTCTGGGATTTCTCTTTCTACCATACTTGTGAGCTATTCCAGGCCTGCTCTTAAAGGTCCCAGGTGTCTGCAGGAAAAGAGAGAGCCCGGGTGCCAGGGGGTGTGCCGAAAAGTGCTGGCAGGCTCACTGGGTAAGGTGGGGGTCAGGTACCTAGCAGACCTGCTCCCCCTACCCTTACTCCTCACGCCCCTTTTACCTGGAAGGCACCTGGACCTTACTTTCAGACAAACACACGTGCACACAAGTAAACAAGAAGACCTCAGGGCCCAAAGCTTGCCACTTCTAGCCTGAGAAATCCAGGTCATGTTCCAAGTTGCCTACTTAATGTGTAATGGGAAAAGAACTCTCCATTTAAGCCTCTCACGGGTTGTAAATCCTCAGCTTTACTCTGATTGCTTGACAGCAAATTTTGCCCTCAAACATACAGTTGGATCTCAATACATTTCACTTCAGTGATCCACAAATCCTGTTAAAAAACAAAACAGAACATACGCATGGTCTTATTAGCTCAGGTAGAAAGGAGGGGGCTACAGTGAATTCCCCTTCTGTGAAGGCCTTGTAACTTTCATGAGGTATTTTACTGGGTTACGAGTAGACTATGTAATGCTGGCATCAGCAATGGAACAAATTACCTAAGGGCCCAGACCCCACTACATTTCTTCCTTTTACTCATATTCAATTTGACCATCCATCACCACCACCCCTCCCCCCTCCCCCCCAATCATCTTTCCCTTGTAAGGAAAGTTGTGCACAAAACTGTATACAGCACTGTGATCATTAACAACTTGGTGGTCCTTGGACAGGCACAAAGAGCAAGTGAGAAATGAGAGGGTGAAAGGCAGGAGGCTTTGAGGAGTGACTGGATCCTGATACCAGCTCAATTCAGGGACACACACTTGTGGTACCTCTCACTTTTTTTTTTCCCAAAAAATATTTTTTCTAGGACAAAAATAATCAAACTAGTTCAAGTGGCACAACATGTAGAAGTCATGATGTTCTTTTTACATAACCCAATGGAATACATATTTCATGACATACTTTATTTTGGTTTCCTACTTATAAAAAGTAATACATACACCTTACAGACTTCCCTGGTGGCGCAGTGGTTAAGAATCCACCTTCCAATGCAGGGGACACGGGTTTGAGCCCTGGTCTGGGAAGATCCCACATGCCGCGGAGCAACTAAGCCCATGAGTCACAACTACTGAGCCTGAGCTCTAGAGCCTGCGAGCCACAACTACTGAGTCCGTGTGCCACAACTACTGAAGCCCACGTGCCTAGAGTCCATGCTCCGCAACAAGAGAAACTACCGCAATGAGAAGCCCGTGCACTGCAACTAAGAGTAGCCTTGCGCACAGCAGTGAAGACCCAATACAGCCAAAAATAAATAAATAAATAAATAAATTTAATTTTTTTAAAAAAGTAATACATACACCTTAGAGAAAAACTGAAAAACCCAGAAAAGTAGACAGCTGAGAAAAAAACCACCTCTAGGGTCCACCAACCAGACAATCAACTGGGAACTAAATATTTAAGTTTGAGCTAAGTTCCACCATTAGCAATTTGTTTCTTTGGGTAAGAACTGTCCTTCCCAGCTTTTCTTCTTTTTTTCTTTTTGGTTTGGTAACAACTTAGTGAGACATAATTCACATGTCAAACAATTCACCCATTTAAAGTGTACAATGCAATGGCTTTTAGTATAGTCTCGGTTGTGTAACCAAAGCCCACTCAATTTTAGAACATTTTCATCACTCTAAAAAAAAAACCCCATACCCTTTAGCTGTCATCCCTCCCAGCCCTAGAAAGTAGATTAGGCAACCACTAAACTCCTTTCTACCTCTACAGATTTCCCTTTTCTGGACATTTCATATAAATGAAATAATACACTATGTTATCTTTTGTGACTGGTTTCTTTCATTTAGCATAATGTTTTCAAGGTTCATCCTTATAGCATATATCAGTACTTCACTCCTTTTTTTTCCTTCACTGCCAAATAATATTCCATTGCATGGATATACCAGATTTAATTTATCCATTCATTGATTGGTGGACATTTGGGTTATTTCCACTTTGGGGACATTATGAATAATGCTTCTATGATCATTCACATGAGTCTTTATACAGATATATATGCTTTCATTTCTCTTGGGTATATACCTAGGAGTAGAGTTCATGAGTCATATGTGGCTCTATGTTCAAACTTTTGAGGACCTGCAAGGTGGTTTTCAAAGTGGTTGCACATTCTCACCAGCAGTGTATTGGTGTTCCAATATCTCCACATCTTTACCAGCACTTTTAAAATATCTGTCCTTATACTACAAAGCTACAGTAATCCAGACAGTATGGTACTGGCACAAAAATAGAAATGTAGATCAATGGAACAGCATAGAAAGCCCAGAGATAAACCCACGCACATACGGTCACCTTATCTTTGATAAAGCAGGCAAGAATATACACTGGAGAAAAGACAGCCTCTTCAGTAAGTGGTGCTGGGAAAACTGGACAGCTACATGTAAAAGAATGAAATTAGAACACTCCCTAACACCATACACAAAAATAAACTCAAAATGGATTAAAGACCTAAATGTAAGGCCAGACACTATCAAACTCTTAGAGGAAAACATAGGCAGAACACTCTATGACACAAATCACAGCAAGATTCTTTTTGAACCACCTCCTAGAGTAACGGAAATAAAAACAAAAATAAACAAATTGGACCTAATGAAACTTAAAAGCTTTTGCACAGCAAAGGAAACCATAAACAAGACGAAAAGACAACCCTCAGAATGGGGGAAAATATTTGCAAGCGAAGCAACTTTCAAAGGATTAATCTCCAAAATTTACAAGCAGCTCATGCAGCTCAATATCAAAAAAAAAAAAAAAAAACACCAAACAACCCAATCCAAAATGGGGGGAAGACCTAAATAGACATTTCTCTAAAGAACATATACAGATTGCCAACAAACACATGAAAAGATGCTCAACATCACTAATCATTAGAGAAATGCAAATCAAAACCACAATGAGATGTTGATTAATCATAGCAATATAGTTATGTGTTAGATCCAAAAAAAAAAAAAAACCCACAATGAGGCATCACCTCACACTAGTCAGAATAGCCATCATCAAAATATCTAGAAACATGGGGCTTCCCTGGTGGCGCAGTGGTTGGGAGTCCGCCTGCCGATGCAGGGGACGCAGGTTCATGCCCTGGTCGGGGAGGATCCCACGTGCCGTGGAGCGGCTGGGCCCGTGAGCCATGGTCGCTGGGCCTGCGCGTTCGGAGCCTGTGCTCCGCAGCGGGAGGGGCCGCAGCGGTGAGAGGCCCACGTACCGCAAAAAAAAAAAAAATCTAGAAACAATAAATGCTGGAGAGGGTGTGGAGAAAAGGGAACCCCCCTGCACCGTTGGTGGAAATGTAAATTGATACAGCCACTATGGAGAACAGTATGGAAGTTCCTTAAAAAACTACAAATAGAAATACCATATGACCCAGCAATCTCACTGCTGAGCATATACCCTGAGAAAACCGTAATTCAAAAAGATACGTGTACCGCAATGTTCACTGCAGCACTATTTACAATAGCCAGGACATGGAAGCAACCTAAGTGTCCACTGACAGATGAATGGATAAAGAAGATGTGGCACATATATATACAATGTAATATTACTCAGCCATAAAAAGAAACAAAATTGAGTTATTTGTAGTGAGGTGGATGGACCTAGAGTCTGTCATAGAGAGTGAAGTAAGTCAGAAAGAGAAAAACAAATACCGTATGCTAACGCATATATACGGAATCTAAAACAACAGTACTGATGAACCTAGTGGCAGGGCAGGAATAATGATGCAGACATAGAGAATGGATCTGAGGACACAGGGGGAAGGGGAAGCTGGGACGAACTGAGAGAATAGCACTGACAGATGTACACTACCAAATGTAAAATGGATGGCTAGTGGAAGCTGCTGCATAGCACAGGGAGATAAGGTTGGTGCTTTATGATGACCTACAGAGGTGGGATAGGGAGGGTGGGAGGGAGGCTCAAGAGGGAGGGGATATGGGGATATTTGTATACATACAGCTGATTCACTTTGTTGTACAGCAGAAACTAACACAACATTGTAAACCAATTATACTCCAATAAAGATGTGGAAAAAAAAAAAAGAACTACCATATGATCCAGCAATCCCACTTCTGGGTATACATCCAAAGGAAATGAAATCTGGATCTTGCATAGATATGTATACTCCCATGTTCACTGCAGCATTATTCAAAATAGCCAAGATATGGAAATATGGAACAACTTAAGTGTCCATCAACTGATGAATGGATAAAGGAAATGAGGTTTTATATACATGTGAATATTATTCAGCCTTGAAAAGAAAGCAATCCTGCTATTTGCAACAACATGGATGAACCTGGAGGACATTATATGCTAAGTTAAATAAGCCAGACACAGAAAGACAAATACTGCATGATTTCACTTATGTGGAATCTACACGAGTCAAACTCATAAAAGAAGAGAGTAGAATGATGGTTGCCAGGGGCAGGGGATGGGGAAAATGAGGAGATGTTAGCCAAAGAGTACAAAGTTTCAATTATACAGTGTGAATAAGATCTGGATATCTAATATACAACATGGTGACTGTAGTTAATAATACTGTATTGTATACTTGAAATTTGCTGAAAACAGATCTTAAGTATCCTTACCACAAAAAAACAAAAAAGGTAACTATGTTAGGTGACGTGTGGCCATCATTTCACAATGTATACGTATATCAAAACATCATGTTGGGGCTTCCCTGGTGGCGCAAGTGGTTGAGAGTCCGCCTGCCGATGCAGGGGACACGGGTTCATGCCCTGGTCCAGGAAGATCCCACATGCCGCAGAGCGGCTGGGCCCGTGAGCCATCGCCACTGACCCTGTGCGTCCGGAGCCTGTGCTCCACAACGGGACAGGCCGCAACCGTGAGAGGCCCGCGTACCGCAAAAAAAACACACAAACCCCCCCCCAAAAAAACATCATGTTGTATACCTGGAATACATACAATTCTTACTGGTCCATTATACCTCAATAAATCTGGGGGAAAATAAAAAGTCAAGGTCTTTGCTATAAAAAGCACAGCAAATAAACTTAAAAATAAAGGTGTATGATTCAAAATAATGTAAAAAAAATAAAATATTTGTCTTTTTGAATATAGACATCCTAGTGTGTGTGAAGTAGTATCTCATTATGGTTTTGATTTGCATTTCCTTGCTGTCTAGTGATGTTGAGCAGCTTTTCATGTGCTTGTTGGCCATTTGCATATCTTCTTTGGCCCAGCTTTTGTTTTAAACTGCAAGTATCTCTGGACAGGGATACTGCCTGAATTCAAATGTACTTATTCGCTGAATTATCTTGAGTAAGTCACTTAACTTTTATTAACTTCAGGTTCCTTATCTGTAATGTGGAGATAATACTACTAAGCATGTAATAGAGGATGTGAGAATTGAGAGAAGGTATACAAAGGACTTAGCACACAGCTGGGCACAAGTAACAGCTTGTTAAAAGGGCAGCAAGTAACAGCTATTATTAACAACGGACTCGACCATTAACACTTCACAATCCATTAATCCCAGAAAGGAATAGTCTTAAAATCTGGGACAGAGAAGTTGGGAGCAGGGAGCAAGGGGAGTTCAAAAGAGGGAGAAAAAGGAAAAAGAAAATGTGACTCGTGAACCGTTTTCAGAGTCTTGTTTTAGGAGTCACTACCACAGGCCAGCTTAGATCTTGCTCCTCCACCCTCCCAGTAATGATATAAGCACCTAATCCACTGTATGCAATCCATGTCTGTTTCGAATAGCTAGTTTCTCATTACTGCCATTGAACCCTGACTGAAACAGGAAGGAAGTCTTAGTCACAGCTGTGTCACTACGGCCTTGACACTGCATGACGTATAACATTCGGTGATCGATAACTAAAGTGAACCAAATAGAATAAATGAGTGAAGGAATGAACGGAATGACTAAATGGACAAACAACATGTATGGGATGTATGCTCAGCCAGGTGAATGAGGACTCCCTTCCCCAGAGGGTCCTAGGAAAGGCTAAGAAACAGCACAATAGGACCCAGCAGCCGAGCTTCTCCCTGCCCATCCACAGCCCATCACCACCACACAGACGTCTACATGAGAATAATTTTCATTTCTCTGTTGCCAACACTCAGGGATTATAGAACCTAAAGAATGCTGCTTTCCTTTATTTATTTCTTGAAGTCGTGAGTGAGAAGGTGGAAAGGCCTCCACTTGTGCTTTCTGGCATATAAATAGCTCACAGTGTAAAGAAAAGGGGAGTCAATTGTTCCAAATTCAAAATAAAGACAGGCTGTGCTGACAAGGTCCAAATTACAGAGCGCTCCAGGCACAAATAGAGACACTTTTTAGAGAAATTCTATTTTCCTATCCAATTCCGAAAGAGAGAGTTAAGCCAGGAAAACCGTCGCAGCCTTCCACAAACTGATTTGCTTTCAGCAGCCATTTGGGCAGCACACAGTCAGACAACAAACCACCTTTAGGCTTTTGTCCTTCTTGGCATGTTCCCTTCCTTCAGAAACTGGAAAAGTATCAGTACCACTTGATCCTTCAACATGGCGCAAAGACAGAGCAGCTCTACATTCCGACTGTACAATTTTGCAAATCACTGTCTTCCCCCAATACATTTCATGGCTGAAATTGCAGAACCCTCTCAAAAACCTTGAAGCTATCAGGATATGACAGGTTTGGATTTTGCATTCCATCCTGAGGTCCCTCTTGACAGGCCTTCACAGCTGTAAAACATTCTTTATTCTTTCGTGTTATTATTTATTGAAATCATTTATAGGACACTCCTTCACTCATGCCCCCTCGTTCACTAAGCACAAGCACTGCTGCGTGCCTGCTGCATACCCATCCATTGGATGATGAATTTTTTTTCCAATTTTGTTTTACTGTGGTTAAGTACACATAATATAAAATTCACCGTCTTAACTTTTTTTTTTTTCCTTCCCACTTTTGGCCATGCCATGAGGCTTGTGGGATTTTAGTACCCCGACCAGGGATCAAACCCAGGTTTTCGGCAGTGAGAGCATGGAGTCCTAAGCACTGGACTGCCAGGGAATTTCCATGCGTACCCATCCACTGGGAATAGAATTCCTCTAATCTCTGGACTGATTTTTTCAGGGTTGACACTTCCAAATGCTGTATTTACTTAGTTGTTCATCCTGGCATTATTTTAACAGTGAAAACTGGAAGTTACCTAACTGTCCAATCATAAGGGAATGATTAAATAAAAGTGTTTCTACTTGATAAAATATTCTATGGTTATTAAAAACAACGTTTATTAAGAATCTAAGCTTCATAAATGCTATGTTAAATGAAAACCAAGTAGGACCCACAACAATATAAAATATAATTTCAACTGTGTTTATAAAATGCAAAGACTAAATAGTCAATAAAAACAGGTCAAAATATTAATTCTAAGATTATGGACAATATCTACTCAGCATACTTCTCTGAATATTCCTGCTCATTGTAGAAAATTTAGAAATAAAAGCATAAAAAATAAATATATCCAGACAAAACTATAATTCAAAAAGATACATGCACCCCTATGTTCACAGCAGCACTATTTGCAATAGCCAAGGCATGGAAACAACCTAAATGTCCATTGACAGATGAATGGATAAAGAAGATGTGGTACACACATACAATGGAATATTACTTGGCCATAAAAAGAATGAAATAATGCCATTTTCAGCAACATAGATGGACCTAGAGATTATCATAAAAAGTGAAGTCGGAAAGAGAAAGACAAATACCATATGATATCACTTATACAACATAAATGAACTTATCTATGAAACAGAAACAGACTCACAGACATAGAGAACAGACTTGTGGTTGCCAAGGGGGAAGGTGGGTGGGGGAGGGATGGATAAGGAGTTTGGGATTAGCAGATGCAAACTATTATATATAGAATGGATAAATAACAAGGTCCTATTGTATAGCACAGGGAACTATATTCAATATCCTATGATAAAAATAATGGAAAAGAATATGAAAAAGAATGTGCATATATATATATATATATAACTGAATCATTTTGCTGTACAGCAGAAATTAGCACAGCAATGTAAATCAACTATACTTCAATAAAATAAATTAAAAAAAATTTTTTTAATAAATAAAAATAAAAGTCACCTGTGACATGTCACCACTGTTACAATTTGGTATTTTGCTGTCCACTTACATAAGAATAAAAAATTTTAAGTATATTTTTGCACATATTGCTTGCAAAATTTTTAAAATCTTTAAAATGGGGAAGAATAAGACATTTAGACATGTGAAGATCAAGTAACGTTGACTGAAAGAGTCAAAATCATATGTATGGGGACTTCCCTGGCAGTCCAGTGGTTAAGACTCCGTGCTCCCAACACAGGGGTCACAGGATCGATCCCTAGTCGAGGAACTAAGATCCCACATGCCACACAGCACGCCCCTCCCCTCCCCGCAAAAAAAAAAACAAAAAAAAAATATGTATGAAATGACTAAAAACATGTTCTATAAAGACTTATTTTTCACTGCTTTGTACCCTGTCAAATGTGTGCCATGTTACGTATACCTATTAAAATAAATGAAAATTATTATTCCTCCACCTCCCCACAAAAATCCAGAAGAAATACATTACGGTGAAATGAATATGAGCGCTCTTTACCCTCTTCTCTATTATCCAATTTTTGAGGTAATATAGTTATACTACCTTCATGATGAAAAAATTTTTTTTTAATTTTCTGCTTTCCTCTAGGTCACCATAATCCAAAATATCTATTAGCAATTTCCCTTTAAATAACCCAAGTCCGCCCCCCAAGCAGCCCTCTTTGCCCCAGGGAAAAGCAGGGTGGGCCCTGTGGCGAGTATCTGCAGGGGGACCTACAGGAACCCCTAGTCCTCCAACAGTGCCTGTGATCACTTCCTCCAGAGCAGGTAGGGAAGCAGAAACACGTCCACACAGGGTGCACTGGCACTGCATGAAGGAGGAAGGCTGGGTGAGAAGGCCTTTAAAACAGCTGGCAAATGGAGATTAGCTTGCGTCTTCTTCCCCAAAGTGTCCCTATATTTCATTCCCTTGAACATTCTCCCCCAGGCTCCCACTCTCCTCTCCTCTGGAATCATGATGGGGATGCACCAGGTGCTGAGAAATCATTAGTCTCACAATCCCACCTAAACCCAGAGTTTATAAACACTTTGAATATGAAGTGTCTAACACTCTCAAAAAAAAAAAAAAAAAAAAGGAAATTGTGAGACAGGAATTGCCTCCACTTTATAGCCAAGGGAGATGAGGCTCCAGAAGGTTAAGGGATCCATCCAACCAAAATCCAGGCCTTAGTCTCTAAAGGTTGTGCCTCCCTTGCCAGCTGGCCTCTAGGTTCCTGAGTCAGACACAGCTCTTCTCATTCAGACTCTTGGCACAGGCTGAGAGGGAACGCTCGGGGGGCAGGTGGAGAGCCACCCAGTCAGGACAGCTCTAGAGGTTCAAACTGGCCATCTGAAGCAGGTCCTCGAAGGCCTCGACGCTGGCTAGAGAGGAGGAGCGGGCTGGAGGGGTTCACAGTAACTGCCCCCAAGGGAGTCAGGAACTACAGATCAGGAAGGAGCCTATTCGGGCTTCATCAGTTGGAAGGGTTTGAATCTCAGCCCACCCTCCCACTCTGTGAGCTTGAGTAAGTTCCTTAATCTGTGTCCCATTTATAAACAGAGACAGTTATAGTACCCTCTCAGTAGAGTGTTTGGGTGGATCAACTGAGATGTGCATTGTGGTAAACACTTCACATGCACTGGCATACAGCAGACACTCAATAAACAGCAGCAAGTATTAATAACACCAACAATTAATATCAGCAGTGATGATGACATAGGATCACATCATAGTGGGAGAATATGTATAGCCAAGGGATGGTGTTCGAAGTGGCTGAAGAAACAAGAGGGGCTTCAGTTTCTCAGTCTTCTTCATCTTCAATATGTTCACAGTGAAACTGGTGCCTTTTCCCCTCAAGATGTCCTGCTGTAAGAATCAGCAGCAACCATGCTGTGTACTGTGTTGAATTCTGGTGAAGTTCCACCCATAAGCTACTGAGCTAAAAGAGATGATCTCACAAGACCTATCAGGCAATATCTGAAGTAAAACAGAGGGCAGCCACAGCGCCCTGGATACGGCGTGGGGCCTGCTCCCCCAACACCGTCCAATCGGCAGCCTGGACACGCGTGAACATGTGCCGAGAGCCTCGGCCGGCACCTGGAAAGCCTGGACCACAATCTTACTCTGCCCCTGTGATACCTCAGACATGTTCTCTCTCTGGAATCAGTTTCCTTGTCTGCAAAATAAAGTGCTGGACTCGCCGAGCTTTGCTGTGCCAACAGCTCAGAGACCTTTAATCTCCAAGTTCATTTGCATGCAACTCTTTACAGACTGACGCTGGCTTCACCGCCTGCATTCAGGCCTCATGTACCAATTACTATGGATTTCCCCGGGTGCTGGCCATGAGGGAAGGGAAGGTGACACTGGTTTTGATTTTCATAAACTATTTGACGGCCCTTCTGAAACCTTACCATAAAAAGAACCTGGCTCTTGCCAGTCACAGGTAATAAACTAACAACCAATCTTGCAGAGACAATGACCCAAAAGAGGTATCGCAACGGCCAGTAAGAAGAAGGAGATTAAATTTAAAGTGAGAGGGGGAAGATTAACTTTATGGGCAGAAACACGACAAGGGTAACATACTTGGCCAAATACAAGTCTAGAATTGATTGCTGTGCTGAGTTCCGCACTCTTGAATTTGAGAAAACCTCAAGTGCTGGTAATTAGACCTGAATCTTATCATCGCCACTTAATATATGAATAATGTTTTATAAACACTTCCACATTCAAGGTGTCACTTAATTCTCGTTCAAAACAAACATTTATTTCTATCATAATCAGATGAGGAAAGGGGCTCAAGAAGGCAAGCGACTTTCCCCAACATCCCACAGCTATTAGGACATGCAGGGCTGGCAGGCAAACCACAGACTAGAGTCCAAATTCAGTGGTCCTTCCAAGCTTATTTATGTCTTTCCTCTGCAGGCCAAAACAGAGGAGGAAAGAGCTTATATTCAGCGTGACTTCATTAATGTGTGCAAATCCAGCACAGTAGCCAAGTCGGGTAGAAGCCAGCTATGCAAATTTTAAAAGTGAATCCCTAGATATAAAAATAAACGCTGTAGGATACTTTTAGGGAACATCCCTGACACACAGCTTTTGCAGCTAAAGCTGTGGTTCTCACCTGGGGTGATTTTGCCCCCCAAGGACATTTGGTAATGCCTGGAGACATTTTTGATTATCCCAACTGTGGGATGCTACTGGAATCCAGGGGGCAGAAGCAAGAAATGCTGCTAAAAAATCCTACAATGCACAGGACAGCTCCCCACAGCAAAAAGTAATCTGGTTCAAAACGACGATGGATGACGCTTTCCATCTTAGCAAACTAGAGGGGCAGAAAGATGGGCTACGATTTCAAAGAACAAAGGTCTATACAACTATGAGGTGATGTTAACATTCTGGACTTGGCTTAGGTTCTTCCAGCTTGGCTCCAGCCCGAATTCACTGAGTGATCCTGGGCAAGTCACTTAACCACTCTGTGTCATGTCTCCCCTGTAAAACAAAGGGGGTGGCTGTTTTTTGTTTTTTTGTTTTTTTCGCTGTGTTGGGTCTTCATTTCTGTGCGTGGGCTTTCTCTAGCTGCGGCGAGCGGGGACCACTCTTCATTGCGGTGCGTGGGCCTCTCACTGTCGCGGCCTCTCTTGTTGCGGAGCACACAAGCTCCAGAAGCGCAGGCTCAGTAGTTGTGGCTCATGGGCCCGGCTGCTCCGCGGCACGTGGGATCTTCCCAGACCAGGGCTCGAACCCGTGTCCCCTGCATTGGCAGGCAGATTCTCAACCACTGCGCCACCAGGGAAGCCCTTTTTTTTTTTTTTTTTTAAACAAAGTGATTCTCAAACATTCCTGTACCTGATAATGGCCTGGGATTCTAGCTAAAATGCAAATTCCTAGGTTCTAGTCCCAGAGATTCTGCATTTTTAACAGGCACCCCGGGGGAATCTGTTATAGACAGCTAGCAAAACTGCAGTTTGAATAGCATGAGAAAACTAAAAATAAATAAATAAAATGTGTGTAGCTTTTTCTAAGCAGGATTTGTAAGTTTGAGGAACAGTGCCATCAGCACCCCAGGGGTTAATCTAGAGGCCACCTCACCTCTGACAAAGCTACACGGGGCTCTCTTAAGGGAGCTCCAACTTCTCTAAGGCTGAGAGGGCCTGGAAATGGCCAAACCATGAGACAGAAGCCAAGAAGCAGCTGAAACCACAAAAGCAGCCCCTCAATCTGAGAGGATGCTCATGGAACAAAGCCCCAACCACAAACACCCCAAAGAGGGTAAGGGAAGGTATAGGACTTAAGACATCAAGTCAAATGCATTAGTCAGCAGGGGCATAACCATCCTCGAATCACGTAAAGGAACCTACAGGCAAATCCAAATACCCTTAGTGAAGGGGCTCATTCACTCATGGCAATAACTCGGTCTCCTGTTATCTCCTCTGGGAAGAGGTATCTACAACATTCAAAAGGAAATTAGCCTAAGTGAGGCCTTAGGGATCCCAGCCTGCAATGGGTAACAGAGAGCCATGAAGGGTTGAACGTTCACTGCAAGAACCCACTGCTTTGACCTCTCTGTCCTCTAGCCTGAAACTGAACGCCATCCTCTGCCATTCACTCACAGCCCTGTTCCCCATCCATCCCATTTGCCCCATGTTCCAAACGTTTGAGAAGAAGGTGAATCCAGGCCCTGGCTAATGAACCGAATATAAACAGGCTCATTGCCTGTTTGTTCCTTTTTATCGTCCACCTTAACTAAAACATCCTCCTCCTGCCCAGGTCCCCTGCTTAATTACTAGACAGACTGACAGCCAGAGCACATCTTGGTAACAGAAAGGGATGCTAGGTACATCCATAGGGGCTTCCCATCAAGCCAATACCACCCATGAAAGCCTGTCACAATCCTCTCATTTATCATTTTACCCTTTCTGCTTCCATAAAGGATGTGAGCAGCCTGCTGCTGCAGATATCACAGGCTCCTAACACATCTTTCCATAAAGCGAAACTGCTGACAGGACAGAGCAGGAATGAACATCTTACTCCTTATTCTGGGAAGATTACTGAACACTAGAATCACCTGTGGAATGTTTTTTAAAATGATAGTGCCAAAAAAACAGAAATATAGATCAATGGAACAGGATAGAAAGCCCAGAGATAAACCCACACACATATGGTCACCTTATCTTTGATAAAGCAGGCAAGAATATACAATGGAGAAAAGACAGCCTCTTCAATAAGTGGTGCTGGGAAAACTGGACAGCTACATGTAAAAGAATGAAATTAGAACACTCCCTAACACCATACACAAAAATAAACTCAAAATGGATTAAAGACCTAAATGTAAGGCCAGACACTATCGAACTCTTAGAGGAAAACATAGGCAGAACACTCTATGACATAAATCACAGCAAGATCCTTTTTGAACCACCTCCTAGAGTAAGGGAAATAAAAACAAAAATAAACAAATGGGACCTAGTGAAACTTAAAAGCTTTTGCACAGCCAAGGAAACCATAAACAAGACGAAAATTCAACCCTCAGAATGGGAGAAAGTATTTGCAAATGAAGCAACTGACAAAGGATTAATCTCCAAAATTTACAAGCAGCTCATGCAGCTCAATATCAAAAAAACAAACAACCCAATCCAAAAATGGGCAGAAGACCTAAATAGACGTTTCTCCAAAGAAGATATACAGATTGCCAACAAACACATGAAGGATGCTCAACATCATTAATCATTAAAGAAATGCAAGTCAAAACTACAATGAGATATCATCTCACACCGGTCAGAACGGCCATCATCAAAAAATCTACAAAGAATACATGCTGGAGAGGATGTGGAGAAAAGGGAACCCTCTTGCACTGTTGGTGGGAATGTAAATTGATACAGCCACTATGGAGAACTGTATGGAGGTTCCTTAAAAAACTAAAAATAGAACTATCATACGACCCAGCAATCCCACTACTGGGCATATACCGTGAGAAAACCATAATTCAGAAAGAGTCATGTACCAAAATGTTCACTGCAGCTCTATTTACAATAGCCAGGCGATGGAAGCACCCTAAGTGTCCATCAACAGATGAATGGATAAAGAAGATGTGGCACATATATACAATGGAATATTACTCAGCCATAAAAAGAAACGAAATTGAGTTATTTGTAGTGAGGTGGATGGACCTAGAGTCTGTCATACAAAATGAAGTTAGTCAGAAGAAGAAAAACAAATATCGTATGCTAACACATATATATGGAATCTAAAAAAAAAAAAAAGGTCACGAAGAACCTAGGGGCAAGATGGGAATAAAGACACAGACTTAGAGAAGAGACTTGAGGACACGGGGTGGGGGGGGGGAAGGGTAAGCTGGTACGAAGTGAGAGAGTGGCATGGACTTATATATACTACCAAATGTAAAATAGATAGCTAGTGGGAAGCAGCCGCATAGCACAGGGAGATCAGCTCGGTGCTTTGTGACCACCTAGAGGGGTGGGATAGGGAGGCTGGGAGGGAGGGAGATGCAAGAGGGAAGAGATATGGGGACATATGTATATGTATAGCTGATTCACTTTGTTATACAGCAGAAACTAACACACCATCGTAAAGCAATTATACTACAATAAAGACGTTAAAAAAAAAAAAAATGATGGTGCCAGAGCCCCAGCTGAGACTAAATAAATCAGAATCTCTGGCGTTGGGTCCCAGGCATCAGTATATTTAAAAAGCTCTCCAAGGGATTCTAACAGGCAGCCAGGGATGGCATTCACTGGGCTAAGGCCTCACAGTGGGGACACTGGGCTCCAACTTGTCAAGGTAAAAGTACCAGCAATATTCAGCTCCAAAGTGCACAAGGGATAACAATAAGGTGAGGCGGGGAAAAACGCTCCCCCTCTTCAAAAGGAAGAAAAACCATCTGACATGGGATTTTCAATGGGGGCTGAAGAGCAGAGAACTAGCTTTTTTACTGAGTGCCTAACACCACTGGGTTTTGCCTCATAAATGCTTCTTTCATTTCAATCAAGCACTAGCATTGTACCAGGCACTGAAGGAAGGAACAGCAAACCAGAAACAAAGCATCTCGTCTTAAGAGTGCAGACCTTCTGAGGAGGTAAAGCTGGAACATCAAGCAGTTCATACTGAGGCAGGATCTCCTGGTGCTGACGTGGAAGGGACGGCAAGGGGCTGGAGAAGGTCAGCCAGCCTGGGCCGGGCCCCAGGGACACTTCAGGCTCCAGCCATGCTCAGATACTCCCACAGGTGCTGCAGGACTCAATCCCCAGTCTGTTTCCTGTACGATTTGGTCCACTCTGCTGGCCTATTGCCAGCCAGCTCTAAAAGGCCTAAGTGAGGGACACAAGGGGCCTCTTGCTGCTTGTGAAGTTGCAGCTATATTCATTTCCCTTCCAAATTAACATCCTACTGCCCCACAAGAAAGCTGTCAGCTCTCAACAAAGGACTCGGCTAAGAAAGGTAGCCGAGGCTCTTCAGGTGGAGGGCACAGCAGCTACTTGATGCCAAAGGTGGGAGGCCCAGGGTGGGACCCTACCCTTTCCACACTGACAGTGGGCTCCCTCATCACCAGAATGCACTCAAATGCCCCTCCCCGCCTAGCTGAACTCCTTCACTGCAGTTACCACTTGGCCAATGCACTTGGGACTGAAACACAATTAATCCCTGCTTTAGCCACATTTCTTTTTTCCCAGAGAATGAATCTGATAGACCCGCAGTGTCAATAGGAGAGCACCACTCTGAATGCTAATTGCCCCCACGAGCTCTGCAGAGGGCACGGGAGAGGCCGGGATGCTGGCCTCCACGCCATGGGCACTCTCAGGTTTGGAAACCCTACCTGGTGTTATCGGCGGCAACTCGATGCAGGGACCGCCCTCCTAGTCGTGACAGCAGTAGCCAGAGACCTTCAAGTTTCCTCCAGGGTAACATAAGGCTGGTGGCCGGAGCCGCGGTGGTCAGGCAGTGGGGAGAGAGTCGAGTGGGCTGCCTGCAGAAGGTGCACAGATCCGCTCCACTTTGCTCCACTCCCACTGAGGGGAGTCAGCAGCGGGTGAGGATTTTAAATGCAGCAGGTGAGATTTAGGTTAGATTCACAGATGAACTTCCTGACAGAGAGGGAAGCACTGGAGAAGCTGACCGATTACTTAAATTTCACTGGGGAGCTACAAGGGGCTGATTGTACTGTCTGCCAGGAAGTGAGTGAGCGGTGAGGAGGCAGCCTCCTGTGCACAATGGTCAGAAGCAGGGACCTCACCCAGCTGGCCCACAGCCGCCTGACACGCCATAACGTTTTTGCTTTAAATATAAGGTAAACAGAACAGTCCGATAATCCCCACCAATAGGCACTTTTAAATGTACTGATTCTTTGGTCTAGGAATCTCCAGTTCTAGGAAACTAAGAAGATAGTTTTAAAAAAAAAAAAAACCACCGTAGTCAAATATTTTTACATATTTTAGGGGAAAATACGTATTTATGTTATTTCAGTAGTTGCAATCTAAATGCCCAACCTCTGAATGGGGAATGAGTAAGAAAATTACAGTACATGTACCCAACAGACTATTATGCAGCAAATTAAGATGTTTCTGAGGAATATGTAATAATCTGGGAAATGCACATGATATAATGTTAAGTGAATAAAGCATATTCAACTCTGTATCTTGCGAAAAAAGTATATGTTCATTTCAAAAAGAATGGAGGGAAATACACTAAAATGTTAGCAGTAATCCTCTCTGGGTGTGGAAGTAAATGTTTTTATTTTTAAAAAATACTTTCCAAATATTCTAAAATAACCACTACCTTAATAACCAGAAGATGTAGACATTCAAAAAAAAAAAGGAACAGTCTATTCTTTGAAATACCTCAGCGCCATAAATCTACCTTATCTGCACGGCCATTATTCCCAGAAAGCAAAACAGTGACACTCAATCCTGTACTTGGCAAGATGAACACGGTCTCGCTTCCAAAATGGCCCAGCAGACCCACTGCAGCCACCTGAAAACCACCTGTCACCATTTCTCGCTGGGAAGCACAGGGTCTTCCCCATCAAAGAGTCATGGGTCTCTCATTCTGTGGCCAGACCTCCGTTCACATCCAATTACAATGTGCCTAAGTGAGTCTGAAAGGCAAGGGAGAAAGGTGGAATTTCTGCAAAGAACTGGAATCTGTTGGATTAACCCTGAGAAGTCTCAAACTGCCAGCTTTAGAGATGGTCCCTATTTACTGAATGTCCGCTATAGGCCAGGAACTGGGCAGGATGCTTTCACATGCTTTGCAAAGTAGGGATCATTAGCTCTATTTTACACATGAAGAGACTGAGGCTCCAGAACTCACATCAACTTGCCTCAAATCACTACATGCTGCTCGCCCAACTTCCAAGTCAGGAATGTTTCCCCCTCAGTCACCTCTAGCGTTGGCATCTTTGCAGGGAACACAATGCAGACTATACTTCTTCCTTCCAGACTTACATTCCCACTCTCGGTACCCTGAGACAGGCCACTCCCTGTCTCTTGCCCACTTTCTATCTCTACCACCACCCACAGATGCAAACACTCTAGCCCCATGTGGACACGTCTATGATCCACCGTGGCCAAATTCCCCAACCTGCCTCATGACCCTTAAGGATGACCAGTACTGCAAGACAGGGCTCACTAACAAACAAGGACCTTTCTGGAGGTGTCTGAAACTCTGGGGAGAGGGGAGGAGTTCACAGCAAAAACACATTCCTTCAGCATCTCCTTTAGGCTCACAACATCTCTGAAGCAGGCAGGCCTCTTATCCCCTTTTACAGACGGAAATACTGAGGTTGAAGAGTAGATTGACCTAAATCTAGTAAGAAGCACAGCTAGCACTAGATCTCAGCTCCTCTGATTGCTGACCCAGGGATCTTCCTACCGTAGAGCAGAATACTAAGAACAAGGGCTCGAAGGCCTGAAGGCCTGGATTCAAATCTCAGCCCCACTACTTACAAGTTACGTGGTCTTGGGCCCATTACTTGACCTCAATTTTCCCCAGTCACAACATGAAGAAAATAATAGTCCCTACCTCTCACAGTTGTTGCGTGGATTAAATGGGAAAATATGTGAAAGACCTAGCAGGTGCCCAAGATGGTGTTAGGTCTATCGTCACACAACCCTGAAGGTGTAGCACCAGGACTTTTCCATCTTAGTTCCCACTGTGCAAGGCTTTAGTCTGGAAACAGGGCCATGAGGACCTGCACCAACTTAAACCAGCTTTCTGCCTTGGAAGGCCTGGCCAGTCGCCTCCATCTAGTTTTCAGATCTTATTGAGATGAACTTGAATATGCTCTTCTTTCTCCATAAAAGCTCTTCCTGGCCTCCTTCATCCCCTAACTCCACTGAGGTCAGCTCATCCAAGAAGTTTTTCCCCAGGCTGAATTCCCTTATCTCCCACAGATTCCTGACCTTACAGCCCTAACGGGATACTTATCACTGTTATCAAAATTGGCTCTGTACTTGCCTGTCTCCCCCACTGGACTGAGAACCACTGAAGGCAGGCAAGGACGGTGCTATGTTCATTGTTTGATCTTCAGTACCCATCTGGTATCAGTTTGTATTATATTTGTGGTGTAACAAATTACCACAAATTTAGCAGCTTAAAACAACACACATTTACCATCTTACAGTTGTGAAGGTCAGAAGTCCAAAATCAGTTTCACTGGGCTAAAATCAACGTGTCAACAGGGCTGCATTCCTTCTGGAGAACCCATTCCTTGCCTTTTTCAGCTTCTACATTCCTTCCTCACAGGCCTGCATCACTCCAACCTCTACTATAGTCATCACATTTCCTTCTTTTCACTCTGACCCTCCTATAAGGATTCCTCTGATTACACTGGGCTCACCCAGATAACCCAGCATAATCTCCCCATTTCTCGCTTAATTACACCTGCAAAATCCCTTTTACCACATAAGGTAACACTGCCAGGTTCCGGGGATCAGAACATGGACACCTTTTGGGGAGGGAGCCATCTTTCGGCCTACCTCACTATCATAGCTCTTAGTGCATAACAGATGGGCAGTGACTGACTGCCTCCTGCAAGAAACCATGCTCCATGTGGTCCTAAACCACTGAGACGTAGAAGCTTCTCGACAGGTTTAGGAGGGACCCAAAGCCTAGAGCCCCTGTTCTAGCCAAAATCTCCCAAAGGAGGCCTTCTCTTCATAATGCAACTCTGAGTTTCTTCAGCTAACGTGGACGCAGCCCACACACCTCCACCCTAGGTAAAAACCTACTGGTTGATTCTCTGAACTCTGAAAATATGGATAAATGAATCAGTCTCAAAAATCATTCGGTAATTGCCCTTTAGATAGACTGACAGGCACAGTCTATGTCTTCCTGGAGCCCACAATCCACACGGCGTCATCATAATGTGTACAGAAGCCAAAAGGCAGCAGGATAAGGATTTTACCACTTACCAGCATGAGTCAGATTTGATAAATACACATATTATAGATACAGCACATTCTTTGAAATTCTATCAAAATCAAGCTTTAAATTAGCAGGTTACCGCAGCAACCTAGCAACCCAATCACATTCATTTCCACTTGAGCCTGGTACCTGAATAAGATAGTGTCAGAACCCTGGACAAGGGCAGGCTGGGTGCAGGACGCACCCACCTTGTGGAATGTGGCAGGTGTCAAGGAGGGGCAAGGGAAGGAGCCCAAGCTGGGATCTGAACTCTCACTCTCCAGTCTACCCTGTGTGACCATGGGCTTGTTAATCAACCTCTCGGAGCTTTCTCAATATACAATATACACACAATGAACCCATTCCTACTGACCGACAGGTAAAATACCTAGTAGGTAATACGCTTCCACTAGGGTCTGGCCCCCTTCTTCCTGCTCCTCAAAGAATCAAGTTGATAGGGCAAGTAAATCCTCTCAGAGAGTACAACTTGGTGTACCCACGCTGTTTCCCTAATGTCATCCACGCATTGCCCACACACTGCCTCCACGATTCTGCCATCTCGCTGTCGAACCTGTACGTCCACTTTTTCCTTTAAACAGACACAGCACAGACTTTAGACATATCCTAAGCGACAGGAGCTGCCAGATGATGAGTTCAAGATTCGTCATATTTCACACGGAAGGGTCATACACTCAGGTATAAAACTAGTAAAATTTAAAATACTCACCCCTGTATCATCCCATATCCTGTTACATTCTGGGAAACTGGTGAAAAAACCTGAGTTCTGGTCCTGACTACGCTAACAACTATTAGGTACGCCCACGTCAGGTCCCTTCTCTGAGACTCAGTTTCCCCCAAGTAAGAAAAGAAAGAGAATGATCTAGACAAGCTTTCCGTTTCCTCCAGTTCTGAGGTTATGAGATTTATTATCAAGTGGTCCGGATAAGCAAAAGAATCCAAGCAGGGAATTTTCGGAAAAGGTAATGAATACCACTCAAAATCATTAGAATCATTTATCATAAAAGATGACAGAAGAAAAAGATGAGAGAGAATGACAAAGAGATAAACGCCATACCTTCCCTCATCTTGAAAGACTCAGACTTTGTGCTTCTCTTTTAAGGGATTTTCAAAAGAGAGGGCCCTTGGTCTTAAAATGGGACAACCTGGATTTGAATGTCAGCTTGGATGGTTGTTAGTTTTATCCCCTTAGGCAGGCCATTTAACCTCATAGTTTTTCTACAACTGTAAAATGGGTAACACCTCCTTCACAAGGCTGTCTGGGGATTAAATGTGAATAACTTGTCTAAAGCACCTGGAACAGAGCTGGATACGGTCGCTGTTTGCTATTACTATCACACCTGGACTAATGGGTGGAGTACACATCTGCCTCTCCCACTTGATGATAAACTCTCTAAGGGCAGGGATGCCTTGTGCATCTTTCTCTCCCCCACCGTGCCTAGCACGGTGTTTCACATAAAATAAAGAACTTGGCCTGAATTTGTAGGGAATCAAAGCTCACAGAAAGAGTGCCTGCTCCAAGACAGGAAACTGGAGATGCCCAGAGATGTATAAATAACAAGCAATTCTTCCCTGACAAAGACAAACGTTCCCTTCTTCCTAAAACAAAAGTCTTTAGAATTCACCAAGATGTACACAATGCTTGGGCCATGATTCCCTGCTTCGATCTTCCTTTATAATATTCTACATTTCCCATCATGTGTCCATAATAGAAAAATTATTAAAATTGTTACAAGGATAAATGAGACTGCTTGCCTCTGACTCAGAAACTCAGAGACCTGGGGTCCAGTCTCCAGCATTACATATCTGGCTATCTGACCTCAGAAAAGTTACTCCATTTTCCAGTAAAATGACAGGAACACTACCCCTCTGATGACATCACCAGGCTGCTGTGGGAACTAAGGCACCCAGGTCCGTGCTGTGAAAAATCTCTGCTAACGAGAACTCTGGAATCTTCTGACTATGCCCGGAGTCCCACCAGTTGCTTTTCACTTTTTATTCCTAACCAGACCTTTATTCCTTTATTTGTGTTATACGCCCATAAATGTTATTCCTGTCATAAAAAGAAAGAATAACCCACAAAGCTGCAGCCTTTTTCTTATCATATAAACGTGCCACAAAAGTAATGAGAATAAATTTGAGGCTGTGATCATAACTCTCTGTTAATGAGCACCACCCGTGTTTGAAACACCACCAGCCATGAGTCCTTATTTTCACAGGGTGTTTGTTTCTTTCTTCCCTTTTTTATTCCCCTAACACATTTAAAACTTCAGACCTGGGTGCTCACTGGCAGCTGGTTTGGAGCAGAGGGAAGGATACAAAATAGCTAACCAGAACCATTAGAAAGAAAGATGGGACCTTGAAAACTCCAAGCCTAATGGTTGGCTCTAAACCAAACATTTCCTCTGCCTAAAGTCAAATCAAGTTAGCAACCTCTTTATTTCTTTCTTTTTTTTAATAGATATCCACAAACATTTAGTTTATTTACATGACTTACACTCAAGTCAGAAGGAGACACAACTGATCCTCAGTACCTAAGTGTGGCCCAGCATTAAGGCAAGCTGATGTACAATCCTTTTTATATATCTTGCATTGCTATCCTAATATCAACTATCTTTGATCCACCAGCAACCTCGTTCTTAAAAGGTACCACTAAGTGAGTGAGCCCAAGAGGGTTACAGTCCCACACAAATGACACTTAAAAGTAACAGCCAAGAAGGTGCTGTGTCTATAAGCCCCACAGAGCCTATGGATGAAAGGCGGAGGGGACAAGAGAGGGGCACCGAAAAACCAAAATGACCGATAAGGACCTCTTTTACTCATATTACAAACATATCCAGAGCTAGCTGGAGATGTTAGAATAGGTGGATGGAAGAAAGGCAGTATGCAAATGTACTTGCAGAAACTTCAGTTTATTCTTACTCTGGGAGGCAGAGATCTTCAGACGCATGATCTCCACAGGGGGTCAACCACGCAACAGGAACAATTCCTAAGAGTCAACTTCCTCGTCAATAAAATGCGGGCAATAATTAACTGCACCATAAATTGTTGTGAGAATTAAATGAGATAATATATGAAAGCACTTAGAACAGTGTCTGGTACATAGTAAGCTGCGTTACATTACTGCATTACAGTTTTGCATACACTATTCCATTTAATCATAAGAGGCAGGCTTTATTACTCTCACAGAACACCGGTTCAAAGAGACAAAAGGACTCGTCCAGAGTTACAGAGATAAAAAAGTGCCAGGTGTCGGGTTGTTCTTGGGACTAACAATCCACAATCCACAATCATGGCTGGACCAGAGATGGCTGCATTAGCAAGAGTCTGAGGCTGCTACCTTTCCAGCTCAATTATGCTCTGTGCCTGCAGTCAGGAATTCACAGGTCTCCAAGGCTTCTTTGAATAATTTGAGACTGGAAAACAGACTTAATGTGAAGGTCAGAAGAAACTCTTCCAGGACAGTTCTCATATCTGACCCTAGGAGCCCAGGTATGGCCTCTGGGGTGGGCACAAAATGCCATTTCTGACATTCTCATCTTCTGTAAAATAAAACAACCCTCTCAGCTGCTGCTCCAAGGATCCTCTAGTTACCTTTAATTAAAAAAAAAAACCTGCCAATTAACAAGCACTGTGTTCAATCCTTTACAAACGTCTTGTATAATCCTCACAATTATCCTACTGGGGGGAGGGGGTGAAGAGAGGTACCCTTATCCCTGTTTAACAGGCAAAGAAACAGACTCAGAGAGGCCCACAAACACAAAGCTAGTAAACAGCAGAGACTGAGTTTGAACCCAAGTGGGCAGAGAAAGTGCCACAAACCATACGCCTCAACTAATTCCTCATCATTCTCTCTCCCCTCACCTGGAGACGCAGGGGACATAGACCTGGAATAACTAGCCTCTTTTTCTCTTCACCAGAGATAGTACAAACCCTAGGGAGGAATTTTGTATTTTACAAATCAAGACTGCAGAGACTGCCAGGGTCTTTACTGTTTCTCCTCTTGATCTTCTGTGATTCAGAGCACTTCAGAGCACCTCTCTCTTAAACTGGGTATTTTCTCCAGCTGCCCGTCCCAGGAAGAGGCTCCCTGCCAGAGCTGGGGCTGAGGAACACAGTAACAGCCACCACTAAACCCAGCACCTCTGTTAAGAGGGAAAGGAGAAGTCTAGGAGCTGCTGTACAGAGAGAAAGTCTGACCCTTTTCCCAGGAGGCAGTGGCAGTCAGGTCCCAGAACAGAGGTCTCAGCTGATGCTGGACCCCCCCTACTGCCCGCTGTGCCCAGCATGGACATTAGGAACAGGATACATGGGGGAATCTCCAAACCAGCCCTGCTCAGCCCTCTGACCCTACCACTCACAGTGACTCTGATCTCCTCCCGTTCACCCCACAATTCCCACAGCCTTTATAACAGCTGCCTCACTTTCCCCACAACATCACAATCCCTGATGACCTCCTGTTTGCTTCACAGTGCCCCCAGGGACCCACCTACTCTTTACAGAATCACCTTGAGTAGCTTCCCAGGCAGTGGCCAGGCCATTATCAATGAGGATTCAGCTATGACCAGCAGGCTGCAAGTGAGCAAACATTAGATGGCAGACTTCCCGTAATCTAAAAAAAAATTGTTCTTAATCAGGACCATCTCCAAATCCTCAACTCGCAGAGTGCCAGCAGATCACCAGCAGCTCAGGGCACTGCTGGAGAAGGTGGCACTCTAAAAGCATGTGAGTTGGGGGAGGGGTGCCACTGAGTGCACATACCACAAACCCAGTGGAAGACAGGTGGCACAGACTCCCCAGTAACCCAGGGTGTCAGGATCAGAGGCCTCTCTGAAGCCAAGCCCTCCTCCACTCATTTCCTCCCCGGAAGGCTGGGGTGAGATGGGGACTAGGTGTCCCTGGGCAGCCATCAGAACAGTCCAGCCCTGGAGACCAGAGCCAGAAGGAACCCAGTAAGCCAAGCCACTGAGGTAGGGGACAGACAACTGAAGGGAGGGATGTGGGGTCCTACAGCAGCCTGTCAGCGAACAGGCTCTGATGCAATTCACAGCCCACAGTTAGAGCTAAAATCCCCCTCCCTGCACTCCTCACCCCTATAAGCCCATCCTCCTCCCCACATTCATCTCCCCCCGCATAAGCCCAGCCCCCTCTTGCACCCTCAAGAGTGTCAACTTCCAAGGCAAGCTCATCTTCTCATCACAGATCTGCCAACCCTTCAGTTTACAAGGCTGAGTCCTCTATCCTAAACTGACAAAGAAAAAGCAGTGTCCCAGGTCTCTAAGGCACAATGCTGCCAGGAGGGCTGAGTTTGACAATTCTCCTCAGGCTCCAGCTGGGGCAAAATCTCAGCCCTCCACCCAGCCCAATCCACCCAGCCAAGCCTCATCCACAGCCGTCCACTGAAACCTGGGCCCTCCCATTCTTATTCAATAGCACACACAGAGCACACCTGGTGAGACTACCAGTTTTAGAATCCACCTTCTCCCAGCCAGCCGGGAGGGAAACTGAAACCAGAGCAAGAACTCCGCCCTCAGCTCTTCCCCAACCTTGACCTCCTCCTTCCTCTTGGAGCTGAGGGAACTGGGAGAGGCAGGTCAGGTGACCACCTGACAGACACTTTTGCCTCGGCCCACAGTCCTACAGAGCAGGGGCCTGAAAATATACCCCAGGGCACTTGTTGAGCAGGGCGGAGGTTTTCAGGCACTGAGGCTGGGACACGGCAGCTCTTTTCAGAAGGCTTCAGGCTACCGGCTGAGGGCTCAGGTCTCACACACCTGAGCCTGGAAGCTGCTCTGAGGCAGGGGGCGAGAATGAGGTTGGTTTCAGAAGGCAAAGGAGGGAAGGTATGGGCCGGTTCCAAAGTAGATAAAAAACAAGAGCTGCTCCCTCTGTGCCCTCCGGAGGGAGATGGGGCTGTCCCACAGATGGGGAAATGGGGTCCCTTTCGCGGAGTGCCGGTCACTGGGGGAATGCCAGCATCCTTCTCAGGAAATAGGCTGCAATACCCTGGGCTTAAACCTCGATGGCCAACGCCAAAAAAGGGAAAGAAAAACCTGCAACCCACCAATCTCATTTCCAGATTCCCTCCCTGCAGCCTAGACACATTAATAATTAACTTGCCTACCCGGGAGCTGGCCGGCGTTGCTATAAAAGATGAGTAATGGCACTGGAGTCCCGGCCTGATGCCCGCGGGCTTCTGGGCTCGGGGCTGGGACGGGCGCTGGAACAAAGCCTCCGCATTCCTCCGGGAAGGTGTGTCTGAAACTAGACCTGTCAACGGCGAGAAGCTGACCCCTTACCTCCCCCATAGCCGGCTCCCTGCGAGAAGGGGTGGGGGGGAGGGGCCGGCGCCCCGGCGCGCGGGGCGGAACGGGTGGACAGGTCTCCTTTGCCCACTTCCCCTCCCCCGCACCCCGACCGACCAATGCCCCCAAACCACAGCCGATTTCGGGAAGCCGCGCTGTCTGCTGAGAGATAATCCTGTTACCATGAATGCAGTCTGTACTTGGAGACCAATTCTCAAAACAACAAGGCTGCTCCCTCGGCGCCCTTCCCGATGAGTAACCCAAAGCCGGTCGCCGGCTCAATGAATTCTCTCGCTGAAACTCCAGCGGCGAGCTGCGGCTCCCACGCGGATGGCCGGCCGGGGACAAACCGGCTCCCATCACGCCAGCGCCCAGACACAAAAGCACTCCTAAATGCAGCCCGGGCACCCTGAACCCTACCCGCCCAACAGCCCGCAGCCCCCCGAAAGTTACGGCGCGCGGACACACCTGCAGGCCCCCCGAGGCGGCCCCCTCCAGCCCCCCAGGGCGGCGGGGCACGCGTCCCCGGACGGGCAGCGCCGCGGCTCCATGAGCCCGCTCCTGGAGCCGGGGCCGGCTACCGGTCAGCAGCGCGGGGCGGCGGAGCGCGCTGGGGCCTCAGCGCGCCCGCGGCGCATCTCGCTCCCTCCTCGTCCTCGCCCGGCCTTCCCTAAGAGCCCACACCCACTTGACATCAGCGCGCATCAAAGCACTTGGCGCAGCGCCAGACGGCAGACCCCGGCGGTCCAGAGTGCGACCCGGGTGCCGCCGCTCGGCCAGGACAGCGCGTCCGAGCGCGGCACGTTCCTCTCCTTGCAGAGGATGCTGCAAGCAGGAGTGGGCAGGGAGACGGAGGAGGGGGAGGAAAACCGGCGGAGGGGGCAGGACCTGCCGCCTAACAGCAGCGCTGCTCTGGCGCCCAGCCATCCACCAGCAGACCTTACAGCCGTTGCCGCAAGCGCCCATGACTGTGAAGACCAGGTCGCAGGTGACCTGGGTTGCTGTCCTCTCCCCGCCAAGGTGAGTCCTGACCTTGAATTCTCTTCCTCAGAATGACTCAAGGAGGCTCCTCTCCAACCACCTCTACGAAATTGCCGGGGCTGATTCTGCCAAGCCAGTAATAAATGCTTGATTGGATGTGGGTGCTGACCCCACCACCCAGGAGGCCGCAATGGGGCACCCAGGGAAGCAGACCATACCCTCTGGCTTGTGGCTATACCAGCAGCCTCAACTGGGTCTCCTTTCTCTCTCTCGTCTCTCAATGCCTTTGGCAATAAGGGACAGTTCTCCTGGTTCTGCAGGCAATCAAAAACAGCACCACGCAGCAGCTCACACACACTTCTAATTCACTCATCCAAATAGTCAAACATTCGAGCATTTATTAAGGCTTAGTATATGCCAGGACCAACAGAAGATAAAACAGCATTCCTACACTCATAGAGCCCTACACTCATAGAGAAGACAGTCTAGTCACCGAGAGAGAGATATTAAAAATAAAGCAAGGTAATCACAATTGTGACAAGGATATTAAAGGTAAGAGGTGCTACAAGAATGCACACAGGGACCCTAAACTATCTTGGCAGTCAGGAAAGCTTCCCTAAGGAAGTAACAGTTGAGCTGATGAGGAATGAAGAGAAGTTATCCAGGGGAAGGCAAAGTTCAGGCAAAGACCCTGGTTATTAAAGTGTAGGTCTGCTCCCATTCACAGGTGGAGATAATCAAGAAGACAGTGAAATGCCACGCCCGAGACACCTAAGTCTTTGTCCAGGAGGGGTTTGAGGCAGCTCACAGGCCCTGGAAGAGAGCCTGGCCGTCTGTCCAAAGAGGCCCTATGTCTGCTTTCTCATCTGCCCCTGAACCAGGCTGGCCCACCTCATCATTGAGCTCTGAACAGGTAGTCGGGAGCCTTTACTGTGGCTCCAACTCCATCATCAATTTGCTGTGTGGCTCTAAAGAAATCCCTTCCAACTCTCTAGTTTCAGTTTCTCTATGTGAAATGAGGGTTTGGATTAGAATAGTGTTTCTACACTTTTTTTTTTTAAACCATACTCCCTTTTGGATAAACACAGAACTGTCGTTCCTGTTCTGTAGTATCTATGATGACAAGACATCAAATCATTTTCCAAATCAAAAATTATAATATTGAATGTGCTTTTAAAGCTATATATTCCCTTCAAGTATTCACCATTAAAAGATCTCTGCTGAAGATAACTTGGAAGCAGGATTAAAGAAATGGTCTCCAAGCTCCCCCTTTTCCTGTTATCTGTCCCCATTCCTCCAGCATGAACCTAGCCACAAGCACTTATCACCTCCAGCCTCCTTTCTTTTATTCTTTCCAGGATAAATTGGCCAGGCAATGAACAGAAGCCGTGGGTCATCCAAAAGGCATGCTGTGGAAGGCTCTTTTGAATGATAATTTCCAGTGATGCTGGGAAACAGACACTTTGAAGGAAGCACATAATGTTCCTGGGGACAAATTAGCTATATGATTTAAAAGCCTTAAAAATGTACTATCCTTTGAACCATCAATTCTCCATCTAAGAATTTATCCTCAAGACATAATTATGGATGAACACAAAAATTTATACACAAGGATTTTTATAACAGAAAATGATTGGTTAATAAACTGTGGTACATCTTTGCAACTGAATATATGCAACTTTAAACCTAATACATAGAATATTTACTGCTGAATAAAACGAAATGAAGGTTATAAGACAAATCATCCCAATTGTGTGTGCATGTGTCTGTGTATAGGTTTGAGAGGGGTGGTAAGCACCTATGGTGGAATGGTACTGTGTTCCTTTTTCTTAGGATGACTCAGAACCTACCCCTTGGACCGAAACGTGACATCACTGTGGCTTGTCATCCTCACAAGTAAATCTATTAACCCATATGAAAGTTGTAGAAGTTTAATATTAAAACAGAACAGAATAAACCTTACAGACAGGCAAGAACACAGTTAAATTCTCTACCGCCATCCACTTACCATTAGGGATCTGATAGTAATCTTAAAGGTAGAATGGTTTTTCCCCCAGACTTTTCATTTCATATAGATTTTTTTAAGTTGTTCTTTCCTTGAGTCTAGTTCAATAGTTTCCAATCTTCAGAGTGCATAAAACTTACTATCCATGGTGGTTGTAGGGTAATCTTGACTTTGGGATTCTTTTCCCTTATATTCTGAGTTTAGAACCTCATCACTCTTTGACAGTTCAGAAAAAAAGACTACCAGAAGGATATTTAGCAAAATGTTAACAATATTGGAATCAGACTTGGGTTTTATTTCCTTCCTTGGGAATTTCTGTGTTTTCCAAGTGGTCTGACAATAAATATATATTACCTTCATAATCAGAAAATAAAATGCTGCTTAAGTGGGTTAAAACCCCTCCAAAAGATAAAAGAAACTATGCCTTCCACGCCTTTCACATGCCTTCTCTCTGCCAAGTTCTCGTACTGCCCCAGTTGGTGCCCCAATACCCAAGGACAGACAGTACATTGTCGCTAGGATACCATGCAGGAAAAACTGGCAAGAAAATTATTTTTACATTTACCTCCTGGGGTGTGCTTACAATAATGCTTAGAAGCTTAGACTAAAGGGTCCAAAATGAAGCAGCCATGACCATCCGCTAATGGATCTCCTTCCCATGAAACTCTCTACCAAATATTCTAGGTTCTTAATAAGCTGAGAACATATAAGGCATATACACCTTTGATCCTAAGGACCAAAAACGATTCAGCTTTGCTTTTCCCAGACCTGATGGTGCCACCAAGCACACCGGCAAGGACCAGCAGAAAAAGGACAGGCCATAAATCAGACTGGGCTCAGCCAGTAACCGATGAGTGATCTCTGCCTCAGTTTCCCCTCTGTTAAATAGCCTAATAAAGGCTCTACTTTTCTTTTAAGGGGTGGATATAAAAGCATTAGGATAAAGTGAACAGTAGTATCTCAGTGTAGCATGTTATTATTTAATGAAAGTATATGCTAGGAATTTGGGGAGGAGAAGGAGCTGGCTAGTTGTGAGTTCTTTGGCACAAGGGCAGTAAACTGCAATTTGCCTCATATGTCAAGCTTTCTGAGAACCTAGGGTGCTCACAAACCAGACGAAGGACGTGAGCTGGGAAACATAACTGTGCTGACTTTCCCTTGTGGCATAACTCATGAACTCCTGAGTCAAGGACAGAAGGTGGGTTAGATGAAAAATCCAAGCTGGAGGCCCAGGTTTCTCAATACACAATAGCCAAAAACCATCAGGGCAGCATCTAAAGATGAGGAATGCTCATATTATTTGGCCACTTTAATTCAATAATCATTAAATCCCCCACCAGGCTCAGCAGCTGCATTCTCTGCTCAAAATGAAGCACATGACTTCCAAGCCAGACAGAGGTGCCATTAGGTTACATTTTAAATCCATCTAGAGTCTAATAAAGTTAATTTTACTGTTATGGCATCTATTAAATCATGGGGCCTTTGTTTAGAGAGTAAACAGAGGGGAGGGAAGCACAGACTTGAAGATCTGGGAATTTTGATTATTCTAGAATTGTTTCTGGAAAGGAGGTAACAAGAACAAACTTGATTTAAAAAAAATGTTTTAATGGGACCAAGTGTATAAGAAGGGCTGCTCTTGTACAACTATCCAGCCCCCTTGAGAACAGACCAGCCTCCCCCACACACACAGCCAGGCAACAGCTCAGGGACAAAAATGAGGCGCCCTGCTTCACCCAAGCAGGAAACATTGAACACACTGACCACGGTAGCCAACTTGGGACTGGAACTTGGAGCCTAAGAGTCATTAAGAATGGGAAAAAGGGCTTCCCTGGTGGCGCAGTGGTTGGGGCTCCGCCTGCCAACGCAGAAGACGTGGGTTCGTGCCCCGGTCCGGGAAGATCCCACATGCCGCGGAGCGGCTGGGCCCGTGAGCCATGGCCGCTGGGCCTGCGCATCCGGAGCCTGTGCTCCGCAGCAGGAGAGGCCGCAGCAGTGAGAGGCCCGTGTACCGCAAAAAAAAAAAAAAAAAGAATGGGAAAAAAGCCTACTTGCTCCATGGTCAGAGACTAAAAGCCATGCAAATGAGTTTTGATAAAATGAATAATTAATAAGCAAATATACAGCTTTACACATCTTTTAAAAATCAAGAACAAAACCAAAACACCTAATTAGCTAGAATATGTGTCTATGACCAGTGATCTTCATACATCCATTTTAATCAAAATAACCTTGGTTGATTGTAAAAAAGCAGATGCCACGGGTCCACCCCTAGAGAATCTCATGCAACAAGTCTAGGGTGAGCCCAAGAATGTGCATTTTAGCAAACAACACAGGTGATGTCACTGTTTGTGGTCTAGAGACCACACTTTGAGAAATGTGAAGCTACGAGGCCGGGAGGGCCTAACGCACCTGGCTCCACTTACCGTCTAGCAGGTGTCACCCTCCTGGACTTGAAGCAATTCATAATGGAAGCTGAATGAATACAACTGATACATCTTGTGAAACCTCAACAAAATTGCAACAAAACTAGGGCGTGATGAAGAATGCCAGAAAAAAAGAAAATAGGAAGCACTTAGCACATAGGAAGTGCTCTAAAACTGTTACCTTTTAGAAGAATGAGGACAGTGAAATTTTGATACCTGTCTAGTCTCACCTTGTACTCATAAGCCAGGTATAAATCCCCTAAATTCACTAGTGTTATCACCAAAAAACTGCACAGACTCAGCCAGACATGAGTTAAAAATCTGGGCTCACCCACTTGCCAGCTGGGTGGCCCTGGATAAGTTTTTTCTTCTCTGAGTCACTCTACCTGCTCAACTCTAAAATGGGTTTAAAAAAAAAATCTATCCCCTTAATGTTATGAGGAAGAAATAAAGAATTGTGAAAGTGTGTGGGACATAGTAGGTACTAAATAACTGGCAGCTATCATTACTTAGTCAGTCAATGGATAAACATTTATTAGGGCCTTTTATAAATCAGGCACTGTCAGCACAGGTGATACAGTAGTGACAAAAGAGACAGAGGGACAAAAATACAGATAACAAATAAATAATTTGAGAGACTGATGTCTGCTATGAAGAAAACAGAACAGTGATGTGACAGAGTGAAATAGTGGTTCACAGTATGTATCAGGAAAGGCCTAAGATGTGGCATTTAAACTAAGATCTTGTGGAGGAGCACTTCCGGCACGAGACCAGGTGGGAACAAACCAAGCGCATTCCTGGGAAGGAAGGATAGTAAAGCTAGAACTCAGTGACCAGTGGGATGGGCGGTAAAAGAGGAAACTAGGGAGTCAGAGAGCGAAGGTTATGGAGGCCGTGTAATACCTAGTGAGAGTTTAGATTCTCTTCCAAATGGCAATAGGAACCATAGAAGAATTTAAAAGAAAAGATCGTGCCATGGAAGAGGCATGAACTGATTTGCCTTTTTAAAAGACTTTTGTAGCTGCTATTTGGAGAATGGCTTGGGGGTTGGGGACAAGCCATTAGAACTCTCCTAAGAATGTTACATGTATGATCTCTCTTAATCCTCATGAAAACTTAAAATTTTTTTTTTTTTTGGCTGCATTGGGTCTTCATTGCTGCGCGTGGGCTTTCTCTAGTTGAGGCGAGCAGGGGCTACTCTTCATTGCGGTGCACGGGCTTCTCATTGCAGTGGCTTCCCTTGTTGCGGAGCACGGGCTCTAGGCACGTGGGCTTCAGTAGTTGCAGCACGTGGGCTCAGAAGTGTGGCTCGTGGGCTCTAGAGCACAGGCTCAGTAGTTGTGGCGCACGGGCTTAGTTGCTCCGTGGCATGTGGGATCTTCTCGGACCAGGGCTTGAACCCGTGTCCCCTGCATGGGCAGGCGGACTCTTAACCACTACGCCACCAGGAAAGTCCCATGAAAACTTTTTATATGAGTACTATTATCATCCCGATTTTACAGATACCAAACCCAGGCATAGAAAGATTAGGTAACTTGCTCATCACAATAAGTGGAGGATCCAGTATGCAAACCCAGATGGTCTGACTGCAATGCCTCTCTACTGCCTATGAAAAGAAGTAGGGAGAACTAGCAACACTAGGTAAAGAGACTACTGCAGGGGTACAGGCAAGAGAGGGTGGGGGCTGACCAAGAGAGCAACAGAGAAAATGCTGAGGGGGATTCAGCTGTGCAAAATGTCTTGGTAGCAGAGCCAACAGGACTCACTGATGGGATTTATGACAGGGGTGCAGCAAACAGACAAGCAAAAAAGACTCCCAAGTTTTTGATCTGAGCAACAGAGTGCATGGCAGTGCAGTTTCCTGAGATGATTAAGACTGGGGAAGAAAAAAAATCAGAGAGGGGAGGCATTATAATCAACCAAGAACTCAGTTTTGTACTTGTTAGGTTTGAGGTGTCTATTAGACATCTCAGTGGAGAAGTCCTGAAGGCAGTGAGCTGTGTCAGTCTCCACTCAGGGGAAAGGTCAGGGCTGGAACTGTAATCAGAGGATCTCATCATCACGTGACTCCTTACTTAGTGTATGTGTATTTGTGAGGGTAGGAAGAGGAGGACTCTTCCAGCTACGGACCTCTGGTTTGTTGTAATAAGCCAGGGCAGAGCTGCATCTCAACACAGGACTACAACTTGCTCTGAGGCTGAAAGCACCTCTGTGATCCAGTAAAGTCTGCATCCCAGCCCCATCCTCTAAACTAGCTTCCTGGGAGCCTATGTAGACAGAATTCTTTCAAGATGACCTCCAGCATGCCAGATTCCCGGAAGGCAACAGAGGCTGGGGAGAGGAGAGGTTGGAGGAGAGGCTGGAAATAGGAGCCGTGGAAGGAAGTTTATCGGGCATCCTGCCAGCTTGTGAGAAAATGACTTCTGCCGCCCTCTTCCACTTCAACACTCCTTTTTTCGGTCCTCCTATCATCGAAGCCCATTCGGGTGCGAGTCCCTGGAATTGCTCACAAGGGCCAGGGTGTGATAGTAATAAAGGGTTTCCAAAATAGCCTTCCACATTCAGGCTTCCCAAATGCCCAGCTGATCTCCAGGCTACACCATTTCCAGAAATATAGCAACCTCGTTTGATAAAATACTTTCAGTACTGACACCACCTTAGCTCAGAGGAAGTGGGTGTGTGCTAGAGGTCAGGTAGAGGTTGGAAGGAGAAGAAAGGCAATTCTTAAAGTTCAGCTGAAATGTCAGGAACACGAAGCTGCCCATGTTTACACAGAGCTTTCCAAAACTGAGAGCAGCTTCCAAGCAGCTTTAAAAAAAAATGGCTACACCAACCTTTCCAATGAAGTGGCTTTTAGCTTAACAGAAATAGTACCAGGCTGTTCTCATTCTCCTGTCTCCTTAGGCTTAATCTCCTAGTACAATTTATATTCTTGCTGTTGCTGATTGTTTTCTTTTTCATTCATATTTTATGCCTTTCTCATAAGCTGCTTCGAATCCACTGTGTAACAGGATAAAGCAACAGATGAATAGACAAATAGTGCATAGTTTTGACATTCCTGGATACGAAACTTTCAGATTTATGCAATCAATAAAGGTTGTTTACCATGGATATTAACTGGAGGTTAGGGGGAGGAAATGCCCTAATATGTAAAACCCTTAAAAAATTTGATCTCTTGTTAAAAAAAAAAGAGAGAGAGAATCTGGTCATAATTAGCACCTACATTTTTCATATTTTTTGTCCCTAACTGCTGACCAATAATTTATAGGGCAAGTGGGTGAAATCTTATGTCCTATATCTGTATGGATGACTTTGTGGCTCTTACCATTCAAACTAGGAACAACAGGATGCTAGTTCAATAACGGTGCTACTTCATCTTCCAAACAAGACTTGTCGAAGCCACTGAAGGAAATCAGAATAAGACTCAATCTAAATCTAACCACAAACAAAGCTGGAATCTGTCAGTCCTTCTCTGGCATAGAGAGGTAAAGGCATGTCAGTGCCCACTGCTATTCTCTCGTGTCCTTCTAAATGCAGAAACAAGCTTTAGAATATGAAATAGCCAGCAGCCTGGGAACACAACTTTGGAGACACAAAAGTTATTAGGTTTTCGAAATCACTGACGTGAGCCAAAATCCTTACCGAGACTAGTGGGACAAAGATAGAACCGAAAGTCTCGTCACATTTACAAGCATCCCCTTAAATGCCTTCTTCAGGAACATTCTCTAACATAAACCTGAATATAGCAATTATTCAGATCCCCAAGTGCAGGCAGCAAATGTTTTTGAGGAGGCTCATCCTCAAGGGAGCAAAGGAAAAGTGCTATTTTTTTTAATCACCAGAAGTCACCGGAACCAGGATGTTGGCACTCTAGAGCACACAGTGATGACAGATGCTTATAAGCACGCTGAGGACTTGTAACCTTGTGGAAGAACAGACAGATCAAACTATGCCTTGTTGCAGTTTGAAATGTGTTTTACTGCCTTCTAATTTTCTGAAGATTGACACTCCATGCAGTACACGGTAGGTGGCAACACTGAGCTATAAGAATCTCCCATTTCCCAGCCTTGCGGAATAGACAAAGTTTAATATAATAATAAATCCCATTCTAAAAATTAGGTCTCTATTAAAAGAATGACAACAGGCAACAGGCACAAAGTAATTAAAAATACATGCCTGACAAATTTGGAATCAAACGCACCATCAAACGTTATGTCCTGGCATATTGTCACTTCCTGCCTCCACTCTCCCAATCACTGGGCAGGTCCGATTATTCCTGAGACAACCGAATTGTGCCTCTCTTCTCCCTGTCTCCCTAGTGACTTTTATGAAAATAATATTCAACTTTAATGCGCCTGCACTTCAGGAGACACTGTGACAAGAGCAATAAACACATTCTCTGTGTGCAAAAGCCAGGACAAATGAGTTCTGAGACTGCCTTGGCCAACACTAGGTGTGGGCTTTCTTTCCTCAACTCAAGAGAGACCGGAATGTAACAGCTGTCAGAAAGCAGCCACGGCCTGTGCCAGAAATACCTTGCTGCGCAGCTCTAACTGCCAAGAGATAAGAACCCATAACTCACACAGACGCTTGTGGCTCAGGCTCAGACACCGCAGGCAGAAAGGAAACAGCATGCACTTGAGTCAGAGAGACCTACGCTCTGACTCTTAGCAGCTATGCGACCTTGGGCAAGCCCTCCACCTCCCCTGAGCCTCAGTTTCCCTCATCTGGGAGGACAAGCATCAGCGTGTACCAAATGCCTACTACGGGATTGGACTTATAGCGGGTGCACAATGCCCTGGAGTTATTATTATTAACAATCTCTGAAGGGTACAGTGGAGTAAAATGAACTTGGAGATACTGCGATAACTACGGTAGTCAAGCTCTGGACAAGAGACAGTTTGTACCTTTGAAAGAACCTTGATTTTCTGTGAGAGCTCTATAAGAATCACATAAAATCCCTGGCTGCTTTTGCCTATTCATTTGTTCAAACAAGTATGTACCGAGGGCTCACAGTGTGCCAGGATTATGCCAAGCACTGAAGACAACATGGCCCTGGCCTCATGGGACTTAAAACCTAGTGGAGAAGACAAGCTTTCAAAATAATCTGATTAGTAGATGTAAATGTACATCTGTGATAAGCACCACAAAGGAGAGTTCCTTGGCCATCTGTAACATGGCCACCTGAAATGAGAAAATTAGCCCAGTCTGAGGAGCTGCAGGATGACGAAGACTTAATAAGATAAAGAAGAAAGCTAGAGGACACTGTTCTCCATACCCTCAGTGGGCCCGACGTAAGAAATTTAACTTAAAGGAACAAACTAGGAGGCATTTAGCTTCCTCTTGATGACTAGGGTGTTTTTCTTCTCTAACAGTAAAATCCAGAAAACCTACTCTGTTCCCTTTTTTGTTGTGGCTACCAGGAAGCTCCAAGTCAAATGTGAAGCTCAGCAGTAATGCAGACCCTTCATGCGCGCATATTTACACTCTCCCCATCCCCCCTGGTTTGCCTTCTTCTTTTTACTTATATTTTCCCTAGTCCTGATTTCAAATTCCTATTTCTATTTTATCATCGTATCTATTATTCATGAATCCTTGGTGAAAGGAGACAGGACACAAATAGAGACTTATTAATACTCTTTCTAAGGCTAAGGGGCTGAGCTGGAAAGAATTAACAAGAGTGCCCTTTGTGTCCCTGCCTGGTGTGTTACCCCAGAGGCACAGAAAGACATGTGGCTTGGTCCACTTTTATATAAGCAGTGCATTCCTTGTGGTTTGAGTGATCTAGCACAATAGTGCTTTTTTCCAGAGACACTTTATCACGTTATATTTCTACCCTAACAAGCAGCTTTCCTTTATGCTCATTTTTCTCTGAAACATTCAATGACCTATATTTACAGTGAACCTACATTCTGGATATTCCAGGATAGGTGCCCCCTCCCTTTTTAAAAAGTTTTTTTTTTTTTTTTTTGCAATTTTCTGTTTAATAAAGGCAACTCATGAAATATATAACCGGAGTTTTCCTTTTATACCTCTGAAAGGCATGATATATACACATAGATTCTTCATCAGACCATATGTCATGATTTTTGGATCAGAAAATAGTCACTCTCCTCTTAATGACTGAATTAACGTTCACACAGTGAAGGCTGAAAACAGGATAGAGATGAGGAGGAGATGTGGGAGAGGCCGTTACCATTTTTCAGTTTTCAGTTTACCTGCACCTCATTAAAAAAAAAAACAACAGGATGTTTTATGTGTAGAAAGTCCATTTTTTGTAGAAAACTATTCCGCTTCCTGGGAAGATGAAATCTTTGTAAATGAAAATTAGGCATAATTCCAAGAACTGCAAATTGAGGCTCTTCTCCTTATTTGGTCCTGGCCCCCTTTACATGATGAAAACTTGAACTGTCTCCCCCAGGAAAAAAAGACATAAACACAATTTTGGCCAGTTTTAGGAGATTTCAAAAAGCTTCTGAAAGTCCATTCATGAACTTCGTAGGCAGAATTTCCCCAAGAATGGAGCAAATACCTGAGGGTACCTGAGATGGCAGTGCGGCAAGAACACTTGAAAAAATATAAATGCTATAAATAATAGTTATACATAATGTAGCTAAGAACTATGAAGGCTAATAAATATGAATGTAAAATTATTTTTTTATATCACTTATTTGGTTTTTTTTAAGTGAGTCAATTTTATATGGCTATTATAATAATGCAGAGGTGGAACAGGAATGCCTAAAGTTTGAATGCCTGAAGTTTAGGGAACATTGCACAGAGGATTCACAAAATCTAAATGTAAAACACTGCAGATACATTCTGAAATTCATTAAACATTTGTCCAAACGCATAGAATGTACAGCACCAAGAGCAAACCCTAATGTAAACTATGGACTTCAGGTCACAATGATGTGACGATGCAGGTTCATCAATCATAACAAATGTACCACTCAGGCGGGGGATGTTGATAACGGGGGAGGCTGTGCACATGTGGAGGTGGGGGGGATATGGGAAATCTCTGTACCTTCTGCTCAGTTATGCTGTGAACCTAAAACTGCTCTAAAAAACAAAGTCTTATTTTTTTAAGAAAAGTCACTCTCATAAAGCAGCTCCTTCAAGGACACTGGTTTTTCCTTTTCTCTCTCCTCACGTTCTCCCAGACCAGCTGGCTTGGCAACACATACCCCATGTCATTCTTAGCCCTCCTCCCGGCTTTCCTTCTGCTCCGAGCCAGAGGATTCCCATACTGCTGCAAAGACGATGAAGAGTTAAAGGCTGCTCTGGCACAGGAGGCGTGTATGGGGTGAAGGGTAGGGATTTCCCTGAGCTGCCTGTACAGAGGTAACTGACCAGGGTGAGGCGACAAAGACCAGCTGCATTTCACTGACACCCGGGATCTGATGAGACCCAGACTTCGCCACAGGAAGTGAGTCAGAAACTGAGGAGCTCAGACAATGTGCCAACAGAAGCCAGGGCCACTGGAGGCTGGGACAAGAAGGGAAGGGAAGAGCCACCATTCAGACAGCCTGCGTGGGTCTGTCTCCCCTTCGCAATCACCACCTTAGAACTACTCACTCAATGCCCCTCTCCCCTTCTGGGCTATAACTTCCAGGAGAAGGACCACTTATATCTTTGCTCAGCCCCGTATCTTCAGGCCCTCGCACAGTGCCTGGCACACAGTAGGCACTTTGAAGGAACGGAAGAACAGTGGCTAGCAGGTGATTTGTACCAGTAGATGCTCAGGAAATGGTTCTGTTAAAGCAAATAAACTGCTTATCGTTAAAAAAAGAAAAGAGCAAATGAATCCAGAGAACACAGTCCCTTTGCTTTTTCACTTCCTGTAGGCAAGTCCAAGGTAGCAAAACAAAATGGAGGAGTGATTGAAACCAAAATTAAAAGCTGGCTGTGGCTTCCCCAGAGCTGGCCGAGTGGTCCAGACACAGCTGTGCTCCTCCACTAGCCACTTGGCTCTGAAGTCATTTCAATCTACTCCATCCCCAGAAAAGGGAATTTAAGGATAAGTATGGCACTGAGACTCAGGTACCCCACTCTCTGGATAAACAATGTGGTAAAGGAGTGACACGCCTCTCTCCGACTCAACCCTAGCACCTGTGTCCAAGAAATAACTACACTCAGAAGAAGAAGTATTAGCGGCAATGTCAGGGTGAGTGCCCCTCCTGGCTGGGTGGGGCAGCAAGTCTCTAGAAGTCACAGCTGCCCTTTAGAAACGGGCGCCCCAAGGTGTTGGGATGATCGGGTACCCCTCGCTAGGGTTTCCTTACCTAGCTGGACCAAATGTTGATGACCAAACAAAGGCTCCATCAACTCAGCTGGAAGCAGTCTTCAAAAACAACGAACCCAGGGCTTCCCTGGTGGCGCAGTGGTTGGGAGTTCGCCTGCCGGTGCAGGGGACGCGGGTTCGTGCCCCGGTCTGAGAGGATCCCGCACGCCGCGGAGCGCGTGGGCCCGCGTGAGTCATGGCCGCTGAGTCTGCGCGTCCGGAGCCTGTGCTCTGCGACGGGAGAGGCCACGGCGGTGAGAGGCCCGCGTACCGCAAAAAAAAAAAAAAGAAAAAAAAAGCAAAAAACAACGAACCCAAGGACCATCCCTTTACAATATCCCTGCTGACTGTCTAGCTTGGACAACCCCAATGATGAGGGACTCCTACCTCTTACCTCTCAAGAAAACCTTCTCCATCTTTGGGCACCTCTACTGAAATTCTGGATCTCTATTTTTCTCTGAAAAAGAAAGATTCCAAGGCACTCCTGAACCACCTAGCCCGTGGAGAGGGGCATCACAGGAGAACATGATTCAGTTTTCCCTTACACCAGCCTGGGGAACTTTCAGTTTTAGAACCACTGACTTCCAGAATCTCCAAAACTAGAAGTGCTGGCAAAAATAGCTAACACTTACAGAACACTTACTAGGAGTCAAACATGCTAAGAGCTTTCCAAGCACTGTCTCATTTGGTATAACACTGAATGCCCACACTCTCCTTTGTGGAAGATATTACAACTTTTAAAAAAAAGATAGTATAACTTTTTTATACATGAGGAAATGAAGCCTTCGAGAGTTAATATAACTTGCCCAAGGTCACACAGTGAAGAGGTAGGTGAGCTAGGAATGAAGGTTTTGTATTTGCTTTGTTTTGTTTTGTTTAGCAGTAGAAAACTTTAAAAAAATAGACTCATTGTCAAAACCCAATAAATAGGGCGATTGGGATTGACATGTATACACTGATGCGTATAAAACTGACGACTAGTAAGAACCTGCTGTATAAGAAAGTAAATAAAATAAAATTTAAAAATTAAAAAAAAAATCTGGCTCAGTTTTGGCTTCTAACAATTAAAGCTGCGCAGTAATGAAATCAGTTGTCTCACAAAAAAGTTGTGAGATCATTGTAAATGGAAATATACAGGCAGGTGCTAAAAACTGTGAACTGTAGGACTGTCAGTCTCTTTCAACCCTAAAATAAAATAAAATAAAATAAAAAACCCAATAAATAAAATAAAGCAGCACTGTGCATACAGGTCCCTAAGGTAGTGAAATACTCTGATTATAATTAATAAATATACCTTGAATTCCTCTACTAAAAGTACCTCTCTCAAAGAGAGTTTTACTGCTTTGTTCACTGCTGTGTCTCGCGCTTAGAACAGCACCTGGCACATAAAAGGCACTCAAAAAATATTGTTGACTGAATGAATCCAATGTTCCTAGAGTATTTACTATCTTCCAGGCACTGTTCTAAGGACTTTCCAGGTATTAGCTCAATTAACCTCACAACAGATCCTATTGTCCCCATTTTATAGATAAGGAAACTGAGGTACAGAGAGGTCAAGTAGCTTTCCCAAGGTCACACAGCTAGCAGGTAGCAGAACTGGTATTCAATCTGGGGTGAGACTTTGTGTCTTTTTAACTATATTGAACTCTTCTATTCCCTTAGTTTATAATAGGAGAAAGATCTGAGGCCACAGAAGGGAGACAGTTTGCCACAGAAACAGTTAATGGCAGGGGACCTTGATATTCCAGGCTTTTACTATTAACTATTTGTGTACCCTGGACATCCTGCCCCACCCCCTTTTTTTTTTTTTTTGTGCCATGCTGTGGGGCACGTGGGATCTTAGTTCCCCGACCAGGGATCACACCCACAACCCCTGCCTTGGAAGCTCAGAGTCTTAACCAAGGACCACCAGGGAAGTCACGTGGACATCCTGCCTTTTAATTTCTCCTTTTTACTTCTTATAATCCCACCATGAGGTAGACACAAGAGCTTTTATCATTGCCACTTTGGCGATGAAGAAAATGGTCTGAATTCCCAGGAAGGCTGCCATTTAGGGAGAAATTCAGTGACCAGTGCCCACTCCAACTTGGCCATTGCTTAGGAGCTAAATCTGCTTTTCTTAGTCTCGCTGTGTGAATGCCTGGCTGGACCCTCACACACTGTAATCACCAAACAATATCAGGGGAAGAGAAAGAGAAAGCGGAGGGCTAGAGAAAGGCCAAAAATGATCAGGAAAAAGGGTAAGCAGTGCTTCTATTGATATTTCATAGCAGTTTCATCCCAAGTCCACAGTTAAAAAATGAACTGCAGTGTCCACTATAAACTGCGGTCTTCTGGCTTTGCAGCTCTGCAATAAAAATCCAATCTGAGCAAAGCAATTTCTCGCTTAGGTTTCCTTCTTGCCCCTCCTAGAGATGTTAGAAGACTCTCTTTTAAAACAGTAGATAAGCCACAAATGCCCTTCAGACCAAATTTCATGAAATTCCCACTACAAAAAAAAAAAAAAAAGCACCACTGATAATAATACTGCAAATATTCAAGGTTGAGTTAAATGATTCAGAATAACTGTTCTGGATGGTCACCTCAAATATAAAACATGGCGCTTTCCTGGCAGTCCATTGGTTAAGACTCCACGCTTCCACTGCAGGGGGTGTAGGTTCGATCCCTGGTCAGGGAACTAAGATCCTGCCTGCCACGCAGCGTGGCCAAAAAGAAAAAAAAAAGAAGTAAAACCCAGCTTTTGAATTTGTAGGGTAAAGACCATGAACTTTTTGAACTGGCCCCCAACACTGACTTAAGACTTAAAGCAACAGTGTCTGATGAAATGTAATGCGAGCCACATATGCAATTTTATTTTATTTATTTTTTACGTTTTTTGTTTTTTGTTTTTTTGTGGTACGCAGGCCTCTCACTGCTGTGGCCTCTCCCGTTGCGGAGCACAGGCTCTGGACGCATAGGCTCAGCGGCCATGGTTAACGGGCCCAGCCACTCCGCGGCATGTGGGATCTTCCTGGACCGGGGCACGAACCTGTGTCCCCTGCATCGGCAGGCGGACTCTCAACCACTGCGTCACCAGGGAAGCCCCACATATGCAATTTTAAACTTTCTAGCAGCCATATTAAAAAGGATAAAAAGAAACCGGTACCATTAATTTTAATAATATACCTTAACTCAATATATCCAAAAAATTATCATTTTCAACATATAATTAGTATAAAGGTTATTATTGATATATTTCACCTTTTTTTAGTATTAAAAATAAATCTGTTATGTATTTCAAATTCACAGTACATCTCAATCCAGACTAGGAGAACCTCAAGTCCTAAGCAGCCACATGCGGCTAGTGGCTACCTTTCTAGTATAGCACAGACCTCAAGCTTTCAAGTCCCAATCATAAATGCCTGGCTTGGTCTCCCCTCCGCAAACAGACCAAAGGTCAGAATCAGAGGCTTTTTCACGGCAAAGAGTTTGCTCTTAGACCAAAGCACAGGCCTTTGTTACTTATTTTACAACATTAAATCCTATCAGAATCAACTTCAGGCTTAAAAGATCTGTTGTATTGCAGTGGTAACTCTGATTCAATCATTAGGGAAGGAGTGGGACTGGGAAAAAGGAACTATTATAATGAATAAATAGGAATGATAATCCCTTACTTTTACTGAGCCCACACAGAAGTGTTCTCACCCACCATCTCATAAGATGCCCGTGCCTGATAACCCTGGGACTACCAGAGCCTTAGTGACCAGGAGGTCACCCAAGTAGACAGAGGCAGCACCAGGAAAAACTAAGCCCAGGGCTTAGCCTCAGAGTCCTGATTCTGTCCTGGGTTCCCTAACTGAGCCCCAAAGGAGAATTACCTGGAGGTACTTATTTAAAACACAGACTTGCAGGCCGTGTCCAGATATACTGGAGCAGTTTGGGGTAGGGCAGAAAGGCAGAACCCAAGGATCTGTATTTTAAAGACATTTCCCAGGTGATTCTGATGTTGCCTATCTTTGGGAACAACTGTACCAAATCACCTCACAAGTATTAAAATGCCTCTCCTTTAAAAAAAAAAAAAAAATCCAGTGTGCAAAATCCATACTTGATAAAACAGCGTGTTACCCTTCACCCAGTAGGCTCCTTTCACTGATGAATTGAACTGCTGGAGTTATTCCTTTCACTTATGCTGAGGCGTGTTACAACAGGCAGCTTCATAAGACTTGTTGGATTCACGCTGAGCAAATTGTCGGAGATGTTTTTCTGTGCATTTTCAGTGACTTCCCTCCAAGGATCCTGGAGAAATTTTCTTCTCTGACTTTGATAACTGATAACAATTACAAAAGCCAATATTTACTTATTTTTTTAAATTAATTAATTAATTTTATATTTATTTTTGGCTGCGTTGGGTCTTTGTTGCTGCGCACGGGCTTTCTCTAGTGGTGGCGAGAGGAGGCTACTCTTCGTTGCAGTGCGTGGGCTTCTCATTGTGGTAGCTTCTCTTGTTGCGGAGCACTGGCTCTAGGCGCGCGGGCTTCAGTAGTTGCAGCACATGGGCTCAGCAGTTGTGGCTCGTGGGCTCTAGAGTGCAGGCTCAGTAGTTGTGGAGCATGGGCTTAGTTGTTCCGCGGCATGTGGGATCTTCCCGGACCAAGGCTCAAACCCGTGTCCCCTGCATTGGCAGGCGGATTCTTTACCACTGCGCCACCAGGGAAGTCCCAAAAGCCAATATTTATTGAACAGTTACTATGTTCCACAAATATACATTATTTCATTTAAACCTAAACAACAATCCTATTAGGTTGGTGCCATTATTATGCCTCACCCAATTTACAGATGAGGAAGTTGAGGCTCAGAAGAGTTCACACTTCTAATCAAGCTTAGTTTGAAGTAGGTCTGTATAATGCAAAAGCTTCATTTTCATTATTCTTCCTAATACTAAAAATCACTAGATTTCTTCCCAGCATCTAGCGTGTTCTGACCTTACAAACACTGGATGGCCATTAACAGAGTCAGCTCACCTTTACACAAGTGCTCCTCCTCTGTTATCCCACAGTTCACCAAACTTGCCTCTGTACTTGACCCTTGTCTGCCTTCTCCAACAGCCTGAGAGTTCCTTAAGGATTATACGCCTGTCACACGTACCTCTGTACACTTGAACTTCACAAAGCCCTATAGTACTTGGTAAGTGTAGGATGGATGGATGGATACAAGTCTGATAGGAGACGAGGGAGATTTAGATCACTGGACTTTATCAGCTGAATAAACGGAAGCTCCATATTGTTTCTAAGAAGGGGACAGGATGAAAACTTTGGTCCAGGAGTATCTGGCACTATCTGGAGGTGAGGGGCTGTGTGGGGACATGTGGCAGCAGGGACCGGGGTTGGCCCTACAAACAGCATATCTGAAGGGAAGAGGGCTTGCTTCAGCAAAGGTCATATTAAAGGCAATTTCAAAGGAATCAGGGATCTGGGCCTAGGAAAAGGCTGGACCATGGGCCCAGTAGGGACGTGATCAGGAGCAAAAGTCCTACAAAGTCTTGTACTTTCACTCTGGCTCAAAAGACATCCCTACTTTGCTCTCTCATTTAGTTCACGGGTGTATTTGGTTTTATTTTTAAGGGAACATCCTTAAGGGCCATCCCTGTCTGCTTATGACCAAGCCACAGAAAAGAACCAGCCTGATTCCTTCCCCGGTGGCTTCCTTGGCCTCCTCATTTACAGGACAGCCAGAGCCTCCACCATCGGGAAGTCGCTTGCTTTCCAGAGTCCTCCTCACGGGGGCAGCAGGAACCATCTGTGGCGCCACCCACACTCTCCACCTTGGGGTGCATCAGCTGCCGCCTCCTGCCAGAGACCAGAAGGGATGTGGCACCCACTTGAGCCACAGTCCAGTGGGCCCAAAGCTGAGGCTTCCAGGTTTTCTCCCAGGACCTTCTCCCAAACAGTACAGCCGCTGGATAACCAGCCTGAAGAGGACTGGATGCCCGCCGGAGCCAAAACCCTGAAAACCAACCCGCCCCCACCCCGCACCTCTTACAGTGTGAAACCCTCCTTCCTTACTTCACATCACAAGGCAGGATCAACCTCAAAGTGAGGACGGACAGGAACTTTGAAATTGAACACTGAATATTTTTAAGGGTTAGGAATCACTGGGACTTTTGTTTGTGTTGACGTTTTTGATGTGTTCAAAGAATCTCACTTCAAGTGTCTCCCAAGAGGTTCACAGCATTGGGATGCACAGGGGCGCCACAAACCTGCCCCAAAGCCTGACTTCAGTGCCTAATTAGAATGGCAAATCAGGGTATTTGAAGGCAAATCAGTTTGTGAAGTGAAATTTCTGTAGAAAACAGCAAAGAGAACTCATTACTGACAGGCCCCAACTTGCTGTGGGTCTTAATAAGCATCCTGTTAGACTCAGGCTGTGGCAACACACACCCACCATGCAGAGGAGACCTGGGGGAACATTCCCTCAGCCACCTCTCTGCTCTGTGATGAACTTTCCTCTCTGCTGATCAAAGTGGAGAAAGAAGGAGTCATTCTCAAGTTAAAAAAAAAAAACCCATCCCAGCTGAGGAATTCGCAGGCCCTTAATCCCTTGGTAAAAGGGCAAAGCTACTGGGTCATCTGCGCTGATGGTTCCAAAATGCAGCTACATCAGCATCAACAAGCTCCCCTGGGAGCTTGTAAAGAACACAGATGCCAGGGCCCCACAGGCCCTGAGGAGCTGTAGCATCTGTAAGCCCTGGTGGTGACCACTGCAGAGGCAACTGACTGTATTTTCAAGTAGCTGGCTGTCAAAATATATCTGAATGTATCGCACTGCCTTGCCCTCTATTTCCCTCACACCAGGAAGGTGACAGCAGTCACAGCAATGAGAAGAAAGGAAAACAGTAAGACAGCATCTGCACAAATACATATATATACACATATATATATATCACACACACACACACACACACACACACACACACACATGCGGCTGGGTGAGCTGTCAGGCAGGATGAAGGACACACACACACACCAGCCTCTAGCAAGTTCACAGGAGCTGGAGAAGATTAAAAAAAAAAGCACAGACACTTGAAACAAGAAGATACACTTTCACATTAAACATGGATCACACCTCTCAGAATGGCCATCATCAGAAAATCTACAAACAGTAAATGCTGGAGGGTGTGGAGAAAAGGGAACACTCTTGCACTGTTGGTAGGAATGTAAATTGATACAGCCACTATGGAGAACAGTATGGAGGTTCCTTAAAAAACTAAAAATAGAACTAACATATGACCCAGCGACACATGTATTTACAATAGCCAGGACTTGGAAACAACCTAAATGTCCATCGACAGATGAATGGACAAAGAAGATGTGGTACATATATATAATGGAATATTACTCAGCCATAAAAACAAATGAAACTGGGCCATTTGTAGAGATGTGGATGGACCTTGAGTCTGTCATACAGAGTGAAGTAAGTCAGAAAGAGAGAAACAAATATCGTATATTAATGCATATATGTGGAATCTAGAAAAATGGTACAGATGAACCTATCTGCAGGGCACGAATAGAAAGGCAGGCGTAGAGAACGGACGTGTGGACATGGGGGGAAGGGGAGGGTGAGATGAATTGGGAGATTAGGTTTGACATAAATGCAGTACCACGTGTAAAATAGCTAGCTAGTGGGGACCTGCTGCATAGCACAGGGAGCTCAGCTCAGTGCTCTGTGAGGACCTAGATGGGTGGGATGGGGGGTGGGGTGGGAGGGAGGTCCAAGAGGGAGGGGATATAGGTATACATATAGCTGATTTACTTCACTGTACAGCAGAAACTAACACAACATTGTAAAGCAATTATACTCCAAATAAATAAATAAATATAAATAAATAAAACATGGATTGAAGTGTTTTAGGACTTGATCATGAGCTCCAGGTTTCCCACAGCCCTCTCCACGAAGCCCTTTCCCAACGTTCCCCCACTCCACAGTCCCCAGGGATATCCTCAACACAGAGGGAAAAAGGCAGGCCCTGCAGGTGACCGGTCCACACAGATACCCACAGATACCCCATAGGAAGTCACCACTCCTCAGTATGGTGTTCAAGCCCTCATGACCTGAGCCTTTCATGTGCTTCCCTTCATATATTTCCAACCAGCCAACCCAGACCCCTTGTCATTTCCACACTCTGGATTTCTCACCTCCATGCCTTGCTCATGCTGGTTCCTCCTCCCAGAAAGCCCCCAGGCCCCCTTCTCGTTACCTTCTCCCCGTCTCTACTTAGCAAGCCTTATCTGTCCATCTGGTTCAGAGTAACCCCCTCACCTCCTTTGTGCTCCCCTCCCATTCATCGCTTTCCAAAGCCATGCGTTCTACCCAAGCCTCAACTCCCCCACAGGTGGGAAGGAGTGGACAGGATCACGCTCACCTTCCAGACTTCATCTAGAAGACATTTCATGCTTAGCAGCTGAAATGCATTTAAGATTGGCTCACTGTCCATTAAACCAAGAGTTCTCAAATTTCAATATGAATAAACTCACCTGGGAGGGGGTTAAAAATGCAGGCTCCAGAACCATACTCCCAGTGATTCTGGTTCAGTAAATATGGATAGGGCCCTAAAAACCTGCATTTAAAAAAAATACCTCATTATACACACATGAATCTGATGTAGGCGGTCTGTGGAAAACACTTTGAGAAACATGACTATGCAGTTAACTTACAACAAATCCCCCGAAAACTGTTTCTTCATTCATTTATTCCAATGTCTGACTGCCCACTGTATGCCTGTCCTTGGCACTTGGGGGGGAGTAAAGAAGAGTATTAAGGATCAGATCTTGCCCTGAGAGTCTGGCACAGGAGTTAAAAGATAAATATAAATCACCAAAGTAAACCAAAGTACAAGAAAGAAAGTAGCAAATGCCATCAAAGTACAGAGATCATAAGCCACAAAAATTCAGGAGAGAAAGCAACCAAACTGGAGGTAGAGAGTAAAGGAAGGTGACCATTCCGAATGAGCAGCAAAATGAGGTTCTGAGAAAGACAGTCTGGTCACTAAAGTCAAACTCTAGAAAGACTTGGGGGAATTAGGCCTGACAATAGCCTTTGGACTTGGTGAGTAGGAAGCCAAGCAGATCTCAAAGAGTGGAGGGTGAAAGCCAGACAGCAAATGGTTAGAGTCAGTGAGTGGAAGCAGAGGAGGGCCACAGAGAAGGGAGGGAGGGAGGGAGAGCAGAGAACTAAGAATGATTTTCCAGGTGCTGAGAAGGGTTTTTCCTTTTGCTATAGGCCATGCCGTAGCATCTGTGAGGTGAGACAATGGAAAACAAGTGGGCATGGCCCTGACTACCATTACAGGTGAAATCTCAAGGCAGAGTAGCCCTCAAAGGGATGGAGAAGAACTCCCACACCAATGATGCGAAGAGATGCCCACTCTGGAGAAGGTTCCAGGGATCCATTTCTTCCTGGTAAAAAGATTTCCCCTGATGTTCCTAAAGACACAACTCTGTGTGTTTGGCGTGGGGGTGCGTAGGAAGGTGATCCTATCCCGTTTTCTGGAATACAGACAGGATGGCTGGAGCTCAAGCAGCTATCTTGAGCTTTGAGATGAAAGCCATGTACTAGGGATGGCAGAGCAGACTAGAGAAAAATTAGAATTCTTGGGGACCAGGAGATTTTTGAGGCCAATCTAACAGACCTGAGATGACTATCTCCAGACTTTTGTGTAAAATAGAAATAAATTTCTTTAAGTAAGTCTCTGTTATGTCAGGTTTCCTATCTTTTGCAACTAAACATAACCCTAACTAAAACAAGTAAGAATAATGATTTTTAACTTTAAAAAATTCATAGACCTCCATTGTAACGGTTATACCTTTAGTATTTTTTACTGTAAAAATACAACAGGACAAAGAGCTACTATGAATTTAATAAGGCATTTTAATTAAATTTAAATATTTTAATTTCATTTTTCACAATGGCATCTACATACATTTGAAAAATAATATTTTTGACAAATGACATATTGTTTATTCAGTCTGCAGATGTTTAGTATCCATGTGAATTTGCTGAACCACTGCAATAATTCTGAAGTTCCTTTCTAGGAATCTACAGCCAAGGTTGGGGGATCCACTTCCCTGAACAAGACAGGGACGTTTGAGCTATGCCTTGAAGGCTAAGGATTAAGTTATCACATGCACAAGAGGGGACAAACAAAGGGCACTCCAGGCAGAGGGAACAGCTTATGTAGAGGCATGGAGATGATACTATTAGATCCTACTGGATTATACAGTCTCATAGACTATTCTTAAACCTTGGTCTTCATCATAGTAATCAGCTAAATGCCTTGTATTGGTTAAATGACTAAATGAACATAAGAATATATGAGTATGAAGAAATCAAAGAGGGACTTCCCTGGTAGCACAGTGGTTAAGAATCCGCCTGCCAATGCAGGGGACACGGGTTCGAGCCCTGGTCCACGAAGATCCCACATGCCGCGGAGCAACTAAGCCCATGCTCCACAACTACTGAGCCTGCACTCTAGAGCCCATGAGCCACAACTACTGAGCCCATGTGCTGCAACTACTGAAGCCCATGCGCCTAGAGCCCGTGCTCCGCAACAAGAGAAGCCACCGAAATGAGAAGCCCGCGCTCTGCAACAAAGAGTAGCCCTCGCTCTCCGCAACTAGAGAAAGCCTGTGTGCAGCAACGAAGACCCAACACAGCCAAAAAATATATAAATAAATAAAAATTTTAAAGTGAAATCCAAGAAAATTATCAGAAAGGTCTTGTGAGTTCTACAGTCACTGTAATCTACAGGAAGCCTGACAGTTCAAAAAAAAAGAATAAGAACAGGGCTTCCCTGGTGGCGCAGTGGTTGAGAGTCCGCCTGCCGATGCAGGGGACACGGGTTCGTGCCCTGGTCCAGGAAGATCCCACATGCCGCAGAGCGGCTAGGCCCGTGAGCCATGACCGCTGAGCCTGCACGTCCGGAGCCTGTGCTCTGCAACGGGAGAGGCCACAACAGTGAGAGGGCCGCGTACCGCAAAAATAAAAAATTAAAAAAAATAAGAGCAATTACGCACACCACCCCAATTTAAAAATTAAATAAGCTAGACCAAATGGTGAGGACCAGGGCTCTTCAGAAGGTAATAAACTAAGACCTTTGGTCACATGGTTGAAATATAAGATTTCATTTTATGTTCTAATTTTGCACCAAAATAGAAGAATTTACACTGACAAAGTTTGCATCAGAGCTCTTTACTGGTTAACTTCTAGTGTTTGAATAAATAGTACTGCATTTAAGGGCACATCTTAAGTTATCTCCTAAAGATAAATTTACCTGGTTGATTAGACAATGTTTTCTAATTTGTTTATATTTTATTTTACTTTTTTTGTTCAAATAAATGAAGTCTATTACTTACTCTGCAGGAACATGCAAAGCAGATATAGAGGGTGCTTACTTTTCTTTCTCTTCTCTTCCTCCTCAAGAAACTGGAAAGACGGGAATGTGACAAATCACAAAGGTTTATAAAAGAATGATTTGGCCTTTATCATGATCAGAAAGTTGACTCACCAAACATAAACTTATATAAAGTTCAGAAAAAAACCCCTCAGACCCACAGGAACTGAATGGAGAAGTCAGAAAGGAAGTTCTGGACTTCAGTAGGTAAGAAGCAAACTTAACACAAAGACGAGGGACCTCCACAAGTTAAGAGGGATTTGTAGGGTTTCTCGCCCTATATATTTTGTTGAACAATAACAAAATAATCATTAAATAAAATAAAAACATCACCATAAATGTTCTTTTATCCAGCACTATCAGAGCACAGAATAAAAAACTAATAATTATAGAATGCCATAGTTACTTGAAAGGTCACAGAAATCCTCCAAATAAATTTCTTGGGAAGAGAACAAAATAAAAACAGCTAACAAGAGAGGTAAATATTATGTACACACCTTATAGTTGTCTCATGCTTTATTTCCATATACACTGTTTCACCTGAAATTCAGTTTCTGCAGATGTCAGAGTAATTTTTACTTCCCTTACCTATCAGATGGATTTTAATTTACTCAAATATTTCCCAAACAACTGTTGTACACAAAGCACTATGCTAGACACCCTAGAGAATATAAAGAAGAAAATCTAAACTAACAAACCATGGTGCCTGAACTGTGGCAGACTAGAAGGCGAGACTTGCTGAAGAAATGAATGGAATGAAAGTTTTTTTCCAGAATACTCTTCCCCTACCCATCCATATGGCAACATCCCACCCATCCTTCGAGGCCTGGTTCAATGTTGCTTCCTATTGAGCCTATCCCTGGAATGAACTGCCCTCCCCTCTGTGTTCCTGTTGCATTCTATACAAATCCACAAGAGGACACTTGTCCCATTGCAGTTGTTTATGTATCTGCTCATCCCCACTGGACTGGGGCATCTTGAGGGATCATGATTTACTTATCTTTGATTCCCTAGCATCTAGTATAGTGTCTGGCACACAGCAGAGGTTCAGTTAATGTTTGAATTAATTGAATAAGTCAGTCGTTTACAGACTATTAGAGAAAACAATGTATACACTTAAGCTCAGAATCAATAAAGCTTAAAGAAAGTTACTGATCTACATAGATTCGGAGGTTCTTTTCCTCCAAGCTGTGTCAAACATGAGCCAGCAGTCTGTAATGACTATAAAAGACAGTCAAGACTACCTCTAGAAAGCTCTAGAATGGTGGGCAGGGAGCAGGATGGAACGGTAAGGACTGCTCCCAGTTATATCAAGTGAAGGTAGGCCTAGTGAGCCCACACAAGGGATCTAAAATGACCGAGGCATGGTTAGAGACCCAGTCATCTAGAAAAGGGAAGATTTCAGAGAACATACACAGCCACTTAGAAAGCAGAGTTGGGGGAAAACCATACCCAGTGATCTAGTTTGTAGGAATATATTCTTTTTGGATAATTTCCACAGGGACCAGGCAAATAGGCACATTCTGTCATCACAACGGAGTAGCTCAGAGGAATGTGTGTGTGTGTGTGTGTGTGTGTGTGTGTGTGCACATGTGTGTGCCCAAACTTGTTCATGTTGAGGCTTACTCCGCCCCAGGCACTGTATGCTAGGCTTGGAGGGAAGAGTCATCCAGGATGGTCCAGCAAGTGCAATTCTGAAGTGGGGCTAATGCCCAGGGCAAGTCAACACCCACCTAAAGTACAGATAACCTGATTCCTAGAGGGTAGCATGTCTTGCCCAACGTCACACAGCTAATAAATGGCACAGCAAAGCTTAGACCTCACTTCGGTGTTTCTCTCATCAGCTCGTTCTGTGTTGTGCACTCACTCTCATTCTCTCTCTCTCTCCCCACAGAGTCAGCCAAGGACCCTTCAATGATCCCATGCTCACAATGCCACAGTAAGAGTCAAAAGTAGCTCACATTTTAATAACACCTAATCCAGGTCTGTGACAGGGGTAAAGGAACATCCTGCCAGTCTTGGATCTTGCAGGAGATCTGAAGTCTCTCCATGAAGGCTGCTCCTGGCTAAGCCCTAATCCACAATCTGTCTACACAGAGCATCTCAGAGCCAGGCTCACGCTGGCACTTCTTGCACCTGGATGAGAGACAGGAAACAACAGCTTTTACCCGAGGTCTCTGTCAGCTACAAGTTCCACAAGCACTGGCCAGCCCTGTCAACTAAATCTAAAGCAGTTTAACCAGTCTCTGCAAAAGTTGCCCTTGAAGAACAGAAAGATTCCGCAAAAACAGCCCAGATGATCCCAACGGAAGTGGTAGGTTTAAGTGCTACCTTCTTAAGCGCTACCTTTGTGTAATGTGAGGTATTATCACCTTGCACGGTTTAAAGCTGCATTAGTCACGCTTACCAAAGAATGGCTTTGATGGAAGATATAAAACTGTCAAAAAAGGCAACAGGCAGACCGAAGGTTAGAGGCTAGAGTCTTTCATTCGAGGAGACAAAAAAAGAGTTTCTTTCATAACCATTTTCAAACTAAATTACACGGGATATTCGAGAATGTGTGTCCTTTCTAATCTGAAATTTTTAAAAAGGTTTAGGCACAAAGATGTTCAACACATTATTACTTGTAGACATTAAAAAAATGGAAACAACCTCAGTGTCCAAAGATAAGGAATTAGCTAAATTATGGTATATCCATATGACAGAATCCCAGCTCCCTGATGATGACACCTTACACTGAAGACCAAGGGCCTGTTCAAATAGATCCATACAAGCGTACTATGAGCCAATAAAAATCAAGTCTCGTGTATGATTCCATTTACATGAAATATCCTGAACAGATAAATCTATAGAGACAGAATGCAGACTGGCTGGTTGCCAGAGGCTGGGGGAAATGGGGAGAAACTGCTTAATGGTAAGGAGATTTACTTTAGAGGATAGAAATGTTTTGAAACTAGATAGAGGTGCTGGTTGCACAACATTGTGAATGTACTAAATACTACTGAGTTGCTCCCTTTAAAATGGTTAATTTTATATTACATAAATTTCACATAAACAAATAATTTTTTTAAAATCATGTCTCAAAGCAAAACTTCATGTCATGACACACATTCATGGGATATTTTTAAGTAAAAAGGGAAAAGAAAGGATGTCTGTATATGCATGACCCCAATTTGTGGTGAGAGAGAATGTGTGTATATGCTTGAGAAAAGAAAGACTGGCAGTGTGCACATATAGACAGTCACAAAGAGTGGTTCTCTCTGGATGGAAATATAATCAGTGCAATTTTTATTTTTCCTCTCTGTGCTTTTCCTCTGTATTTTCCAAATTTTCTACAATCAAATATGAATTGTTTCTATAATAATAAAAAGAAATAACTATCCTGCAAGTGCAAGATATATAGACTTATGCATGAAGAGTGTAAGACCGCAATAATATTTTTAAATGCCCCCCAAAATCTAGAAGGAACTATGCTAAGATCTTAAGTGCCATTATCTTGGGGTGGCAGGATACTGGGTAACATATTTTCTTATTTGCTAATTCCTTAATTACACAGCAGATATAACCAGAGAAAAAATATTGAAAAGAAAAAGAATCATGAAGTTTCTCACCCAGAAGCACAAGCAGTGTCTACTGCAAGAATGGAAGCCTCACGGCTGGGGGATGGGGGGAATGGGCCTGGAGGCCCAAACCCCTGCCTGAGCCAGGAAGCTCCCTGTCTTTACACTTGGTGACCCACCGCCAGCCATGGCAGCCTTTCTTTCCAACTTTCAGCCTGGCTTCCCTTCCACCATTGTCTGATTCCTTTCCAGTCTGTCTCCATACAGTGAGAACTGATGGAATTATTCATAAATATGACAACTGGAAAGAACTTTTGAAGCCCATCTTGTTTGTGCCAGATTACCTCGGGAAACTGAAGAAAACACGATTGTAAATGTTTAATAAAATTCAGAGAGCCAAGAAAACGTGCCTACATTCTTGGGTTATCTTTTTCCAGGCTCAGCACCCTACGAGGGTGATACCTGAGAGAGATGCCAGGCCAGTAGTTAAATCGAGTTTGAAAAACTGGACCCAGTGGGGCCATAAGTAATAACATCAGGGCTGAATACCTTCGGTGGTAACAGACCAAAGTAATGAACCTGAATTGGCTCAGTGAAACCGTAGCAGTATTGAAACTACGGTGATTAGAAAGGCTCCTGCAACAAAAGGCCCACTCAGTTGAAATCTAATCTGTGTTAATTAACGCCCCCAAGAATGAAAACACTTTTTTATCAAGGTGCGGTTCCTGGCTCCAGCTTTCCCATAAAACATGGTTCCTGGGTGGAGGGGCCCTTCCGAGCCACACAGGCCTGCACCTCCATATGTGGCTCACCCCAGGCCAAGCCCAGGGGGAGGAGCCCAGGTGACGCTGGTGGATTTTTAGGGCTGAAACCTACTGCCCCCAAGGCACCCACTGATGACAAGGAGATGAGTGACGGCCTGGGTTCCGGGTTCCTGTGCACCCCATGCCCCAGGCCTCTACTCTCCAGCCCAGACCAAGCTCATGTACACACCCTCACCCCTCAAATCCATCCCCCGCATGGCTCCACCAACCATAACCCTTGCTGTGAACCGGCTTCTCTGTCCACCTTGGGCCACACGTCCTTTCAGTTTCCTTCACTCCTGGACACTGGCTCCTGTTTCCTTTTGCCCCGTATGCAGCCACTGCCAGCCCCCCAGCCCCACTCCCGCAGCCATCACAGCCTTAAGTCCCACCAGTCCTGGAGAAGCCGGCACAGCCACCAAGTGGCACCCAGGGCCTGAGCTGAGCCAGGAAACAGTAACGAGATGAGAAGCCACTGAAGATCTAGATTCCACACACAACCCCCCACGCCCCGCCCGTTTACTCAAATGTTTCCTGAGACCTGGGTGCCAGGAGAGTGAGGATCAGGCCAGTTCCTGGTGAGGGGGGAGAAGAACAGAAGGCAGGGAGAGGGGGACATGCACAGCCACACTGCAGAAACAAGTGCTGCAGGAATCCACGAGAAGGGAAGAGCTGCCCTGGGGATTCCAGGAGGGCTCCCTGGTCTCCGTCACTAACCCACGTGAAGCATCTGCTGCAGTCCCGGTAAGCAGCAGGTACTAACTACAAACAGGTGATTGCAGGGTCCAGCGGAGAAAGGGTTCCCACAGCCCAAGGTGATACTCCACTCACAGGCCCCCGGTCAGCCACAGGAGAGGTGCTTAAATAATAAATAACGACAACAACAACTGTGTAACAGCTACACCCCCGAGGCTGAGGCCTCCCGACACTCCAAGGGATTTCACCCCCAATGTACAAAAGGGGACACTGAGGCACACAGAGGGCTGGCCCAGGGCAGGAAAGAAGCTCTCACTCCAGTTACCTGCCAACTCCTTGAACCCCAACTTGTCCTGAAACTTTGGCTTCCTTTCATCACTCAGTCCCCGCTGCCCAGCTCTGCAGCCTGTCCTCCCCAGGAACAGACCCAGCCAGCAGCTCCCCTCTGCACTCCTGCAGGACCCACTGCCGGTTGTTGCCTTTGGTGGGGGGGGGTCTCAGACTGAAGAGCCTGATTTTCTGAAACATATTCCTCCTCACTTCCGGGTTACAGCTTTTTCCAAACCCAAAACACAAAGCCCTCAAGTTTTAGAAAAATCAGGTCAGCGAGCAAAGTTTCCTCAGCACGGTCCCCAAACTACCCCCGCCCCAGGCTGGTTTCTCTGACACTCACCAGGATGCCCGAGGCTCCTAAAGAGATGACAGAATCTCAGCAGCTCAGCCAGAAAGGGCTGCAGAAAGGCCGCCAGCTCCTTCAGGTAATCCTGATTCCAGGCTCCGCAGCTCACGGGAGGACAAGTCTCAGAGGCAGAAGAGCACCTGCTTCTCACACCTGTCCTGGCCCCTCAAAAGCACTGACCCTGCCGCGGCTTCCAACCGGCAGCCAAGAGCTCCTTCCAGAGAGTTTACAGTTACGGCTACAGGCAACCTGAGAAGTGGCCCAGAAAAGAGGCCCTTAGCCCTGCACCCACCCCTGGCCGTGCCCAAAGGGGGCGTCCTAGCTGTTACTCTCCCCGGGGCAGGATCTGCAGGACACCTGGGGGAAGCATGAGGACCCTCCTCACCCACCTCTACCCGCAGCATCTCTCCCAGAAAGGGCATGTGTCGTTTCAACCTTGGCCCTCAGACCTACCCTGGCATCATCAAAGCCGGAGACAGGCTTTTGGCAGAGCCAGGAGTATGGAAGGTCACGGCAGCCCCACTGCACCCTCCTGGAAGAGGGTAGAAAGGCCAGAGATTTTTTTAATCAGATGGTCCTGAGATCAAACTGAGGTTCTGCCATTAATTAGCTATTTAACTTGGGCAAGTGGTTCACCTCTCTGAACCTCAGCTTTCTCACCTGTAAATTGGGAGCAGTAATACCTAACTCACCGGCTGTTGGGAGATACTATGAGGGAAGCACCTAACATAGGGCCCGGCACATAGTAGGTGTCTGATAAATATGTCCATGGTAGGCCTGACCAAATGCAAAATGCAGAAAGCAGGAGCCTGCGTGCCACAGTCAGGCTGACATCAGCCCCCATCCAGCAGGGGAGCAGGGGAGCAAATAGGGGGAGAGCGGAGCAACTTTTATTCTGTCCTTTTTCCCAAAAAAGGAGGCTGTGGGAGGAGGAGCAAAGCCCTGAGTCCTGAAACTTTGTGCCCCAGGTGAGGAGGCAGCCCTGTGGCTTTGACAGAAATGACTGACTCACACGTAGCGAGGTGCACAGGCCCTGGAGACAGACTGCATGGGTTCAAATCCATCTTTACCTCTTGCTGCCTGTGTAGCCCTGAGCAGGATACTTAGCCTAAGTTTTCTCACTCTAAATGGGCATGATCACAATATCCACCTCATGAGGTTGTCTGCATAAAGACCCCTGGAGACAGGCCCAAAATGCAGTAAGTACCCAGTATCTTTCACTATTATTATTGTTATTATTGTCTCATGTAACACTCACTTCCTGAAACAACTGTAAGTCCTGCAAACTCAAGTTCTATCTGTGGGAACAGGCACCTTGATGTTGCCCTTGTGCATCCTCCCTTGAACCTGTGTTTCTAAGAATCTTTCATGCACCTGGTCTGCCCAGTGCCCAGGACCAACAACAACAAAAACATCAAGTGCCCAAGATGCGGCAATTGGCTGCTGGAGCCTTGGGAACTGGTGGCACCAAGGGTGTTTCGGAGTTAAAGGCAGCCCTCCCCAGGAGAGCCAAGAGCTAAACAGGCATTCTGAGGGGGGGTGATGAGGAGAGGGCGCAGCCACTGTGACCCGGGGACATCTGCCAGTCGCCTCCCCACCCCAGGGGCAGCTCATCATGAAAGACAAGGCCTTGTACACAGTCCATTCCTCCGGGACGAGGGTGACGTTGTCTCTGTACAGCTGCAGTACTGGGACAGGGTGACGAAAACAGAAAGGCAGAGAAGCAAGCACCTGAACAAGAAGCCATATTTGGTATTTTCCAGATTTCAGCACCTTTTATTTTTAGAGGTACTTATTCCAATTTGGCTGAAGTGTCTTCAGGTTCCATGTACCTTGCTTAATTTAGGACATTTTTTTTCTTTTTTGGTGGTACGATAGCTGTTAAGTACAGCTTCTCTCTGCCACCCCTGGATCCTAAGCCCTAAATTTAACTCCAAAGAAACCTGTCTGCCCTACTTCATGATTCCAGCCCTCAGAGAAAAACCATTACCTGCTTCTGAAAATCCGAGAGCTCTCACAATGGAACACCCAGAAAGGTGTGTCCTCGATCACAGGGTGCTGGGCTGCAGTACCAAAGCTGTCATCAGCTGACTAGGGAGAGGGCAAAGAAGGGGGACAAATGGCCCTACTTCATGGCCTAAATCTTGATGCCCATTCCCCTGGGGGGCCTGGAGAGCTACCTGTACAGCCAGGGCGCGGCCACGGGTATCCCATTCTAGCAGCCCTAACGCCAGGCACAGGTGCCTACAGGGAAAGGGACAGTCTGGCATCTGATCGGCAGTGGTAACACATTCAGACGAGGAATTAACTGCCTGTCTCTCCACCCCAGCCCCCAGCCTCCTCTCCTTGCTTATTCTTTTTTTTTAAGTTTTTTTTCTTATTTTATTATATGTACAGTGTTGCATAACTGTCACCATTATTTACTTCTAAAACATATTCATTACCCTAAACAGAAACATTATAATCATTCATTAGCAATAACTCCCCATTCCTCCCTGCCCCCAGCCCCTGAAAACCTCTCATCCATCTGCTTCTCTGTATTTGTATGTGTCTATCCCCCATGTATGGAATCATACAGTATTTGCCCATTTGTGTCTAGCAGCATGATGTCTTCGAGTTTCATCCATGATGAATGAATATATCAGAATTTCATTTCTTCTTATGGCTGAATTATATGCCATTGTATATATATCACATTTTATTAATCCATTCATCTGTTTAGATAGACACCTGGGTTATTTCTACCTTTTGGTTACTGTAAATAATGCTTCAATTAACATTGGCGTACAAGTATCTGTTCCTGCCTTCAATTCCTTTGGGTATACACCTCGAAGTAGAACTGCTGAATCATATGGTAATTCTATTTAGATTTTTGAGGAACTGCCAAGTTGCTTGCCACAATAGCTGCACCAGTTTACGTTCCCAGCAGCAATGCACAAGAGTTCCAGTTTCTCCACATCCTCACCAACCCTTGGGCTATACCCAATCCCCCTGAAAACAGCCTTCCCTTGTACCCTAGGATGTCTGAAAGCTACCGGGGACTGAATGAGGGGCTCAGGAATAACAGCAAAAGACTGCAGCCAGTGCAGCATCTAGGAGAGTTTCCCCCTTAGCTCCAGGCAATTTGGTAAGAATTTAAGCAAAAACCATGAGGGCTGGAAGGGCTGTGCCTGCCTGCTTTGCTTCTGAAAATCAGAGCACCTAAAAATGGAAGGTCTAGGTAGATATGCCCTCTCTCACAGGGCACTGGACTACAGTAGCAGAGCATTTATCAGATAACTGGCGGGACGCAGAGGTCTCTATAGGGGGGCACACTCAACCCTGAGGTGCTCAAATGACCCACTTCAGTTCAGGAAGAAAATATTAGAACATCTATTCATGTTTATTTTTATATCATCCTTTTAAGTGTGCATGTATATGTCTTATAGGTACATTATCACAGCAGTTTATGAATATAATTTATGTTTATGCATATATTAGGGTACATGCTAATTTATTAATAGGATATACACGATCAAAAAAGTTTGAAGACGCCAATCCCTCCTTTGTTGCCTTTTTTCCTTCCTGACTTTTATAGTATATTGTACCAACAGCAATAATAATGACAACGGGGGAAATAAACTCACAAAATCCACCACCCCAACCCCTCAGAGCCTGAAACTTTCCTACTGCTAACTCATCTTCAGGGAGCTCCTACTCCAGGGGTAAGTGAGACAGTGGAGCAGAGGGGAGGGGAGAATGGGCAGCATCTTTTCTCGCTGAGGCACTCACTCCACTCCAGCTCAAAGCCCAGAGAAGGGAGGCTTGTAGCCTACAAGTTAAGAACTCAGCTTGTGAATCAGGGATGCCTGTGTGTGAGCAGAAGTATCACCATTAACTTCCATGGCAAATTAGTTAATCTCTCTTGACCTTGACTTTCTCATCTGTAAAATGGCAACATAATACTAGCATCTACTTCATAGAGTGGCTATGGGGAGTCAATGAGACAGCAGACATAAAGCACTAGTGCAACACCTGCCTGGCATATACTAGGTCTTCTAATAAAACAAGTAGGAGTGAAGACACACAAGAGGCATAAGAAAGAGAACTCCGGGTGGAGCTGGGAAAGTGAGGACACACAGGGACAGGACCGAAGGTAGAGGTGTGTGTGTGTGTGTGTGTGTGTGTGTGTGTGTGTGTGTGTGTGTGTGTGTGTGTGTGTGTGTGTGTGTGTGTGTGTGTGTGTGTGTGTGTGTGTGTGTGTACATCGCACACAGCTGGAAGTAACCACCCCATGCATTCCACAAACATCTACTGAGTAACCACTGGTGTCGGGCACCTTGAGGGATATAGGTACGAGGCAGGCAGCGTCCACTCTCTGAGCTCATTTCTGTGTGCCACACTGTGAACCACAAGCCCACCAGGGTACCAGAGAGAGTGAGCAGGGCACAGGGACGCCTGGAGTAACTAGCCAGGGTTTGAACGTGAAATCAGAAGCCTTAACTAGGGAGGGCCTGAGATCCAGGGCCTCTAACAAAAGGTACCAATCTCCTGCAGTAACACACACCACTCGGAATCCAGGAGGAGCCTCCGTTTCAGTTTCCCTAAATTTTCCATTCAGAGATTTTTTTAAAAACCTCTTCTCTTTTCCAAAGCAAACTCTGCAGAAGGACTTTGTCATCTCAGATACCGGACTCCCTGCTTTATTCCTTGCATCAGCCCCACCCCTGTTCAGCCATGAGGGTTTTATCTACCTTGTGTGCCTGAAGCATCTGCCTGCGTCATGATTTGGGTCTCCCTTTCCTGCTGCAGCCACCTTCACTGGGCTACCCCACCAGGGGAAGAGCTGTCCCAGCTCTGCGGCTTTACAAAGTGGTGAAATGGCCTCCTGGTTCATCTACTAATGGGCAGCACTAATGGGCCAGGGAGCCTGGCATCAGGGCCTCCTGGAAAGGCCACTGACGATAACAGGGGCATGGAAACCCTTCCAGTTAGCACAAAACCACTTATTCCAACAGAAACATTGAAATCATTCCAGGACACACATGTTCTCAATGTCCTATTTTTTTAAATTCCCTACCTTGTTTTTTAAATTGGCTGTTAAACTTCAGCTCAACAACTCACCAGGTACGTATTAACTGCAAACACTGCTATGGCTTTGCTAGTTAAAGTTTAGAAAAGAACATTCCCATTAAAATATAATTTCACCAGCAACCCCCAAGAATAGCCTAGCGTGCATTTCATTAGGGCAAATCTCAACTAGCACCCCTGCTTCCTCCCACAGGATTTCCCCAAACTGGCTTCTGTTCTCCTTATAGCAGAGATAAGGGAAAATCTGGACAATTCAAATTGACCCTTGGCTGGGTGTCTGAGGTCTGGGCAGTGCTGATCAAGGACAAGCACTAAGGAGACACTCATGTATGTCTCTCTACCCAGCGGTGGAAAGGGAAGGGCGAAACAGCTCTGCTTAACGCCAGGCGGCCCTCCATGCCTGGGTCCACCCTTTACAAGCCACATTGTGAACACAAGTCACCACCTGCCAGGAGAGAACGGCCGCCAGCTATCACTTCTGCTCTGCCTCACTCCACTAGCGCTCCTTCTCCAATGCATAGGTGCTCTCCAAACTAGGTTCTTCTGGTGTGACAGGCTAGGAGCCCAGAATGAGACCCAGACAAGCATTTGTCTTGGGCCCTCCAGATACCAGCGTGATTTAGGCATCCGCATTAGACACACAGACTTGCCAGCCTGCTGCCTCAAGCCCCAACCCCTCAGCAGTCAATCACAGCACTGGACTCTAGATCCTTCTTTGGACCAACTGCCCAGGAAGAGGCGCTCATCTAAATACTAGGACAGTGTTCCCTGTCTAACCAAGCCCCAAACTCCCCTGGGGTGGAAAGGGGGCTCAGGGCATACAGGAAAAGGGGAAAGAAGTGATGCAGACAAGGAAGGAGAGAGAGAAAGGGAGTGGGGAGAGATGGAGAGGCAGAGACAGAGGACAAGCAGAGAGAATCCCATTCAGCCCAAGCCAAAATAAAAAGTCCAAAGGGAATCTGGTGCAGGCAGAGGAAATAGCGAGCTACTGGGCTCTACCCATAGGAAGTCATCTGGATGTCAAAAGACAGGCTGCCAAAGCATTGAGCGGTTTGGCCAACCCACCCCAAGGTGAGGAGGCCTCAGGCACCCCTAATGGTCATCAGCAGAGAGACCTGTCTCCCTCTTCACCCCAGCAACCACTAGGGAAACTGCTCCCAGACTCAGATCACGACACAAAGACACACACAGCATACATGAGGCTCCATCAGACCCACAGGGCGACATGCGAAAGGCCGCTCTCCAGTCTCATTCTTGCCCAGCTCACAGGCGAGCCAGTGCCTAGATCAGGCCTCCTCCCGCCATTGTCTGTGGTCTCAAGGCCTTCCAGGGCAAGGCTCTTCCCCACTACGCTCTGTTCCCCAGGGCTCCTCCGGACGCTGCTGTCCAACTCTGCTTCTGCCAGGCCATCTGGGGCGGTTCGCCCTGTGCTGCATCGGATGAGTGTGACACTCTGCCAGAACTGCTGCACACCCACCCGCCCTCTCTGAAGGGCTGCTTTGTGTTTCTTGCTAGCAAAGGAAGAAAACTGTTTTTGCAGCTGAACAACACAGTTTGGAGTCTTCAGTAGAAGGATGGAGGCCAAAAGCCACCCGGCACACCCATGGCACACCCCCAGCTACCAAGACTGCCCACGTGCAGGGGCTGGCACGCTCGACCAGCAAAACCCCCAAAGGGCTCACAGGGACTTCCAGTCCCCTACTAGCCACCCTACAGCACTGCAGACTTCTCAGGAACCTGCTAATGCCTGAAAGCCTCTGGAAATGGACCTACCACGTTCTCTAGAATACCTTCCCTACCCACCCATGGCACGAAGTGAGTAAAGTCTAACCTAGATCCTTCCTACTTCAACTTGAAGTCCATTCGGAGTCTCGGTAGAAAAGCAGACTACACGATGCCCTTCCTGGTGACCCCTGACACACTATGAACCCAGAAGGCTGACCTCATGGGCCAGGAAAAGGGAACTTTAGAGGTTTGTGGGGACAAGGGAAGGCAGGAGAAGATTCTGACTCTTTTGATGCAGGTGATTACCTGGCGCTATCTCATTCCCTCATCCCTCCCTTGCCCCTCACCAAATGTCTATCGACTGATTGCAGAGAGCACTGAGCTGGGAGGGAGACCAGTGTGCCAATTAGGGCTAAAGGATCTCAACAGGCTGATCCTCTGGACCCAATACAGCCGTAGGAAATCTACAGGGATAAGCTTAAAGACCTAACATGAGTCCAAAATCTCCCAGCAGAGGTAGCACAAGAAGGGAGAGACAGGCTGAGCACTAGCCCTTGATGTAATATGGTTACATAGTAAAAGGGAACCCATTTTGATTTTAGGCTACATTAATAAGAAGTATAATGTTGAGAAAAAGAGAGATGATGAACCCACACTCTCTGAGCTGGCCAGACACCAGCTGGCACACAGTTCGATTCTACATATCACAATACCATGGGTTTGCATTGCTCACACGCATCCCTTCCTTAGGAAAAGCCATACCTCCCCATCCTGTCGTGTTGCAACTGTCAACCAGCATGTGCCACTCCTAGGGGTGGGCCCCTGATCCGAGCAGGGACAATGAGAACCTTCTCTAAGAAGTGATCTATAGATCCTGAGAGAGTGAACATCTCTCTGACAAGGGGGTTAGAAGAACAGAAAGGAGAGAGAACAACGCTGTCAAAATGCCCTTTGAGCACTGGGGTCCAACCGTGCCAAGACTAGATCAGACGTACCCTTGAAGTTTCCAATTACTGCAGCCAATATATTTCCTTTTCTGTTTAAGCTGGTTTGAGTTGGGTTTCTGTCACTTCCAACCTGAAGAGTTGACTAATACACACACTTCAAGATGATTACTGATAAAGTGGAATATGCCCAGAGTGGCATCAAAGACAGTAAGTTAGTAAAAAACCATGTTTCCTAAAAGAACAAGGACGATTTAATTTGGAAAAGGGAAAGCTTAGAGCCACATGGGAGCCTCTTCAAATACTGAAAGGAAGAAGACTTGTTCTATGACGGGCCAGAGGGCAGACCCAAGACATCAGTGGAAGTCACAGAAAGTGGAGTTTCTAGGAAGTCTGAACAATACAACAAAACTGATGAATCTGAACCCATCTCCTACTCTATTCCCTCAGACTCACTGGATTAAAGCAGCTCCCTTTACCACTCCAAAGTAGTTTCTTAGCTTGAGCAAACTGCAACTTTTATAAACCTCAGCTTCCAATGTGTACAATGGGGATAATAATCCCTCCGGTACCAGCTTCAGGGTGTTATTTTAGGGATCAAAGGAGAAAATGTAAATGAAGGGTGCATTGTCACAGGCAGATATCCTAGGACCCCTCAATGACTCTTCTAAGAATTTATCCTGAGGAAACAACCAGATGCTAGGAAAGACAAGGGTATTTATAACAGCATTATTCATAATAATGAAAAAAATCAATTAACAACCAATAATTGTCCAATAATTCAGAATCACTCATAAAAACTAGATACTGTACAGCCTCTGGAAATCATGTTGTAGAAGAACAATTACTGACAGGGAGAAGGATCTAAAACAGATTAGTAAAAGCAAGAGTCAAAACCATATGTACAAGGGACTTCCCTGGAGGGCCAATGGTTAACACTCCACGCTTCCACTGCAGGGGGCATGGGTTTGATCCCGCATGCTGCATGGCACAGCAAAAGACAAACAAACAAAAACACATATGTACAACATGGTCCCAAGCTTATAAAATTTATAATATATCTGCAATGAGAAAAGACAGGAAGAGGACTTCCCTGGTGGTCCAGTGGTTAAGACTCTGCATTCCCAATGCAGGGGGCCTGGGTTTGATCCCTGGTCAGGGAACTAGATCCTACATGCCGCAACTAAGAACCTGCATGCCGCAACTAAGACCCGGCGCAGATAGATAGATAGATAAACGGAGGGAGGGCGGGAGGAAGGGAGAGGGGGAGAGAGAGAAAGAGAGAAAGAAAAGACAGGAAGAAAAAATGTTAACAGTCATTATCCCTGAGGGATTATGAATATTTTTTCCTTCTCTGGGGTTTTCCCTACTTTCCTAATTATATAATAAATATGTATTTTAAAAAAATTCTTTTGCTGTTGTTGAAGTATAGTTGTGTACAGCAAAGTGATTCAGCTATACATACATATGCATATAACTCTATTCTTTTTTTTTGATCCTTTTCCATTATAGGTTATTACAAGACACTGAATATAGATCTCTGTGCTATATAGTAAACCCTTGTTGTATATCTAAATAACTATTCCTTTGAAACTCAGAAAAAAAGTTATTTACAAGTGCTTTATTAACTGTAAAGAGCTACAGAAACAAAGTAACATGGTTGTCAAACAGGTCTCTGCCTCACTTGTCTTTTTTGCTCTAAACATACCAACTAGCCCTTGATTATAAAATGTCTTACTCTCTATTTTTTTTTTAATAACAGAAACATATGAGGATTGTGAGAAACACACTGGATTCTTATAAAAGACCCACATCCAAAATTCTGTGACGTTTAGGCAAGTCAATTTCCTTACCAAGAAAATGAGGGGGGTGATAGTACTGCTTTGTATGTTTGTGGATTTAAACTTTCATTGAGAACCTCCAGATGCCAACATATTTCATAATTTTCTTTTATCCACTAGGGCACAGGGAACACTTTCCGTATCACTGGTGGATATTTTACAGCACCATTTTATTTATTTATTTATTTTAAAAATAAATTTATTCGTTTATTTAATTTTTGGCTGCACTGGGTCTCCGCTGCTGCACGCGGGTTTTCTCTAGTTGCTGAGAGCGGGGGCTACTCATTGTTGTGGTGCACAGGCTTCTCAAGGCGGTGGCTTCTCGTTGCAGAGCACAGGCTCTAGGCGCACAGGCTTCAGTAGTTGTGGCTCCCGGGTTCTAGAGCGCAGGCTCAGTAGTTGTGGCACACGGGCTTAGTTGCTCCATGGCATGTGGGAATCTTCCCCGACCAGGGCTCGAACCCATGTCCCCTGCATTGGCAGGTGGATTCTTAACCACTGCGCCACCAGGGAAGCCCTACAGCACCATTTTAAATAGATGCATAGCAATTCATTGTATGAAGGTACCATGACTAATAAAACCAAGAAGTGGTAAGTTTCTTTTCCTTGGTTTGAAATAGAAATAATCTCCTCACCAACCCTTTGAGCTTAGGTATTCCAAAGTGCCAGAATGTAGTGTACGCTCAATACATGTAAGCCATTATTACTACCATAGCCACTATTACTATTACCTCTCAGGTTCCAGTCAGTTATCCAAGTTCTGTTGACTATCTTAGGTTTTTAAAAATGTTTCTCTGGAAGCCAGGAAAAAATGCTGTTATAGGTATATTTTAAAATCACTTCCTTGTTTTCCAAACACCTCCAAACATTCTGATGAATGGGTATTAACATATCAGTACACATGTGCTGTCACTCAGCAGCCAGTTCTCATAAATGCCTGAAAAATTAGAAACCTTCTGGCCAGTAACCATACACCTTGCTATAATAAAACAAAGGGTTTCCCAAAGAGGCATAAACCCAAGGTCTCTAGCAAATCCACAGACCCAGATGGTTTTGCAGAAAAAAAGTAGACTGAGAGTCAAAAGACAGAGGTCCAACTCTGACTCACTCCTTTGAATCAAAGACCCTCTACCCTCTCAGAGCCTCCGTTTCCCCAACTATAAAACAGGAGTAAGACTGCCTGGGCCATCTGCCGTATAGGCTGGATGGGAGGATTGGGTGATCCCATGTCTGAGGCACCCTGTGACCTAAAAGGCAGCAGGGATATGTGAAGAATATCATAGTCTCCCTCTGATCCCTCCAGACACTTATCAGGCCCCAAATCTGCTCTCTTCTAGTCCTCACCAGCCCCTCCCTTCCTCTGGGTGGGCAAGGGCTTTGGCCACATAAACATCGACTGCAATGTTCAAAATTAGCAATCATCTCCACATAAGGTAAAGAGACGTGGGGACTGGAATCCCAGTTAAAGGGTCACCAGCATACAAACATCAGACTCAGCAAGGACCATAGCAGGGAGCCCCCAGGTCAACCACCTTCACACTAGCCTCAAACTCGCCTGATGACAGCATGGAGGTGAAGTGAGATGTTTCTCTTCATGCATCTCCTAAATGCCCTGCACTGTGCTGAGTCCTGGGGTAGAAGAACCAACTGAAGTGTTTATGGTCTCACCACATGGGTCTCAACCCTGGCTGTACGTTAAAATCACTGGGAGCTTAAAGAAAACACTGCCAGGGACACAGCCTCAGAGATTCTAATTCATGTGTTTATTTTATGATCAGCTACCACAAGAAAGATACTCCCTTTTAGAAAACAACCCCCCCAAATCTCATCCATTACTAGTTAGGTAAACCACAATACAACTGTATAAGGACATACTATGCAGCCATTAAAACTGATGAGGTAAATGTTAATTAATGATATGGAATATATATCATTATTAAAAAATACGAAATATTTTAAACTGTATTATCCTAGTCTTCTTAAAACACACACACGTAGATACACAACAAAAAGTTAACAGTGATTATCTCTGGGTGACAGGATTACAAGAGATCTTTACTCTCTTCCTGTTGCTCAGTATACATTGTCTAGATTTACGACAATGAACATGAACAACTTTATAATACAAAAAGTAATTTTTTTAAATGCTTGGAGTAAGGCTCCAGTTTTGCCACCATTAAAGCTTCTAGCCAAAATTGTGTCCTCCCGCTAGCAAAGTATGTTGGGTGGGTCTCCGTTCTAGGACACATTCCATTCACAGGCGCAGTACAGCTGCTTGTTGGCTTGCCCATCCCACCTGGGGCAGGGGCTGCACTGCCAGCTGCCTCCCTGGGCCCCGAGGGCCCGGCCCTTGAGGGGGTGGGGCATCGGTACTCAAGAAGGACCTGAGGCTGCAACCACAGCAGGGTCTGTTTGGCCACAGCCCCAAGGCTCAAGGGAAAGCCTCTGGAATTTCAGCAAGGTATCTGGCCTTCTGAAGTGAGTGACATCTTGGTCCCCACCACCTAGGCCTTCAGAAATAAGGCCTTCAGTAATGAGTTACCAAACCGCAGGCAAGGTGAAGAGCTGAGCCCAGCCGAAGCTTCTCTGAATCCCTGATTTGGGGCTTCACAGAGGAAGTGAGAGTGTTCCTCCGGAGCTTGTCCTGTTTGAAGTATTCTCTTTGTTCCATTCTAATGTCCATCCCATCCCTTTTTTCTCCTCCAGCTCCTCCTCCGATCCAAGGGCAGAAACCAGCCTGGAAAGCCAGGCTCAGCCAGAGAAGAGCCAGCGTGGTTTGGGCAGGAGTGCTGGGAAGCAAGGATGGACAGAATGTGCTGTATAGCTCTAAGGAATTCCCCCAACGTATGGGAGACCCCACTGTTCAACTCACCTCTAAGAAAAGGGAGCTGCTGTCCAAAACCCCACCCTCTGGGCAAGCTCTGTCCAGGAGCTTCCTCTATAAGATCTCATCTCTGCAGTGAGAAGCAATGTTTTCACTCTGGTGGAACAACCAGGCTATGGAGCCCACTGTTTTCTTAGAGCAGCTCAGCATTTTTTTTCCTGTCATGTTTTTTTTCTCACATGACATATACTTTCAAAGCCAGACCCAAAGAGAGGATTAGGTCTGTTTCACTCATCATATACCTAGCTTAAGTGCCATGGTAGACACTCAATAAATAGTTGTTGAATGAATGTACACACGCACACCAACCGTTCCTTAAGCTGAGCACCTGGCAGGATGTGGTCACAACCCTCCCACGCCTAGACCAGTGCACACACAGCTATCTGTCTCCTTCTACTGTCAGAACCATCACACACCCATGTCAAAGCAAACCTGATAGCCCCAGTCAACATCAGCTGGGGCGTCCCCACCCCTCCCCATCACTACTCTTACAGATGAGTAAACATTCTAGAGAGGTGAGGCAACTCCTCCTCCCTGCCTCCATCACCCACATTTTACAGGAGGGCCAGGTACATCACCCTAGACTTGTTTCCCTCCATGTCAACTCCCCGTTCAACAGCCTTCAGTGGCTCCCCATGACCCAGAGAATCAGGCAATGCTCCTCGGTCCAGCGTCCAAGGCCTCCCAACCCACCACCCTCCTTGCTTCCCAACCAAGCTCACGCTCACTCTTCACCTCCAAGAAACCCCCACTTCGGCCCAGACCCGCCAGCTTCACACCATTGCTCACGCCTCCCCCTCTTCTCCCCACCCGCTCAGTCCTGCTGGTTGCTCCTCTTCAGACTTCCTCCACCTCCTGTTTTCTGTGCCCCTATTCATCCCTCACCACCCCTTGCTGCAGCTCTCCGTGTAAGAAAGAGTGACTTCAACCGGATGGTAGACAAGGACAGTGTCATCCTGGCCTCTTCTCTGTGTCCCCTCAGGGTTCAGCATCATGCTGCATACACAGCAGACATGAAATACACACCTGACCGGTTAGTCCTCACGCTGCTCCAAACTCAGAGCCTTCTACCCTTCACTCGGCGTCCAAGGCCAAACGTGGTAACAGCGCCTAACTACCCAGACTGTGGCCCAGTCCCTGCTCTAGGACCACTGGCACCTAAGGCAAAGCACAGGGGCTTGAGGGCAGACAGACCTGTGGTCAATCCTGGCTCTACCAATTCCTAGCTGGGCAAACTAAGCAAGTTATTCAACCTCTCTGAGCCTTGGTATCTTTGTCTGCAAACTTTCCTTCCACTTCAGGCTGCTGTGAGGACGAAACAAGATAATATATGGTGCTAGCACCCAGCAGATGTAAGGCAAAGCTTTCCCCTCCCCCTTTGCCACCCCAACAAAAGCACACCGGCTCAGATGTGCATGAAACCTCATCTCCCCTCACCTCTAGTTGGCTCCCTAAGACAGGAAACAAAGCCTGAATTTACTCTCACCCACCCCCTGCCCCCAAAGCAGGGAGGTCTCTGGAAGAGGTCTTTGTTAACACAACCTTAGTTTAAAGGCTTCTTTATGGGCCAGATACACTGTTTCTGTTTGTAAGAGGGAGGGAGAAAAAAGGGGGGTGAGGGAGAATCAGCCTACAGCTTAACATCACTTAATGCTGATAACAGGCCCTTTGTTCACATCCCTCAATTAAATTTTGCAGTAATTAGCGGCCACCTACTCCTGTTGCTTGAGGGAAACAAGGAAGCAAGAACAAGGCATGGTCCTTGTTCACAGAGACCCAGACACAAAACAGTTATCAAGTAACATAAGACAGAAAGTCACACACAGGGAAAAAGAGCAAACCCAACCTTGACCGGCACTGACGAGTCATGGAGAATAATGGCAAAGCGCTACCAGGCTAAATGCTGCACATATGTTCTTCTGTTCTTTCAGTTGATATATGTGTGTACCTTGATGTGTTCAGAAAAAAAGACCCGTAGCATCATTTTGGGGATGCGTGGCTCCATAATTTAGTTATCTGGTAACTAACTGTTGGACAGCTAGGTTGTTTTCAATTTCCTAGTCTTATATACAAGGCTACAAGGAACATCCCTGTACATGAACCTCTGCAATTTTGTCTACTTAACCCTGGAAGGATAGAGCCACTGTGATGGAACTGTTGGGTGTCTGTATTTTTGATTATCTCATTAAACAACAAAACTATCCTATGTGCACACAGAGGGTTTTACCCTTTCCCAGAACATATAAACATGCACACACACACATACACACACAAATGTGCTTCGTGTCCTCCTCTGTGCCCAGTTCAGGCCCATATCATCTCTCACTTAGATCATCACAGGAGTCCCCTAGCAGGTCTGCCTGCCATTCGTCAAGTCACGCCCTGACATGGACACCAGAATGAGGTTTGTAAACTACTGAAGAGATTCTGCTCTCTGTTGCCTCAAGTCACTCTACCCCAGGACAACACCCTCAGGGTGAAACCCCAAAACACCTAGCCCACCTCCTGCCTGGTCCACAGGGCGGCCTCTCCCCCACATGCCCACAACCCTACCTTCACCCCTTGGCACAGTCCTACAATGCCAAGGTGTGTCTGCCTCTAGCTGGTGCCTCTACCTTATACCCCTACCTTTCTTATCTCTGCCCCACTCAAGTGTCACCAGTTCTGGGAAGCCTCCCCTGACCTCCCAGAGTTGAGTACCAATATACCTTCTGGGTGCTTCTAGCAAAGCACTTGCCAGAACGCCATGTTCACGATATCCATCCACTCACACATCCCTACACCATCACCGCCATCTCTGGGCTCCACAAGGAAGGAGACTACGTTCTCTCCATCTTTAGGTGCCTGGCTCTGGGACACAGTAGATCTAACAGAGGTTGGTTGGTTAAATGAATAAATATGAATGCACAAGAGCACGTGATCTTTAACTCCTGAAAACAACTCTGGGAGGCAGGCAAAGCTAGATGGTTACTCCCATCTTACAGACATGGAATTTGAGGCCAGCGTGCTCAAGGTCACATAGTCGGTCAATGACAGAACCAGGATAAAGCCCCAGCTCTCCTGACTGTTGAGCCCAATAATCAGAGAACTGAGGTGACACAAACCATACATCACCATAGCTCCCTGAAATTAAATCTTCCATTCTTCTCTCTTTCTAAGGCCTTTCAAGCATTATCATTGTTTTCAATGAGATGTATTTGCAAAATACCCAAGTCTCTGAGAACTTGGCCCTAATAAACTCAGCAACATGAAAGGAAGACATATTCATTCTCCCCTTCTTGACCAGAGATTGGTTATCTGGATAATCTCAACTCAGAGCAATTTTTTTTTTTTTGTCTATAAATAATTCCCATTCGGATACCAAGTATCCCATTCATAGGCAGGCAGGTCTATCCGTAAGCAGTTTGTGCACATGGGGTCTCTACATCTTGTGAGGCTACCCTGTGTCTGTTACCCAGCTGCCACCACAAGGAGTGGCTACATCAATGAGCTAAGTCTGTGGCTGAGAAGCAAGGGATCCCGCCAGGGACAGACTGAAGCGAGGCAGGCAGTGCCAGGAAGGACAAGGGACCCCTGGGACCTCCCTAGCCACTGTATGTCTTCAATTCCTGTTACCCCCCAAAGAAATCGGTCCAGTGCTGAGCCTATAGAGAGAAATGCTCCACACAGAAAAATGCTGTATCAGACCTTTGGAAGAGTTGCAATGGCCGAAACAGCTAACACGTGTTGAACACTCACAGTACGTCAGACGTTGTTCTAACGCTTCATGTGGATTAACTTTTCGCAAGAAACCTATGAGGCAGGTGCTATTCTTAGGGCATGTCTAGGGCCACACAGTTAGTGGTGGAGCCAGGATTCAACCAGAGTCAGCCTGGGTCCTCAGAGGATGGTGGTTAGGGAATTCCCAAACTCTTCCCTGGTGTGATCTATTCCCCTGGACCACAGCCACCACCCACAGGGCATTCCTGGCAGAAGGCAGAATGTACACAAAGGCATGGAGGATGACAGCCAATGAGACAGCAGGGAGGAAAACTGTTCTCTGAGGTAGAGTTATGCTTTTCTTTGGCTTGGTTTTGCGGGGTAGGGGAGAAAAGACAGGCAAGATAGAGCCAATTGATGAAGGGTCTTACACAGACTTTGCACTTAATCTAAATGAGCTGAGGGGCACCAAGTGCCCAGGACTTAGCCACAGTAGGCCTTCAATAAACAAAAGTTCCTTTCTCCTTGTGCAGAGGGATCAATGGGGACTCACTTAGGTTTTCTAATCCAAGGAGTGACAAAATCAAATTTGCATTTTAGAAAGAATGTTGCTCTGTTCATCTTGTAGTCTCAGATGAAGCCTTGAAGGGTGAACGCAATATTGATGATGATCAGAACACAATAGTAAAATGACACAGGGCTTCCCTGGTGGCGCAGTGGTTAAGAATCCGTCTGCCAATGCAGGGGATATGGGTTCGAGCCCTGGTCTGGTATGATCCCACATGCCGCGGAGCAACTAAGCCCATGTGCCACAACTACTGAGCCTGCGCTCTAGAGCCTGTGAGCCACAACTACTGAGCCCACATGCTACAACTACTGAAGCCTGCGTGCCTAGAGCCCGTGTTCCGCAACAAGAGTAGCCACCGCAATGAACAGCCCACGCACCACAGCGAAGACCCTATGCAGCCAAAAATTAATTAATTAATTAATTAAAATTAAAAATAGGGGCTTCCCTGGTGGCGCAGTGGTTGAGAGTCCGCCTGCCGATGCAGGGGACATGGGTTCGTGCCCCAGTCCAGGAAGATCCCACATGCCGCAGAGCAGCTAGGCCCGTGAGCCATGGCCACTGAGCCTGCGCATCTGGAGCCTGTGTTCCGCAACAGGAGAGGCCACAACAGTGAGAGGCCCACGTACCGCAAAAAATAAAATAAAATAAAATAAAATAAATAAATAAAATGACATAATATAATGATAAATGCATTTCTGTGGTATTTACTATGTGCCAGGTATTATCTTTATTATGTTATGTGTGTTAAATTAATTTAATTCTCATAACAATCCTGTGAGTTAGACACTATTCTTATCCCCATTTTGCAAATGGGGAAACTGAGGCCCAGAATGGGAAGTGTTACCACTGGGATTCCAACCCAGCTGGTCTGACTTTATAGCCAGTCCTTCTAAGGCCCAGGCAGCCCTGTCCAAGGGGAGGAAGAGCTTCTTATATATAGCACCTGTGATGATACTCCAGCCTGGGTTACAGGGATGTCTCCCAGCCACCTCCAGCCCCTCACCCCAGCACTCCTCTCTCTCACCATCGCCAAGTTAGCCAAATGCAAACCACATCCCAGGCTGGAAACACCATTTTCCCACAAGACGCTGGTAATATTAGAGGGGAAAAAAGGAGCTGCAATAAGTTGGCTCTTGAGCCACAAAGAGAAAATGAAGGAATGAAGAGGAGTGGGCCACCAGATCCCCTAGATTTCAGGGTGGAAAGTGTTCAATTAAAATGCATTCTGCCCGAGCTCAGCAGCAGCATCTCAACAGAGCCTCCATTGTTCCTGTCTAAGCTGCTGCTGCCCACAGCCCACACGCGGCAACGGAACAGGCTGTCGTCATGGAACCGGAATGCGGGGTCCTGGCCCTCAGACAGCACCAGAAACACCACTCTGTTTACCCACGTTGCCCCTATTTAAAAACAAAACAAAAAACCCCACTCCACCCTTGGACCTTCAGCATCCAAGACCCCGGGGAAGGACAGACGGTGGTGGGAGGACACTCCTTATGCCGCCTGTGCGCGGCGGGTCTGCCAGAAGATTCCCAGTGAGCCAGCCAGGCTGAGAGAGACAGGCCTCCCCCAGGATGCTCAGAAAGTACCTTTGGGAATATATAAAAATCAGATACAAACAGCCATCTGTGTGGGGCATAAACCTCCCTGGAAGGGTCCCAGGCCCCTTCAAAAAATCTTTATGCCCGAAGAATCTGGAATGTTGGGCCAAGGGCTCGGAGTCCAGGCGCTATTCATGCAGGCTCCCTGCATAAAGAGAAACCCTGCAGGGCAGAGACAGGGCTGTGTGTCCAGCCAACTCTGGGACAGAGGCAAGCTGAGGCCGGCTGCTGGCCATGGTTACAGTGTCCCAGCCTCCACCCCAACCCAGGTAAGGCGCTCCAGAGGCAAGGGCCTGAAGCCAGGCTCACCCAGTGCGTTGAGCTCAGAAACATGATGTCAAGGGTGACTGGCACATTCAAGGTGCTGACTTGTCCCCGCTCTGCTCTACAGAGGTCCCAAGGACAGGTTTAATCAGTAACTCCAGACAAGAGCAAGAAAGAGAGTTTGAGGTACTCAGAAACCCATTCATCAGTTCTAGGAGAATGTGAAACCTGTGCTACCTGGGCCCCCCAGTAAACCCATTTTTAAAACCCATTCTCCTAGGTAGCCCTCTGACTTCAGTTTTGTGACCCTCGGCAGGTCACAGGTGGCCCTTCACGCTCTGGCTCTGGCCTACCTCTCAGGCTTCTTCTCCCTTATGATCCCCGCTCCCCACCCCACCCCACCCCACACACCCTCCCTACTGCTCCTGTGATACGAACTACCTAGAGTTCCTGGACTCTACATACTATTAGAAGACACTGCCTTACCTCCTGCCTAAAGGCTTTTCTCCCCTTCCTCATCTGGCTAACTCCTCACCCTCAGGACCCCACTCCAACATCATGTACTCTACAAAGCTTTCCTTCACCTTCCCAACTAGCTGATCACTCTGAGTAATAGAGCAAGAACTACAAAGAGCCTCTTGGGACACTAGTAAACTTTTTCCTAATTGGGAGGAAGCGAGGGGTAAGGGATAAAAGGGGTGAGAGAGAATACAACTAACTCCCTGTATTTCAGAACTAAAAGCAATGAGGGAAGTCAGGACATAGAAGATTTCAACTCAACCTAAAAGGGAACTTTCTAACAGTGAGGATGTGACAATTAAAGGAGGGGCTGCTTGGTCAGGTAGCAGGCTCTTCCTGTTATTCAAAGGAATCCATCAGAGACAATTTGATCAGCACTGCTGCTGAAGGGATCTCTGTATGGGGTGAGTGGATAAACTGCATCAGAGACCACATCAGCGTCCCAAGACCTCCCCATAAAGGCCTGAGATTTTGGAGGTGGAGAGAGGGAGGAGAGACGCTCATGAATGAATGAACGCTCCTACAAGGTAGGTATTCTTACTAGCCGTATTACAGATGTGGAAACAGAAGCTCAAAAAAGTTGACTCACTGGTCCAAGGTCAAACAGTCAGCAAGGGACAAGATGGGATTAAAAACCAGTCCTGTCTCAAGGAAACAACCTAAATGTCCATTGACAGATGAATAGATAAAGAAGATGTGGTATATATATATATATATATATATATATATATATATATACACATACATACAATGGAATACTATTCGGCCATATAGAATGAAATAGTGCCATGTGTAACAACATGGATGGACCTAGACAGTACCATACTAAGTGAAGTAAGTCAGAAAGAGAAAGATAAATACCATATGATATCACTTATATGTGGAATCTAAAATATGACACAAATGAACTTATCTTTGAAACAGAAACAGACCCACAGACAAAGAGAACAGACTTGTTGTCAAGGGGGAGAAAGGGTTGGGGAGGAATGGACTGGGAGTTTGGGATTAGCAGATGGAAACTATTATATACAGAATGGATAAACAACAAGGTCCTACTGTATAGCACAGGGAACTATATTCAATATCTTGTGATAAGCCGTAATGGAAAAGAATATATATATGTATAAATGAATCACTTTGCTGTATACCAGAAACTAACACATTATAAGTCAACAATACTTAAAAAAAAAAAAAAAAAAGGAGGGTCTGACACCCTCCTTAACTCTGTGATGCCATCTTCTTTGACCAAAAGAAGTGTCTGGGCATCCTACACCACAAATATTCTGGGTGCCAGCAGACTGGGCACCTCCTCACCCTGTCTATAGTTTCCTCTGTCTGGGCTCCTCACGGCAGATGCCTCTGCCCCACCCACCTAGGAATGCCCAGCACCTGGCCCAGGGCTGGCACACAGGTGCCCGCCAGACATCTGTCAATAAATCAACCCACTTCGAGGCCCTGGGTCCATCCTTATACTTTTATTTCTGTATGCACCACTTCACATACTGCTCTTCGTTTTACTGGATATGAGAAAGGGCAGAAGTACATAAAAGTTGAAATAGAATTGGACCTTGCCTTGAAGAAATCTATAACCAGGTGAAGGAGAGAGATGTCGACACAAAAAGTAATACGAAGCAGGACAGTCACGGGAGGAGCACATACAGTGCCAGAAGTGTGAGGGGAAGAGTGCGGCAGGCGGTGGCAGGGCCGCACGTAAGTGGATATGGGCAGGTTAGAAGGGAGAGGAAAGTGGGAAGCCTGCTCATTCCCTCATTTATTCAACATTAACTTTTAAGGTTTTCTTTGACAGACACTGTGCTGAGTGCTAAGAATACAGAGACGAATGAATAAAACATGAGGAGAACTCACAGGTTAATGTGGAGACAGAGAAACATTAGTGTAAACTAAGGTGACAGGTAGCAGGAGAGGATGCTGGGGTATAAGCTCCATGAGCACACACACCTTTGCTTCGTTCACTGCTGTACTCCCCAGCACTTATAACACTGCAGGCTCATAAAAACTTCTCATGACATACTTGTTGAATAAATGAATGAAAGCACCAAAAAAGGGATGTCACAAAGCCTCTGTGGAGGCGGGTCAGGGAAGGTTTCCTGAGGGAATGTGAGTCTTAAGGATGAATAGGAGTTACCTGGATGGAAAGGGGGCATTGCTGGTGCTGGGAACTGCAAAAGCAAAGGCACAGAAGGAAGAAAGTGCTACAAACACTACGATGCTGTTGGGTTGTGCTCAGGCCGAGGCGAACACTGTGATCCGACAGGACACAGATCACATATATAGAAGCCCCAAGTTAAGAACACCTTGGAAGGCCCTGATCTGGAGGCACGTTAGGATGAGGTCTTTGGGCCCCTGGAGAGAGGACAGGACCAAAGCAGGACAACCATTCAGGACCAACTGCACTAGTCCAAGTTTGAGCTGGTGACGGCAGGGCCCTCAGAAGGCACCAGAGCAAGGCACTGTGCAGGAACCTTCACCAACCACAGGTGCCAGACCCCACTGGGGAGGCAGATGGTCAAAACGAGCCACAAAACACTGTGAGCATGCGGGAGAAGGGCAGCCCCATCACAGCCCTCATAGGAATGCTGCAAAACTGCCTGGGGGAGATGGGAGCAGAACCATGTCACATCCTGTACACAAACCAAAGCAGGGACCCCTGTGACTGGCTGGGGGCAAGGAGGAAGTCAGGGAGAGAAACCAGAAAAAAAGCCCACGATTTATTTCACTTGCACTTTGAACACACGAGAACTGGGAAGACACCCTGGCCCAAGAGTGGAGAAACCTGGCTGCAGTCCCAACTATCACCAATGACCTGAGTGACCTTGGACAGGTAACCTCACCCCCGGAGCTCAGCTTCCCCATCTATAAACCGAGCTGCCACCATGGGCCCCAGCCCATCCCACCCCTAACAGCATCCTAGAAAGGCTCTAATAGATAAATACCAGCTCTGCATGGTACTTTATAAAGCACCTACTGTGTGCTCTTCCTTGTACCAGAGGGGAGGCAGGAAAAGGACATGCCCAGTCCCTGCCCCCAGGAAAGGTTTTAACAAGGGGCCCAAGCAGGCAGTGCGGGAATCCGGGGAGAGCATTCTCAGGACGTTCTCCGGCCAGTCTGACTGCCCATTCCAGCCCAGGGAGGGGGAGAGGAAGTAGTGAGCTGTTTTACAATCCGTCAAATTAATTGCCCCAAATGGGAAATTTACAGGCCTCCCTACAGCCTCCGGTGTATCCCATAATCTCCCACGGCCCTAATCTCCTGAGAAAGAATGTGTGGGCTGTAATCTTTCCAGCCCACTGTTCTCAGGGGCAATGCCTTGGAAAAACCTCAGTCCCTACCAGTGGTCAGCCCCAACCAAAAGTCCCCCAGCTGGGGGCCGGCCAGGGCCTGACTCCACCCACCAGGAGCCAGCTCAATTGACCTTGACCTAAGACTCTGGCCTCAGCAAGGAGACCTGCCCAACCAGCCTCTTTGGTAAATACAACTTTGCTTTCTCCTCCTTTACCTTCTTGAGAGGAATAGCCTGCCGGGAGGCAGAACCAGGAAAAATGGCAACTGGGCCGACTCATCCATGGAGTAAGGTGAAAACTTGGAGGAGGTGTCAGGCGTTGGTTCTAACCTCAGCTCACCCTAAACCTGCTAGGAAACGCTCTTCCCATCTGGGCTTTACCTTCATCTGAGAAATGAAAAGAATGTAAAACAGCCTCCCCAAAAGTTCTCACCCTGCCTCTTCCTGCCCCATGTTCCACCAGCAAACTGCAGTAAACCCGGATCCCTTTCAACCACAAGACAGCTTCGTGCTCTATTGCCAGGAAGGGAAGAGTCTTCCAGCTGGCAGGCAACACCCCACCCCAATAAGGAGACTCCCTACCTACCCCAGCATCTGATTCTCTCCCTCCATGTCATTTATACCCCACACACACCTTTGACTCCTCCAGGCCCTTGCCCCCTTCCCTGCATAATGAAATCTTTGTCTAGGCCCTACTCACATGTCACTTCCTCCATGAAGGCTTCCTGGATCTCTCCTTTCTCAACACCCATCCCAGTCTCTCCTTCTGCCTCCACTCACGGGTCTTGAAGGCAGGGGACTCTCTTGCTTATCTCTAGTGATAGGGAATTCACTTTATCACAAAATATTTCACAGGGCTCCGCACAAACCTGGAGTCAGTTCTCCAAAGCACCTCACCTAACAAGTCCTCGATCACCACTGCGTGAAGTTTCCCAGACACGGAACGGCCAAGCTCCTTGAAGTTGATTACACTCCTGGTGACCAGAGCTGCACCCATTAACAACCAGTGTTTGAACCCTCTCTCCTTGACAAAGCATTTTCTCACTCACTACCTGATAAAAGGCCAACAGGTGAGGGCCTGACATGATCCCCTTTACAGAGAGCAAAGGCATGTTCAAGGTCACACAGTCATAAGGGGCTGAGCCAAGGTTCAAACCCAGGTCTTCTAATTCTGATTCTAACCCTGTGTTTGCTCCACCACCCCTGGAGGCACATACAACCCTGGAGTCTGCTGAGGAGATCTGGGTTTGGGAGAGATACAATCTAAACCCTTCCCTTCTGTATCCCCTCCAGGACCCATACCCAGAACAGCAGAGACACAGCCACAGTCAGGGGCTCTGGGCAGAGGAATGATAGAGGGCATTTAGTCCATACCCTCCACTGCTTCCATCTGTGCTTGATTACCTCTGGCGACAGTATCTCACTACATCCTGAGATACGTTAGACGGTTCTGTTATAAACCTGGAGCCAAAACCTTTCTCTGTAGCTTTCCCAGAGAATAAGACTCTTCTACGCGACAGCCCTTCGGATATTTGCAGCCAGCCCCCATTTTCCTGTGGGTTTCCTCTTCCCCACATGAAACACCCCCAGTTCCTGAAGATGTTCTTCAGGAGACAAGGTTTCCAGTGCCCATCACAGCCAGAAGGGCTTAATCTAGTCACATCCCTCTTAAAAGGGTGATCTCAGAAGGGACCCCAATACTCCATCTGTGATATCCCCCAAGCAGGGCAGCACCACCATCTCCCATGTCATGAGCACTATACTTCCATTAATGCAGGCTAAAACAAAATTAGCATCCTGGCTGGTCACATCATCCCGTAGACTCCTATGGAGTCCACGGTCAATAAACCCCTTTGCCTAGAGCTGCATCTCCAAGAGGACCCTGGCTGTGCTGGGGCATGGACGAAACTCATTCTCCTCAGCTGGATAGAGCAGAAAGCGCGGGAACTTTGGAGTCAGACCTGGGTTGGAATCCTGGTCCTGCCACTTATTTACTAAGTGACCCAGACAAATTACTCACCCCCTCCAAATTTCAATTTCCTCAGCTACAAAATGGAGGAATATTTTTACCTCAGCAGTCCGATTTTAGGAATAAATAAGATAAAGTATGTAAGCACCTAGCCAAGAACAAGAGCTTGCCCAAGGTCAAGTAACTGGTTGGGTCAAACCAAGCCTGCCAACCCAAAGCTTTGTGGCCTTGGTCACCATGCTCCAGCCTCACCCTGTTTTCTTTGTCCCACGGCCTTTCCATGCTGAATATCATCCTTGGTTTGTCTTTCTCCCTGCACTGGACTGTAAATTCCTTGACGACATCTTTGTCTTTGTAGCCCCAGAATCTGGCATGGTGCCACCTGGTGCAGAGTAGGAGCTAATAAATGCTGATAAACAAATGATTACATGAACAAATTAACTGAACTAATATCAAGAAGGCAGGCCCTTTCTCTAATCTCACCAGCATGGGCTGGGTAGCAAGAAGCATTTATTTCATAAGGGCTTTAAGATACTGAATCATGCCAGCACTTCCCACTCCCCCTAAAACAGGGAAGCCCATTGCACAGTCCCCATTCTTTCCTCAGGCTCCTCCCCTACCCAGGATATAACAAAGTTCTGCCTTCCCAACCACAAAATCTCAAAGACTGGTGAGGTTTGCTCTAAGCTGCTCCCAGAGCCAGGCTGAGCTGCATGTACTCATATGGGCATTGTTTGGGATGGTCCCTGGTGACCCCAGGATGCACAGGTCCTATGTGGGGAGAAGGCTGGTGCCAGGGTTTCTCCAGACCCAGATTGCTGGGGCTTCATTAAAAATATCTTCTCCCTATTCTCAGGTAATTAATAATGGGAGAAAAAAAATATCTGTTCATATTCAACAGGCTGTCTTAAAACCATCCAAGCCACACCTGATAGAGCATTCCTGTCTCTCCATCTGTGCCACTGCTTAATGCCACACTGCCCCTGTGACTCATATGCTAACAGTTTTTTACAGCCTGGTTGTGAGTTCCCCTCTAGAGTCTTTCCTAGTTATTCCCAAGGCTCTGGAGTCAGTGAGAGCCTTGATTACATCATTTCTGAGCCTTAAATTCCCCCATCCATCATAGGGGCACTCAATCATCAACCTCGAGGTTGGAACATGGTTAAGAGTGAAATAACCATTGCGACCACGTGCTACAAACAACAGGTGTTCACTGAACCTCGGTTTCTTTCCTTCCAGTCTATTACATCCTGAGCCCTGAATCAGACTGTTTTCCTGGGCATAGCTCAGCTCCAACTCTGCAGGGAGAACGTCGAGAGATGGACACCATCTCCTCCGGCCACCATAAGTATTTGTATGGCTTTGAGAACTCAAAGGGCATTCAAATACCCCTCATGGTTAGTTGGTAAGCCAACCCATTTTAATTCCCCGTGGTCAATGTAGACAGGCATAATAGAAAATGTCTATTTTCAGATGATTCCCCAGAAGGGGTGACTGGAAGCCAGCATGGAGACAAATAAGGACGCCATGTGGTCCCCACACTGTCTCTGGGGACACCCGAGACAGAGCACCCAAGGCCTGTGCCTCTCAGGCCATAGCAGGGAGGCACCACTCAGTGGCTGACGGGCTTTTCAGGCAGAGTCCCAAGGAAAGACTATCACAGAGTTCAGTGAACCATTTAATAAATTCATCCAACACTTATTTTCTCTCACCACACACACAAGAAAAAGTAACCATGTAAAGTGATGCATGTGTTAACTACCTCGATTGTCGTGATCATTTCACAATGTGCATGTATATCAAAATGCCAAGTAATACATCTTAAATATATACAATTTTTATTTGTCAATCATACCTCATCAAGCTAAAAAACCTATTTTCTGAACACCTACTTGTTCCAACCACTATTCTAGGCACTAGAGGTACAGCCTTGAACAAAACAGGCACTATTCTGTGTCATCACGGACGTCAAATTCTAGTGGGACTACTGGGCATATACCCTGATAAAACCATAATTCAAAGGAGTCATGTACCACAATGCTCATTGCAGCTCTATTTACAATAGCCAGGACATGGAAGCAACCTAAGTGTCCATCGACAGATGAATGGATAAAGAAGATGTGGCACATATATACAATGGAATATTACTCAGCCATAAAAAGAAACAAAATTGAGTTATTTGTAGTGAGGTGGGTGGACCCAGAGTCTGTCATACAGAGTGAAGTAAGTCAGAAAGAGAAAAACAAATACCGTATGCTAACACATATATATGGAATCTAAAAAAAAGGTTCTGAAGAACCTAGGGGCAGAACAGGAATAAAGACGCAGATGTGGAGAATGGACTTGAGGACAAGGGGAGGGGGAAGGGTAAGCTGGGACGAAGTGAGAGATTGGCATGGACATATACACACTACCAAATGTAAAACAGAAGCAGCCAATAGCACAGGGAGATCAGCTGGGTGTTTTGTGACCACCTAGAGGGGTGGGATAGGGAGGGCGGGAGGGAGACGCAAGAGGGAGGAGATATGGGGATACATGTATATGTATAGCTGATTCACTTTGTTATACAGCAGAAACTAACACACCATTGTAAAGCAATTATACTCCAATAAAGATGTTAAAAAAAAATTCTAGTGGGAGGCAACTAAACAAGTTAAAATTGTAATATGTCTGGGTCGAGTTGAGAATTCTAAAAAAAGAAAAAAAGAAAGTAGGGTTAAGGAAATAGATTGTGCTGGGAGAGAGGAGTCAAGAAAGGCCACCTTGGCACAGTGGTTAAGAATCCGCCTGCCAATGTGGAGGACACAGTTTCGATCCCTGTTACGGAAAGATCCCACATGCCATGGACCAACTAAGCCCGTGAGCCACAACTACTGAGCCTGCGCTCTAAAGCCTGGGAACCGCAACTACTGAGCCTGCGAGCCACAACTACTGAAGCCCACGCACCTAGAGCCTGTGCTCCACAACCAGAGAAGCCACCACTGTAAGAAGCCCACACACCGTAACAAAGAGTAGCCGCCGCTCGACACAACTAGAGAAAGCCTGTGCACAGCAACGAAGACCCAATGCAACCAAAAATAAAATAAATTAAAAAAAAAAAAAGAAAGCCCACCTTGAAGGGGTGACACCTGAGCAGAGACTTGAAAAAAGTGAGGGAGCAGTAGGCTGTGGGAATATCTGAAGGAAAACATCCCAGACAGAGGGAACAGTGAGTGCAAAGGCCCCACAGCTGGTTGTGCTCACGCGTTTGAGGAACAGCAAGGAGGCCACCGTGCCTGGAGCAGAGTGTCAGGGAGAACAGGAGGAAATGAGGTGATGGGGTTCGGGGGGGAGCAAACGACACAGGGCCTCAAGGGTCACTGTGAGGACCCTGGATTCTCTGTGTGAGATGGGAACCCTTAGGTGGTTTGAGGTGATCCAACTTCCTTGGCTCGCACTCCCTCGTGCCACATTCCTGTCAGGCTCTGAGTACCGGGAGCCCATTCCTACAGGATCAAAGTTCCCAGCAATTTTAAACGTGGCCTCGGGCTCCAATCCACCAGAAACAGCCAGCACCTGTGGGTCATCCATGGAGGCTTTTGCTCTCTCAGTTCTGGAGGTTCTCCCTGCTGGTGGCACGGACCTCCCAGAGCCGTTCAGATGAAGGACCAGTGAGCACACAGTAGGTGCCGAAGAAGTGGTTGTTCTGTGGTTACAGAAACAAGCCTGGGGCACGCTCCTGACTCAGGACTGCAGACCCGAAAAACAACACCAGGGGCCACGGTTAGACGGTTCCACCTCACAGGCCTGCAATGTCATTTCCACACAATTTCCATCATACCCACAACCTCAGTTAAAGTTTAAAAGTCCTGCGCAAGGACCTTCAGCAGATCCTGCATATAAATCATCAACCACAGAAATAAGTCCTGAAGGCCTCAGAGAAATCAGGACGGACCAAAGAAAAATGAGGCAGAGGGCCTAGGAGAAAATTGAAAGCCTTCTCCATTTTCCTCTTTTCTACTGTCTCTGGGTGGGATTTAAGGAAGTTGGGAAGGAGAAGGAACGAGGGAGTAAAGGGTGTTACTGTCTGTCAGATAGTTAAGTCTGTGAAGAATTATGATGCACTGTGGAGAACAAAAGCCTAAATATGAAGAGTTTTTCCTCCAAGTCTTCTTTATTTGTTGTTACATTTAGTCCCATTAACCTGAGTCCACTAACCTATTTTCATCCCCTTACTTCTCTTACTCTCAGCCCCCGTACCCTTTCCCAGAAGCACACGGGCCTGCGAACCGGACTTCCTCTGTCGGTGGGATGGGGCCGAGGCCACCTGGCGACAGGACTTCTGCACACAGCACAGGCTGAGGAGGGACGAGGTAAGGAGGGCAAGGCCGCCCTTGGCAGCTGTCCCTTAGAAGGCCCCGGCGTTTGAGCGAGGGTGAGGGTGGCTCTCGCACTTCCAGGGGGTCAGGTTTTAACTAGGTCACCACTTGGACACTCACACCACCACTCACTCTTTATCTCCATCTCTTTCTATTTTAAGGCAGGAGTGCTGCCAGGCAGTGGTGTGGGTTTCCCAGCGTCTCCTCCTCTGGAGGCCAAGCCCTCACCTGCCAGGTGGGATGTCTTGCAGGCTTCAACCTACTTCCTCCAGCCCCACCTCTCTGGACTCCTGAGCCAGAGTTTGGGAGAGTGACCAGCACACCCAGGATATCTCACCTTCCTCCCTCACAACCCCGGGGGCTCCGTCACACCCCTCCTTAAGCCCAGATCCACACCACCCTCACGATGATGCCCCAGCTCCTCTAAGCAGCCCTTCCTGCAGCCTCCTTCCTCTCTCAATGTCCTTGAACATGCCATGTTCTCACCTAGCTCTGCCCATGCTGCTTCCTCTCCCTTGAACATCCAAACTCTCTTTCACCACCCAACAAATTCCTGCTTGTTTTCCAAGGTCCAGCTCAGGCTCCTCCCACCCCCCCCAGGAAGCCTTCCCTGGCCACCCCTCTAAGTGCCCCTCTAATCCCCATGCTTCCTTTATCAAGTCATTTGCACAGTATCCTCTAGGTGTTGACATCTGTGTCCCCACCAGAGAACAGGCTCCTAAGCTCCTTGAGGACACCAATGGCACTTTGATTCCTTAACTGAATGCCTACCATGTACCAGATACCTCCTGAGAGCCAGCGATATACCAGTGAACACAACAGAGAAAATGCCTGCCCTCATGGAGCTCATATTCTAGTGATAATAATAGTGAACACTCAAGAATACTTTATTCAAGGGACTTCCCTGCTGGCGCAATGGTTAAGAATCCACCTGCCAACGCAGGGAACACGGGTTAGAGCCCTGGTCCGGGAAGATCCCACATGCCACGGAGCAACTAAGCCTGTGCGCCACAACTTCTGAGCTTGCGCTCTAGAGCCCGCAAGCCACAACTACTGAAGCCCTCACGCTTAGAGCCCGTGCTCCGCAACGAGAAGCCACCGCAATGAGAAGCCCGCACACCGCAACAAAGAGTAGCCCCCACTCGCCACAACTAGAGAAGCCCGCGCACAGCAACGAAGACCCAATGCAGCCAAAAATAAATAAATTAATTAAAATAAATTTATAAAAAAGAGTACTTCATTCAAGACTATTCTGAGTACTTAATGTTAATTCATTTAATCTCCACCACAATTATTATTATCCCCATTTCACAGAGGAAGAAACTGAGGCTCCATATTACATAATTTTTTTAATAAATTTATTTATTCATTTATTTAATTTTTGGCTACATTGGGTCTTCGCTGCTGCACGCGGGTTTTCTCTAGTTGCTGAGAGCGGGGGCCACTCTTCGCTGTGGTGCGCGGGCCTCTCATTGTGGTGGCTTCTCTTGTTGCGGAGCACGGGCTCTAGGCGTGTGGGCTTCAGTAGCTGTGGCACACAGGCTTCAGTAGTTGTGGCTTGCAGGCTCTAGAGCGCAGGCTCAGTAGTTGTGGCGCATGGGTCCAGTTGCTCCGCGGCATGTGGGATCTTCCCAGACCAGGGCTCAAACCCGTGTCCCCTGCATTGGCAGGCGGACTCTTAACCACTGCGCCACCGGGGAAGCCCCACCATATTACATAATTTGCTCAGGATCCACAAGCTAGTAAGTGGTAGGGCTGGGATTCAAACCCAGGCTATCTTGTGCTAGACCATGCTCCCAACCACTGGGCCTTTCTGCCTCCCAAAACTGTTTCCTCTACTCTGCTTTACCCATTTTGGTATCCACAGTGCCCAGGCTGGTGCTTGGCACACACTGAGAGCTCAGTAAAGGTCTGCTAAATGAAGGGTCCGCCCCCCCCATAATGAACGCTGGTCCCCCTGCCTGAGGCACCCACTCCTCCTCTCATCCCCACCCAGTCCAGCTCACAAGACCCCTCAGTCTTCCCTGACTCATCCAGCTACTGAATTATTTCCTCCTAGACGCTCCTCTCCATGCTGTACCAGTACTACTTACCTGACACTTAATCACACACCACCTGACCATCCTATGGCCTGAAACTGTGTGGACATCTTGTTTCGCCAGCTCCCTGATATCCCCCAGAGTACAACAAGTATGGTGCCAAGCACACAGCAAAAGTGGACACAGAAATACTAAACTGAATCTTGCCTCCCCTCTCCATTTTTCCATTATCACGGGAGCTGTTTTTCCCCTTGCCCTGGGGAAGCAAGCCAGGGTCCGGGTCAGACACAACCTTTGCTGCAACTATATCTGAACTGCCTAAACCCATAAGCTGTAACAGCCACGGTCATAATTAGGGTGCAGCTATGGTTAAAACCAGCAAGTAGAGTGGGCCATTTTCAACCCCTTGGGCAAAATACATCAAGCTGTTCAATGCCCTCTATGAGAAAATGCCCATAACTGAGAATCTGAGCTAGGCAGTACCCACAGGTACCCTCTGTGTATATCACAAGACAAGAGCCCCTGCGGGATGTAAGTCAAGGAATCGCCCAAATACGCCTGGACCTGGGTATTTTGTCTTTTTTTCACTACAGAAAAAAAGACAAAATACCCACTGTTAATGGAAATACTTGCTAAAATTGATCGAACTCTAAAATGTTCCGGGGATTGAGTACTTTACATGTATTATTCTCATGCAACCAGTGCAAAAAGCCCATGGGGCAGATGCCAGCGCTTGCCCCATTTTATTTAGAGGTTAAATAAAACGACGTGACCACAAAGTTGGGCTGCCTGTGCACTCGCCCACGACCCCAGAGCTGCCCTATCTGAAGCCTGGAGTGGAACAGCTGAACTGTATGTGAGCCTGAGTCCAAATGGAAGCATCAGCACTCAGGGAGGTGGTCCCTCCGCCTATCCCACCTGCTAACAACACCGCAGGCAGGTGCAGCCAGGGCTGGGAGGGGAATAGGCCTGAGGCCACATCCAGATCCCGAAAGGTTCAGAGGGGCAGGGTTGGGGGGGAGGGGGGAGGGGGAGGTATCAATCTGCGGCGGGAAGTAGGCCGAGCTACCAGGTCCTTTTCTCACGTCACACAAGCATGGGTCCGTTGTGGATCTGTCAGAACCCAGGGAGATTGCCCTGCCCAGAGGCTCTGCTTGTGAGCCAAGGACATTTCTGCTCCCTCCCCCAGGTGGCCAGTGCTCCCATCACCACCCCACTTACAATAACCCTGAGGTGACTATGGGTCGCCAGTCACCTTTTCCCTGCTTCAGCCCACAGACTGCCTCCCTCTCCTCCCACTAGGAATGTCCGAGGACAGGGGCCTGAGCAATAACCCGGAGGCTGCAGGAAAGTACTAGATGTGAGGTTTTCATGCTAACTCTCCTCAAAAGGCCAAACCTTTTCACTATGAAGAGGAGCTGATTTTCAAAATCTTCTTTCCACTTTGGATGGGACTAGGGGAGGGAGGTGTCCATCCCTAAAAGGAGTCAGGTCCAAAGGAAAGGCTTTTGGTTAAAAGGATCTGTTTCCTCTCCTAGACCCCATGCTCCTGCAAGAGAGGAGAGGAGGAGCGGCTCAGGGAGCAGGGGAACCTAACCAGCCCGTGGCTTTCCTCTATCACTGGCACTCTGGGCAGAGAAAGATGGTGAAGACCTGGGGGCCTGCCTCAGCCAATCTATGAGCTCAGGATATGGTCCTCTGGACAGAGTCTGTAAGAGCCATTTCCAGGCACACCCCCTCTGGGAGGGACCACTGCAAAGTCCAGGGGGCTCTCTACAATTGGATGTACCGTGTGTTAGGGCAGGGTGGGGATAATTCCTACCAGACCAGCCAGGGCTCTGTCCAGGAGCTGACGCAACAGAAGGCCTGACACGGTTTGCTCCCAGTTGAGTCCTAGGCCAACAGCTCAGACCACATCGTTGCCTCTCTCTCCCTGGCCACAGTCCCTCAGTGACGTGTGTGAAGCTAGAGCTTTTCCCTGAAACAAAATGGAGCCAGTCTCCACAGCACGGCCCACCATGGAATGTGGTGGAGACAGGCCAAGCAGGGCACAAAGGGACCATGAGGACCCCAAATAAGGACAGTTGGGGTTGATCCCACCCCTGCCACCTAACACCTGTTCCGAGAGTTCCGTAACCTCCCTCATCTATAAAGTGAGGATCATAACAGGACCTGCCTCATAGGGTTGGTACGAGGGTTATATGAGCCCACATCTGTTAAGCCCCTAGAACAGCGCACACAGTGTGCACTAGATAAACATTTATACAACAAACAAGTAAATGAGGACTCAACAAAAGCAACCGGCTTCTCACTGTGACAGTCCCCCCGCCCCAGCACTCAGCTTACTGTACCCGAAAACCAAGGAAAATCCAACAAAGGCCTTAAAGAAAAAAAGAATTCTCAAACCCTTCCACGAACTCAAGGAGGCAATCCAGCACCAACCAGGTCCTCCCTGCCCCGAGGAGCAGACTCAAAAGGCCCAGCAAGGTCACTGCACAACACGATTACTGTATCTTAACTCACTGTGCTCCTCAGACACATGGAGTTTTTGAAATAAAAAGAGTGTGTTTTAGATTCTAATTTAAATTATCTATCCATTCACAGACTAGGAAGCCAATTATTCTTCCCTCCCCCAAAGAACTAATATCACCCGCCCAGAGTTTTAGAAACCATATGGTGCCAAACACACCAACACATTCATGCATTTTCAGGTGAGGAGGGCCGGGGAAAAGTCGAAGCAGAGGCGGAGCGAGCTCTCTCCAGCTCCCACCTACACACCAGCGCTAAAAAAGAATGTAATTATTCAAAGCCTCGGTAAATGGATGTAATTTCAGGTACCGCCAATTCTGCTTAGAAATACATTAATGGGTACAGGGATTATAGCTATTTAGCTTCACAGCATCCATGTGTCTATTTTTTTAAAATCCCCAGGTCAAAATGTGTTGAGAAATCTTTCCAAACACTTTCATGGGCAGGCAAGGGAATGATTTGCCCTCCCTGGGACCCTGACCACTGACTTTGTGTCCCTCCTCACCCCTTCACTTACAGCCCCAATTTACTCCTAACTCCAGTCAAGCCTCTCTCCTTGTGTGCCTGCAAGCGTCAAGAGGGTCATGCCAAACGTCAGATCAACAAACCCACACTGACTTGGTTGAGCAGCGACTCTGTGCCTGACACTGTCCCCAGGGAGTTGGTGAGCCGTTCACGGCACTGAGTCACAATCCTGCCCCCACCCCATCTTCCCCAGGACCAGCTCAGGAAAGACTGCAACACCAGACTCCTCTAAGATTCATCATCACGACTGTCTGCCAGGATACATTTATTCTTCTCCCACACAGAAGAAGCATTCCCATTTCTCAACTTAATTGCGGCTGCTTGCCTGCTCTGGCTATCAATGTCAATCACTCAGAACAACCCTCCCCTCACCCCAGCCCCTCCTCTGCCCTCAGGAGGATCTCTAAGTGGTCATGGGGTTCTGAGATGCGTAATGGCTAGCCCACCCCTCAGGCAGACACAGTCCCCACTCAATGGTCACCCAAAAGACCAGCCACACTGTCAACTTGGGGGCTGACAACATCATCTGCGCAGAGGGGAGGAGAGCATATTCCCAGCCTCCACAGAGGAAACCAGAGGTCCCAGGGAGCCTGGCTCTCCAGGATCTAACTGGGGTCACGGGCTGGGCATTACTGATAGCTGTACCCACGGACGCTCTCTCAAGGCCTTTCTCGAAGCTCCATCCAATGAATCCTGACAGACGTCCTCTCTAAATGAAAGGGCTCACGAGGCCTAAGCACCTACTATGTGCCTAACAGCATGCTGGGAGCTTCAGATGGGCCATCACGTTTAATTCTCATATAACACTTGGGAGGAAAGCAGCGCAGCCATCACCACACAGATCGGGAACTAAAGCTCCAAGACGTTTTCATCTTCAGGGTCCGTAAGAATCACCCATGGAGCCTGTAATAACGCTGATTCCCAGTCCACCACCAGAAGTTATGCCTCAGCACAGAACACAGCTTCTACTTCGTGTCTACCCTCCCTGCTCCCTCATCAAGTGTTTTAAGACAGATACCAGGGTTATTGCTTCCAAAACAAAGAGCTCAGACGCCCGGCCAGGCAGTGCAAACACTAATACTAACACCTGGGAACCCTCTGCCCGGTGGTGGTGGTGGTGGCAGCAGGGGATGGATGGGGAAGAAATCAAAACAGCCCATTTGGAAAATGTGTCAAACGCAAGTACAAGAAAAATACTCATTTTCTCTCAGGTTGGACACAGCCAGACAGGGCTTCGAGGAATCATTTCTTTGACATTTAGCAACAACCATTTAGTGCCCAGCTTCCTTTGAAAGACAAGTCTCAACAAGAAAGCACAATTCTGCCTCCTGTTAGCCTGATCTCAGGAGACTTCCCCCAGGAGAACGAGCTCCTTTGATTGGGCCACATTTCCCCACGGGAGGAGGCTCCCTTTATGGGAGCGGCAACGGTTAATAGTTAAATGCTAGTTATTATACCATGGACGATTTGCCAGGCACTGTTCTGAGTTGGCAGTACAGTCACTGCCCCCATTTTACAGATGAAGACACAGAGAGGTTTAAGTGACCTGCCCAAGCTGGCAGCAGAGCCAAGATGTCACCCCAGGCGCCCGAACTCCAGAATCCGTGTTCTGTAACCCCCACGCAGCACCACCCCTCACACGTAGAATTTGGGGAACCCCTAGGCAAAATCCCCAATTACGTCACTCTTCTAAAGCCCAGCTACTAGTCAAGTGCGGTATCCAGGTCAAGTTCCTACTGCTCAACTCGGTGCCAGCCTCTTCAGGACGCAGACAGGCACACACCTACCCTCAGCCCCAGCTCCTTCGCGTTTCCTCCACTGGCCTCTCCTGCCTCGGGCTGCCCACCACTCCGCTCCACAGCTGCCTGGCCTTCCTCACACTCACCCTCTGAAGCTCCCTAGGGCGCCCTCCTCAGGCTGCCAGCCCCAGTCACCCACACTGAAACCACCCAGTACCCCTCTCCTCTCTTGGACTGGGCACTGCTGGAGGGCAGTGACCTCCATTCCTCTCCACATCACCCAGTGGGGAGACTGGCATATAGTAGATGTTCATCAGAGTCCAGATGAAACCTGGATCAAAAGCCATCCAGCCTGTGGTCAGCCTGTGGTTAAATGCTCCTCCAGCAAGGTGCAATCTGTGGACACACACAGAACCTATCCTCTCCAAACTCGGTTTGGAGAGGACAGGCTTATTGCAGAGGTAACTGCATTAACCTAAAATACTGCTCTGCTTCCACACCTCCCGGGTCGGAGATAGTCTCATCTCTCACTTCACCCAAGGGGAGAGAACACAAGAGGCTGTGCAGCCTGGGCCCAGGCACAGGGCTGGAATGGGATCTCTGCCCCCTTCATCTCCCGAGCACACTGCCCACCTCCCCCCAAGCCCTCCCCGTGCTGCAGTGTTCCAAGGAGGCACAGGAGGTAGCCAGCAGCCCCTGGAAGAGAATGCATATGCTAACCTCACGCCGTCAGACCTCAAGAGGGTGAGGGCTCTGCCTTGGCAGGAAAAGCCCCTGAAAAACCCTGAGAACACTGACTGTGACGCTGGAAACACTCTCCTGGCAGAACCTTGAAAGAGGCAGCCTGGCTCTAAGCAGGCTTAAGAGGCTCATCAGCCCCTAAGCTGTGGTCAGCTGACATCTGGGGGGAGGTCGGGGGATCTACTCCCCCAGAGCACCAGGGACCCAACCCACTGCCCTGCCTGGGAACCATCTACCCTGCCCATCATTCTTCTATCCTGCGGGGGACTTTCTGAGGGAGGCCCAAGGGGGCGTCTGCCTCAGGGTCATCAGGAAAGGTACAGAGGACCATTTTGGGGGAACAGACTGTAAAGGGAGGATTCAGGACAGAAGGAAAGGCGCAATGGGAGCCAGAAGACACCTCGCACCATGATAGAAACAGTACACAAATTTGTAGCCAAAAGGACCTGGGTTCAAGTCCCAGCTCCTCCACTGATGCTCTGGCCTTGAAAAGATCTTTTAACCCTTCTCCCACCCCCTGCCTCAAATGCTTGCTTGATCTGTAAAATGAGGACAATAATAAAAATACCTGCTTCTAAAAAGAACGTACGTGTTTTTCAACAATCAAGCACCACGGAGATTATTACTGTTGACATCTGTGGCCCAGGCAGCAACAGACAATGTCTGTCCTTCAGCTGTCAGAGCCGATAACCAGGTGGCCACCCAGATTAAGGATCAGACATCTGTGCAGCCCTCTAAATGCCCAGGAAAGAGACAAACCAGGAGCCGTTTTCACACCTCATTACGCAGGGCCCTTGGTCCCCAGGTCCCGACAGCCTGGACAAGGTACCCATGGCCTTGGAACAGCATAGCTGTTGTTGGACAAGGTTATACAGTGGGTTTTTTTGGGTTTTGTCTTTAATTTATTTATTTATTTTTGGCTGCGTTGGGTCTTCGTTGCTGTGAAAATCGAGAAATAAATGTTTTGACAGCCACTTAAAAACAACAGACAAATAGAACCATATTCCCCCATACTTTTCCCTCTGCCAGTATTTACTTAAGACACCCTGCCAGTCTGCTGAGATCCTGCTGTCTTACACTGAGCAAAAAAGACTCAAACCCATGCTCTTTTCTGAAGACACAGAAAACTAGAGTAAGCACCTCACTAAATCACCAAATAGTTCATATCATGAAGTGCTTTCTTAAATAAGCTCCTTTTCCCAAAGTCCTCGATTTAGGAAGCCCAAAATTTACTCCCGTAAATATCAAGAGAATGATACCTACACCCACCGTCTTCACATACGCACTGCAATGCAAATCAGGGGTCACATTCTCACCACCCACCCACTGTCCTTTCTCTGAAAAAAAGAGCCTTAAGAAGCAACTTGCCACCATTCGTCTTAAAGAGGTTTTCCCAGATCTTTTCTAGGTTGGTTTTGAGACCGTGGCACAAATCATGGCTCTCAGTCCTCCCTCCGGCTCTCTACACAACACCACTCTTGTTCCTTTCGCACAGAACCTAACATTTCAATCCATGAGCCAGTTTTCACCCTTGATAAAACAAACAGGAAATGAAATATAAAGTGTGGGATTAGGCCAAGGCTTGCCAAGCTGGGAGAACCTTTTCTTAACCTTCAACAACAAGAGGTTTCAGAATTTCCCTTCTAAATAGATGTAAGCTGCTAGTTTCCCAGAAATTCTTTGTGGAACTGCTGCTTTCTGGTTTGAAATAAAGTTGCTGGGACTGCTGTTCCCAGCAACACCTCAATGAGAAAGATGACAAATACTCGAATTAGTAGGCTGGCACACTACGAGACAAATTTCACTACCATGAAGTTCAACATTTGTCTGGGGAGGAACATGTGGCAGACAGGACAGATTTCTTCCTGGGGTGCCCTGGAAGACTGTCCCTTGGATGATGGCTTAATTAAACCTCAAGAGGGCAGCCTCCTGGGCCATCTAGTATTCACAGGCTTCTACACCTGGTGCCTATGGCCATCTGGGGTCCCCACCTGGACATTCTGTCGCCCCTGGTTGAGCCTTCACTCCCTAACTCCTCTTCTCTCCCTTGCAGACTGAACGATGGGTTTTTAGAATAAAAAAACACACACACTCTAGATATTCAGCATTATTCCAGAGGACTAATCCTTCTGAAGGAGGCTTGAAGCCTTGGTTCATGCCTGGTCTCCACTCCCTGCCTCCATAAGATGGGTCCTTAACTGCCCACTCCCAGTGCCCTGGAGCACCAAGCACTGCCCAGCACTGCTGCTCCTCACTCCTGTCCAGGGGGCCTGAGCACTGGCACTCTCGCCCTGTGGTGTCTCGGAGTGAGACATGATGGTGGTGATTCAGCCTATGAGGTCAATGCCCTGACGTTTGCATTTAAAGCTTTATATTCCACAGTTCACAGATGAACCATAAGATTTATGCTAATAATTTAAATTTCTAATTCTTTTAAACTTAGGATGACATTAAATAGCAAATAGAAATGCCATAACAAGTTGAGGGAAAGCCAGCAGAAGAAAGGAAAGCACTTTACACTTTAATACCTTTTTTTTTTTAAATTTATTTATTTTATTTATTTTTGGCTGCATTGGGTCTTCGTTGCTGCGTGCGGGCTTTCTCTAGTTAGGGCAAGCAGGCTTCTCACTGTGGTGGCTTCTCTTGTTGCTGAGCACAGCCTCTAGGCTCGCGGGCTCAGTAGTTGTGGCTCACGGCTTAGTTGCTCTGTGGCATGTGGGATCTTTCCAAACCAGGGCTCGAACCCGTGTCCCCTGCATCGGCAGGCGGACTCTTAACCACTGCGCCACCAGGGAAGCCCTACTTTAATACCTTTAATGGCACCTTTTTTTTTTTGAACAAGAGACCCTTTACTTTCATTTTGCACAGGGTCCTGCAAATCAGGTTGCCAGTCCTGCCCCAGGATCTGCTGCGATCCAAAGGGCTGGGGAGGGGAAACTGGCCTTACTCCAAGCCTTACTCCAGCACCCACAAAGAGAATGGCACCTACACAGCACGGCCTGAAAGGCTCCAAAGCTAAAACTGAGGGGGACTTAAAGTTAGAAGAGACCGTGTGCAGTCAGCTGTTTCCCACCAGGACCCTGGAGCCAAGTTACAGCAGACACCAAGGCCTGGCAACCAGAGAGGGAGGGAGGCCTGGTCCAAAGGCCAACAGATGTCCCGTTCCCCAGACGCAGAGCATGAGGTTATAAGGTGAAGAAGACAAAGGAGGCCAGGTTCCCACTTTGAGTGCTGTTCTTGACACCAAGCAACTACATCCAAGAAGCCTGAGGGCCAGGCACCAGCCTTGACAGGTGTGGCTCCTGGCCGCTTTGCTTCCTTCACCTTGCCCCGTTTCCCCTATACCCCTGATCTACTTCAATAAATACCAAATGCCTACTCAGTGCCCAGTGCTGGGCTGGGCACCAAAATCTCAGAGAAGGCAAGACCCCTCCTCTCTGCCATTCATCCTCCTTATTGACTCAAGATCTAGTCAAAGCCTGCTGTAGGGAGAACCCAACCCACAGGGTTTCATGAAACCCTGAAGCCCAGCCCACTGTAACACTCTAGCTCCCAAGGCCTCTTCTAGAACTTTTCCTTCATGGGTTTTATGTTTGAAAAGGCTGTGTCTGCCAAACTGTTTTTACTAAGTAATAATGGGGAATTCCCTGGAGGTCCAGTGGTTAGGACTCCATGCTTCCAACTGCAGGGGGCACGGGTTTGATCCCTGGTCAGGAAACTAAGTTCCTGATAGACACACGGTGCAAAAAAAAAAAAAAAATTAACGTCTTCCACTTCTTACTAATCAGAGACACGCACCACCACCAGACAGCACAGGACACCAGGGCTGCTGCCCTTCCAAGGCACTTCAATCCCCAGCAAAACAAAGAAGAGGTGCAGCCACATGAGCCCTGGTCAGCTTGACTCGGAGCAGTGGCACGTGGCACACAAGGCTCCTTCAAGTATCAACGCTGGCTCTCACCTGTGATCTGGGGTAGGAGCCACCACCACTACCATGGTGACCATGAAGACCTACGGTCTAGTCCCAGCTCTAACACTTCGGCCAAATTACTGAACCCCGTGAACCTGAGTTTCATCATCTGAAAAATGGGTAATCCCTGATCTGCTGCTTCTAGGGACTGTTAGAAGGATCAGATAAGAAAAGGTACTGGAGAAAGCCAACTGCCCTTTGCTGCCCGAATGCCCAGGATTATACAAGATTCCACATCGGTAAAATGGGACTAGTAACAGTTCCTACCTCATCAAGTTGTTGTGAGAATTAAGTCAGATAATAGCTATAAAACAGTTCCTGGCATTCTCCAAGGACTCAGAAAGATGAAGCTATTACATAATTGCTACTACTATTATTGCTGTTGCTGTTAATGACACTATTATCACAATTTTTTTTTTTTTTTTTTTTTTTTTGCGGTATGCGGGCCTCTCACTGTTGGTGGCCTCTCCCGCTGTGGAGCACAGGCTCTGGACGCACAGGCCCAGCGGCCATGGCTCACGGGCCCAGCCACTCCGCGGCATGTGGGATCCTCTCGGACCGGGGCATGAACCCGTGTCCCCTGCATCGGCAGGCGGACTCCCATCCACTGCGCCACCAGGGAAGCCCCACAATTATTATCATAACTTGTTACCTGGCTAAGAGACTCATGGGAAAGTAAAGAAGTTTTAAAGTACAGGAAGTCTTCTTAGGAGATATCAGCATCACCTAGTCTAGAATTGGGAGAACCATGTTTTGTCCCAAGTTAATCCAACAGTGAACCAAAAGTGCAGAAATCAAAACTAAAATCCACCTGCCTTAGCTCAAGGTTTTCTGCTTCAAGAAATTTTTCTCTGGAAAGTATTCAAACACCTGCTAAATATCAGGAGCAACTGATGCATCCTGAAAACCTCACACAGCTCTCTGGTCCGAGGATCCACTGGGGAAAATAAAAGCAGCTGTGCCAATGCTTTGTCCCTCTAACTGAGCCCTATTAGAGGAGGACCAAAAAAAAAAAATTGAACACTCAGAAATGCTCGTAGCAGATCTAAGAAAGCAGAGTGAAGCAAAACATGTTTTATGTAGGAAAAAGGAGAACAATTACTCCCAAACCCTTAAGTCTCTCAAGAAATTGTCACGGGAGGTAGGAAGTATAATCAGCGGCCACAGGGTCTCAGCTTCCCCACATGGTTCACCTTTGAGCGTGGGGACACTGTCACATACTGCTTTCCCCTAGGCCTGGGAGGACACAGCCAAGGCCCTGGGGGGTAGGGAGCCAGAGCTTGCTGTAAGATGATCACCAGGGACTTGACACACAGTTACCATAGAAGAGTCAGCAAAAGACAGGAAGGTTGGGAGGCTGTGACTATGGCCTATAGAGTTCTACACACCCCTCAAGTCCCCCAGCCCAAGACTTTGCCTAGTACCTCATGAAAATGACCGAAACTATCAGACAGGAACACCCACCTCTCCCCTCACCAACCTTATCAACCTCCTTACATCAGCTCTGGTACTCAGCCCCTTCCTTTGCACAAATGGATGAAATGCCCTGTTCCCATCTGAGACCAGTGAGACTTAAGCCCTGGATGCTTCCCTCCTACCTTCTCTGAAACACTACTCCAGTAATTGTCCCATCTCTTTCCTGCATCATCTATTTCTCCATCTCTTCTGGATAATTCCCATCCAAACAAAACACGCTCTACAATCTCCCTCTAAAAAAAGACACCCCCCTCCAAATGTACATCCTCTCCAGTTCTCAGCTCGTTCCTCAACTTCACTCTGTAACAAAACCACCTGAAATATCCACCGATACTTACTGACTCCATTTCCTTACCCCATGTGCTCTCTTCCACCTGTTCCACTCAGGATTTGTCCTTCAGGCTTCTGGGAGCCCTTATTCTCCTGGATTTTCTCCTACCTTCTCAGTCCTTCTCTTTTGCCAATCTCCAAATGCTGCTCTGTCCCAAGGCTTAGGTCATCTTTTCTGTCTACACTCTTTTCTTAGGTGATTTCATCTAATCCTGTGGCCTTGAATAACACCTATAATACCCAAATGTATATCTCCAGTCCTCTCTCTTTCCTGGGCTCAGATTCACACATCTGACTAATTGATATATTCACATCTCAATGTAACATAGCACAACAAGATCTCACGCTCTCCCCCACTCCAAATCTGCTCCTCCCGGCCTTCCCATCTCAATATAAACACCATCCACTCAGGTGCTCAAGCCCCTGGGAGTCATCTCTGACCCTTTTCCTTCTCTCGCAGAGTGCAACCCAGTCACCAAGCCTGAATCTGACCACTTCTCTCCAGCTCTGATGCTACCTACCACCCTCAGTCAGGCCATCAATGATGCTTGCCTGGACTACAGCAACAGCCTCCTACTACTATCCCTACAGTTGCCCACCTACAGCCCACTCTAGAACAGGCAGAGAGACCATTCTGAAAATGTAAATCAGGTAATTCCCTGCCGGTCTAGTGGTTAGGACTCAGAGCTTTCACTGCCGGGGCCCAGGTTCGATCCCTGGTCGGGGAACTAAGATCCTGCAAGCCGCCAAAAAAAAAATTAAAAAGTAAATCATTTGTGTCACTCCTTACCCTGGCTCACAAAGCTCTGTACCATTCAGCTCTCTCTTGTCTGTAACCTCTTCTCCTGCCACCTTCTCCCTTGTTCACCACATTCCAGACACACCCGCCTTTCTGCTCCTTGAACTCCAAGCTCTTTCGTGCCTTAAAGCCCTTCCACTGGCAGTTTCTCTCTTCTGGAAATGCTCTGCCACCTCATCTACACAAGGATGGCTCTTTCTCGTCATTCAAATTTTACCTTAAATGTCACCTATTCAGAAACACCAACACTAACCTCCCAATCCAACCAAACCACCCAGTTACTTATCACATCACCTTATTTTAATTTTCTGCATAGTAGTTACCACTATCTGACATTATTCCTGTTTGTTTTTTCCCTTATTTTTCTGCTTCCTCCCCTCCCCCCCCACTCAATTGCAAGCTCCCTGAGCAGCCGACCAGTGTCTGCCTCTTCACTTCTGTAGTCCCAATGCTTACAACAATGTGTGGTACACAGGAGAAATCTAATAACATCAATGGATGCAGTTATGAGCCAGAGAGGCCCACTGACCAAGAGGTTTGAGGTCCCAGCCAGTTCCCCAACTTCTCTCTCAAATACAAATGTGAGGTAGGAGAGCAGAACCACAGTCACAGGGGTAGGGCTCATTTCTATAAATCTCATCCATCAGGATTTCAACCACCTGTCAGAGCCCAAACCGGGAGGGAGGCTCTGGGATGTTCTGGGACCATCCGAGCTTCGAATATGCTGCTCCACTACTGACTAGCAGTGTTTTAGTTGGTGAAGAAAGGAATTCTAACTCACAGTCCCCCAAAATACACCAACCTCTATCCTTTGCCTAGTTTATTCATTCAGTGAACAAACATTTACCGAGTGCCTACTCTGTGCCAGGCACTGGGGCAAAGGATCAAAAGCAGTTTCCGACCTCATGGAGCTCACCTGCGAGCAGGCAGAGGGTTGCAGAGAAACGCTGCAACGCAGGTACACGCCCAGAGAGGGAAATTAAAGACTATACTAGTGTTAGCGTCAGGACGGCGCCTTAACTCACTGCCCCTCGATTTCATTTCTACAGACCTAGGTCTAGGGTACCTGACGACTGGGGCAAGGCTCCCGAGCTTGAGGAAAAGCCACTGACTGACTAGCAGAGGCAGGAGTGTGATTGACGAGCAGAGGCAGGAGTGATAGTCCCGGTAAAGCGCCAGCTGAAGACACCTAGTGTTCGAGGAATGCTATTGGCTGACCGGTTCCCTCCCCAGCCCCATCGCTCCCCCGCAGGCCTGCGCTTTGGAGAAGTGGGGCTGCGGTGCCGATTTTCCACCACCATCCCGGACAACGTGGCCGAAGAGAAAGTCCCCCTGACGAGATGCCATTCGTCTCTTTCCCCACCCCCCCCTCCTCCCCAACCCCAGTTGCTGGACCCGAGTCAGAACCCCTACTTCTGCTCTCCCCACCCCGGGCCATCCCGGCCCCGGCAACCGCCAGACTCCGCTTAGCCCGAGACCCCAGCGCGGAGGTGTGTCCGACCGCTCACACCAGCGCCCCAATCCCGCCCAATCGCCGCGTCCCGGGCGCAGTTTGAAGCCCCGGCGCCCGCATCGGGCCGGATACCGGACCCCCGCCCGGGTCCCCCTGCGGAGATGCGGCCCCCGCCTCGCCTCCGCCTGGAGCCCGCCACACAACTCAGGCACAAAATAGCCCACATGAGTGCGGCCGCGGCGCAGTGCGCGCCAACTCGCCGGACCCGCGCGGGAGGAGGGGGGGCGGCGGCGCGGCGGGAAACGGGTCGGACCCCGAGGCACAGGTGAAGGCGCGGCGCCCCCGTCACTCACTCGATGAAGTAACTGGCGCCCTCCTCCGTGAAGCCCTCCTCCCAGCCGCGGGGCAGGTCTGTGGAAACGCGAGAAAAGTCCGGTCAAACTTGGGCCACCCAGGCGCACGACCCCCTCCCCCGAGCGCCCCACCCCACCAGCCCGGCGCCCACCTGAGCGGATCATGTGGCCAGAGTTGACTGGTTCCCCGGTGCGCGGGTGTAGCCAGGTTGTGCAGCGGAGCTGGTCGCTGCGGAGAGAGAGATGCACCTGTTAGCGCCGCCGCCGCTCTGGGGGCGCTCGCCCGGCCCCGCACCCCCGCCCGGCCCGCGCCCCAGCCCGCGTCCCCGCTTTCCCGCGCCGCACTTGATGAAGAAGACGCGGCCGTCCCGGCACACGCCGTAGGACCAGTGCTCAGGTAAAGTGTCCCGCCCGACCGCCGCCGCCATGTTCGCCGCGCACTGAGTAGCCGCGGCCGCCGCGGGGAGGGAGGGAGGGGGCGGAGGCGGGAGAGGGGGCGGTGCGGGCGGCGTGCAGGCGGGCTCGGCCCGCGCGGGCCCGAACTGCGCCCCCGGGCGCTCCATTGCGGCGCTGGCCCTTCGGGGCGCGGGCGTGCGGCGGCCAGGGCCCAGGTTGAGTCCCGGCACCGCCGCGGGAGTTCGCCGCTGCACCCGCCAGCCCCAGCGCGGTAGCCGCGGCCTTTGTCCCCGCGCCTTCCCCGCCCCCAGCCCGCCGCGCGCCCCTTGGCCCCTGAGGCCACGAGACTCGAGCAGGGCGGGGGCCGCCTTCGGGGCGCGGCGGGCCAACTCGTGAGACAGGGTGCTTCCCGAATGCGCCGGTAAACCCCACCGGACACCCACGACACAACTCTCTCCAGGAACTGTACTTCTTTCTGAACCATGTAAACCTCAACAGGTTACTTCCATATTCCCTCCGAGCCTCGGTTTCTTCCTCTGTAAAATAAAGTTAGTAATAAATACTACATGGGATTGTTCTGTAGATTAAATGAAGTAACAGTGGTGTAAAGTACTTAACTGGACCCGGGCACGTATAGGTGCTCTGTTAATCCCAGGTCAGCCATGATTTCATTTTCCCAAGTTTGCAGCTGGCGTATGAAGCAGGAGGGTGCAGGTCCTCCCCCGACACACCAACACATAGCCCTGAAGTTGGAAGGAATAACAGGTCTCTGCCTTCAATTCTTGTCAAGTGACAGACAGGTGCTGAGAGCTGTGCTGCATCTCATCCATCTTTAGAAGAACAGACCCTCCAGGCGGGGGTGGGGGTGGGGGTCTGTAATGGGGGCTCTGGAAGCTTCTTTGCATGACTGGAGCCTTCTCAGTCCTTGATATCATCTCAGCTCCTGGGGGATCCCTCCCCTGACCTCACTGTCTAAAGGAGACCTTTCCCCTCCTCCACTCACTATTCCTTTACTTCTGTGCACTTAGTTGACATTATTTGTGTTTGTTTATTGCCTTTTTGTTGTACATTATCACACATACACAAACACACCAGTAAAATGTCAGCTGGATGAGAGGAGGGGCCTTGTTCTGTCTCACTCACTGCCATATCCCCAGTGCCTGGAACAGTGCCTGACCCATATATATAGTCAATAAATGTGGCTTGAGTGCATGAAGAACACTCCACCCTGACATCCCTGCACACTGAGCATGGACAGAGAGGAAGCTGGGCTCTGGGAGATGTCAGGTCCAGCCTTTGAGGGACATAGGAGGTAGTTGGTGGGATGCAGCTCACATGAAACTAAGACTGTAGGCTAGATTCAGAAAGGCACCTACTGTATAGCACTTTACTCAATACTCTGTAATGACCTATATTGGGAAAAGTATCTAAAAAAGAGTGGATATATGTATAAATGATTCACTTTCCTGTACAGCAAAAACTAACACAACATTGTAAATCAACTATAGAGGAAAGAAAGGAAAGGAAGGAAGGAAGGAATATGCCCCAGACACGTGGAATTTGGCTGGACCCTGAAGGACTGGTCAGATTTGACTGGGAAGAACACATCCCAGAGGAGAGGGATGAGAGAGCAAACATGGGATTGTGGAAGGGGTATGGGGTGTTGAGGAGACCATAAAGGTGCCCTTCCTTAGGAACAGACAGTGGTGTTCGGGAAGGAGGCCCATATGAGTTAAAAAGAGAGAGCTGTGATTGTGGAGGACCTTGAACACCTGTCCAAGAGGGCCACCTCCCTTTGAGGAGATTCTTGAGCAAATTACAAGGGGAGAGTAGTGTCTTTGTTGTTAAACATTAATTTAAAAGAATGCATTAAGTGGGCAAAGGACATGAACACACAGTTCATAGAAAAGTAATACTTTTTTTGTATAAATTTATTTGTTTATTTTTGGCTGCACTGGGTCTTCGTTGCTGCAGGCGGGCTTTCTCTAGTTGTGGCAAGTGGGCTTCTTACTGTGGTGGCTCCTCTTGTTGTGGAGCATGGGCTCTAGGTGCATGGGTTTCAGTAGTTGCAGCATGCAGGTTCAGTAGTTGTGGCACACGAGCTTAGTTGCCCCGTGGCATGTGGGATCTTCCCGGACCAGGGATGGAACCCGTGTCCCCTGCATTGGCAGGCAGATTCTTAACGAATGCACCACAAGGGAAGCCCAGAAAAGTAATACTTTTAAACAAATGAAAGAATATTCAACCCCCTCATAATAGGAGGAATGCAGATTAAAATTAAGGTAAGATTTTTTAGTATCAGATTGGCAAAAACCACTTTGTAGAGAAAGACATTCTTGTTCATTGTTGGTGGGACTATAAAATAGTTGTCTCACTGAAGGCAATTTGTCAACAGCTATTATAATTTAAATGCATATACCTTTTGACCTAGCAATTCTTCTACTAGAAATTTATCCTACGTTAATGCTCACACAGGGGCACAAAGACGTGTATACAAGAGTATTCACTGCAACATTGTCAATAGTTACAAAAGACCAGAAACAACCTAAGTGTCTATCCCCCCAAAATGGATTTGTATAGTGACAGATGTTAACTAGATTTATTGTGGTGATGTTTTGCAATATATACAAATATTGAATCATTATGTTGTACGCCTGGAACTAATATAATGTTATATGTCAATTACACCTCAATTTTTTAAAATGGGTTAAATTATGTCATACTCCTACAATGGGTTGCTATGCAGCTGTTAAAAAGAATGAGATAGATCTCTATGTACTGGTATGGAATACTCTCTGAGATATTAAGTGAAATGTAAAACGCAGAACTGTGTATGTGGTATGCTGCTATTAATATATAGGTGCATCATGGCTAAATAAGATACCCTTAATTTGTGTCCTGCCTTCAACAACAAACAATATGGCATCCATCCATGGACAAGAGTGCTTTTATGGGAGCTGTGGGATCCAGCACCACATGCCAAGGGACCCAGGAGGAGTCTCACCCACACGTTTCAGGCAATAGACGTACAAACCTTGGTCCCAGCTGTGGACCCTGAGGGGCCCACAAACCAACTGCAGCCCCTCTCAGACACAGTCTAGGGGCTGTGGCAAACACTGTCTTAGAAAATCACCCGCAGACAAGAGGGTCTTTGTGGAAGTCCAGGTTTGGTGTAAAGTTCCAGCACACCACTGAAGCAAAAAAAGACAAGTTTGGATGCATTGAAAAGGGCAGTTAGTAAAAACTAGAGGAGGGAGCTGCTCTTTCAAATGCAAAGACAGCAACACAAAACTTCAAGGAACATGAAAAATCAGTGAAACATGACACCACCAAAGGATCACAATAATCTTCCAGTTACCAATCCCAAAGACATGGAGATATGCAATTTACCCAGTAAATAATTCAAGATAGCTCTGTTTTGGGACTTCCCTGGTGGCGCAGTGGTCAAGAATCTGCCTGCCAATGCAGGCGACACGGGTTCAAGCCCTGGTCCGGGAAGATCCCACATGCTGAGGAGTAACTAAGCCCATGCACCACAACTACTGAGCCCACGTGCCACAACTACTGAAGCCTGCACACCTAGAGCCCGTGCTCTGCAACAAGATAAGCCACCTCAATGAGAAGCCCACACACTGCAACAAAGAGTAGCCCCTGCTCACCACAACTAGAGAAAGCCCGCATGCAGCAATGAAGACCCAACGCAGCCAAAAATAAGTAAATAAAATAAATAAATTTATTTTAAAACATAGCCCTGGGCTTCCCTGGTGGCGCAGTGGTTGAGAGTCCGCCTGCCGATGCAGGGGACACGGGTTCGTGCCCTGGTCTGGGAGGATCCCACATGCCGCGGAGCGGCTGGGCCCATAAGCCATGGCCGCTGAGCCTGTGCGTCCGGAGCCTGTGCTCTGCAATGGGAGAGGCCACAACAGTGAGAGGCCCGTGTACCGCAAAAAAAATAAAATTAAAAATTAAAAAAATTTAAAAATAGCCCTGTTTTAAGGAAACTTAATAAGCTACAAATAATAAATGCTGGAGAGGGTGTGGAGAAAAGGGAACCCTCTTACACTGTTGGAATGTAAATTGGTACAAGCCACTATGGAAAACAGTATGTACATTCCTCAAAGAACTAAAAATAGAGTTTACATATGATTCAGCAATCCCACTCCTGGGCATATACCCTGATAAAACTATAATTTGAAAAGATACATGCACCCCTATGTTCATAGCAACACTATTTACAATAGCCAAGACTTCGAAACAACCTAAACGTCTATTGACAGATGAATGGATAAAGAAGCTGTGGTGTTTATATATAATGGAATGTTACTCAGCCATTAAAAAGAATGAAATAATGCCATATGCAGCAACATGGATGGACCTAGAGATTATCATACTAAGCAAAGTAAGTAAGAAAGAGAAAGACAAATACCATATGATATCACTTATATGTAGAATCTAAAATAAGATACAAATGAACCAATCTATGAAACAGAAACAGAATCAGGGACATAGAGAACAGACTGGTGGTTGCCAAGGGGGAGGGGGAGAGGATAGGAGTGGGAGTTTGGGATTAGCAGATGCAAACTGGTATATATAGAATGGATAAACAAGGTCCTGCTGTATAGCACAGGGAACTATATTCAATATCCTGTGATAAACCATAATGGAAAAGAATATGAAAAAGAATATATATATATATATATATGTATAACTGAGTCACTTTGCTATACAGCAGTAATTAACACATTGTAATTCAACTGCACTTCTATAAAAGATAAATTTAAAAAAGAAAATATTCAAAAAAAGTTAAAAATAAAAAAAAATAAAATGCATATGGGGACTTCCCTGGTGGTCCAGCAGTAAAGAATCTGCCTTCCAATGCAAGGGACACAGACTCGATCCCTGATTGGGGAATTAAGATCCCATATGCTGCGGGGCAACTAAGCCCACACACCACAACTACTGAGCTCGCACGCCTCAATGAAAGAGCCCGCATGCCTCAAACTATAGAGCCCATGCTCTCTGGAGCCCATGCACCACAACTACAGAGCCCGTGCACCCTGGAGCCCGCATGCCACAACTAGAGAGAGAAAACCCACATGCCACAACTAGAGAGAAGCCCAAGTGCTGCAATGAAGAGACTGGGCGTGCTGCAACAAAAGATCCTGCATGCTGCAACTAAGACCCGACGCAGCCAAAAAAAAATAATAATAATACAACAAAATAAAATTCATATGGTACCAAAAAAGACCCTGACTAGCCAAAGTCATCCTGAGAAAGAAGAACAAAGCTAGAGGCATCACACTTTCTGATTTCAAACTATACTACAAAGCTACAGTAATCAAAACAGCATGGTACTGGCATAAAAATAGATATGTAAACCAGTGGAACAGAATAGAGAGTCCAGAAATAAACCCTCACGTAAGCTATCAACTGATATTTGACAAGGGAGCCAAGAATACTCAATGGGGAAAGGATGGTCTCTTCAGTAAATGGGAAAACTGGATGGTCACACCAGAAAAATGAAATTGGACCCCTATCTTACACCACTCACAAAAATTAACTCAAATGGATTAAAGACTTAAACATAAGACCTGAAAACATAAAACTAGAACATAGGAAAAAAGCTCCTTGGGGCAACTAAGCCCACGTGCCACAACTATAGAAGCCTGCGCACATCAATGAAAGATCCTGCATGCCGCAATGAAGATACCATGTGCCGCAACTAGACCCAGCACAGCCAAAATAAATAAATATTTAAAAAACAAAAAAAAAAGCCCCTAGAGCTCAGTTGGGATTTCAAATCTCAGTAGGAAGGGCCTGCCAGCAAGGCATCTTCATCTCCAAGGTGATTTCTGACTCTGATGTACACTGAGCAGGACTTCAGAAAGGGGACCAAGTCCTAGATGTGAACAATGTGGATTTCCAAGATAGCAAGCACAGCAAGGCTATTGAGATCCTGAAGACAGCTGGCGAAATCAGCATGCATGTCTGCTTTTTTTCTGTACAATTATCAATATCAAAAAGAGATGACTGTGCATTAGAGCACTGCAGCCCACAGCCCTCCACATGAATCTGCTAGGACAAGCTGGCGAGTCCCCTGCACAGCCACTGGGGAAACTGAACTCTTAGCCCCTCCCTGGCCCAGTAGAGTGGGGAGGATGGGGAGACAGACCACACACTGAGCCAGCCAGCCAACTGCATTACTCAAACTGCGTTGTGCTTTTAATTGCCTAGTTTTCTAGGTGACCTTCATTACCTGAAAGGAGAAAGATGATGGTATCTAGGTACAGCCTAGCCTGTAGAGAACCCTGCTAGAAAAGGCAACTGATATTTATTGAATACCATGTGCTAGGCAATTACATATATCATATTTTCATTAGATTACAGAAATCAGTAGAAAAAAGAATCTTGGGGGCCTTCTATCTAATCTGCCTGGCCGTCTCATCCCATACTTATACTACTAGTTTCATACACTTTGGAGACTCCAGTGGCACCCTGCTTTCTTCCCCTTACTCCTCCTATCCTCTCCCCCCAAAAATAAAATGCAATGTTGAGAGGAAAATATATACGTATATTTATGGATAAAATAATACAGTTCATCAAGAGATCCAATAAGAGATACCATGAAATTATCTCAATAAATGCCAAAAGATGTATTTGAGAAAACCATCACTCATTTTAAAAATTATGTTAGAATCTAAAATGAAAAATAGTGACAATATCAAACGCTGGTGAGTGTGCAGAGAAATTGTCTCTCTCACACATTGCTAGTGGGAATGTGAAATGGTACAGCCATTCTGGAAAAGAGTTGGGCAGTTTCTTACAAAACTTAACATTCACTTACCATATGTCCCAGCATTCCCACTCCTGGACATTCCAGAGAAATGAAACATGTTCCCATAAAAACTTATACGTGATTGTTCATAGCAGCTTTTTGTAATAGCCTCAAACTGGAAACAAACAAAATGTCCTATAGTAGCTGAATGGTTTTAAAAACTGTGGTACATCTATACCATGGAATACACTTGGTAATAAAAAGGAACAGACTGTTGATATATACAACAACTTGAGTGGATCTCAAGGAATTATGCTGAGTGAAAAAAGCCAATCTGAAAAGGTCACATTATATGATTCCGTAACATTCTCAAATTTTAAAAATTACAGAGATGGAGAACTCATCAGTGGTGGCAAGGGGTGAGGGATGGTGATGGGAAGGGGAAAGATGAATAAAAGAGTGGCATGAAGGAGATCTTTGTAGTGATGAAATAGTTCTGTATCTTGATTGCAATGGTGGTTACACAAATCAGTAAAATGACTACAGAATGATATAGTCTGTATTCTGTAAACTATAGAATGATGTACACATACATTATACCAATGCTAATTTTCTTTTTTCTTTTTTGGCCGCGCCATGTGGGCGTGCGGGATCTTAGTTCTCCAACCCACACCCCCTGCAGTGGAAGAGGGGAGTCAACCACCAGACCGCCAGGGAAGTCCCTGTACCAATGCTAATTTTCTAATTTTGATATGATATTGTCCTGTAGTTATGTAAGATGTAACCATTGGTGAAATGGGTGGAGGGTAAATAGGGACCTCTTTACTGTCTTTGCAAACTTCTGTTTGCAATCTATAATTATCTCAAAAGTTTAAGAAATGTATTAGAAAATTAAAAATAACCAGATGTTACTTTTGAGAGTATATCTCTCAGACATACACATTCTTTAACAATGAAACATTTAAAAATATTCTCATTAAAATAAACATTTTTTTAAAAAAGAACAAGCATATCTATAGTGATGCTATTATTTAAGGTTGTTTTAGAAGTTCTTGCCAATACAATCAGACCTGAAACAGAAATAAAAGACTTAAGTATTGGGAAGGAAATAAAATTATCTTCATTTGCAGACAATAAAAATATGGCATAATGCCTTAAAATATGGAGAACAACCCTAAACTCTTAGAATTAATAAGGAAACTCAGGACCAAGATAATACCACAAAATTAATAGTTTAATAATCAGTTGAACTCTTTCCCCCATAATAGTAGCAGCAAAAATATAAACAATTTAGGAATAACCCTAATGAAAAAATATACAAAACATATGTGTAAAACTTATATGATGAAAACCACAAAACTTTACTGATAGTCAATGTTATAACAACTTGGTTTCAAATTTAAACCTGTAAATGTAAAAACAATAATAAAAGCAATGCATGCATTCTAATCGTTTTTGTAAGATTTAGAAATTCTTGCAATTACTAGTAACATAATCCAATGAATTACTAGCAAAAATGTTTATATTACCTAGCTCTGCATCACCCCAAACAGCCATTGGCCATGGGAATTATGGCTAGCCTACATTGTCTGAATTGATATGTACTCTAAGTATAAAATATAGAGCAGATTTTGAAGACTTAGTATAAAAAATGTAAAATACCTCATTCATAACTTTATAATGATTACATGTTGATATAATATTTTGGATACATTAAGTTATGTAAAATATATTATTAAAATAGTGGTTACTACCAAATTCAAAACTACATATATTGGCTCACCTTTGCGGCTCACATATTTCAATTGGACAGCTAGTGCTGTTCGAGCATTTTCCTTTTTTTTTTCTTCCAGCTTTATTGAGATATAATTGACATACAGCACTGTATAAGTTTAAGCTGTACAGCATAATGATTTGACTTACATACATAATTAAATAATTATCACAATAAGTTTAGTGAACATCCGTCATCTCATAAAGACACAAAATAAAAGAAATAGAAAAAAAGTATTTCCCTTTGTGATGAGAACTCTTAGGTTTTACTTCCAACTTCCATATATAACATACAGCAGTGTTTATTATCTTTATCATGTTGTACAGTACATCCCTAGTACTTATTTATCTTATAACTGGAAGTTTGTACCTTTTTTTTTTTCTGTCCTGCCACGTGGCTTACAGGATCCTAGTTCCCAGACCAGCGAGCCAACCCGGGCCCTCAGCAGTGAAAGCATGGAGTGCTAACCACTGGAAGTCTGTACCTTTTGATCACCTTCATCCAGTTCCCCTTTGTGCCTCTGGTAAACACAAATCTGATCTCTTTTCTATGAGGCTGTTTCTAAAGTATAATTGACTTTCAACACTATGTTAGTTCCTGTTAATACAATATAGTGATTCAGTATCTCTATACATTTCAAAATGATCATCACAATAAGTCTAGTTACCATCTGTCACCATAAAAAGATATTACATAATTATTGACTATATTCCCCACAATGTACATTTCATGCTTGTGACCCATTTATTTTGCAACTGGAAATTTCTACCTGTTAATCTCCCTCACTTACTTCTCTCCTCCCTTGCTCCCCTTCCCTCTGGCAGCCACCTGTTTGTGCTCTGTATTTGTAACTGTTTCTGTTTTGTTATATTTGTTCATTTGTTTTTTAGATTCCACTTATAAATGAAATCATACAGGATTTGTCTTTCCCTGTCTGACTTATTTCATTTAACTTAATACCCTATAGGTCCATCCATTTTGACAATAATGGCAAGATTTCATTCCTTTTTATGACTGAGTAGCATTCCATTGTGTGTGTGTATATATATATGTATGTATCATATATATATATATATATATCACATCTTCTTTATCCATTCATCTATTGATGGGAACGTAGGTTGCTTCTCGGCTATTATAAATAATGCTACAATGAACATAGGGGTGCATATATCTTTTCTAATTAGTGTTTTCATTGGATAAATACCCAGGAGTGGTATGTACTTATTGCCATTTTGTTAATTTGGGGGTTGTTTTTGTAGTTCTTTTTTGTTCCTTTTTTCTTCTTTTGCTCCCTTCCCTTGTGATTTGATGACTATCTTTAGTGTTATGTTTGGATTCCTTTCTCTTGTGTTTGTGCATATAATCTGTTACAGGTTTTTGGTTTGTGGTTACCATGAGGTTTATATATAGCAATCTTTATATATACATGATTATTTTAAGTTGCTGATCTCTTAAGTTTTAATGCATTTTTACAACTCTGCATTTTTCCTCCATCCCCCCTCCACGTTTACCGTTTCTGACATCACATTTTACATCTTTTTGTTTTGTGGATCCCTTAACCACTTATTGCAGACATAGATGAGTCTATACTTTTGTCTTTTAACCTTCCTCTAGCTTTATACACGGTTGATTACTATCTTTACTGTATATTTGCCTTTACCAATGAGATTTTTCCTTTCATACGTTTCATATTTTTAGTTGTGGCCTTTTCTTTTCTGCTTAGAGAGGTCCCTTTAACATTTCTTATAGAGCTGGTTTCATGGTGCTACATTCTTAGCTTTTGCTTGTCTGTCAAACTTTGTGTGATTTTGTGTGCACCCTTTAAGAGTGGAGTCTCTTTCCAAAGACAGCCTCTTCAATAAGTGGTGCTGGGAAGACTGGACAGCTACATGTAAAAGAATGAAATTAGAACACTCCCTAACACCATATACAAAAATAAATTCAAAATGGATTAAAGACCTAAATGTAAGGCCAGACACTCTAAAACTCTTAGAGGAAAACATAGGCAGAACACTCAATGACGTAAATCACAGCAAGATCCTTTTATTGACCCACCTCCTAGAGTAATGGAAATAAAAACAAAAATAAACAAATTGGACCTAATGAAACTTCAAAGCTTTTGCACAGCAAAGGAAACCATAAACAAGACCAAAAGACAACCCTCAGAATGGGAGAAAATATTTGCAGATGAAGCAACTGACAAAGGATTAATCTCCAAAATTTACAAGCAGCTCATGCAGCTCAATATCAAAAAAATAAACAGCCCAATCCAAACATGGACAGAAGACCTAAATAGACATTTCTCCAAAGAAGATATACAGATTGCCAACAAACACATGAAAGGATGCTCAACATCACTAATCATTAAAGAAATGCAAATCAAACCCACAATGAGGCATCACCTCACACTGGTCAGAATGGCCATCATCAAAATATCTAGAAACAATAAATGCTGGAGAAGGTGTGGAGAAAAGGCAGCACCCCTGCACCGTTGGTGGAAATGTAAGTTGGTACAGCCACTATGGAGAACAGTATGGAGGTTCCTTAAAAAACTAAAAATAGAACTACCATACGACCCAGCAATCCACTACTGGGCATATACCCTGAGAAAACCATAATTCAAAAAGAGTCATGTACCACAATGTTCATTGCAGCTCTATTTACAAGAGCCAGGACATGGAAGCACCCTAAGTGTCCATCAACAGATGAATGGATAAAGAAGATGTGGCACATATATACAATGGAATATTACTCAGCCATAAAAAGAAACGAAATTGAGTTATTTGTAGTGAGGTGGATGGACCTAGAGTCTGTCATACAGAGTGAAGTAAGTCAGAAAGAGAAAAACAAATACCGTATGCTAACATATATAATATGGAATCTAAAAAAAAAAAAGAGTTCTGAATAACCTAGAGGCAGGACAGGAATAAAGACACAGATGTAGAGAATGGACTTGAGGACACAGGAGGAATAGTAAGCTGGGACGAAGTGAGAGAGTGGCATGGACATATATACACTACCAAATGTAAAACAGCTAGTGGGAAGCAGCCGCATAGCACAGGGAGTTCAGCTCGGTGCTTTGTGTCCACCTAGAGGGGTGGGATAGGGAGGGTGGGAGGGAGATGCAAGAGGAAGGAGATATGGGGATGTATGTATATGTATCGCTGATTCACTTTGTTATACAGCAGAAACTAACACACCATTGTAAAGCAATTATACTACAATAAAGATGTTAAAAAAAAAAAGAGTGGAGTCTCTTTCCTACAGCCCTCTGGCTCTTCTGAAAGCAAGCCCTGCTGGCTTTCAAAGCCAAATGTTCTGGTGTCTTGTCTTCCTGGTGCAAGACCCCCAGTCTGGGGATCCTCATGAGGGGCTCAGACCCCTCACTCCTTAAGGAGAACATGTGCAATTGTAATTATCCTCCTGTTTGGGGGTCACCCACCTGGGGGTCTTGACTGTACTGTGTCACCACCCCTCCTACCCATCTTGTTATGGTTCCTTCTTTATATCTTTGGTTGTAGAAGATCTTTTCTGCTAGACTTTGGGCCTTTCTCGTCAATAGTTGCTCTGTAAACAGCTGTAATCTTGCTGTGCATGAGGAAGGAGGTGAGCTCAGGGTCTTCCTACGCTGCCATCTTGGCCACTCCCCCATTTCAGCTTTTCCGTGTCACGCTTTCATGTACCTATAGACCTTACTACCCATTAGAATTACTTGGGAGCTTTAACAAAATGCCTGTGCCCTATCCCAAGTAATACAATTGGTGTTGGTGGCATTGGTATGACCTTAAATCTCCCCAGGTGATTCTAATATACACCCAAGATAAATAAGCACCACTACTGACCCCAAGCTATCAGGCCCTAGAGAATTCTTTTTCACATTTTTCAATTTATATAATTAAGAAAAGGCACTCTGCAGGCTAAGAAGTAACATCTGAATGTGAGTGCAAATATGTGGTGCCAGTTCCCTTCTGGATCGATACCTCCTGTGATTGATCAAAACAAGATGGGAATTTTTCCCAGACAATCATTGCCTAGTCACGGCAAATGTTTCAGTTTATAAAAACAAAGTAATGATTTTTTTTTAAGTTCTACATGATCCTCGGCTGAGTACAATTACAAATATTTGTGTTGGATGGAATTTAAGACACGGAAGTTTTGTGTGCTTTCTCCCCTTTTCTGATCATAGCATCTCTAGGAGGTGGGCAGAGCAAGAGTTTTTATCCCCATTTCTAAAGGAGGACACAGAGACCCACAGAGGGCAAGTGGGTCTCCTAAGATTGTGTGGCTAGTAATGTAACATAGCCTAGGCTCCAACACACCTCTCTATATCTGTCCAAGGCCCTTTCCAACCTAATTATCAGGACAAATCACCACCACCTGTGACAAAAGGAGATTTGTCCAGAGGATCTTCCCCTTGATTGGGGAAGGACTTTAGTTTATACTAGACAGTCCTGCTGAAGTACATGACACTAAGCCATCAACTTAAATGCAAAATAGTTCATGTTCAAAGATGAGCCAAAATATGATTAACTCAACGAAACATGTGCCCAAGAATTTTCAGCTTCCAAGAAACCAATAATGCATTATTCTCCAGTAAAAAGTCTGCTTTACTATCAAGGAGACAGTATGTAGGAGCATGAACGTTGGGGTCTAACAGATCTGCATTTGCCTCCGGGTGCTGCCCCTCACTAAGGTGTGTGAACCTGGGCATCCCACTTCTCTTATTATTGAATGTAATAACTGTCTATCGGCAGTAGGCACTGCAAAGTCCTTGAGCTTCTACAGAACATACATCATGGTCCCTCCCCTCAAGAATTCTCAGTATTTCGGAGAAGTGGGTCTTTAAATACCAGAAAACCAGAGCTGCTCTGAAGCTGCTGGGAGAGCACTGCAGGAGCCTGAAGATCCTGGTGCAGGAAAAAATTATACAGATTTATAGAGAAAGATAAAGCAAATGTGGCAAAAGTTTAACAACTGGTGAATCTAGGTATTTGGGTATTCATTGTATATTTTGCAACTTTTCTATAGGTTGGAAAATTTTCCAGATAAAAATTTGGCGGTGTAAGAGTTAAAAAAAAATTAAATATTAAAATATTTAGTAATAAACTAGTGAGAAATATGAAAGTTTATTATGAAGAAAACTCCTAAATATTACTGAGGTTTATAAAACATGACTTGAATAAATAGGAGAGACATGCCTTGGGTAGGAAGACTCTAAATTGGGGGTGGGGACAAGAATAAGAAGTATTATGGACTGAATTGTGTCTCTGTGCCCCAAAATTCATATATAGGAGCCCTAATCCCCAATGTGACTGTATTTGGAGATACGGCCTTTAAAGAAGTAATTAAGGTTAAATGAGGTCATAAGGGTGGGGCCCTAATCCGTTAGGACTGGTGTCCTTATGAGAAGAGGGAGACCAGAGCTCATTCTCTTTACACCCACAGAGGAAAGACATATGAAGACTCATCAAGAAGACAGCCGTCTGCAAGTAAGGAAGAGAGGCCTCACCAGAAACTAACCCTGTTTGCACTTGGATCTGGGACTTACAGCCTCCAGACTTTAGGAAATAAATTTCTGTTGTTTAAGCCACCCAAGCCTGTGGCACTTTGTTAAGGCAGCCCAAGCCCACTAAGACAAGAAGTAAAGTGCTTCACCCAGGGCCAAGGTCCCACAGTGAGGAAATACTGGAGCCTAGATTTGTACCCAGAGCTATCTGGGCCCTCTCTCCATGAAGTGATTGGGTGAGTCAGGTCAGTGCTTCTCAAATGTTAGTGGGTATCAAAATTGCCTGGGGTGGAAAATCAGGGATTTTTCCTTACCCTGATTCTAGGAGGTCTATGTGAAGCCCGAAATTCTGCATTTTAATAAGCGATGTCCCCACCGGGTGATTCTGTTGAAGGTGGTCCCAGACCACATTTTGAGAAATGCTGCTCTAATCTGAGCCTGGAGGTTCAGAAAGATGCAGGAGGGAGCAGGTGACCCTCAAGGGACATGCATGTAATATTTCTACAAAGATATGCAGAAAATATTGTTAGCCTCTGAGAAGAAGGCTTATGGGTCTGATATGAGAGTGAGACTTACTTTAAAATTCTTGTTTTGTTTCATATTTTTTAACCTTAAGCATGTGTTCTTTTTCAGTCAAAAAACTAACTTGAGGGACTTCCCTGGTGGCACAGTGGTTGAGAAACCGCCTGCCAATGCAGGGGACATGGGTTCAATCCCTGGTCTGGGAAGATCCCACATGCTGCAGAGCAACTAAGCCTGTGTGCCACAACTACTGAGCCTGTACTCTAGAGCCCGCAAGCCACAACTACTGAGCCCACATGCCACAACTACTGAAGCCCACGCTCCTAGAGCCCGTGCTCTGCAACAAGAGAAGCCACCACAATGAGAAGCCTGTACACCGCCAACAAAGAGTAGCCGCCCCTGCTTGCTGCAACTAGAGAAAGCCCGCGTGCAGTATAGAAGACCCATCACAGCTAAAAATAAAAAATAAAAAAACAATGGGCTTCCCTGGTGGTGCAGTGGTTGAGAATCCGCCTGCCAATGCAGCGGACATGGGTTCGAGCCCTGGTCCGGGAAGATCCCACATGCCGCAGAGCGACTAAGCCCGTGCACCACAACTACTGAGCCTGTGCTCTAGAGCCCGCGAGCAACAACTACAGAGCCCGTGCGCCACAGCTACTGAAGCCCACGCACCTGGAGACCGTGCTCTGCAACAAGAGAAGCCACCACGATAAGCCCACGCACCGCAATGAGGAGTGGCCCCCGCTCACCGCAACTAGAGAAAGCTCGCGCACAGCAACGAAGACCCAACGCAGCCAAAAATAAATAAATAAAATAAATTAATTTTTAAAAACCCCAAAAAACTAACTTGAAAAAAGAGATCATGAATTTAAAGAGCTTATTATTAGGGTACTGCCCAACATATAGTAGGTGCTCAATAAGTAAAAATTCCTTTCTTTTTTGTCTTCCACTCAAAACATTTGCCGTTCCTTCACTTCCCTCCCTTGTCCCTTCCAACAGTATCTCCATTTGTGCATTTGATCAATATATATTAATTTAATGCATATTATATGCCAGACATGGGTCTAAGAGTATAGGTGGTTGCATAAAACAGACACAGTCCCTCCCTGCCTGAAAGGAGTGTCTAGTCCCCATCCTCACCTCTGGCAATCTTTTTTTTTTTTTTTTTTTTGCGGTACGCGGGCCTCTCACTGTTGTGGCCTCTCCCATTGCGGAGCACAGGCTCCAGATGCGCAGGCTCAGCGGCCATGGCTCACGGGCCCAGCCACTCCGCGGCATGTGGGATCTTCCCGGACCAGGGCACAAACCCATGTTCCTTGCATAGGCAGGCGGACTCTCAACCACTGCGCCACCAGGGAAGCCCACCTCTGGCAATTTTGACTTCTTAACTCCTGCCTACCTAGCTCTATGCAGGCCATCCCTCCACAGAAGCCTAAAGTAGCTTTCCCACTCTCTTCCTTCAGAATCTGACCTAAATTCTTCTCCATGGAGCCTCTGGACCCCCAGTGACATTCTCAGCAGAGGGACTCACTGGAGCCTAGGGCCAGCTTCCTGCTGCCCTCTGGTGGGGCTCCCTGGGGCTCACAGTCCCTCTAAATTTCTAGGACCCAGGGCTGGTTTCCACAGCACCCATGCATGGCCTCTGCGTGTGGCCTCTGCTCTCTCACAGCTTGGAGGCTCAGGGTCAGCCTTCCTACCCCAAGCATGAGTGATCCAGGTAACAAGGCCTTTTCTGCCCTAGCTTCAAAAGTCCTAAAGTCACTTTTTTTGAATTCTAATATTGATAAGCAAGTCACAGGCCTGGCAGATTGATAGGGAGGACGATTAGACCCCACCTCTTGAGTGGAGAACAAAAAGAGTTTGATATAGACAATCTCCCACACCCAGGGTGGATCCAGGCACCCCACTTACTGCCCAGCACAGGACAGTGGGCCTGAGCGGAGCCCAGCTAGAAATGGGGTGGAGGTAAGATGGGAGAGAAGATGGACTCATCTCTCCTCAGACAGTTTCACTTGACCATGGCTTCAGGTTCTACTCCTCCCTGAAGATGCTACATCTCCTGCCTAGAGCTTTTTTCTCTGAGCTTCAGACCAGTATGTCCAACTGCCTGTCTGCTTTCCCTTTCTGTGCCTTGGTGTCTTTCGGAAAATGGAGATGCTGATGCTCTCTACTCATAGAGTGACTATCAGAATTAAATGAGATAATACTGATAATGCCCTTAGTGTAATGTCTCGCATGTGTAAGTGCTCAGTGTTACTATTATTTGACCTAATTGGATATCTTATAGACAGTTCAAACTCAACATCTCCAAAACTGAAACTCATAATGTACGGCCCACACCTGCCCCGCTCCACCCAGTGTTCCGTCTTCATGAATGACTGCCACCCCTGCTTCTGCCCGTGCCAGAGACTGGAAGTCATCTTTCATACCTCTTTCACTCCCCACATCCAACCCAACGCCAAGTCTTAACAGGTTTATGGTCTAGATGTTTCTCTAACTTCTCCACTCTTCTCCACCTCTACCCTGACACCTTAGTCCGAGCTGCAGTCATTTCTCCTTTGGACTCTGGCCTCTCTGGTCTCCCAAATTCACTAGGTCCAGTTCATCTTCCACCCACCCTCATCCATTCTTCACCCAGTGGGCATCCAGAATACTTAAAAAATGTAAAGCTGATCATGTCACTCGCCTTAATTAAAACCCTATTGCTCTAAAGAAAAGACCGTCCCTTTCAAAGGCCTACAAAGTCCTGTGGGTCTGGCCCCTGCCTCCCTCCCCCACTCACTGGGCTCCCTCTGTCATAAGGCCTTTGTATGGGCCATTTCCTGTGCCTGGAATGCCCACTGCATTTCCCCACTTCACTCCCCCTTACGTCAGACAACAGCTCAAGAGTCACATCCTCAGGGAAACCTTCTCTACCCACTTGGTGAAATTCCCCCACCAGACCACCCGACCACCCATAGGCTCTTGTAGCACCAGACCCATCTCCTTTGTAGAACTTGTTACCATTGGCATCTGCATTTGTATGGTGATCGTTTAATTAGCATCTCTCCCCTCCAAAACCCTGTAGGCTCCATGAGGGCAGGGACCGTGTCTAGTTTTGCTCACTATTGTATCTCAAAGCCTAAAATAGCAGCTGACACACAGTCCAATAAACATTTGTTGATTGGATGGATGGATGAGAGAGGAGAGGAGAGGGGCCAGGGCCGTTGTAATAAGCACCTAGAAAATGTTGCTGAATGAAGAAATAAATGGGCAGGTTGGGCAGAGCCCAGGAAATGACTCACAGCCAATTTTCCATCCTTCAGGCACGCCAGAAAGGAATGTTATGATGTAAGAAAAAGTGATTTAGTCAGGACTGGAAACACATCCTCCCTGCCCCAGGGCCTCTCTTCTGGAGGTGCTGGAGACTTGAATAGTTTCACCTGCTTCCAGAACTTAGCATGGCATTGCCCGGGCGGGGCGGGTGGGAGGTGGCTTCCAGTCTATCTGGTCCAATCTCCTTCTTTTCTAGTAAGGATCAGCCAGGCAGTGAGACTTGCCAAAGTTCACACAGCACCTCTGGGGGCCAGTGCAGGGATGGAGAAAACAGGGCTCAGGCACCGACAGCCTGGGTTCCATTCTGGCTGTGCTATTCACAGATGCCCTGTCCCAGGCTCTTTGCCCAGTGGTAGGAGGGGACCTAAGTCTTATCACCTGAATGGCTAACTGACCACACCCCCAAATCCCAGTTCAGCTTCCTCGGTGACCCTCCTGCCATGCATTCTGGGTGGCATCCCACACCCACCCAAATGACTACTTGACTTTCCTTTCCAGCCCTACCCAATCTTTATCTTGCTTTCAAAGGTCAGAGACCTATCCTGGTCAGACAGTAATCCTTCCACAATGTAGAGTGTGTCACACCCCAAGCTGCTTTGAAAAAACAGGAAGAAATAAGACTTTGTTTCTAAAATCTAGTGTCCAGTCTCTGTGGCCTCATATTGGTCATGTGACCTTGGGCAAGGGATTTTACTTCCAGTTTACAAGAGGAAGCTGAGGCAAAGAGAAGTTTAATAATTTCTGTGGTACAGGGTTGCTGTAAAGGTCCAGTGAGATTACTGAGGCAAAACTGTTTGTGATCCTAAGTTCCTGATCCTGAGTTAGAGGTGGTTAGAGCTCGGGGTGACTTGCATGAATAATAGCACTTTAGTTACTTTAGTGTAGGGCTTTACAGCTACAAAAGGCAATCAGGCCCTTCGAATCTTTGTGAATTTGTTAATAGATAACTGTTCCGAGTAGGCTCTCAAGTAATGTGCCAGACCCTCTAGGAAATGTATGTGTCCAATGATGAGATTTCAGACACTGCAGTAAGTTAGCTGGAGAGATTTAGGGCGAGTGGGGGTGGGGGGGGGGGGTCTGTCTAATGACCCTCAGAGGGTAGGGTACCAAATCAGTCTTCCATGAAGACCAGTCTGGCCCCAATCTTTGAGCCAAAAGCCATCCTGGTGAGGTGTGAGGGCCAGTGCTGATGGCCCATGCTGAGAGACTCCCAGATCAGTCAAAAGCCCCTTCCCTAGACTAGAAGAGTGGATGGTGGCAGAGCAGGACCCCCAGTGACACAGGACCATCCCATACCTCCAGCACTAGATTGTCTCTGTCCCAAGTCCCCGTTGCATTCCAGGCCCAGTACCATGGCACCCCCACAGAGGCACCACAAAGGCAACCCAGTACCTCCAACCTCCAGCCTGTTGGTCAGTGCCTGAGTGGAGAAGAGCACAGCCTCAAAGCAGCCCTTCCCCCCTTGGATCCCCCAGCCCGGCTCATCCTCACGCACACTGACTGCCAGAAGCAGAGACAGTTCCCTCACAGAGATAGCATGCTTTGTACTTTTCCAAGTTCTTCCTCCTCTTCCATCTCCTCCCCCCTCACCACGGCCCTGTGAAGCAGAGCTCCATGTGAGACCCAGCAAGACACATGGGGAACTGCTACCCAGCAGTAAAAACCATACTCCTTTTGAGTGATGAGCTTCCCATCCCTGGAGGAGTTCAAGCAGAAACTGAACAGCCACCTGTAATGATGCCAACCCAAAGGAAACAGTAGGTTCTGTGGACTCTACTGTTGTGATCTCCCACCTGCTCCTGTCTCTCCAGGTCCTGTCTGTGACCACCCAAGCTCTGTGAGCAACCTGCCACTCTCCTGCCCTCCTGGCCTTACAGCAAATAGCTCTATGTCTCCTACAGAATAGTCTAGCAGCTTGGCCTGGACCTGGGCCCTCTGAGAGTTGATCTAACTTCTTTCCTAGGCTTTTCAGTCCCTACCACTGAGTTCATCAGGCAAACTAGAATACTCACTGGACCCTCACACTGCACACGCTCCTACCTCATACTCTGCGCGTGCTGTTCCCTCTGCAGAGGAGGTCCTTCTCCTGGAGTGCATCCCTCCCGTTTCCCAGAATGCCCTTCAAAATGCAGCTCATCTGCCATCTCCTCTGTGAAGCCCTCCCAAATTCTCTGTGATTTTTCCTTACCACTTTATCTGCACCTCTCTTCTGAAGTTAACTTCAACCTTGTGAGATTAACGACTAATGTGCCCTACCTCACACTAGTCTAAAACTTTTTTAAGGTGCAGGATCAGGTGTGAGTCATCTTATTAACATCTGGCATAGCACATGCATGTTGAATGAATTAGTGATGAATCTAGACCCTAAATTGCTGTTCACTGCTGTCTAGAATGCTTGTCACAAAAGTGCTCAATAAGTATTTGTGGAGTGAATGAATTGCGTTTATAACTCTAGACCCTGTAGAGACTTTTAAAATGAATTATGTTGGGCATACAAAAAGACAGAATATAACAAAACCCCTTGTACCTATCACCTAGCTTATGAAATAAAACCTGACAGACACAGTTGAAACTCTCCGTGTAGCCCTGCCCAATCTTGCCCACCTCCTTCCCCCTGGAGGAATCACTATCTTGATTTATCATTCCCAAGCTGCTGCTACACGTCACAGCAACAGGTACCAGTGTATGAAGCAGTTTGACTGCAGGTGAGACTGGGAGCTGGGAACAGCACTAGCTTAGACCTGAAAGACAACTCTTATCCTTAGCTTAAGAGAACTCTAATTTCTATTCATAGGTAAGAAAACGAGAGGGAGAGAATTCCCTGGTGGTCAGTGATTAGGACTCCGTGCTTTCACTGCAGAGGTTGTGGATTCACTCCCCGGTCAGGGAATTAAGATCCCACAAGCCTTGTGGCGCGTCCAAAAAGAAAAGAAAATAAGAGAGAAATAATAGTAAAAACTGCTTATACTGAGACTTCTGAAGATTTAAAATTTTGATTTCTCTAATGGATATATTGTCATATATTAAGCATTAGCTAAAATATTACTCAATTTTTTAACTGGTTTGTCTAGAACACGGGTCTTTATTATTTGCACTTCTCTTAAAAAAAAAAAAAAAAGAACAAAACCTGAGAAAATGGGTAAGAGGCATCAGTTGTAGTGACAGGAACACCAGGCATCTGAATGGCCTTAGTTTGAGTTACCTTTTCTGAGGCTCAATTTCCCCATCTTTAAAATGGGGGTAATTTTCTCACATAAATGAATTTATGCCAAACCTCCTTCCAAAAAACTCTAGAATCAACTTTTTGGGAAGTTGTGAAAATCAAAGAAATAACAAATGTGAGAGTACTTTTAAATTATAAGAAGCTGCTGGTATAGGGTACTGTTAGCTTCAACACACACACACACACACACACACACACACACACACACACACACACACACACACACACACACACACACACACACACACACACACACACACACACACACACACACACACACACACACACACACACACACACACACACACACACCCCCCCCCCTAGTGGTAGAAAGAGTAATTGCATCTGGATACAATTCCATATTGTCTATATACTATACTGTATAGCGAGCATCCCAATTCAGATCCTTACAAGGATTACTGGACATTTGCGGAAAGCCTTTAACATAAAAGACAAACAAACAAAAAAGGATCTCAAAGAAAATATACAATGTAGAGGCAGAAAAAGTTTATCTGTGAAACAACAGGTTTCTATGAAAAGCAAGTTCAGGGAACAAAGATGAGCTCTGAGCAGTGATGAGCTGGATCTGGCTCATAAGGGCTAACAATACCCAACTGTTACTTTCTGAGGAATTCTGAAAGCTAGTTAAGCACAGGGCATTACTCAAAATTAAATTATATAAACTCAAAGGTAAATAAATTATTTTTAAAAAATTTAAGAAATAAAGCTCATCACTTCCTAATTATTTTACATCATTTTATCATCTACAGTCTTGAAGTCATTTATGTTTACTGTTTCTGTATAGGCAAAATACTATGTAGTTGGTCTACTGCCAAGTATCTCTTCCCAGCTCCATCCCACTGGTAGCTTGAAATTGGCCATCATGGGATTTTTTACATCACAGAATAGGTAAACACTACAAATCAGTGCCCAACCCCCCCCCAGAGATTTAAACATTCACCTACATATATGTAAATATTTTATATATATATATATATATACACACACACACACATACACACACGCCATCCAGCATACATATAACATTTACCAATATACCACTGGCTCTGGGAAATTAAAAATGTAAAGGTAGAAATGGAAAAACTTAGTAAGACTGGAAGATAAAGTAGAAACCTCTCAGAAGGAAAAGCAATGGACAATAGTTGGTAAAAGATGAAAAAAAATAGAGGATCAGTCCAGAAATCCAATGTGCAAATAATGAGTTCCAGAAAAAGAACACAGAAAATAGTGTGGAAGAAATATTAAAGGAGTAATTCCAGAAAATTTCCCAGAACTGCAACACAATTTTGAAACTGAAATAGCTCACTGAGTACCTTGCAGAACAAATGAAAAAAGATAAAACCAAGGCATTATTGCAAATCTCAGAACACTAAGCAACAGAGACAATCCGAAAAGCATCAGGTCAAGAAAAGAAAAAAAAACCCAAAAGAAAAAAAAAAGGTTATAAACAAAGGAGTGGGATACAGAATGACATCTGACTTCTCAACAACAGTTTTTGTTCGTTTTTAGTTTAAAACAGTAAGCAGTGCTAAAACTCTTTAGGAAAAATTATTTCCAATCTAGAGTCTACTCCCAGTCAAATTCTATCACTCAACAATGAGAGCTGAAAAGACTTTTTCCAAGATCTCAAGTTTTTTCATCTCTGGTGTGCATTCATTTAACCAATATTTGAGAGCCTACTATGTGCCAGACACTATTCTAAATTCTAGGGATATAGCAGTGAACAAACAGGTCCTTGCTCTATGGGGCTTTCTTATAATCTGAAAATATCAACACAGCATGTCAGGTAGTAATCAGTACTCTGAAGAACAGCAGGGCTAGGGGGATGGAGTGCTGGGTGGGAGGGAGCTCTTTCATACAGGGCCTCTGCTTGATGTTACAGTTGAACAGAGACCTCAATGAAGGAGCAAGCCATGCAGATGTCTGGGGGAAGAACTTTCCAGGCAGAGGAATGAACAAGGGCAATGGCCCAGGGAGGAGTGTTTGTGAAACCAGGCTAGTGTGACTGGGAAGGGTGGCAGGAGATGAACGCAGAGGCCACACCACAGGGGCCCTTTGAGTTGGATACTTCCCTTTTGTCCCACACCCACTTGCCACCCTGTTCTGCCGCCTGGGAAGCTGATGTTTATGGCCCATGTCAACAAGCTCCCTTGACCTCTGGCTTCCTATGAGATTTGGCCAATGGGAGGCACCTGCAAGAAATCAGAGGGCAGGAGTCATCTTTACCCAGACGACCTTCAGCAGCTTGGAGTTCCCCTGTGCACTTCAGGTTGGGGGTGGGTGTCCCTAATGCCTCTCCAGGGTTGCCAGCTCCAGGAAACCAGATAGCATGCCTTGTGGCTTCCCTAACCCCACTGGCACCTCTGTAAAGAGTTCCTTTAGTACACACTCTCCCAATTCCTCAATTTGAGTGTGACATCCACCTGTTTTCCTGCCAGGATCCTAATACTCCTTTGTAAGGCAAGATAAGGATTTTATTCTTAAGGAGATGGAAACCACTGGAGGTTTTTAAGCATGCGGGACACCGTGTGACTTAGATTTTAAAAGACCACTCTAGATGGATGCAGTAAACTTTGGTGGGGAGTAACAGGTGGTAAAGAATAGTTAGGAGGAGGCTTTTACAATAGTAAGGGTAAGAGAAGGTGACTCAGACTAGGGTGTTTGTAGTAGAGGTGATAAGTGATCAAATGTGGGGATACACTGTTAAGATCAAGCCAAGAGGATGTGGTGACCAAGTGGACATATGGGTGTAAGAGAAAAAAAGGCAAGGCTGATTCAGGTTTTTGGTCCAAGGATGAAATCAAGTTGCCATTTATTAAGACGTAAATGTCTTCGGAGAGAGCAGGTTTGGGCTGCAAAAGTCAAGAGTTCAGTTTGGGAATAAATAAAGTCCACATACGTATTAGAGATCCAAGTGGGGATGTTGAATTGGTGGTTGCATATCTAAGACTGGAGTTCAGAGAAGGTCTGCGCTGGAGATAGGAATTTTAGTGTACTTAACATCAAAGAGAGCATTTAAAGCTAGAAACTCGATGAAATTACCTCGGAGTTGGTATAAACAGGGAAGAAATGAGGTTCAAGGATTGAGCTCTTTCTTCGGGAGCTACCAGAGGATGTTTCACCAAAAGGAAGGCGTAAACCAAGAAAGAGGAAGATATATGATATGGAAATCGGGACTCTGACACTGGTGGCAGAAAGAATCCCATATTGATGGCAAAAGGAGACCCCAGAACTATAGGTCTGAAGAGTAATTTACCTGAGTTGGAGCTAGCGGGTGAGTGCCCTGGGAGGGATATCACCAAAAAACGAGAACAAAAGTAAACTTGATTGAACATATTGAGATTTAAACTATGGTTCAACAATTGGGGATGAATTAGAGATAGGAACACAAAACACTAAGCAGATGGAAGAACAAGTTAATTACTAACAATTTCTGTAAATATATGTATTTATAGGAAATGTTAAGTATAGAATTATACATATTATATATAAACATTATATGAAAATTCCAGATGAAGAGGTATAAATTAAAAATCAAGAAATCATAGTAGGGAGTTCCCTGGTGGCCTAGTGGTTAGGATTCCGGGTTTTCACTACCATGGCCTGGTTCAATCCCTGGTCAGGGAACTGAGATCCCGCAAACCATGCAGCACTGCCACAAAAAAAAAAAAAAAAAAATCACAGTATAAGAATGGTGCTTAGAGCAATTCCATATACATCCAAAAGAACTGAAAACAAGTACACGCACATAAACGTTCATAACAGCACTATTCAAAACAGCCAAAAGGTGGAAGCAATCCAAATATCCATCAGCTGATGAATGCATAAATTATGGTATATACATACAGTGGGATATTATTCAGCCATAAAAATGAATAACATAGATAAATGCTACGATGTGAACGAGCTCCCAAAACATCATGCCAAGTGAAAACCAGACATTAAAGGCCAGCCATACATAGTATGATTCCATTTATATGAAATATCCAGAATAGGTAAACCCTTAGGAACAGAAAGCAGATTGGTGGTTGCCAGGGGCTGGGGGGAGGGGACAATGAGGCTTTATGAGTACAGTGTTTTATTTTGGGGTGATGAATATGTTTTAGAACTAGATAAGGATGGTGGTTGCACAATGTACTAGATGCCACCGAATTGTTCCCTTTTAAATGATGAGTTTTATGTAAATTTCACCTCAATTTTTAAAAAAAAATGTTATTTAGAAATAAGAAGGCATATTACATGTCAAAAAAACAGCTGAGTTGCAAGTGGTTGCCCTAAACTTTAGGCTGCAAAACGGAAGGGACTGTTTTTAGTTATAAGCCTCATAAAATAATCACGACTTTTAAAAACCAGATATATGCATAACTTCCAGTTAAAAAATAATAAGATGAACATCTGTCACTTGAAGAAAAGATGATTTTTAAATGAAAAGAACAGTTGTTGAAGGAAACCTTCAGATACTACGAGCACACATATGGGTAGATCTGGACAAATTACATGCATATGCTGCTTCCAACTTCATCAAAATAGATGTTACAAAGAAAAAGCACATGGGAACTTTTATTTGAAAAGAAAGAATAAATGTCTAAGTCTGGAAGACAGATGAAGACAGACCATACTATATTTAACAAAAGGGAGAAGCAGAAAAAATTTTTAAAAATTTAAACAGACTAATCCATTTAAAAAAGAAAAAGATGATTAGGGAAAAACATCAGGGACAGTATCAATAAAGTTCTTAAAACTTCTATAGCAAAAATACCATAAACAAGATCAAAAGACAGAATAAACTGGGGAAAATATTTGTAACACATGATAAAGCATTAATAACAATGTCCCAAAAGAGAAACAGAGCATAAATAGGCAATTCACAAAAAGTAAACATAAGATACTCATTAGTAATCAAAGAGGTAAAGCAGAATATCAGTCTCTTTTAACAAAGATTTATAAACAAGAACAATTTTCAAAGGATGTAAAGAAATGACATTCTCATACACCTTTTGGGTACTTATCAGTACACATTTGAAAGGCAGTTTGGGGACTTCCCTAGCGGTCCAGTGGTTACGACTTCGTGCTCCCAATGCAGGGGGCATGGGTTCAATCCTTGGTTGGGCAACTAAGATCCTGCATAAGACTTTAGCAGTCCCAAGCCCTGAAAAAAATGAGTGGAAAACACACACACACCCCACACCCCTTGCCCGTGTGTAATCCAAAATAAAATGTTATTTTTAAAAAAGGCAATTTTACAAAATATAAAATATACACACCGAGAGATCCCATTTCTGGGAATTTATCTCAAGATAACTACAAGGCAAATTAGAGTACAGTCCATGGAATACTAAGTTCCCACAACCTGTAACAAGTAAAGATTATGGGATGATATATGCAGTATATCATCATCATATAGGCAGCATATAATGCCCATGTGCAAAAAGTGTCGGCAATTATATAAACAGTTATCTGGAGAGACTTAAGGTTTTCTCTGAAATGTTTAACTACTGCCACATATTAAGAACATCATGGGATCCTCACAGTAATTTAGAGATTCTTGAGATTTGACCCCCAAACCACACGGCCTTTAAGTAGCAGGGCTGTTTCTGAAAGCCAAGTTTGAACCCTCTGCCTAAAGGACTGCAGACGGTTTTTACATTAATATATTATTTTTTAAGGTATTAAAAACCCTCCCAATATGTAGTCCGATTTAGTATTTGCAGTAATTCTGTTGGCTTGATGGCAAAATTATAAATAGGTAAATACTTCTCCTAATTAAAAGAAACCTAGAGATGTTTGGTAACATCAAATGTTCCATGTACTATTGACTAGCTTTTGGTCCAGAATCATCAATACCCAACATTTGCCTAGCTTACCTGGGGTTTGCAAAGATCTTGCTGTTACCTTGTTTTACTTGTTCATCATTCTTGGAGATGTTTGCCTTATTACAGTAAATTTATTTCTTGGTTTATGACAGTTACCCACTTTTAAGACCTGAACATAAAAGCACAGGGATTAGAAACTTACATCTAACACTATGTAAGAATTGGGTAAAATTTCCACACCTGTTTCCCATGTTTGTGAGCCCATTAGGATGTGGGGCTGAGTCAGTTTGTACACCCAGCAGGGCACAGAGAGCTGCATACCCAGCAGAGCTGGGGAGGCAAATATACGCCGTGTCCTGAAGAACAAGGGAAGTGAAGGAGGTGTCTGTGCCCCCAGAGCCCATCATCCCACAGGGACATCAATGCTACTTACGATACTGGTCTCTTGAAAACAAGGGACTTTGCCTGAGAGTGTGATTTCGACCACAACTTTGATTACTGCTTAGGGAAAGCTTAAGTAAAAAGAATAAACATTTATTCAAGTGATGAACACTTAGAAAAAAGGTGGTACATACACATGGCTTGCTTGAATTTTCTGAATTCTGAAGGAGTAAACCAGCCAGACATGCAGCTTCTCATTTACTGGTTTTACAGTCTTGAACACCTCACTCCAGCTGTTCAAGACTTGCCTCTTTCAAACAGGGTTACCCATGTACCTCATTAGGTTTTAAGAATTAATTAAATGAATACTCTGACAACACCCAGCTGAGTAAATTTTGTCCTAACCCATCCAAAAGTTGCAAGGCTCAGGGAGCTAAGCTCATCTCATAGTTCTTCCTGTTCCCTGAAGCCCTTCTTCCTCACCTTTAAGCCTCACCCACAGGACTAGGATCAAATATTTCTTCCTAAGTCCCTCCATACTAAAGATGCCCTCCCCTCCAGACGCTTTCAAGTGTATTTCTGATATTTCAATGTAGATAACATCACAGATCTACCTCAAATACATCAAATGTATCAAAATTACTTAGAAACATTTTTGCCATGACATCAAAACAGTAAGTCACCACCTCCTAGTCTCTTCCAATACCTACCCACTTTGTACACAGAAATCACCATGAAGTTATAAACTGCTCAACTAGTTTGAGCAGAGAAGGGATGTAACGGATAGATGCTATCTCATTGCTCCCTGTGGAATCACCCAGTTCTAATTCTGCTAACACACGTCCACGTCAAAAAAGATAAGCACACAAACCACTGAATTTTTTTAGGGAAAGAAATACAAAACATGTTCCTAGTTAAACAATGATTTTATTGCTTGAGTACAACATACAATTTTATGCAACCAGGGCAGAGGCTGTGGATGACTCGCTGAAAAGGAAAAAAGCGGGGGGGGATGAGAAGAGCTAGATTAATAAAAGTCCTCCATATTCATTCCAAGAATCTCCAAAAACTATGAGAGCTATTTCCTAACAGCTAAAATAAACCCCAAATATATAAATGCACCAAACAGCTCAGTTCCTGAATCAGTTCATTATGATCAAGCATAATATGAAGATGATCACTTAGACATCCAAAGAAGAACTGGCCAACATAAGGAAAAACCTTTCTGGTGTAAACTCCGAATGTCTGGAAATTAGTCATTATAGTGAGCAATCTATGCAAAAATTAAGACAACATAAGCACCTGGGAGCAGAGGTAAGAACTGAAACTTTACCCACAATCTAAAAGCGATTCAAAGGGCTTGCTTGTGTTCTAAATCAGTGGTCTACAGAATTATGGCCCTTTGTCTTTGTAAAAAGTTTCAATGGAACACAGCCATGTCTACCTGTTTATGTATTGTCTATGGCTGGTTTCTTGCTATAATCAGAGTTGAAAGAGTAGTTGACCATAGAGCCACAGTCTAAAACATTTACTGTCAGGCCTTTTACTATAATTATTACTATTTAATATCTGGCCAACTCCTGTTCTTGTTAACAAAAGGGGTCAATACTTACTATTTCCAATTGGGGGGGAGGACTCGTTTGGTCTTGTAATATCGAGCCAATCGGTGAATACGGCTCTCAATCAGAATCAGACGGAATTTGGCATCTTTATCCTAAAAATAAAAATTGACAGAATTCAGGAAAACCACTCAAAACTAAACACTATTTTAACAGTAGAATATACAGACACCACGTACTTTAATGAGAAATTACCCAGTGTCCCTTAACAGAACCACAGGCTAGGGTTCATGTGGCTAGATTAAGTCCTTAAGGGAATTTAGGGAGCCAAAGCTCCCCCTGCAAATCTCTCCCGGTGGAACTTTTATTTCAAAGCAAACAGTGTGATTTGTTTGTGCCCTAATCCACCTTGGATAATTCAAATCACACGCATTATATTTTACTGAAATGAATTAGTACAAGTAGTCCTCTTCTCTTACCTTTCTGTTTCTCTCGAGATGCTTTCGAACAGCAACAGCTTTCTTAATTAAATGATAGAGATCCTCAGGAAGATCAGGAGCAAGTCCTTTGGACTTAAGAATTCTCAAGATTTTATTGCCTGTCACAAAACGTACTTGTGCAACACCATGTGAGTCTCTCAGGATTACACCTGAAAAGGGAATAATATAAATTCCCACACCAAACATACAAATTGAAGCATGTGACGTCAAGGCTCTGAGATCAAGTCACTTTCCAAGTTTCCCATCTGTAAAACAAGGCTTACTTTTATACATCAGACACCGACATTAGACTGCATGCAAAGCTCACTCAGACAGCCAAGGAAGGTTTACCCAACACTAAGGAAAACCTTTCTGGTGGAAACTGCGAATGTTGTAAGACCATCATCATAGTCAGCTGTTGCATTACAGGCCACCAAAGGAATCAAGGAGATTCTTCAAAACAGCACCATCTGACTACTTGACAGTCTATTATGTATCTCCTATTGTGTGCAATACCTCCACTAGTCTGTAAACTCCAGAAGACTAAGTTGCCCTTTTTTTGATTACTTTATTCTCAGGATCCAGAATCACATAGCAGGCAAACATTCACTGAATGAAGCCATTTGCACAAAGTCACACACAGCTGAGGTTCAAACCACATCTAACTGTGAGAAAGTGATGAGCACTCTGAGTAGCCAATCCCAATTCCTCCATTAACACCTGTGTGATTTGGGGCGCGTTACACAGCTGCAGTGTGCCTCAGTTTCCTCAATGTGCCTCAGTGCCTCAACTTAACATAAAGAAAGTATTTATTTGAAAGTATGGCTGTCAGCATTAAACAACGTCAGCATATGTAAAGTGCTTAGAACCATGCACCTAGGAGAGTGCCTAGCCCAAAGAAAATACTCATTAAATTTTGGACCACATTTTACTCACTTTACCGCCTTCCAAGTAAGAACCTGAGAGTTCAGCAAATGAAGACTAGGCCTCGGTCATCATCAACAGTAAAGCAAGGAAAACGAGCAAAAGATTTTCAAGCCACGTGTGAGACGTTTGCCCCGAGTCTTCTTCAGCAGGTTACACGAGGGCAAGCGGAAGGGGCTGCATTAAACAAAAATACTCACCTATTTGCGAGGGAGTCAGGCCCTTCTTGGCCAATTTGTAGATCTGCTCCTTCACGTCGTCAGACGTCAGCTTCAGCCACTGTTTATGGTAAAGAAATCGGCTTTAAGACGAAAAACCAGAGATGGAACCGAAACACAGCGGTCCCCTCCACCTTCAAAACCGCGCTCCTGGGATTCCCTGGTGTCGCAGTGGTTGGGAGTCCGCCTGCCGGTGCAGGGGACACGGGTTCGTGCCCAGGTCCGGGAGGATTCCACATACCGCGGAGCGGCTGGGCCCGTAAGCCATGGCCGCTGAGCCTGCGGTTCCGGAGCCTGTGCTCCGCAACGGGAAAGGCCGCAGCAGTGAGAGGCCAGCGTACCGCAAAAAAAAAAAAAAACAAACCGCGCTCCTCATGCACACGTGGTTCTCATCCCCGCGCCGCTTCCCCCAAGCAACGAATGGCACCCCCTCCCGGCCTCTCCCCGGTCCCCGCGCGCTACTTACAGTGGGGACGCTGCGGCGGTAAGGTAGAGCCGACTGGGACAGGCCCTTCCTGGGGAGAGAAGCAGTCTCGGGGTGAGGAAATCCCTGCCACAGCAGCCCAGAACCTAACCCCCTCGACCCGCTGCCCACAGTCTCTCTTTCCCCCCCCCTTCCCGGGCCCAGCCCTAGCAACCCGTTCACAAACCCGAGCTTACCCGGGAGCATGCATACGGCCCATGATGGCGGCGGTGCGGTACCGAAAAGGAGGGAGACGGTGGGAGCGCCGTAGGAAGCCACCCTACACGCCGGAAGTGACCTCACACGTCCTCGCTTCCTCGCCGGCAGGAGGCGGAGCTGCGCTGCGTGTTTCCCGGCGACCGCATGACTACATATCCCGAAAAGCACTTCAACGTGGACTACACATCCCGGCATGCATCGGTGTTTGAGGCGGTGCTAGACTAGAGAAGGGGAAAAAGAGTCCGCCTCCAGCCTGGGCTGAGGGCTAGTTAGAAGTGCTGCTTGCGCCGAGGTTGTTCAGGTTCGGATGCCGGACTGGGAGTGCGAATGGAACAGATACGGCTGCAGAGGTTGGTAGACTTGGTCCCCGCCCTTAAAGAAGGCCGTTATCTGCGCCCCCGCCGCCCAGCGAATTTGGGCGTCAGAAGTTCAGCCCTACACAATTGTTCATCCACTCACCAGTGCCAGGCCTTGCCTTGGCTCTGGATACCTCAGAGTCTGTCCCTGCCCTTAAAACATTCACATGGGGGAATTCCCTGGTGGTCCAGTGGTTAGGACACCGCCCCCTCACTGCCAAGGGCCTGGGTTTGGTACCTGGTCGTGGAACTAAGATCTCACAAGCTGCGCTGCGGAGCCAGAAAATACATACATACAAAAAATTCGCCGGTACAATACCATGGTGATAAGTGCTACATTGGATGTAATGGTAGTGGCTGCCACCTAGCCAAGAGTAACATTTCTTATTTCTAATCCTAATCTTTCAGGGGAGGGGTCACTGACTACAGAGAAGTCAGGTCCTGGCCTCTGTCATCTCAATGAGGCCCTCCCTGAGGAAAACCATTCCCTTTAAAGTAGTTCTTTTCCCTCCCAACACAGTATCCTATTGATTATCCTCATAACATATAGTCTGTCATTTTCCTTTATTTATTTATTTTTAAAATCCCATACTCCTTCCCTCTGCCTTCGCTATTGGTAACCATGTTTGTTTTCATGTCTGTGAGTGTTTCTGTTTTGTAAATAAGTTCATTTGTACTATTTTTTAGATTCCACATAAAAGTGATACCATGTAATATTTGTCTTTCTGTCTGACTTAGTATGATAATCTCTGGGTCCATCCATGTTGCTGAAATGGCATTATTTCATTCTTTTTTATGGCTAACATTCGATTGCATATATAGATATATATATAGATATAAAAACATCTTTATCCATTCATCTGTTGATGGACACTTAGGTTGCTTCCATGTCTTGGCTACTGTAAATAGTGCCACTATGAACATTAGGATGCGTGTATCTTTTCAAATTAGAGCTTTTGTCTTTTCCGGATATATGCCCAGGAGTGGGATTGCTGATCACATGGTAACTCTAGTTTTAATTTTTTAAGGAACCTCCATCCTGTTTTCCATAGTGGCTGCACCAATTTACATTCCTATCAACAGTGTGGGAGGAATCCCTTTTCTCCGCACCCTCTCCAGCATGTATTATTTGTAGACTTTTTGATGATGGCTATTCTAACCGATGTGAAGTGATACTTAATAGTTTTAATATGCATTTCTTTAATAATTAACGGTGTTGAGCATCTTCTCATGTGCCTGTTGGCCATCTGTATGTCTTCTTTGGAGAAATGTCTGTTTAGGTCTTCTGCCCATTTTTTGATTGGACTGTTTGTTTTCGTTAGAGTTGTATGAGCTGTTTGTATATTTTGGAGATTAAGCCCGTGTCGGCTGCATCATTTGCAAATATTTTCTCCCATAGGTTGTCTTTGGTTGATTTGGTTTATGGTTTCCTTTGCTATGCAAAAGCTTATGTTTGATTAGGTCCCATTTGTTTATTTCTATTGCCTTGGGAGACTGACCTAAGAAAATATTGCTATGATTTATGTCAGAGAATGTTTTGCGTATGTTCTCTTCTAGGGAGTTTTATGGTGTCACGTCTGATATTAAGTCTTTAAGCCATTTTGAGTTTACTTTTGTGTACGGTGTGAGGGTGTATTCTAACTTCATTCATTTACATGCAGCTGTCCAGCTTTCCCAGCACCACTTGCTGAAGAGACTCTTCTCCATTGTATATTCTTCCCTCCTTTGTCGAAGATTAATTGACTGTAGGTGTGTGGGTTTATTTCTGGGCTCTCTGTTCTGTTCCATTGATCTGTATGTTTGTTTTTGTGCTTTCATTTTTCCTTTCTAGTTGTTTGTTTGGTTGTCTGCCTCCAATAAATGTGAACTCTTAGATTGTTCATTGCTTTCACCTCCAGCACCAAGAACAGTGCCTAACTAGGCAGTCAATAATATTTTTAAAGAATGAATCTAAAGAAGTAATTTTTTCCTCATGAAGATGTGTAGACTACAAACTTTATTTCAGGAGGCATAGTGGGAAGAGTAAGATTTGGCAATCTAGACCTGGATTACCATACATCTGTGTGTGATTTGGATCAAATCACTTTCTTAGTTATACATGAGGTTTTTGAGTACTCAAGCATTTCCAGAATGATTTGACCTCAGCCCGCTAACTTATCACACTTATGTCTTGTAGTAGAATGATTTGAAGGATATCTGTGATATAACCAATACTAGTATTGGATTGTTTTGAGAATACCACTCTGGTTTAAAAAAAAATCATTTAAAAAAATTAGTTGTTAAAAAGACCATACAGTTTTTCTAATAAGGATATAGGAATGTTGACTCAAATATTTATTCATGGTATAGGAATTATAACTATTGTTTCAGGGTTTTTTGTTTGTTTTAGTCATGTTTAAGCCCTCCACTAGTTTTCAATTCTTTATCTGGCCATGTTTGTATATTCAGTAATAATAAAGATAAAATATGATGTGTATAAATTTTAATCAAATGATATTTACCTTCTATTGCCTTTAAATGTGGCATGCTTTTTGGAGAACTTGTTAATTAAAACCTGATTTTTCAAAGACAAAAAAGGGGAAATTATAATTTCACGATCTAAAAAAATAGTGTTAACACATTTATTAAAGGCAGAGGTTCCATGATCAAATGGTTTCTAAAAATTGATTGTATGAGCTTCTAAACATTTTATTGAGGTAAAATTCACATACCATAAAATCCACTAGAGTAACCATTTTAAAGTGTATAATCCAGTGTCTTTTAGCACATTTACAGTGTTGTGCAACCATCACCACTAATTCCAGGAATTTTCACTAAAAAGCTTTCTGGGCTTCCCTGGTGGCACAGTGGTTAGGAATCCACCTGCCAATGCAGGGGACGCGAGTTCAAGTCCTGGTCCGGGAAGATCCCACATGCCGCAGAGCAACTAAGCCCGTGCGCCACAACTACTGAGTCTGCGCTCTAGAGCCCGTGTGCTACAGCTACTGAAGCCTGCGCACCTAGAGCCTGTGCTCTGCAACAAGAGAAGCCACCGCAATGAGAAGCCCGCACACCGCAACTAAGAGTAGACCCCGCTCGCTGCAACCAGAGAAGAGCCAGCGCACAGCAACGAAGACCCAACGCAGCCAAAAAAAAATAATTTTTTTAAAAAAGCTTTCTATTCTAGACAAATACCATATATCACTTATATGTGGAATCTAAAATATGACACAAATTAACCTATCTATGAAACAGAATCAGGGACACAGAGAATAGACTGGTGGCTGCCAAGGCAGGGGATAGGAGTGGGAGTTTGGGATTAACAGATGCAAACTGGTATATATAGAATGGATAAACAACAAGGTCCTACTGTATAGCACAGGGAACTATAGTCAATATCCTGTGATAAACTATAATGGAAAAGAATATGAAAAAGAATATATATATATGTATAACTGAGTCACTTTGCTGTACATCAATAACAACATTGTAATTCAACTATACTTCAATAAAAAATAAATCTAAAAAAAGCTTTCTGTTCTTTAAGCAATCACTCTTCAGTATCCCGTCCCCCACAGTCCCTGGCAACCACTAATGTGCTTTGTCTCCTTGGATTTGCCTATTCTGGACTTTTCATATAAATTAAATCATACAGTATGTGGCTTTTTGTATGTTGTTTCTTCCATTAGCATGTTTTCAAGGTTCATCCATATTGTAGTATGTATCAATGCTCCATATCTTTTAATGGCTGAATAATATTTCATCATAGGGATATACCATTTTGTTTTATCCATTCATCAGTTGATGGATATTTGGCTTGTTTCTACTTTTTGACCACTATGAATAATGCTGCTATGAACATTTGCGCACAAGTATTTGAGTACCTGTTTTCAGTTCTCTTGGAGATTACATACCATATGAATTGCTGGGTCATAGGGGTAACTATGTATGTATGTATGTATGTATGTATGTATTTTTGGCTGCGTTGGGTCTTCGTTGCTGCGCGCGGGCTTTCTCTAGTTGCGGCGAGTGGGGGCTACTCTTCCTTGCAGTGCGCGGGCTTCTCATTGCAGTGACTTCTCTTGTGGTAGAGCACGGGCTCTACGCGCGTGGGCTTCAGTAATTGTGGCACGTGGGCTCCAGTAGTTGTAGCTCACAGGCTGTAGAGCACAGGCTTAGTAGTTGTGGCACACGGAATTAGTTGCTCCACGGCATGTGGGATCTTCCTGGACCAGGGGTCGAACCCGTGTCCCCTGCGTTGGCAGGTGGATTCTTAACCACTGCACCACCGGGGAAGCTATGTTTAACTTTTTGAGAACTGACAGTGTTTTCCACAGCAGCTGGCACCATTTTACATTCCTACTAGCAGTGTACGAGGGCACCAATTTCTCCACATCCTCACAAACACTTAACTTTTTAAATTCTAGCTATCCTAGTGGGTGTGAATTGGTATCTCAATGTAGTTTTGTATTTCCGTAATGACTGAGATATTGAGCATCTTTTCATGTGATTGTCGGCCATTCTGGAAAAACGTCTGTTCAAAAGTCCTTTGCCCATTTAAAAAGCGAGTTTGCTTTCTCTTGAATTTTAAGAGCGCTTTATGTATTCCAGATACCAGGTCCTTATCAGGTATATGTGAATATTCTCTCCAATCCTGTGAGTTGTCTTTTTACTTTATTAAGTGTCCTTGATGCACAGTTTGTAATTTTGATGAAAACCAATCTATTTTTCTTTTGTTGCTTGTGCTTTTTGTGACATAAGAAACCCTGTCTAATTCTAGGTTACAAAGATGTACACTTATGTTTTCTTCTAAGAATTTTATAATTTTAGTTATGTTTAGGTCTTTGATCCATTTTGAATTGATTTTTGTATATGTTGTAAGAGTCCTATTTCACTTTTTTGCATGTGGTTATCTAATTGTCTCAGCCCCATTTGTTGAAAAAGAACTATTCTTTCCACACTGATCCTGGCAGTCTTGTGTCTTTTCTGGATCATGATTCAAATAAACAAACAAAAAAAACCCAAATAGAAGTGAAAAATACAATAACCCAAATTAAAAACTCAATGAATGGGTCAAACAGTTGAAGAGAGAAGTAGTGAATTGGAAAAGAAGTCACAATAAATTATTCAGAACTGAAGAAAGTTACTGATCCATAGACTTAAGAATCCTAAATAGAAAAAAATAAAGATAACTACACCTAGGCACATCATCATTAATATAGATCAAACAAAATTAGCCCTAAGGTAATAATTGTTAAAGGTGTGTGACAGGATTCATTCATGGAGTTCATTATACTGTTGTCTAACTTTGTCTAAAATTTGCGTGATAAAGTGTTTCAACACAGTAAGGGTAAAATAAAGTTGTTTTGTTTCTGACACAAACTGAGTTTATCAACCAAAGAAACTGGCTCTAATTAAGTTATTGCTCTTTCATGGTCTCTGGCCCTTTTACATGTTATCTCTAGGATCAGAGAACCACAACCTCACTGGTATCATTCCAGGATGGAAGTATGGTATTAAGAGTCTACATTGTCTGTTCTGAAGATAGTATAGTAATAGCCATGCTATAGACATAGTTAATATTTAAGTAAATTACCAAAGGCCAGGGACCGTACTCACAGAAGCATTTCACTTCTATGAAATGGTGATGGGGCTCTAACAAAGTGGCAATCCAGACCTTCCACGAACCACACTTAGAAGTCAGACACTCTATTTGGACATTTTTAGGGGCAGATCACAGGCCAGTTCTGAAATTCAGGATTATCTGAATCTAATAAACTCCTGGGTTGGATGCAAAGAATAGCAGCAGTGAGCTCATACCAGAGTTTTGAACCAAAAATGTTAATATGTGGATGAGGAAAGAAATCATAGCATGGGGACTTCCCTGGTGGTCCAGTGGTTAAGACTTTGCCTTCCAATGCAGGGGGTGTGGGTTTGATCCCTGGTCAGGGAGCCAATATCCCACATGCCTCGCGGCCAAAAAACCAAAACATAAAACAGAAGCAATAATGTAACAAATTCCATAAAGACTTTAAAAATGGTCCACATCAAAAAAAAATCTTAAAAAAAAAAAGAAATGATAGCAGAGTTCCTTTGTTCCAGAAATATTTTAATACAATTGTAGTACAGTTATGAAGTCATATTCAATCCACTGAATATATTCAAGGTATTAATAAAAATATTATACATCTTTATTAACTACCTTAACATAATTAAAGTATTTGGTTCTTACAGATGAGACTAACTGCCATATTTATTCATATTTGCATTGCTAGTCAAACAGCATGTAAGTAAATCCATGGATTATGGTAGTGGGGCTTGATTCCTTTTTGATCTGAAGTCTAAGTATCAAATTTAATGTTTTCTTTTTTAAATGCCACATGAATCCTAGAAAGAACAGTCAACCAATTTAAGGCAAGATATTGAAACTTTTACACAACATTAATTTGAAAAGATGAAAGAATACTTTATCAAAGATCATACATGCCTTAACATTTAGATACCTACAGATTCTTATAAAGGCAGTAATAAAAACATCAGTGCAAGTTCTACATTGGGTTCCTCAGTAGAGAAAATAATAGGTTCTTCGAGTAAACCATTATTTTCAAATCCCAAAACACTGCGAGGGTAAAAAATTCTTTTGGTGTACGACTTAAGCATAACTATTTTTACTCAGTAAAGATAGGTATAAAACACTGTGATTATATATAAAAATTAGTGTCTTGGCTAGTTTGTTTAAACTTTTGTTTCAGATTTACTTTAATGCAAGCTTTAAAAAGTGTTTAAAAAAACATTTAAAAATTTACTGATGGTAAGTAGTGCAAAGAGGCGCCTCTGTCATTTTTTGTTTGTTTTTGGTAAGGGCTGAAGATTAGCGTTCACAAAGAAATAACATATTTAAAATATATTTAACGTGTGTTTTTTTAATGACCAAAGAAGGCACATAATGAGTTAAATTAAGAGAAAGATTACCACTTGTTTTGAACTCTGGTTAACTATACAGAGTGTGTAATATACATTTTTGGTTAAGAAGTCCATATTTCTTGTAATTGGAAAGTGACATCACATTTTCTAACTCTACTATTTGTATAAAAGACACTGCTATAACAGATTGCAAACAGGCAGTATACACTGAGTCCAAGTAACAGTGACCTTTTACCAAGACAGTACTTTTTTTTCTTTTTTTCCTTTTTTTTTTTAACAGTGGCTAAGTGACAATTCATGGAATGGAATTAGGTCTTAAAAACAAGTGAAAATATCTAGTACTTCTTCACATTTGCAAAGCTACTTACACACTTTAAGGAAATGTTAACTGTATGTGGAAAAAGCAAATAAACAGCGGTGTTTTGATCTGCCTTTTAATTAACTTATTAAATAGACAACACATTTTAATATAAAAAAAGACATTCATATATCATACGGGGTTTCCTACAAGTGGACCATTAGTGTTAGGCACCAAAAATTTCAAGTTTTTTTTTTAACCTGTCCCACTGATACATTCTCAACTCTTCTTTGTCTGCTCTGCAGGTATCACCATTTACATTAAACATTTGCACAGTTAATAAAATTCTGTTCTGGGCAACTGAATCGGAGATTGTCCTTCCTTTCTTGGTATTTTTCATTGAATATTTTGTCAGTTATGTCACAGCAACTAGATTGCTACAGTCTCTTACCACTTAAAAGTGAATACCTATTCTAGCCATGAGAATTAATATTATATATACCTATTTATCCAAACTAAACACAAAATTATGTGTGAAGTTGAATGAATAATAAAAGTGAACCCTGTTCTTAATGGTTACTATAGAATGATTTCAATCATGTCCCTTATGATTCTAAATCTCATTATATTAAGGAAAGTAATTCATGCGAATGTAAAATGTTTACAAAGGTATAAGTAAGACAGTGTACAAGACAAACTGTGCCATAAAGGTCTACATTAAAATTTAGTCTGGACCCTAGAGTTCTTGTCCTGGGCCTCTTGTGAAGAGTCTGCCCTACTCATGGAGTTCTTCTACCGAACAGGAATGGACACTTGAGGGAATATTTTCTCTCGTTTAATGAGGGGTGGAGTATAGATATATGGAGGTAAAATTACCAAACTTCAGTTCACCCTCCTGGAAATAAATGTAGGATTATAATGGAATGATGGAATATAGTGTACATCTATGTTGATTACTCTCATTCAGTTACTGCGCAACGAAAACATAAAACAAATGGCTGATGTTTAAATAACTAATAAGTCACACATCTGAAGTACAGAAAATGATCTATCTGTGGGAAAAGCATTAGTAAATTTACATTAATTTCTTGTCTTTAGTAAAAAGGGAGTCAAAACTACTTACTATTAAGTCAGGAAAAAACTCAGAATGAAGTGCCAGAGAAGCATATGAAGTTAAGGCACCATTATTTACAACTTCAGTGATTGGCACTTATTCTGAAAAAGGTTTTAAAGACGTGAATAATAAAAAGCAATGTTATTTTCCCCTACTTCTATCAACTACTTAGTAGTTCTTAACACAACTATTTATTACTTGTGCTTTGCTTTTCAGCCCTGTGAATAGCAGCTGCATTTTATGGTAACACCCTGCACCTTTCCTCTCCTTTGGTGTTTGTGAACATACACAGTGGTAAAGGCTGTAAAAGGTGCAAAACAGGAAAACAAACATGCTATGTCTGTGTAAGAAACAATGCAAAATAGATGGTTGAACTGACAATACTATCAGACCACACTAAAGCTATTACTCAAGAAAGGATTAACTCCTTCACCAACTCAAAGTCTTTTTCAGGACTTATTATATATTAAGTTTAGGATTTACAGCATTCTATACAATGACTTTAAAACAGCAATGGAGTCAACAAATTCATAAAAGTTAAGTAACTGTTGGTCCAACAGATGTGTTGAAATGCAGCAAGTACATTTACTTTATAATTTCTGTCCAGTATAAAAATATTATACAAAGTTCACGTGTGTCTGCACATGTTTATAACTATTCTTGCTTCCAAAGCTCAGAAATTCACTAGCTTACAAATAGGTTGCTGCAGTCAGCTGATACCACTTAACTGTCTCTTTGCTTAAGTTGAAATCTTTCAAAGGCAGGGTTATTCCACCCAAGAAAAAATTCTCCCGCAGAGATTCTGCACTGAGTACACTTAGCTGAAGTTCTCTCTGTCTTAGGGTTTCTTTGCTATATCCACTGTACACAAGCTATAGCAAAGGCAAAAAGAAACAGCAGATTACAAATTATTTATTTGTCTGGTTTCTAGGATTATTTTACATAAAAACGTAAGTGAGATTATTAGTCAAAGAGTGACTACAACTAATGACATTGATTATGACATATCTGGTAGAATATGTCTCATACTTTAGATTCACATTTTGTATTTCAGGAGTCTTGGATTGTATTATCATTCCTCTGAGTGTCTGACAGGAATGCACAAAGCAGAAAATTATTATTAGCTAAAAACTAAAAACATGGTTTTTCTGAAATGGAGGTATGGGGAAGGAAAATTACATGGCAGCCTGCCTTAAGATAATTTAATAGATCATCTTTAAAAGAGAAATGGAAGGAAGAGAATGGAAGAAAAAGAGAGTAGAAGGAAGCAAGTTGGGATAGTGTAATTGTAACTATTTTACAGAAAGTGAGGGACTAAAATTTCCTTTTGTTGTCTTTATTCTGTTGGATTTTATATACCATTAAGTGATAATTTCTGATTATCCATAATTCAGTGCAAAATCACCAATTACAAATGTAGTTTATAGCAAATCTGGAGTGTTGTAAGGTTATTCTCTTTCAAACACTGCATGCAACACAATTTTTTTCTTTTCAAGAAAGCCTCACCATAACTTCTGAGCAACATCTCCTTAATCTAGTTCTCACTGTTTGACTAAAAGAACTAAAAAAATGACCACATTTCAGTTTCTTCAAAGTATAACACTAACTAGAAGAAATGCCTCTACTACTTTTTGAGAATAATACCAATTGGTCTTCTCCAAACATTTTATGTGCTTTTAAAAAGGGCTGAAAGGGTATTCTGTGGTTTTAATAAATTTATAACCTTGATGAAACTTCAGAATTATTTGCTTCCAAATCTCTATCCAGACATTTTTGTGTGGATATAATGTTAATGTACACAAATAATGTGGTTATTATCCCAAACTAGTAGTTGACTAAGGGTTAGCACATTTTAATAGATTAGTAAATTTATAAGTTGACCATGAGTGGCTCAGCAAAGTCACAGTTCTGCTCCCCACTGTTCAGCTGATGTTTCGCTTACTGCTTTCAGTTCAGATCACTCTATTTTGCAAGAGTTGTTGACAGACTAAGACAAATTAGAAGGAGGATGATTTTGAAACTACCTCCTATCAAACCAAGGTAAAGGTCCTGAAGATGTTTCAACAGAATAAAGAGGAAGGGCATTTGAACTTCAGTTATCTCAAGGGCTGCCATGTAGAAGAACAGAGCATTTGTGTGGATACAAGAGGTACAACTGAGACATACAGGTGCAAACTAGAGGGAGTGAAGATTTCAGCTCAGTAAAGAAAATGATGTAAGAGTTGGAGCTGCCCAAAACAAACTGGATGGCCTGGAAGTATTTCAGCACAGATTAGACATCCACTTTTTGAAAGGGTTTAAGCACTAGAAGGGTAGTTGAATAATGGCCCCTAAGATCTTTTTAAAGCCTAAGGATCTATGATCAAAGGTTCAATTCTGCATCATTTTGTTAAACACCATTGGACTGCTAGTGGTTTGCCTTACTAGTACAATAAATAGTTCAGCTACTGATAGCTAAAAAATTTTAATTTAAAGTGCTTAAAATTAAAAATCTTAAAACAACAAATCTAGGAAATTTTTAGAAATGATTTTAACTTACCATTTCATTGAATGTCGGATTCCTAGTTTTTCGTGAAATTTTGGTTTTACGTTTGGATGTTTTGTGGGTATCTGGAAGTAGGTATGTCTTGACATATGGATTTGGGTCAGCCCCATCTTCAGTAACCTGTAAAGAAAAGCATTCCCTTAACAGTAATGTTTCCTACCAAGGTATAGGTTTCCTCTACAATCATCATTATTTGTAATCACTCACAAGATCTTTGATGTGCATCACCATGATGAAAAGAGTGCCATTTCGGTAAGAGACAGATAATTTCACTGCTCCTCCTATTTGGCCTGGAGTAGGACTGAAGGAACCTGCATCTGAAAATATAAATATGTTCATCTTTATTTTATGTTGCTTTCAGTGGTTCAAGCTGCAACAAAAGTTTTTGCTCTAATTCCAGGACCATCACATGTTGGAGAAAAGAAGGTAAGAACCTGGTAGAACATTGATACACACTTCTTTAGTAATCACACTCCATTAGGAAAATTATGTTTATCCAGAAATCAACTGGCTTAGAAAGAATACCCTCCTCTCATTCTCACTGTTTACAGACAGTAACCCACTGTCACTCTACCACATCCATCGAGAAGTTACAGACTTGCAGGTCATAGGGAAGTCATGAATTATCAATAAAGAGAAAAATATTCTCACCGGCAGACCTAGCTACTCCTTCAGCTTTCTCATCACGAAGTAAAGGGTGGAAAAAGGTACAAACAAGATCACACTAAGGTGGAAGAGGAAAAAAAAAAAGACTCATTAATTTAAATACTATGCAGCACAGAAAAGTATGTTATTATTTTTCATTTAGGATAGTCACCTCTGCTACATCCGTTGAAGCACTCATCAAACTCTGTAAATAACTGTTTAACTCAATTTTTCTTTTGGCTGCTACATCTTTTATGTGTGTTCTCCCTAGAACCATCCTATTAGGAAAGCTACAAAAGAAAAAAAGGAGTGGAATTTAAATTATTTCATCTGGGAGTATTTATAGCATCAAGTATAATACTTAGAAATATTCTTTTATACACTTAAATACAAAGTGGAGTCTTAATTCACTATAAAGTTATTTTTGGATTTCTTTTCCAAGTACTAGAGACGAAACAGTTCAAGTATATATTATCCTTTTATGACCTTGGTACAAAACGTACATTGCTAATATGCATATGTATTACTTATTTCCTACTTATTTCTACTCAAGATTAATCATTCACAAATTTGCAGACCTTATCCTCCAAAATAATCATTATGCAATCAGCCACAGCTATCATTGATACCAGTAAAATCCACAAATGCCACAGGGCTCAAATCAAGTTCATCTTAACTCTGCTTATTTTGGTGGCAGTGGTGAAATGAGACTGCACATGGAAATAAACTCTGATACCCACTTTGCTGCCTCATTTTCAAAATCTAATCTTGAGAAGAATGGGAGCAATTCAACACAGGACATCTACCGGTCATTAGCTACCTTAAAAACTGAAGGTTTCCAAAGGGTAGCAAATACAAACCTAAACACTAACATTTTGATTAGTGATCAGTGCCTCAGTTTATTGTTTTTCAGAGGAGCTCAATATGGCCGTAATAGATTATTCCTGCAGTGATTTAGAAAGCTAGAAATTTACACAAACATGTAAACTTAAACATATTTTAAGTTTAAGATCTTAATCATTCATTCAAGAAAAACTCAGTTCCTTATGTCTAGTACTGTGTCAGGCTCTTGTGATACAAAGGAAAATTAGCTGCACACGGTCCACAGTACAGTATCTTACACTAGCTTAACACAAAGCTTTTGACCTATACTTGGTAATAAATTGTTTCCTATAAAACAAGATTAATGTACAAGGATGAGAACATACCCTGGTAACTTCCAAAGTGGAAAAATAATACTGAGCTTATTGTGAAGTTCCTGAAACTCGTCAAATGTCCGGAACACAAATGATGGCTCAAGCTGTCCTTCCCTCAAAATTCGGACTACGTAAATCTGAAAAGAAATCACACCCCTGACACATTAGATTTATAATATAACTTTTCTTGATAGACAGTTTTCAGCTTGACCATTATATGTACCAAGTGCTTTTCACTTTGCAATATATATGTCACCAACAGGAAACAGCAAATATAAAAGTCAAGGTATTTATAGCATATCTAACTACATTCTAAGAGTAACCTTAACTATTGTCTAAATAAATAAGAACTGGAATGTGAAAGTCATTCTATTTCTAGGGTTAAATATAAATGTCCTTCCAAATTTGTAAGTGTAGTGCATTTTCAGTGAAAATATTAAGTTAATTCATTTATGAGAGCAAATGAGAAGGCAAAACTTAGGGCGACTGGGAGATGGGGGAAAACATGTCTTACTGGATATTTACACTATCAATATATTATAAAGTACTTAAAGAGTAAAATGCTGGTGCACAGAGAGTCAGATATATCTGCAGAAGACCAGAAATAAATTCAGGGATACAAACTTACTTTATTTAAAGGTGGCATTATAAATCATTGGGGGGAAAGAATGGACTATTCAGTTAAATGGTAACCTAAAATACTCAGTAAACATAAAAATTTACTAAGAATAGGTAAAAATCAAAATAGTGAAGTCACTTTTAAAATCTAGCAATTTGTCAAAAATTTAAAGGCTGACAGTGCTGTAAAGTTATCCAACAAAAATATTAGCACAAAAATAACAGCAAAAAAGATGATAATGCTATACTATTTGGGGCGGGGGGAGCACACTAAAGATCCTGTTTTTGTTCAAAAAACCCAACTTTATGTGCATGTTTTATAATCATCCCTGGTGAGTGGAATGAGAACTTAGATTTTTACTTTACGTGCTTCTATATTGGTTGAGTTTGTTACACTGAGCAAGGTTTACCTTTGAAATTAAAAACGAAGATAAGGAAGGAGAAAAGCAAAATAGCACCACCCTTTCAGTCTTGTCTCTGAAAAGAAGAGTATCGTTTGTCCTTCATGCTTCTGGAGCAAATTTACCAAGAAATAAACACCAAAAAACAATTAGGGATGCTCCAAGTATACTTATTAATTTTTGGACCATCCATGGAAGAAAGAAGTATGAAAAGAACAAATGCTTGAACTTTAGCAGAATCCGTGAAGTAAGTAGGAAAGGACAAAAATAATGCACGCATGAGTGTCTACAGATACAGAACCAAACTTACATAATGTTTATCTGGGTTGTACTTCTTATGGTAAGTGAAAACAGAGACTTCTTTGATTCGACCATCTTGTCTAAAGGAGTATGTTTTGGGTGAAAATGAAAGGATGGGCTCATCATTGGAAGGAAGACCAGAAAAACGCAACTGAGCAAGGTTGTGAATGAAGAAGTTAAACTTTGTGGCAATGCTTCCCAAACTTGATTCAATCAGCCTACAAGATAATCAGACAATGTGTTAACATTAAAGTTCATAAGAAAACATTCTCAATTATTTTAACAATAAAAGATGAAAAACACTTTTATTCATTTAAAAATATTGAGTAGATTCTCACTTTGTCAAGGAATGAGAATCAAAAAGACAGTCAAAAAGTAAAGGTCAGGGAACCTCACACAAAGGTTTTTGCCTTGCTATGGAACTGAATGTTTGTGTCCCTCAAAATTCAAATGTTAAAGCCCCAACCCCACAGGGCCTTTATGGAGTTAGTGTCCTTGTAAGAATGACTTTCTTCCTCCTTTTTCTTCTCCTCCCTCCTTCATCTTCAAGCTTGAACCCTCACCAGGAAGCAAATAGGCTGGCACCTTGATCTTGGACTTCCCAGGCTCCAGAACAATGAGAAGACTAATTTCCTTTGTTTAAGCCACCTTGTTTATGGTGTATTGTTATGGCAGGTCAAGCCGACTAATACTTACATGCCTGCTTTATAGTTTTGCCCAGGGGAGCCAACAAATCTCAAAAAAACAAAACAAAACTCATCAATACCTAAATTATCAGGATTAGTTTGGAAGGCTATATAAAAGTCAGCTTCCTTCAATTCAATTCAGCCCAGACTCTTGAGACTAGGGAAGTCCAGTCCAGTGTTTTCTACCTCTTCTCCACTGAGAGGAAGAAGGCAAGAGAAAAAGGAAAGAAAAGAATATGAGCTCATGTGCTCCTCCCTGCTGTGGCGTTTAATGATGTGGTACCACTGGTCTGTGACCAACCTGGTCACCAGACCTTTAGAACATATTTGCCAGGAAGATCTGCTTCTAAAGTAATAATCACAAGTTCAAATGCCACTTGTTGGTACATGTGTTTCAAGTACTACATCATATAACAACAATTTACTACAGCAGTGACCCAGAGTTCACTGTTTTAAGCACTTATGGTATCCATGAAAATTGTTATGGCAGAATCCTGAAAAATACATTAGTAGAGATACCATTTTAGAAAAAAACCTTGTATGTGATACTGTAGAAAATATGTTTTGCAGAAATGATTCATAAATGTCATGTTTAGAATTGAAATCATATACTAAATAAAACTTGAGATCTTTTTTTTTTCCCCCCGGTACGCGGGCCTCTCACTGTTGTGGCCTCTCCCATTGCGGAGCACAGGCTCCGGATGCGCAGGCTCAGAGACCATGACTCACAGGCCCAGCCGCTCCGCGGCATGTGGGATCTTCCCGGACTGGGGCATGAACCCACGTCCCCTGCATTGGCAGGCGGACTCTCAACCACTGCGCCACCAGCGAAGCCCCAAGATGATTTTTTTTTTTTTTTGCGGTACACGGGCCTCTCACTGTTGTGGCCTCTCCCGTTGCGGAGCACAGGCTCCGGACGCGCAGGCTCAGCGGCCATGGCTCACAGGCCCAGCCGCTCCGCGGCATGTGGGATCCTCCCGGACCGGGGCACGAACCTGTGTCCCCTGCATCGGCAGGCGGACTCCCAACCACTGCGCCACCAGGAAAGCCCCCAAGATGATATTTTGAGAGAAGTAAATTTTTTTTTTTTTTGGCCGCGCCACACGGCTTGCTGGATCTTAGTTCCCCAACCAGGGATTGAACCCAGGCCACTGCAGTGAAAGCACCGAGTCCTAACCACTGGACTTCCAGGGAATTCCTGAAATAAATGTATTTTTTAAAGTGCTATTGCCGATGCTTCACATTTATTCAGTAAATAAACTTTTGATAAACCTATTTGCTAGTACTGTGAATCACAATTTTTTCCTATAAATCAGAATTTTGATATATAGCATTTGTTTAAACTAAGGAAAACAAATCAAGGTTAAACAGTGTGTGCCTTCTCTAATATACTTAAATATACCTTACCTAGTAAAGAAAATTGTAGCTTCTGCATCTGTAGTTTGGGGTTGAAGTGCATCTCTAACATATTTCAAATCTTGAATACTTGTAAGTTCTGGTAACCCTGAAGGAATCATCTTTAGAAAGGATAAAAGGTTTGTGAGTTAAATTTTTTAAAAGTCTGTTCCTCACCCCTCCCTAAAAGCTGGCCAAGTAATCAGAAATAAAGCAAACAAACCAAAACAATCACAGTTTTAAAGAGTCTGTTAGTGTTTTAGGGACTGATTCTCTCATAAATAAGAAAAATCTTGGCCAAGAAGATCAATTGTTGCAAGTCACAGCCAGTTTATGGAATAAACGCTGTGAAATCCAGGTCTTTTGTGTAGTCCTCTGTTTCTACATCAATTTCAGTCACAATAATCATAGAGGTTTTTTTTGGTTTGTTTTTACTTAATATACAACCAGAAAAGCACGGAAATCTTAAAAGCACAGCTTAATGAATGTCCAAAATTTGAATACATCCAGATTAAGACATAAAACATTTACCAGCATCCCAGATGATACTCTCAGGGTCCCTTCCAGTTACTATTACTGCTCATCCCCAGGGTACCCACTCTATCTAGTGACTTATTTTTTTATTTTATATAAATGGTGTCTGGCATATTTCACATGGCAGCAATTTTAAAATATTTCGGTAATAATATGACACTTGAAACTACAATAAATTATATTCCAAAAATCACAAAATATCTATTTTTAGATACTGAAACACAGAACCATTCATTTAAAATTAATTAAATGCTTGTAAAGAACAGAGTTACCAGTGAAAGCAGGTTAAGAAAGAGGTTTGTTTGCTTTCTTATCAAGTTGTAGGCTTGACAGCAGAGGTCCACAAACAACTGGAAACGAATGGTGGGCTTCTCACCCCCATTAATGACATATGCCATATCAGAGGTCAGCACAAAAGGAGCCCGATCCCTATTTAAAAAGAAAGTACATACAAAATATTATTTACAGAAGATATTCAAATAAGTGCTATTGCTATTACATGGCTATTGAACTAAAGCTATCTGAGCCATAGCAGTTTCTAAGTGGGTAACTTAGTATCAGGCAGTTCTGAATTTGCATAATTCTTAAAAATTCACATTTCCCCAGGAAAGCCATCATATAATCTCATTATTTAGGTAGAATTTATATATATTTCCAAGGTGATATTTATCAATCCACCCACAGCCAAACAGAGATCAAATATTAGTTACAAACAAATATAGAGAAAAAATTTGTACTCGTTGCCGTTATATAAATGGGAACATTTCTAATAGGTACCACTAACTAGATAAAATAAAATACACCTTAACTCATTTCAAAGGTTACACACACATACTCATTCTTTCTGTTACATGGTAAAGTCATCTTTTAGAGCCTTTTTCATCCCTAGTTACGCTCAAAGGGAGCTACAAGGCAAAGAACAGCAAGAAAAAAAGCAAAGTTTGGGGCATTAACTTGGTTTTTTTTGAAGTTGATTTTTTAAAATTGTAGTTGATATACAATATTATATGTTACATGTATAATATAGTGATTCACAATTTTTAAAGATTACACTCCATTTATAGTTATAAAACTGGCTATATTCCCTGTGTTGTATATCCTTGTAGCTTATTTTATATGTGTACAAGTATATCCTTGTAGCTTATTTTATATGTAATAGTTGGGGACATTAACTTGTGAAGTAGGAAGTGCCTCTATTTTCTTTACAATAATAACAATATTAGTACCTTTTGAAGCTACCAAACATCTGTGCGTGGCCCAAAAACTTTCCAAAGTCAATGTGAAACATGTGTCCTGTGCTTCGAAGCATTATATTGTCATTGTGTCGATCACAGATACCTAAAACATAGGTGGCTACACAGCATCCAGCACAAGAATAGATAAAATTCTCAGAAGCCTATAATAAAGATACAAAATTATCTTAGGAAAAAGATTATTTTTAAAGGAGGCAGGGTAACAAAGATTAAAGTAATTTATCACTCGTTGAAAACACTATTATAATCCACTTTCTCAATAGCTTGTAAACTGGGTTATGGTAGCAGAAGCCAGTTTTTCAAAAGCAAACACCCTTCTAAAGGTGGTTATTGCCCCTTCTCTCTAGCTTTTGTCTTTCAACAAACAGGTAGAGATCCTGTCAGTCCCTACTTAGGGTACACTCTGCCTTTGACCGTCTTTTAAGCATCATGTTTGTGGAACCCTGCTCTTCACAGGCTCTGCTACTTACCACAAGTGGTAACATTGGGACAAAGATTAATCTAAATAAAGGAATATTTTTTCCCCTTTTTTGGCTTGTAGGAATGGCATGTGTAAAGAAAGTAAGCTTATATCTTTAAACATCCAATAATATAATGAATGTGTCTTGCTGTCCATTTAGTGACTCCTTATGTGTCATCTGCAAGTTTCTCAAAGCTGGAAGACCTTCTTTCACTTTAGTCCTGCCTGTCCTGGGGATTAAATTAATAATATAATATCACAAAGAAGGATACAAGTTGCATACAATGAGTATTTGTAAAGCAAATACTACAGCAAATGCATTTAGTTTATTCTCAAGATACTACATTTCTGAATGGAACAGTCATGTGGCTCTACAGGTCCATGTGATTAATTTTATTCCATAACCCCCTAGAAATCTTTAGTGGTGATGATGATGATGACGATAACAGCATATGTTTACACAGCACTTATCACAAAACCAGGCATTGCACTAGTCTCTTTCTACACACACACCAGAGTATATGTGTGTGCGTATGTACATATTAAACTCATTTAAAATGCCACAACAAAACAATGATGTAAATACTATTATTACTGCTATTTTACGTATGAGAGAAACAAAAACAGAAAGATTATTTGCCCAAGATCACATCACTGTTAAGTAGCAGAGCCAAGATTCAAACCCAGGCAATGAGATTCCACTATGTTATATTCCCTCTTATTTAGCAAAGCACACAGAAGAGCCAAGTGCATGAAAGCCATTCAAAGTATGTTACTTGACAATTATTTTGGGTCAAATAACTTATTCAGAATCACAGAGCCAATATTACTGTAAACAAATATTAGCTTCTTTCCCCAAACCACGAAGAATTAAGAAAAGGGAGAGCTCTTAAATAGTGTAAAAGACCAACAAAGAACAAAATTCCTCTACTTTACTTTCATAGGTCAACAGATAGCATTTGTACGTATCTATCTGTAAATACGATACATTAATGATTTGACATAAACTAGGATCTCATTAAAACTGAGAAAAATTCACAACTTAAACTAAATGACTAGTCACCAGAGCTGGAAAATGAAAGCACTTAAGACCTATGTAACACATTTTTGACAGTAATTTAGAATACAGAGACTAGCTAATCACCTTTTCATATTCCTCTTCAGAGGGATTGTATTTCCTCAGCCACTCTGCAAGTGGTTTATCTTTAAAGGATCCAGTCACACCATATTCCACTTGGATTTTCCTGAGGGTATCTGAAGCAGGAACTAGCTCCACCATGCCTTTAAAAACAAAACATTAAGATATATGAAAATGTCTCCCCCCCAAATTTATAGCTTTTGATGTATGACATAAGATACCAGCTAACAACCAACATTTAAAAAAAAAGTCAACTCTGGCAGCCCACGCTAGAAAATGTGAGAAATCAAAATTATTTTTTATTTTCATAAGTACCCAAGATATAGGGCTTCCCTGGTGGCACAGTGGTTGAGAGTCCGCCTGCTGATGCAGGGGACACGGGTTCGTGCCTCGGTCCGGGAAGATCCCACATACCGTGGAGCAGCTAGGCCCGTGAGCCATGGCCGCTGAGCCTGCGCGTCCAGAGCCTGTGCTCCGCAACGGGAGAGGCCACAACAGTGAGAGGCCCGCATACCGCAAAAAAAAAAAAGAAGTACCCAAGATATAAAACTGAATTTGACTATTTCAGACTTTGTCTGTACATCCATGTGCTACCCACACAAAAAATAAGAATAACAACTTTAATTGCAAACTAGATAATACTGACCTCATCAATAAAGTTACTTACAAGATATATGCTGTCCCATTTTGCACAAAAAACTTTCTCTAGTCATGTACTTGCGCAATATAAGAGTGTTTCAGAGTACATTAAGCCCTTTCAAAGGGAAGAACAAATGAAGATTGTCTTTGTGATATGTTTGAGTCTCAAGTACATGTTTTGTCTTCCTTACTGAAATGTAAATGCTGTGCTTAGGTAGAAAAATCTCAAAAATATGTTTTTAAAGACAAAATCCACATAGAGAACTGTACCTTTTGTTTAAAAGAAAGTATTATGCATGTTGGAATATATACAAAATAGTCTCAGAAAGGGAATTCCCTGGTGGTCCAGTGGTTAGGACTCTGCATTTCCACTGCAGGGGGCACGGGTCCGATCGCTGGTTGGGGAACTAAGATCCCGTGTGCCGTGTGGTGTGGCCAAAAACAATTTTTAAAAAAGAATAAAAAAATAGTCTCAGAAAGCTATGTAAGCAGTTATATTTTGAGAGCAGGCTGCCTAGGAGGTGTGGGAGAAAACTAAGATTTACATTCCAATTTATTCTATTACATGCTATGTGGATATTTTACTATGTGCATATATTTTTTATATATTTTAAAAATTAGTTTTATATATTTTAACAAATCAAGGAGATGCACTGTTATCAAAATAAAAGATACAGACACAGAGACCTGCTTTGAAGACTGGAGGACTGGAAATAACCAAGAAGGCCAAGTCCTCCAGGCCATCCCAAAAGAAAGCATGCAGGGTCAGGCTGTAATCCTAGTAGACTGGTCACACATGGCAGAGTGAACTCATTTGGGTCCTTTGTGTTGTTTTGGTTACATTATCTGGTTTATAGTTCACAGTGACATCCTTTTTCAATGAATACCTGCATCTTGATTCTATGAGTATGTTTAATCAAATTTTTAATATACAAATTTCTAATTTCATTATCAAACATACACATGTAGAAATTACTGTGTACAAAATAGTGGATAAACGTTCATAAATATACAAAGTACTACCACCCCCTGAGGGAACTTAAAATTAATCCAGCAGAGATGACGCAATGTCTGGTAAGTATTAAAGACAACTGCTGAGTCTGGAGAAGGGAGGATTACTATAGACTAAGGTGTTTGTTAAAAACTTCACAAAGGGGCTTCCCTGGTGGCGCAGTGGTTGGGAGTCCACCTGCCGATGCAGGGGACGCGGGTTTGTGCGCCGGTCCAGGAGGATCCCACATGCCGCGGAGCAGCTGGGCCCGTGGGCCGTGGCTGCTGGGCCTGCGCATCCGGAGCCTGTGCTCCGCGACCAGAGAAGCCACAGCAGTGAGGCCCGCGTACCGCAAAAAAAAAAAAAACAACTTCACAGAGGATGTGAATGTGATTTTTCATTTGAAAAATAACGACACAGTGAGATAACACGAGTGAAAAGCTTTAGCACAGGGCAAATCACAAAGTAAGCACTCAACCATTAGAAACAACATAAAAAAAAGAGGGAGTTGACTGCCTACAGAGTTACATAGAATTCCATAAGAAGAAAGAAGAGTTCAACTATATGAAATAAGTATAGTGACAGAAAAACTAATCCAGTGAAATGGTAGGCTCTTGTTGATGAATGAGCAATCTTGCTTGATAAAGTGACTTCCATCTTATAAAACTTATTGTCATGCAAGCATTTATTAGGGCTACTCATTGAGTACCTATATAAAACCAGCAAGAATTCTTAAACTGACTTGATTTCCCTTTTTTTGGCCATACCGCGCGGCACGCAGAACTTCCCCGACGAGGGACGTATCCTATGCCCCCTGCAGTGGAAGCCTGGAATCTTAACCACTGCACCACCAGGGAAGTCCCTGACCTGATTTCGTTTTGACAAGATAAAGTCTGCACATCCTTACCTATGAAAGGAAAGTGATAAGGCTGAGATCATAGTGTACCAGCACCAGGACCCTTAGAGCAGGTGCACTCTGAGCTAAATTCAAGGAATAAAATAAGACATAGCTAACATATTTACCTCGATCTCTGCCAGTTGAGAGACATTTGAAAATTACCATCCTCAGATCTAGCCCTTCTTTAAGCCAGATCTTGTCCATAATCTTTATCATTTGTAAAGCTAACATATCTTGCCGAAGATCTTCACCAACCTTGAAATCAAGGAAACAAAATGAAACTTGTACATTTCCAAAAGACTTAATAGGTTACATATAATAAAAGGGGGGTGGTGGGGAGGAGGGAATAGTGAAAAGAGTAAAGAATAAGATGAACAGAACCACATTTTTATTCTTCTGCAGCATTCTAGAGAAAGTTACTTAACCTCTTCATGTCTCAGTTTCCTGATCTGTACACTTTAAAAGGCTGGGTTTTATGGTATGTGAATTATGTTCAATTTTTTAAAAGGGCAATATGGAAGATCTTTGTGTTGATCGAAATATTTCATATCTTGACTGTATCAATGTCAACATCCTAACTGCAATATTGTAGAACAGTTTTGCAAGATGTTACCATTGGGGGAAACTGAGTAAAGGGTATACAGGATTTCTGTGTAATTTCTTAAAATGAACTACAGTGAACTGCAAACTTCAATATACAATGATCTCAAATTAAAAGTTTACTTAAAAAAAAGTTAGCTCTCCCCAAATGAATTCTAACTGGATCACATCAAGTTTTCATTTTCTTTTTAAATTGGATAAGTTTAAAACACATAATGATGAATACATTTTTGAGACTGGCCAAGAAAATTATGGAAAAAAAGAGGTGATTTGCCTTAACAAATATTACAACATATAAAATTACTGTATTCAAACAGATGATACTGTTTTAGGAAAAGGCAAATACATCAACACAATAAAATGAAATCTAAAACCAGATCTGAGTATATGGGAACTTGCTATAGACATATCAAAGGTGGTTCAAGAGAAGCTATCTTGATGAACCTCCACTAAATGAACTCACTGAATTAACTAAAACTCTCCATTCTTTCTTAAAAGTAATACTAATTGTGATCACAACACACAAAACTTTGACTGGTAATAGATTACTCTAAAGTACTCTACTCCTGCTGCTTCCCACAGGTAAGTCACACTTTCCAAAAAGAGTGCCCCTCTCATAGTTTTGCAATATTGCCCTGCACGTCTCTAGGGCATACCATTTCACCTCCAGGTGAAAGGCATTACCTAGAGCTATGATGTACTAACACTTAACTAGCATGGCCATATACAGCAGCTCTAGCCCAGAGTTGCATTTATTACCAAATCCATTTGGGAACAGTTTATCTCAGTAATAATTTTTCACAGTTATTCAATTTAATTAAATTCTAAATAAACAAAATTACTGTTGCAATTTTGAAAAAGGAATTTGAGAAAAGAATTTTTAAATTACCAAAAAACAAAATCACCTTTCTCTGCTCACCTTAAACATGACATTAATTTCTTCCCCCATTGGATCAGCATTCACCATTGTGACTTTCAGGGGCACAGCATTAGAACTGAAGAAGGAACATGACTACAAATACAATATGTTAAGCATTAGAATGATAACACTGAAATAAAAACTTAAAAAAAATTTTTTTTTGTCCAAGGCATTTCTCCTTTCACTTTTTCCTTTGAATTAGGGCAAATGAAATAACGCACGTGAGCTGCTTCTTAGATTATCTGGCAGATAAGAGGTATATAAAGATACTTTTTGAAACTTAAACATAACACATTGTCTAAGCAGAGAAGCAATACCTTAAAAACTTGAGACAAAAATCATTAAAAATTTGAAATATTATGACACTTTAAAAGTGTTATAATCCTTCAACAAAGCACAAAATTTTGTATATGCTTATCTTTCCTCTAAATCAGTAAGATTTGGAATGAGATCTCTACTTCTATTCATGGTGCTAGTAAAATTGATAATTAGCCATGGGATCAAATAGTGACACTAAATTGAACAATTTCATTAGCAAAGATCAAGTCTAATATTAAAATTAAACTGGCTAAAAAACTAATTTAAGAGAGCGAGAGCAATTTAAAGGAAACAGCAAACAAAATCCAAGGGTAAATGTAACCCCCCCCACCTCCAGTGACATAATTATACAGCTCAAGCACCCACTCTTATATTGAGTTGGCCAAAAAGTTCCTTCGGTTTTTTTGTTTGTTTTTTAATGAGAATGAGCTACTTGCTGTTTTTTTTTAAATTAATTTATTTATTTTGGGCTGTGTTGGGTCTTCATTTCTGTGCGAGTGCCCTCTCTAGTTGTGGCAAGTGGGGGACACTCTTCATCGGGATGCGCGGGCCTCTCACTATCGCGGCCTCTTTTGTTGCGGAGCACAGGCTCCAGACGCGCAGGCTCAGTAGTTGTGGCTCACGGGCCCAGCTGCTCCGCGGCATGTGGGATCTTCCCAGACCAAGGCTCAAACCCGTGTCCCCTGCATTAGCAGGCAGACTCTCAACCACTGCGCCACCAGGGAAGCCCTCTTTCGGTTTTTAAGTAAAGACAAAAGACACATTTTTCATTTTCACCAAGAACTTTTTGAACAACACATTCACCATTTTGTTCCACCACCTTCTGCCATTTTTCAGGCAACTATATAATTCCATCTCCCCAAAACTTTTTATCTTCTTGAGCAAAGAACTGTTCCAGGTGCCTTTTTTTTTATACAATATTTTTAAAATATAAATTTATTTATTTTATTTTTGGCTGCATGGTGCGCAGGCTTTCTCTACTTGCAGTGAGTGGGGGCTACTCTTCGTTGTAGTGCGTGGGCTTCTCACTGCGGTGGCTTCTCTTGTTGCAGAGCACAGGCTCAACGCACCGGCTTCAGTAGTTGTGGCACTCGGGCTCAGTAGTTGTGGATTGCGGGCTCTAGAGCACAAGCTCAGTAGTTGTAGCATACGGGCTTAGTTGCTCTGTGGCATGTGGGATCTTCCCAAACCAGGGCTCGAACCTGTGTCCCCTAAACCACTGTGCCACCAGGGAAGCCCGCAGGTGCCTTTTACAGTCTTCCAGGGAATTGAAATTTTTTCCACTCAGAGAATTTTGTAAAGACTGAAATAAATGGAAATCCGAAGGTGCAATGTCTGGTGAATATGGTGGATGAGTGTGAACTTCCCAGCCAAGCTGTAACAGTTTTTGCCTGGTCATCAAAGAAACATGCGGTCTTGTATAATCCTGATGGAAGATTATGCATTTTCTGTTGACTAATTCTGGATGCTTTTCGTCAAGTACCACTTTCAGTTGGTCTAATTGGGAGTAGTACTTACTGGAATTAATCATTTGGTTTTCCAGAAGGAGCTCATAACAGAGGACTCCCTTCCAATCCCACCATATATACAACATCACCTTCTTTGGATGAAGACTGGCCCTTGGTGTGGTTTGTGGTGGTTCATTTTGCTTACCCCACAATCTCTTCCATTCCACATTATTGTACAGTATCCACTTTTCATCTCCTGTCACAATTTGTTTTCAAAAAACAAATTGGGAAATGGGGATTGACATATATACACTAATATGTATAAAACAGATAATAAGAACCTACTGTGTAAAAATAAATTAATTTAATTAAAGTTTTAAAAAAGTAAGTTACAAAATAGTTCATATAGTAAGGGCTTATTTTTATAAAAACATAGTTCATGTAACTAGAAAAAGCCTGAAAGCATATAAACCAAAGTGTATCCAGTCATTTTATGTGCATGGGGGGGTTATAAATGATTTTTTTGTCAGAAAAAAAAAAAGAAACATTTTCATTACGTTTAAGCAGAGAATTGCATGCGGAAATACAGTCAGGGATTTTTTTCGGACTTCCCTGGTGGCACAGTGGTTAAGAATCTGCCTGCCAATGCAGGGAACACAGGTTCGAACCCTGGTCCAGGAAGATCCCACATGCTGCGGAGCAACTAAGCCCGTGCACCACAACTACTGAGCCTGTGCTCTAGAGCCCACAAGCCACAACTACTGAGTCCGCGCGCCTAGAGCCCGTGCTCCGCAACAAGAGAAGCCACTGCAACAAGAAGCTGCACACCACAACGAAGAGCAGCCCCTGTTCACCACAACTAGAGAAAGCCCACGTGCAGCAACGAAGACCCAATGCAGCCAAAAAAAAGTAAATAAATAAATGCATCTATTAAAAAAAAGAAGATTTTTTTCACTTAACTTAGGTGGAACCCAAACATCAAAGCAATGAACATAACCAGGCTGGTGCAAATGATTTTCAACGCTTGATTTGGATATTTTGAGTATGTCGGCTATCTCCCACGTGGTAGAACGTTGATTGTTCTCAATTACAGTCTTGATTTGATCGCTATCGACTTCAACTGGTCTACCCGACCATGTAGCATCATCCAGCGAGAATCTCTAGCACGAAACTTTACAAACCACTTTTGACACGTTCTATCAGTCACAGCACCTTCTCCATACGCCACATAAATCTCTTTTTGCATTTCAGTTGTGTTTTTACCTTTCTTGAAATAATAAAGCATAATATGCCAAAAATGTTGTTTTTCTTCCATCTTCAATATTAAAATGGCTACACAAAAATTCACCAATTTTGATGTTTTTTTTTTAAATGCTCGCTGATATGACAGCTGTCACAATACAATCTAAGAAAATTGTTTCACATGAAGTTAAAGACAACTAAGTGCTACTAGAGCCATCGTACGGAAAAAAACCAAATGAACTTTTTGGCCAACCCAGTATTTCAATGAAGAGTAGCCATATGTCAATTTAAAAAAATTAAATGTAAGACTCCTTTATGGATAGTTGTACCCTAGACTTTCAAAATCACAGACACTAATGGATGAATTAATTGGCTGCTTTTGCTGAACTCATGTTAGAGAAAAATCCACTATTTGTGTTACTATTAGCCCAATTAAAAATATAGTTAACTCAATTTTGATGATTACAACTACTTTTTGATGACTCTAAGAAGTGTTATAAACCTTGGAAGACTCCACCTGGCCATTCACAAGAGAGGAAAAAAACTGCCTACCTGTGACTGGGTACTTTTACCACTGGAATTACAACATATGCAGCTATTACACCATAGCAAAAAATAATTTCAAGGCAGTAAATAATTTTACACTGCTTTTTCTTTCAGGAATGGTGATTAGATAAGAATATACTGAGATAAATATGGATCTTACACAAACATACATCCATAAGTACTTATAACCAACCTATGCAGATATTATCTGCATTTGCCTTAAGCATACCTGCCCATTTGCCTTCTTCCTACACATTATTTGAAAATATAATATGAACTTATAAGCATTCTATGTCACCTTAATATTTAATTCTTTTGCCACAAGACTTGGATTGAGAGGGAGACGGCATTTATTTCTTAGAAAAAAGGACTGTACTCGTTCCATACTCCTTTGGAGGACAACCTATGAAAAGAAACCGATACTGTTAAGTACATAATGAAAATGAAGACCTTTTTATATGACAACATAAATATGATATGGACCCAATTTTTTAAATGCCCAATTGTCAAATGGTCAAAAAAGTTGCTAAAGAGAGTTTATTTTTACTATAATAATTAAAATTATAGCAAAGGCTATAAACATAGGGGGGAATTACATAGGGTCATATTTAACATATTAGTTAATACTCACTAACAAATAGAAATTAAGCAATAACGAGACGCCAATTTTTATCTAAGAGACAAAAAATTTAAGATAACATCCAGTGCTGGCAACAAGGTGGGAAACAGATACTTTCATAATCTACTGGTGGGGAGGGAGGTGTATACCGGTAAGTTTTGTTTTGTTATTGCAATCTAATATAAACCATTATAACTAAAAATATACAAAGCTCTTGATTCAATTATTTCATCTGTAGGAATATCCTATGAAGAAATACTAGCACTAGTGGGAAGCAGCTGCATAGCACAGGGAGATCAGCACAGTGCTTTGTGACCACCTAGAGGGGTGGGATAGGGAGGGTGGGAGGGAGACGCAAGAGGGAGGGGATATGGGGATATATGTATATGTATAGCTGATTCACTTTGTTATACAGCAGAAACTAACACAACAACGTAAAGCAATTATACTCCAATAAAGATGTTTTAAAAAAAAGGAAAAAAAATACTAGCAAAGGGGCAAACACTTATATATTAAAATTCATCACAGAACTGTCTGGGAAAAGAAAAATGTATAAACAACCTACATAGAGGTAACAGTTCATAATTTATGCTAAGATACCTTGTAATACCATGTAATACCATGTACTCATTAAGAAACATGAAGTGTAACTATATGTACTTACATGAATTTTCCAACATAAAGTGAAAAAGAAAAAAGCAATTTACAAAAAAAAAATCATTGCTGAAAGAAATTAAAGATCTAAATAAATGAAAAGATATCCCATGTTCATGAACTGTAAGACTTAATATTATTAAGAGCAACATTTCCCAAATCGATCTACAGATTCAACACAATCTTTATCAAAACTCCAACTGCCTTTATTGCAGAAATGGGCAGGCTGATACTAAAATTCACATAGAATTGTAAGGGACTTCCAAACAGCCAAAACAATCTTGAAAAAGTAGAAGTTGGAGGACTCAAATTCCTGATTTCAAAACCTACTACAAAGCTATGGTAATGAAAACAGTATAGCATAAGGAGGGGCATACAGATCAATGGAATAGAATTCAGAGTCCAGAAATAAACCCATATAACTATGGTCAACTGATTTTCAACTAGGGTGCCAAGATCATTCAACAGGAAAGAATAGTCTCTTCAGCAAATGGTGCAGCAACAACTGGATAACCACATGTAAAAGAATGAAGTTGGACCCTTAACTCATAGAATATTAAAAAAAAAAAAAGAAACTCAAAATGGATCAAAGACTTTTTAAGAGTGAACCTATAACACTCCTAGAAGAAAACAAAGGTGTACCTCATTGTGACCTTCTATTTGACAACAAATTCTTGGACACGCTAGTAAAAGCACAAGCAACAACAACAAAAAAATAAGTTAGACCATAAAATGTAAAAGTTTTGTGCATCAAAGGACATTATGAAGGAAATAGAAAGATGATACACAGAATGGGAGAAAATATTTGCAAACAGTACATCTGATAGGGGTCTAGTATCTAGAATACATAAAGAACTCCAACAATTCAACAACAAAAAGACAAACCAATTAAAAAGGACTTAGAAAAGAAATTTCTCCAAGGAAGATATACAAATGGCCAACAAACACATGAAAATGTGCCCCAAATCATTAGTCATTAGGGAAATGCAAATCAAAACCACCATGAGATACTACAGATACTACTTTACATCCACTAGGATGACTACAGTTTAAAAAAACGGAAAATAACAAATTTTGGTGGTGATACGGAGAAACTGGAATCCTCATACATTACTAGTATTATACTGGAATTATAAAATGGTGCAGCTACTTCGGGTAACAGTTTCAAAAAACATAGAATTACTATATGATACACTAATTCTACTCCTAGGTAAAGTGAAAACATGTTCAAACAAAAACTTATACACAAATATTTATAGCAGCACTATTCATTAGTGGTCAAATAATAGAAACAAGCCCAATGTCCACCAACTGATGAATGGATAAACAAAATATGGTATTATCTATACAATGGGACATTGTTCAGCCATAAATACACATGCTAAAATATGGATGAACCTTGAAAACATTAGGTTAAGTGAAAGAAATCAGACACAAAAGGCCACATGTTGCATGATTCCATTTATATGAAATGTCCAGAATAGGTAAGTCCATAGAGACAGAAAGCAGATTAGTTCTCACCAGGACCTGGGAGGAGAGGGGAATAACAAGTAAAGGGTTAGTGGGTGCAGGATTGCTTTCTGTTGTGATGAAAATATTCTGGAATTAGACAGTGATGGTGGTTGCACAACACTTTGAATGTACTATCAATAACAGCCAATGGACTGTACTCCTTAAAGTGGTTAAAATAATGAAGTCTAGTTAAAAAATAACATACGTTTCTATAAAAAATTTTTTTTAACTCCAAACATTTGTATATATACATGTATATATGTGTAAAGTCATATAAAATGACCAAGCAGGACATAAAGCAAACTGTGAACAAGATACCTACAGGGAGAAAATGAAACTGGAAAAGTCCTAATTTTTTAATCCATAAACTTATTCATTTGGACTTCTTAAACATTAGCATCAATTCATACTTCTATTACCTTTACAATTACAAAAATGTTAAAAAGCAAAATCGTGAAAAAGAAACTCAAGAGAACAATTTTGATCAGAAAGGAATTAATAAGCATGGAAATGAAAGGGAACTGAGTTAGGATATAAAATCTTTTCCGACATGTTTTAAGCAACTTTTGAATTCAATCTGCCCAAAACAGCATAAGTGTGTTAGAGTTCTATTGGATGTCTATTGAAAAAGAATAACAACCGGGACTTCCCTGGTGGCGCACAGTGGTTAAGACTCCAGGCTCCCAATGCAGGGGGCCTGGGTTCGATTCCTGCTCAGGGAACTAGATCCCACACCCATGCCGCAACTAAAAGTTCGCATACTGCAACTAAGGAGCCTGTGCGCCACAACTAAGGAGCTGGTGAGCTGCAACTAAGAAGCCAGCTTGCCATAACTAAGGAGCCCACGTGCCGCAACTACGGAGCCCACGAACCACAACTAAGACCCGGCACAACCAACCAAATAAACAAATATTAAAAAAAAAAAAACAACAACTTGTCAGCACTGTAAAGATCCTTTAACATCAAAATATTTATGTTCCCTCTATGGGTACATACCTGTCTGGCTGATCCACTAGCCTGCCTTACTTTTTCTGCCACTCCTCCTAAAAGCTGTACAAGTTTTGCCTGCTTCAGAAGTTCTTCTCTGAGTCCTTTTCCTCCTACTGAGAGGAGAGCACCCAAAACATGTTCATATCGGGCACCAAACTGTGCATCATGCAGGGCATCCTTGAGGAGCCTAATACAGCAAAATATTGATGTCAGCCACTTCTGAGAAACAGATTAATGTCTCTCAAAATCAATTTAACAAGTTCAATTTTTGGTATCCAGGAATTAATTTTAAGCTATATAAGCAAGTAAAAACTCAGTCATTATTATAGAGCTCTAACATGCCAAATAATTTTGCAATAGAGGGTTTTGTTATTTTCTGGTTTTATTTCTAAAGACATAAAAATTTAGCTTCTTTATAATAATGACTTCAATGAAACAGCTGGTATCAACAGTAAATAGTCCGAGCATACAGTTTAGACTTTGAGTGTCATCTCTGTAAATAACAGAGACAGAAATAAAGTACTTAAGAAAATTTAAATCTTACCAATATAAATTGTGTGCTATCTGTATATTTCCCAATGCCCTGGACAGAAGGAAGCGCACTAATGAACTGTTCAAGTAAATTTCATATTTCAAAGCCTACATGCAAAGAAAAATAAGAATCACTAGTGGTCAAACCCATACTACGTTGTTAGGATAAAATTATCAAAAGATAAACTATATAAATCAAGGATGAAAGGTGATACTGATAAAAATGAAACAGATGAATTAACTTAGGTGAAATTAATGAAATCAAGCAGAAAAGTACAGACCTGGGAATAACATTCATTAGCTATGTTTAAAAGGCCAATTAAAAAAAAAAATCAAAGAAAAGTTCAAGTCTGGTTTGTTCTGAGAATTAAAACCCGAGAATTAAAAATCCAGGTATATATATATATAGTTAGTATTTTAGTAGGGCAGCTGATAATAGTGGAAAAAATTCACACTAAATCCAAATGCAATACACCTCAACATTCCCACACAACAAAAGTACTTTTAATCAAAACAGAAAGGGGATCCCTTAGCAAAGTCCCTACTCATACAAACTGGGGAGAGGGTAAGGAGGGTAGTAACCTCGTAAAAAACTCACCTGCACAAACTGTGGAAGAAGATCTGTTAGCTCGTCATCACTAATAGCCTCAATCCAGGTCACAGCTAGGGACCTCACTTCCTGATCAGCAAATCTAGAAGCATACCACAAAAATCAAGATTTGACAGCGATTTCTTTCTAATGAAGCTGTTTTTCCTGAAAACACAATCTCAATCTATTCCTGACAAAGAATACTCAAATAGCTATTCAAAAGCAATGTGTTTCTTCTCTTTTTCTAGGAAGAAAATCTTATTGTCCTATACACAAATCCAATTTCGTGACTGTTTAGAAACCTTATGAAAATTAATTCTGACCTACATCATAAAAATATAACAAAGTATTCAAAATTTACAACCTCTCTAGATTAGTTTTAAATGATATGATATCCCTTTTTAATAACCTCAACACAAAAGATGTGTTTATAGAAATATGCATTTACACATTTATACTGAATCGAATTGCTTTCATGTTAAAACAAAGGGAACTAATCCTGCAACATAATATCTTACTGGAAAAACAATAAAACAGAGCAAATAAATTCAGCCACAGTTAACTTACTTTGAATCAAGAAGCTCCAACGCAGTCAGTGGGTGCAATGGAGGCCACTGCCGAAGCAATGAGTAAGTTCTGGCAAGATTAACCCATTTCCAGTTTGGGGCACTTGCTAGTACTTTAGGAAGACAATTTGGGTGTTTGAGGCAATAATAACGTTTCTCCCACAGAAAGGCTTTATCTTCTTTAGAAAGTCTGAATATGTAACAGAATTACATCATTTCTTAGTGATATCATAATGACAGTTATAATCTCAATGATTAAAAATACAAAGAAGAAATTTATTCCTTTTAGGACAGCCACTTCTTGGTAGAATCATTAATACTAATTTGGAATAGAAAAATGCAATGTACAGCAAACACCACTAATTTACCCTAATTTGGGGGATGGAAAGAAATCATTCTGCCTTGATAAAAGAGTCTTAGTTAAGAAAAAGAAGGATAATTCAGCACAATAAAATTTATTGAGCTCCAACCAGATGCCAGGCACTGGAAATCAGAGTTGGCTACGCAGAAGCTACCCTAAGAGACAGCAAGGATTTCATCATTTTATAAAAGTAAAATCAAATGTCATGCCAAAAACAAATGCTATTACAAAATTTTAGAAGATGACTATATAGCTCATTTGAGGAATATTCAAAATAAAAAGAACTTGTCTTGGAAATTCTAATTTACTGTTAATGACAGATGTTTATGTGAATGAAATATTTCACTACTCATCTATCTACCCTTGTGTATATAATCCATGCATTGAATTGAAATGTATTTCACATGGAATACTAAAAAAAAAATCAAGTATTGCAAAAAGGTACACAATTAAGTTTCTCCTTCCAATTCCCCTCCCAGTGGCAACTGCCTAAGCTCGTATATTCTTCCAGAGGTAGTCTATTCATATAGAAGCATACACAAAGGTGTATGTAGATTCTTTTTTTCCTATATGTTAATGGTAACACACTATACACACTATCCTGCTACTTATTTTCTTCATTTAACATCTTACATATTAGTACATATAGCTATAACTTCATTCTTAATAGTTACATAGTACTGTTGGATAAATGTACCATAATTTAACCCGTTAATGAACATTCCCTATCAGTTTTATAATAACCCAAATAAACACTGCAATGAATATTCTTGTCTCCACAAGCAAATATAAAAGGGTTTTCTCTAAAATACACTATAACTAACTGGAAGTGGAATTGTTAGGTCAGACTATGGACACTGCGACCTTTATAGATTTTGCCAAACTGCTCTCCAAAAGCTTTTAGAGTCCTGCCAATAGTATAATTCCCATTTTCTGTATCCCATCAATACCTTATATAATGAGACATTTTAATTTTCAACAATCTGATGTGTGAAATGGTATCTTGTATTAACTTATAATTCCTTGATTATTGAGAGGTTGAACATATTTTTTCAGATGTTTAAAAGGTACTGTATTTCTTTTCCAAAGAATTACCTATTCATATTCTTGTCTACCACTGTGTTGTCCGTTTTTCTACTTATATGAAAAGGTCCTTCATATATTAAGGATACAGATTATAGTTCCCAATCTATCGTTTGCCTTTTGATTATGTAAAAAAATTGACCTGTACAAATTTCTAAATTTTATGTAGTCATATAGTCTTTTTATACAATTAAAAAAAGAAAAAAAAAAAACTTTCCATATCAGGAACATTGCTAAATCATGAACTAAATCAGGGCATTTAATAAACCATTAACTTGAACTTTACATTGTAAGAGATACCCAGGCAAAACAGAATCAAAGGAATGTACCCAAGTGATGAGTCTCTGTGAAGAATATCAAGAAGTTTCCCTTTTACATCATTCTCCAATGTTTCTAAGTTGTGTTGCTGTATAATGCTTCTGTCAACTTGAGGAGTGGTATAAATGATATCAAATGTAGGAGAAGGAAAATCAACCTTAAAAATTAACAGAAGATTAAATTATAGCTGAAAAGTCCACATATTTGCTACATTAACTTGTTTTTGATTTTTCTTAGCCAACAGGGTGATAATACCAAATATTAAATTAATGCTTCTGTCCTTTTATTAAAAGTGATTACCATTACTGGTAATTCTCAATAGCACGTGTACTACTTGGGATTGGTGTAAGTGCATCTTTTACTGTTTCTCAGAAATAGGAAGTGGTTTATTGACATTTAAATTAAATATAGATCCTAAGATCGAAACAAGATCAATTAGGCTTCTTTAGTAACAACCCAGATCATGGTACACATATACTTTTCATAAAGAATTCAAATTTGAACCTTTCCACGTGTCAGGAAGTATCATTACCTGTAACACTATTCTTTCCATCACATATCCTTTTTTGGGGACTGTTCCAGGAACAAGATTTGTATGTGATGAAGTCCAAAGATACAGAAGTTTAGTTCCACATGTTAAAAACCTTCATGAATGTAAACAGAAGAATATTGTGGATTTCATCTTAAAAATTACTTCAAAACTCACAACACACGGTAATGAATTTGAAATGTTAATAATCAAATATTTATTAAGCATCCTCTATATAAAAAGAACATATCAGAAGGAGTCACTCTCCATAGTGTACTTTCACTTCAGTATTTAGGTACTGAAGTATGGGAGTTAGAACAAAAGGAGGGAAGATGAAGCAACATTATCTTGGGAGAATCGGGGCTCAGGATAGAAGACAAGATGGGTAAAGTCTCAGAGTCACCTGTCCCCAAAACAACTTCTATAAATAGGAAGGTGAAGGATAGTCTTTGAAGATCATCTACAGAGGAACACATCTCAAGATGGTGGTTTGGATTTCATAACTGCTCCTTGACTTTTACCATAACAACAAAAACGCATGCCAAGAAAACCAGTATCTACTTTGTGCCAAAGCACTAATCATTTGAGATGAGAAGTTTCATCTGTTTGTGACCAGGGGTCAGCAAATTTTTCTGTAAAGGGCCAGACAGCAAATATTTGTGGCTTTCTGGGCTATACAATCTCTGTCAGAGACTCAACTCTGCTAGTATAGTGCCAAAGCAGCCATGAACAATACATTTCAAAAAATGTGTGCTGTGTTCTAACAAAACTGTATTTACAAAAAACAGGCAGTGGTCCGGAGTATGCTGACCCTTGCCCTAGACTACCAATTTATTGTCTACTGAAATTAAAAACATTTACCAATAAAGATACTGATATATCTTTACACAGAAGAAATTTCTGAAAAATAACATGAGACATAAAAGCAGGAAACTATAAACTTCATCACACTTTGCTTATTTTATTCAAACAGCAAATATCCTTTCCAAAACTAGACTCCAGTCTTAATGTTTTCTCTAGCAGGTTAACAGCCTTTGAATCTTTGGCACAGGAATTCCCTGGCAATCCAGTGGTTAGGACTCCGCGCTTCCACTGCAGGGGGCCTGGGTTCAATCTCGGAGAACTGAGATCCTGCAAGCTGCGCGAGGCGGCCAAAAAAAAAAAAATCTTTGACACATACATTCTGTCTACTTTAGAACCACCCTGACCCTCAACTAGATTATTGGAAGGCAAATTCTGATATTATTTTATCTGCAAATACTTTTATGTATCTCTAAATGATAAACACTTTAATTTAAACATAATTGCAACAGAAACTTCCCTGGTGGCCCAGTGGCTAAGACTCCGCACTCCCAATGCTGGGGGTCCGGGTTCAATCCCTGGTCAGGGAACTAGATCCCACGTGCCGCAACTAAGAGTTCGCATGCTGCAACTAAAGATCCTGCATGCCGCAACTAAAAGATACCGTGTGCCGCAACTAAGACCTGGCGCAGCCAAATAAATATTTAAACATAATTACAACAGAATAATTAAAAATAATTACTCAAAGTTATTAGCTATCTAGTCAGCACTCAAATTTCTCTGATTGTCTCTAAAAAAAAAATTTTTAACAGTTGGTTTGTTTGAATAAGGATACAAGCAAGATCCAACATGTGCATTGGTTGATATGTCTTTTAAAGTATCTTTCAAATCAAGGGTCAACAAACTCCAGACTGTCACCTTGTTTTGTAAATAAACTTTTACTAAAATAAAGCCACACTCATTCATTTACATATTGCCTATCTATCACTGCTTTTGCCTTTGCTTTTACATTTGTGACAGAGACTACATGACCTACAAAGCCTCAACTACTTCTATCCGGTCCTCTTAACAAAGTTTGCCAACTCTTGTTTTAATCCATACATTCTTCTTTTTTATCCCCCGTTATTTGTTGAAGAATCCAGGTCTTCCGTTCTGAGAATTTTCTACATCCTGGATTTTACTGATTGCATTCCTCTGGTATCATTTAGCATGTCCCTTTATCTTCTATATTTTCTGTAATAGATCTAAAGGTTTGATCTGATTCAGGGTTAGTTATGTGGCAAGAATACTTAATACTTTGTAGGTGGTATTGTATACCACTAGTTCCTGATGCATCAAATAAAGAAGCACACATTGGTATATCTCTCCTTCTGTGATGTGAAGATAATCGGTTTGTTCAAGTGCTATCAGTCTAAATCATCCATTATAAAGTTCCAGAAAACTTAATCACAATGGTTTTAAACAAGCATTAATAAATCACTGCTTAAATCAATGTCAACCAAGAATGCTTTTGACCACAGTGGATATTTGGCAATGTCTGGAGACTTTTTTGTTGGCAACTAGGGGGTACTACTGGCATTTAGTGGGCAGAAGCCAAGGATGTCACCAAACATCCCACAGTGTACAGGACAGTCTCCCACAGCAAAGAATTACCTGGCCCAAAATGTCAACAGTGCCAAGACTGAGATTTCCTGGCCTAAATCTACTATTTCAGTAGGGGCTGCAAAACTGTAATATTCTGTCATTCCTTCTGCATCTATTAGCTGGAATTTTTCTGTAAAAAACTTTCTCACGTCAACTATTTGGTAATCCTGAGACACAACTATAAAGGAACAGCAGCTTAAATGCTTGATTCAGTTTATTTAAAAATGAGTTAAGAACTCATTTATCATTGAGGTTGACTGAAATGCCTGTAAATCATTTGGCTTTCATGATAGTAACTTCATCAGGCTGTATGCAGGTTATACCTTAAACATAAATTAATTTTAAAAGAATTTCAAGACCAGGACTTCTGATCACTGTACTACAGTACGTTAACAGACTAAATCATTAACACTTTCTCTATATGTATTAATATAAAATCATCTCCCCTCTTAATTTCTGAGCATTTTTTGAATGTTAAATCCTAACATTACCTAGATTGACTACACTACTTGCCAAAGTCTCAAGATTAACGGCATCAGCTCACTGTTTTAAACAGTAGAGTGCTGGATGCAACTATTTAATTGTCTAACAAAAGTCGGGGCTTCCCTGGTGGCGCAGTGGTTGGGATTCCGCCTGCCGATACGGGGGGCGTGGGTTCTTGTCCCGGTCTGGGAGGATCCCGCATGCCGCGGAGCAGCTGGGCTCGTGGGCCGTGGCCGCTGGGCCTGCGCATCCGGAGCCTGTGCTCAGCGGCGGGAGGGGCCGTGGCAGTGGGAGGGCAGCATACCGCATAAAAAAAAAGTCAACTGCCCTTCCCCTTACTCTTTTGAATTTTGAAAGAATGTCATTCATCCAATAAAAAACATTTATTAATAGTCAAAAAAAAGTTGCAAAAAATGATAGTACTTCTCAAATGAAGTAAAGACTCCTGGTGCTTTCAAGAGCACGAAGGTTTTCAAAACTGACTCATTTATAAAAATTAATGATAATGATATAATTACATTTAATTTTCTCACATAACTATTCCCTGACACTAATTTATCAAAGACAATTGAGGACTTCCCTGGTGGAGCCCTGGTTAAGAATCCGCCCGCCAATGCAGGGGACACAGGTTTGACCCCTGGTCTGGGAAGATCCCACATGCCACGGAGCAACTAAGCCAGTGTGCCACAACTTCTGAGCCTGTGCTCTAGAGCCTGCAACCCACAACTACTGAGCCCGAGTCCCACAACTACTGAAGCCCGCAATCCTAGAGCCCATACTCCGCAACAAGAGAAGCCACCGCGTTGAGAAGCCCGTGCACCGTAACGAAGAACAGCTCCTGCTCATTGCAACTAGAGAAAGCCCACGCACAGCAACGAAGACCCAATGCAGCCATAAAAAAATAAATAAATTTATAGGGGTGGGGGGGAAAGACAACTGAGAACACAATTCTCCTCCTTTATGGGGCCAATATTCTGTTTTAGAGTAGTCATGGATTATATTTAGCAAACGGTTCTAAATATACATCATTAATAGCAATTTCTTTTTTTAAAATTTTTAAATTTTTTGGCTGTGTTGGGTCTTGGTTGCAGTGTGCGGGCTTTCTCTAGTTGCGGCGAGCAGGGGCTACTCTTCGTTGCGGTGCGTGGACTTCTCATTGCAGTGGCTTCTCTTGTTGCGAAACATGGGCTCTAGGCGCACGGGCTTCAGTAGTTGTGGCATGTGGGCTCAGTAGTTGTGGCTCGCGGGCTCTAGAGCACAGGCTCAGTAGTTGTGACGCATGGGCTTAGCTGCTCTGTGGCATGTGGGATCTTCCTGGACCAGGGCTCGAACCCAGGTCCCTCTGCATTGGCAAGTGGATTCTTAACCACTGTGCCACCAGGGAAGTCCTAATAGCAATTTCTTCAACTGCTTTTATCTAGCCTTTGGCAGTTCAGAATTATGTCAGGTGTCAAATAAAATTTGAGCCCAAAAGAAGTTATAGAATAAAAAAATCTTAAACTGCCTCCTCACATATAGGGGGAGTGACTATAAGAAAAGAAAAATGTGTGAATAAATGCTATATTTAAGTACATAAGAAAAGAATATTTCAAAAACAAAACTTATGAAGTCAGTGTTTCAAACACCACATGATTTTTAAAATGATTACTGGAAATTCAAACTGTGTTTGTCATTTAAGAGGAAAAAGGAAGTAGAACTAGATTAGCAGAATTTTTTAACTCTTATTTTTTAATTGTTTTATTGTAGGTTAAATAGATCAGTTATTAAGTCATTTCCCCAAAACTGTCCCATGGGACACAATGTTTTAAAAGATGTATTCTAGAACAAAAAAAGTACTATGGTATCAAATAAGTCTGAGAATGGTAATATAGGATAATGTTAAGAACACAAACCCTGGGGCCAAACTGCCTATATTCAAATCCCACTTCTGCCACTTACTAGCTAAGCGCCCAAGGGCAAGGCACTTTGATTCTCCCCTCTGTAAAAAGGGATAATAATAATACCTACCTTCATAGGGTTGTTGTGGGGTATATAAGGCTATGTATACAGCACTCAGACTAATACCCAGCATACAGTAAATGCTATGCATTTATAATTACAGTAATATTATTATTAAACACAGTAGGCTTCTTGACTGCAGAACTTTAGAGATTCTTTAATATGCTAATGTCCTTTATCATGCTCCAAAGTGTTATCACGTGCTATATCAAACATTCCAAACTTATTCAATTAAATTTTTTTTTCATTTAGGAAAACACTTGATGGTCTCATGGAACATATTATTACTTAAAACATAATCAAAATAGCTGAAAGGCCAGCTACATTATCCCAATGGCTATTAGTAGACACAAAGTTCAAAAGGAATTCCTTTAACCCTAAGGATCAATTAATTTTGCATACATGTGGGACTTTTGAAGATTAAAGGCCAGGGGTCCATAGCAGTAAGGGTAGATCAGTTAGGTAAAGGGAATAATATGCAGTTGTAGACTCTCTTAAACTGGAGAAGGATGGGGAAGAGATGCGAAGAGGGAATTCGCATTGTGGGTTTTTTTTAAATATATCAAAGGAACTTGTAAGACCACGAGTATTATGTCATAACATAATGCTTTCCATAAATTACAATTAAAGAACGAATTGGCTGCTGCTTTTCTTCTGGAATAGTGAGTGGCAAACAATCCTTTGAATACCCATATAGATATGTTCAAACTATAGCAGTACAACTTTGGTTTCCTCTGTGTCTCTGAAATGACCTCCTTTAATCACATCAGAAAAAATTAGGCAACTCATTATCTCATCACGTACGTCACTGTTCCCCACTCCACTCTCTACCCAATTCTCATGCTGCAGGTGTGTCCACAGTAACTCACCATTACAACTCAGTAACACTTACCGTTTAAAGTCAAAAAGAGGTAAAGAAACTTTGCCCAAAGCTTCTGGCCCCTTTCTCTGCTTATTAGAATCAGGGGAACTTCCACTGCTCTGATTTAAAATTCCAAAAAGAGTAAGGTGAAGTAGTGATTCTAATGGCAATTGTGATATCTGGATGGGAAAAATGATTCTATGGGGGGAAAATGTATTAATAGAAAAAACAAATTAGACTGAATATGAAGTTTAATGCTTTAACGAGACTGACAATCTCAGGTATTTTATTTGACTCATCAAATAATCTTTAATCCTGAGTAACCTTTACTTAAGCAGTAAGCTTCGCTAACAAATACTATAAAAATCTTAAATAAATTTCATTATAATTTCAAACACATAACATTTCTCTCTTCAAAAATTTGTTAATACCTTTACTTAAGACTGGCAATGTCAATTTCTAGGCAAAATAATAATCATTTTTATTTCCTTTAGGAAAAGCTAGATGAATGTTTGAGTATTTCTGATTCGAGATTTACGTGTGCACATACATACACAGACAGACATATATGTTTACCAGTGTTTTGTTTTTGTTTTTTTTAAATCTGAAAGGACACATAAGGCCAACAGTGGTCACTCTGAGGAGCGATGAGATGGTTAAGAGTGAAAAATAAAGTGACACTTTCCACCCCACATGCATTTTTGTATTATTTGATTGCTTTCACAGACATGTGCTATTTTTATAATTAAAAAAATAAAAGAAAAATAGGAAACCATTAAATAAATGCAGAAAAAAAGTAAAAAGTTCTGCAATTGCCTCCTTGTCTAAATAATGAAAGCATTCCCTTAGTTTGAAGACAATATTTTAAAAATATTAACAGTGCAAAATATCATCTTGTACATGGATTTAAGATAATTTTAAAAATCTGTTAACCAAGAACTAGGCTTCCTATATACAGTGTTACAGAATAAATACTGAGCTAAAGCAATGTTATAAAAAACCATCTTTGTAGAATTATACGTAACTTTAACTTGACAAAGCCCAGTAAGAATTGATGTCACCTTCTGCAATTTAACAATATGAAGATTTAAAAGAATATTTCAGAGTTTTAAATGAGAATTTCAGTCCATTTGATAGAATTGTATCTAGAAGAGACTTTAAGATATCAGTAAGAATTTAATGAATTTTAATGGAACTTGTAATTAAAACTGAAAGCTGTATGCATAAATGAATAAAAGTAAAGAACACGGCATACTGAAAGAATAAAAAGCCAGAAATTTCACTTACAGTTCATCCCATTTAATAAGATAGAAGAAATTCTTATAAGTGCCAACCTTCTTTGATTGAATAGGTTTAAAAAGATCCTTTCCATTGTAAGTCAGGGAACATATCAAGAAGTATTTTTCATAACTGAGAAAAGAGATTAATTTAATTTTTATTTGATAATACAAATTAGTTAACTAATCAAATATGTATCATTAGCCATTCTTACCTAAAAGTGACTATTATCTGAAATAATTTGGTTACCATTCACTTGAATTTATGGAAAAACATCTAAAATTTAACTATTGCAAATCCTACAAAAATAGAGGCATAGCAAAGGGAATACCGAAGGGAACATATATCACTAGGTGCCAGTCTAAAGGAGCCGTATTGATACCAGCTGGAGAATTTATCTCAATTTTGTGCTCAGTTAGTTACTAGCTTTAGATTTTAGTTAAATGACACTGAATAATTCTTCATTTCTAGGTAAATTCTAGGAAGTAATAGTACAAACATTTATCTCCCCTAGGTGCTATTTTCCTTTGCTAAGCCACTGAAATAGAGTCGGTTTAGCATATTAATGGTGCATGGGCCTGACTTGCACTGAGCCAGTCTTCCTACTCTATTAGGAGGCTTCCATCCAAGGGGACAGATGCTATTGCATTCTTTCACTGGACAGCAATGATTTAGCCCCTAACTGCTACAAGTACAAAGCCGGGTAATACAGTCAGGCAATCTTGTAGAGCAGGAGTTTTAGGTTCAATAAAACTGTATTCTACTAGTACTCTAACTTACTGCTAGGCTTACCCATTAACCATTTTGTTCATACAATCTGTTAATCATTCTAAATATATTTCAAATCTAATCTCACTGGTTCACATAGCTAACTATTTAATTGCTTTTCTCAACCTTCTCCTTTTTTTTTTTTTTTTTTTGGCCATGCTGCTCGGCTTGCATCATCTTAGTTCCCCAACAAGGAATTGAACCCATGCCCTGGGCAGTGCAAGCACGGAATCCTAACCACTGGAACCACCAGGGAATTCCCTCAACCTCTTTTTAAATCAGCATTGTATTGGGAGTTCCCTGGTGGGCTAGTGGTTAGGATTCCAAGCTTTCATTACTGTGGCCCAGGTTCAATCCCTGGTCAGGGAACTGAGATCCCGCAAGCTGTGCGGAGTGGCCAAAAAAAAAAATCAGCATTGTACTAACTTTCTTTCCATCTTAATTATCACTGTGTTGTTTTCTACTGAGTATTTGTTCTCCTCATTAGTGTCGCTAAATTTAATTGTGTGTATACATGGTTTTGTATGGAGGATGTGGAGGGTATTATCTCCGTAACTATTTAAAAGAATGAAATACCTTTAGACACCAATAGTACCCATTTAAATGCAAGTTCCAAGAGGGCAAAGATTTTTTGCTGCCTTGTTTACTGCTGAATCCCTAGTACTAAGAATACTGCCCACAGATGGTGCTCAGTAAATATTTACTGAATGAATTAATATACCACTTTCAAGTCATTATATTATATATTACCTAATGCTCAGTTTATGTTCTAAAGCAGAATTTATGTTTGGTATCTATAATTAGGCTTTATTTTATAGCTATTATATATATATATATAGCTATTATAAAACAATTTCATTAAAAATATTCAATTTGGGGGCTTCCCTGGTGGCACAGTGGTTGAGAGTCCGCCTGCCGATGCAGGGGACACGGGTTCGTGCCCCAGTCCAGGAGGATCCCACATGCCGTGGAGCGGCTGGGCCCGTGAGCCATGGCTGCTGGGCCTGCACGTCCAGAGCCTGTGCTCCGCAACGGGAGTGGCCACAACAGTGAGAAGCCCGCGTACCGCAAAAAAGAAAAAAAAATTCAATTTGGGCTTTTCAGTTTATACTAGTCTTTTCCAAATAAGTTGAAGGTGGCAAACTTTTTGGCATTGACAAAAAAATCAAAAAGGAAAAACCCATATTAAAAATTCAATAGAAGAAATATGCTCTTGCATACTTCAAAGTCTAGCAAAGAGTAAATTGTAAACTACTAAAGAGGGACAAAAATGTGCTACAGTCCCATTACCCTGGTTCTAAAGGAAAGGCAGAAACAGCAGTCATAAATTGACTAATTTATTAACTAGCATTTGCCCTTGTAAGTTTAAACATATTTTCCTGCCTTTTCTATACGTAGTGGGGGTGATATATTTTATTGGAACAGCATCAAACATCTCTGTAATTTTTAGGAAAACCACAAAGGTATCTGGTGGATCACGTATCATCCATTTAAATGCCAAGGTAACAGTGGATGCTGACATTTTTCAAGATTAGATTAGCTTCTAGGTGAAGCTATACATATCTCCTTTTAAATAGTTACTTACTTTGATACCCAGTTACTCGAAATTCCATGTGCAGCAAAAATTGTAAACTGGAGCTGTTCCATTGTGGTCCATGCTTCCTTGATGTTCCTGTTACTGTGGGCACAGTCTACAGAACCCCTACCAGAATTTGCATGGAGTCTGAGAAGATCATAAATTGCTGCAGTTAACTGGTCCATGCTTACTTGAACAGGATTTTCAGGATTCAGTGAGCCTAGGTTTAAAGAAATTGTTAATATAATTCTCTGAAAAAGCAACAATTAGTCCTAAAATTTAAGGAACTTCAATACATACCTCTAGTTGAACTCTTGCTAGTGTCTCCTCCTCCAGACAGTGAAGTCACCTGCTTACATACATACAAATTAGTGAGAAAATCACCCATGAGGTAATATAAAATGTTTACCTTTTATCTCAATACATTCATTAAATTCTATATCAAAGAAATCCTTCATAGGAGAAACTTCCCAAGTGTCCGCAGAATAAAACAATAAAAAAAGACTGCAAAAAGAAAATGAATATCCCAAATCAAATAAAGAGATGATTTTTTTTTCTTTGCGGTACGCGGGCCTCTCACTGCTGCAGCCTCTCCTGTTGCGGAGCACAGGCTCCAGACGCACAGGCTCAGTGGCCACGGCTCATGGGCCCGGCTGCTCCGTGGCATGTGGGATCTTCCCGGACCAGGGCACGAACCCGTGTCCCCTGCATCGGCAGGTGGACTCTCAACCACTGCGCCACTAGGAAGCCCAGAGATGACTTTTAATATGAAGAAAATGCATTTCCATTACTTGCTCTACTATTAGCATGATAAGCATATCCTTAAAGAAACTAGACTCTACTTATTACCCTTTAGTGTCTCAAAAAAAGCTCTTATAATTATTCGAATTGAGCTCTCCTACTCTCTGCTCCTTTATCCAGCAAATGAATATAATGAGTAGAAGCCTCAGACAACATTAGGACCATGGCAGTTTATCACCTCCAAGTGATTTCAGACATATTTTTTAATTTATAAAAACAAGCACATAATAAGAAAGGAAAAAACAAACAAACAAAACACAAGAGATCCAAATTTCTATATACCATAAGAATAGGCTCTCTGTGAGAATGAATGGATTAAGCTAGCTCCTAAACATTTGTTGAGGAACATGCCAACAATATAACTTTTCCTTTCTTTAAATTTATCATGTCTTGTGATCCTTCTCTCATCCTTGCAATCAAAGCTATGAACATCCCTCTGAAAATAGTTAATTAAATCCCGGTGGAAACATCATGGGGAGAACTTTTACTAAATGCAACAGTATGATGTCAAGTGAGGGCTCCTAACCTGGTTGCCTCTGAGGCAATTTAAGTCACTATTACTGAGGCTCCTGGGTCTTTCCAATAGGAAGGAGGTATAGTCCAAAGTAGAACTTCCCCGTTGACAATCATGAACACTTCCATCCAGAGGGAGGGAAATGTTAGCTATTACTATCCAGGTCCTTCAAGCGTAGTATTACCTTAAAACCCCAAACCAACTCATTTTTGCCAGAGTTACTCTCTACACACAAAAAGTTCAGTTGGGCATCCACCTATTCAGTGTCAACTCTCACAAAGTTCTTCAAGGCAGTCCATCTCCTCTTAGGAATTCTCCACCTTACCAAGTAAGTGACCAAATCAGCTCAAAAGTAAAAGCCAAAGTTAAAACGGTAACACTTGGGCTTCCCTGATGGCACAGTGGTTAAGAATCTGCCTGCCAATGCAGGAGACATGGGTTCAAGCCCTGGTCCGGTTAGATCCCACATGCCGCAGAGCAACTAAGCTCGTGTGCCACAGCTACTGAGCCTGCACTCTAGAGCCCACGAGCCACTACTACTGAAGCCTGTGCGCCTAGGGCCCATGCTCTGTAACAAGAGAAACCACCGCAATGAGAAGCCTGCGCACCACAACGAAGAGTAGCCCTCACTCGCCGCAACTAGAGAAAGCCCGCACGAAGCAAGGAAGACCCGACGCAGCCAATACATACATACATATATACATAAATAAATAAAATTTATTTTAAAACTAAACAAAAAAAAAAGGTTAACACTTTGTCTAGCAGTAGCAAGAATCTCCCAGTTTAAGTGATAGATGCTCACTTTAGTACATATTTGCGCGTGATAAAATGCTAATTACTAAAAAATACTCACTTCAGCACTTTTACTCCTTGGAAGATTAACTGCTCTCTTTAGCTTCTTTACTGATTCTGTAATGGCAGGAGTCTCCACACCATCTAAAGCACTGCAGATTTTTCTTACAGCTTTAATTACTTGATCTACCACTCTATGTTGGTTCTTTAAAAATAAAAAGTAAAATAAACATAAGCATATGAAATTTAAAGGATCTATTTCAGAGATGAAGTAAAAAACCAGACATTTCAGATGTGCCTAAGAACAGATATCCTTTACTCTTTTGTGATTAAAAAGAAAAGAAACAAGATAGCTTTTCAATTACATAAGTTACTTTGAAATAGGAAAAAAGCAGGCCTGGTTAATTTTCACTCTGCCTGTACAATTATTCATATGCAAATGCCTTTAATTTCTTATTAGAATCAGAAGCAAAAGCAATAAATCACTAACAAATTATGAAATCACTTAAAAAAGCTAGAGTTCTTTTTAATTTTCATTTTGTGAATAATTTCCACATTAAAAACATCAACACTTCTCGCTCTCCTGCAAAAATCTGGTATCAAAAACCAGGTTGTTCAGAGACTGGTCACAAATTAATAACACTGGGCAACAGTTACTAAGAGTGAGTCAACTTTTCAGCATCATTTGCATCTATACAACCAACACTTTCTAAGTCCTGTCTGATGAAAAAACTTCTGTGAGGACAATCCCTCCTTACTATTCAACCACAGATCATTTCACCATGTAAGTATACATGTACAAATATATTATAAAATAATTTACCTGATGAGGATGATTCAAAAATCCTTCTCCACTCCCCCATCATCGTTTTAAAGTACATATCTCATTAAGAAACAAAAACATTCTTATATAATGGATTAATTCATCAAATATTTACACCAAACTTAAATGCCAAGTACTGTTAGAATGGGCTGAAACTCAGTACTGTACCATCCCTTAAACATTTAAAATTTTCCACCTTTGAGGCTTGGCTACCATAAACCAAATGTTCTCTTCATCTTCACGTGTAAATGAAACCACCTCATTTTCTCAAATACCCAATTACCTTGCAGTCCTCAGATCCCGAAGGTCCCAATTTTTGCTTACTTGACTTGTATTTCTTATTTTTGCTCTTCCACCTTCATGCAAAAACCTTTCCAGTTTTGAGGCTCATGCCATTCTCCTATACTATTCTCCATCATTTTTTATATGCCAGTTATCAATTTATTGTCTATCAGTTCCAAATCCACCCTTCTTTGCTCTACTCTGTGATACAAGAACTTGACCTTACAAACATTTCTCCTTTGCCAGCTAGTACAATGTTAGGTTTTGTCAATAGAGGGCCCTGAAAGGACACTCAAAGGCAATAACAGCAGGAAGGTACTTCTCATCAGGGTTCCAGTCCTCTATTTTTAAATTCAGTATGGAAGCCCAGTGGTCCTCAACTACCCGCTCCAGCTGTACCCTCAAGCCATGCTCCTCCAATCTGACAGCTCTACCAAATTTCTTTGCCATAGGCAACCTGTGTGTTCCTGTGATAGCCATACCCTCTTCAAAGAGGCCAAATTTCAGCCTGGGGCTGAGGGAGAGGCTCTATCATAAGTCCTCAAAGTTCCTTCACTATCCACATTACTCCTCAACTGTAGAATTGATAATTGCGCTTCTTTGCACCTGTTACTTCTGGACCCCTCAGAGCAAGGCTGGCACTTTTTTAAGGCCTGACAGCAAATGTTTTAGGCTCTGTGGGTCAAATAGTGTGTCACAATTCAACTCTGCATGAAAACAGACACAGATAACATAAATGAATGAGTAAGGCTGTGTTCCAATAAAACTTTATTTACAAAAACGGGCCAGATTTGTCATGTGAGCCATAATGTGCCAACTCCTGCTTCAGTCCTCTTTTACCCCTTATAGTAATTAATTACCTTTTACTAATTAACAATTCTTTAAATTTCCCTGTTCAAAAAACTACACTATAGTTTCTGTTGCCTGACTTGGCCCCTGACTGACTGATCTGCCTTGCCACTGACATGTGGTCACTTCCCCTACTACATGCCTTATTTTTGCTCTGGACGTTTATCTCTATATTCTATAAGAAGCCTCAGTTACACAAATGTCCATGTGGGGCTTCCCTGGTGGTGCAGTGGTTGGGAGTCCACCTGCCAACGCAGGGGACATGGGTTCAGGCCCTGGTCTGGGAAGATCCCACATGCCACAGAGCAACTAAGCCGTGAGCCACAACTACTGAGCCCTCGTGCTACAACTACTGAAGCCCGTGCTCCTGAAGCCCGTGCTCTGCAACAGGAGAGGCCACCGCCGTGAGAGGCCCGTGCACGGCAACGAAGAGTGGTCCCCTGCTCGCCGCAACTATAGAGGGCCCACACGCAGCAACAAAGACCCAACACAGCCAAAAAAACCTGTCAATGTTGAAAAATTCACAGCATCTTCAACCCCATAATTGTACCCTATCAGAATCTTAACCACAATACCATATTCTGATCATAATCTCCTTTGCTTCCAGCCCTCACACCCTCATTCTGACCAAACCTGTTCTCTGAGCTCAGAGACTTCTCTGCTTTTTCTACCAGGCAGCTAGTTCTTCTAAAGAAAATCTCACAACCATAAAGATCCAACAGTCTCCAATTTCAGCAGGCATCTGCATGCCATTTAACATTCCTTTTACAAGCCCTGGTCAGCTCTCTTTCCCATTCCCCTTAGAAGATGAAGCCAACCATTATTCCTTGCCTCAAAACCCCTACTTGCCACCCTAACTTCATTTTAGTGAAATAAATTAACATCTTATCCCTAGAAAACTAAGACCAGGAGGGATCAGAACTTTGCAACTTCCTGACCTCTCCCATAAACCTACCTAAGAGAAATCAAGACATACATCCACACAAAGACTTGTACATGAATGTTTATAGCAGCATTATTCATAATAATCAAAAACTACAAACATTCAAAATGTCAGTTATTGGGTAACTGGATAAATAAAATGTGGTATATCCATACAATGGAAGTATTCAGCAATAAAAAAAAATTGTGGATACATACTACATGGACAGAGCTTAAGAACAGTATGGTATGTGAAAGAAATCACATGTAAAAGATTACATAAGGTATGATTCCATTTACAGGAAACCTCCATTAAAGGCAAACCTACTGAGACGGGAACCAGATCAGCAGTGGTTTGGAGCTGAGGATGGGAATGGGGAATGACTGGAAAGTAGTACACGGAAACTTCTGGGAGTGATGAAAATATCCTAAAAGTGGACTGTAGTGACAATTATACAACTCTATGCATTTGCTAAAAGAATCATTGAATTGTACACATCCAATGGGTAAATTTTACAGTACATAAATTATACCTCAATAAAGCTATACAGAGTCACTATTATTTCTGATAAGATGGTCAGTGAAGAGCTCTCTGATTAGACAACATTTGAGCACAGACGTTAATAAACTGAAAGGGTAAGTCATGCAAGTATCTGGGGAAAGAGCATTAAAAGAAGGGATAAGCACAAGGGTCCCAGCTGGGGAGCATACCTGCAGATCAGCTAGAACAAAGAAGAAAGGGGTAGGAAGCCAGATCAGAGAGGTAGTGGGTCAGAATGTGTAGGGCCTTGAAGCAACAATTAGGGATTTGAATTTTACTGACTGAGGTGGTAAACAGTATTTTGAACAAAAGAGTGGCATGATTTAATATTTTTAAGGGTTTACAAATTTTATTAATTTTTTCAAAGAACCATCTTTTGGCTTTGATTTTCTCTTATTTTACATTTGCTTTCTGTGATTATATTCATTTTTTTAAATTTTTTTTTATTTTGGAACAATTTTATATTTACAGAAAAGTTGCAAGAATAGTAAAGAGAGTTCTCATTCAACATTAAAGGAAAATGGGTTAAGTAACTTCTTACATAACCATGTTAAATTTGTCAAAACTAAGACATTAACACTCATTAAATTACTATTACCTAAACTGCAGGCTTTCTTCAGATTTCACCAGTTTTTCCACTAATGTATTTTTCCTCTTCTAAGATACAATCCAGGATACCACATTGCATTTAGTGATTTATTTTTAAAAGATAATTTTGGTTGCCTATTGAAGACAGGCTATAGAAGGACACGTAGAAGCTGGAAGACCAGTAAGGAACTGCTGTTAACTACTATAGCTGACTAGGAGTATAGTTTTGGTAGTGATGAAGGGTGGTCACATTCTGAATGTATTTTCGAGGCAGAGCTGACAGGAATGGGACTGCATATGGGATGTGAAATATCTTTTTCTTGAGAAATAAAATATGACTACAAGGTTTTGGCCTGAGCAAATGGAAGGACAGAGTTGCCATTTATTAAGAAGGGGAAGACTGATGAATAGATATGAAGGATAGCATAAAAATTCAGTTTCATATATCTTAAATTTGAGATGTCAGACACTCATATAAAAATATCAAGTAATAGACACTTGAATCTGAAGTGATGATCAACATATGTAGGGTATTTAAGGACATGAGATTAAACGAGATCACCTACGATGTGAATACAGAGAGAAGAAGAGGTCCTAGAACTGAGCACCCTGGGCATTCTAATGTTCTGGAGGTCAGGAAGATAAGGAGATCATAAGGAGCTTCGAAGCCACAAGTAAGAGTGAACACAGAGCAGACACTGGAAGTAGGAGAACCAAGAATGTGGTATCCCAGAAGCCATGTGAGTGTTTCAAGAAGGAAGAAACGATCAACTCTATCAAACACGATAGAAAAGTTGAGAAAAAGAAAGACTAAGAACTTATTACTGGAATCCTGATCATTGAAGTCCTTGATGATCTTAAGTGCAGTTTCAGAGAACCGTTGAGAATGAAAGCCTGGTTGGAGTGGGTTCATAAGAGAGTGAGAAGAGAGGAAGTATAAGCAGAAAAAACAGATTAACTTTCAAGTTTTGTTATAAGGAGAACAGAGAAGTATAGGGTGATTGCTGCAGGGGGATGTGGATTTTTTGTTTTATTATAAGATGGGAGTATACCCATGGCTCCATCCTTGAACTTTTTTTTTTTTCTCTACCTGCAGTGGTTTTCTTGGTGATCTCATCCAGTTTTATGGCTGCAAAATATTTATATTCTGATGATTCCCCAGTTTATTATCTCCAGCCTGGATCTCCTCCATTAAATTCCACACTCATATCCAACTGCCTACTCAATATCACTACTTGGATGAATAATAGTCATCTCAAACAAAATGTCCAAAACTGCGTTCAGGTCTTCCCCACAAACCTGTTCTTCTCTCAGTTTTCTACATCTCACTAAAAGCAACTCCAAATTTCCAAATGCTCAGGTAGAAAACCTTGGAATTATGCTTCTCTCTCTCTCTCATGCTCCACATCCAATCTATTGGTAAATCCTCCTAGCATTAACTTCAAAATTGTCACAGAATTCAACCCCGTCTCATCACTTCTGGTCCAAGCCATCATTCTCTCTCCTGTGACTAAAAAAAAATCTTCCTCATTCATTTGTTTCCACTATTGCCCCCTTCCTCACTCTATTCTAGCCTAGCAGACCTTATACATACCAGGCACACTTCTCCCCCAGATAACCAGGTAGCTTCTTCCTCTCCTTCTCCAGTTCTTTACTCAAGTTCATTTTCTCAATGAGGCCTTCTCTGATTACCTTATTTGAAATTGCAACATTACCCTCCTCTATGTTTCTCTAATAGCACTTACCACCTGATATAACATATACCTTGCTAGTTTATTTTACTCTGTTTCCTCTAACTAGAATGTAAATTCTCTAAAGAGCAAGGATTACAGTTTCTTTTGTCCCCTGCCACATCCTCAGCACCTACAACAGTGCCTTGAGAGAGAAGATACTCAGTAATATTTGTTGGATAAATCAACATAATTATATATTGATAAAAAGTATAACAGTAGCTAGAAATCTGGAGGTCATCCTACACTATTTCTTCTTCTCTTACATCTCATTACCTATCAAAATCTAACCAATTTTATCTACTAAATATTGTTAATCAGTCCCTCCTCTTTACCTGTACCACACTCACTGTCTTTTACCTGGACTACTATCAAAAACTTTCCTAAGTAGTCTCCCTGAAACCAACCCTGCCAAGTTTAAATTTAACTTCCACAATTTGGCCAGAGTGACTTCAGAGCTCAAGACTAAACAAGTCACCCACCCCACCCCACTCCACTTCCTACCCTCTGCTTAAAACACCTTGAATGGCTACAGGAGGGGTCAACAAACTCTTCCTGTAAAATGAAAATAGTAAATAGTTCAGGCTTTGCAGGACATATGGTCTCTGTCCCAAATACTCAACTTTAGTATTAGAGCACAAATGCAGTCATAGAAAATATGTAAACAAATGAATGTGGCTGTGTCCCCCAAATTTTTCTTTACAAGAATGGGAAGTGGACTGGATATGGCCCCCGATCTGGAGAATAAAGTAAAACTCCTTCACATGAATTATATGGTGGTAATTTATATCTGGCTATTTCCAATTTCATCTTTCAACCTTCACTTCACACTTTGTATCAGAGAAGTGCTTACACTTCCACATATGTATCGCACCTATGTACTTTTGTTCACATGCCCTTCCCAACTATCTTCTAGCTAACTCATACTGTTTAAGACTTGGATCCGGCAGCATCCCTTCTTAGAGGCCTTCCTTGAACCTTCAAGTTGGGAGAAGTGCCCCTCATCAATCTCTCAAAGGACGCCAAAACATACCTCTATTCTACATTTACTATGTTGAAATTCTGTTTAAATCTTTCATTGCTAGTTTTAAGTTCCTGGTAGGTGGGGATTAGGTCATTCATTCTCATAACTCCAGCATCTAGCATATAGCAAGTATTCAATAAATGCTTTTTGAATTGAAGTGAAGGTTCCTCTTAGTAATAAAGCTCAGGTAACTCAAGCACTACTGAGAATTTTTGTTAATATGTTGGGTCAGAAAACAAGTTATCAAATATCAACTTCAAGAATATAGTTTAAATAGTCCTTCTAAAATATTTAATCTAATTCCAACATTAGTATTTAAGAGTGTACAGAGAAAAGAATCTTTAAATCATCAAGCCAAAATGTGAGTTAAGACTTACTTCAATTTGAAGAGCCAGTTCCACTTGGTTGTGATAAGAATCTAAAAGTTCTTCAACAGGATGTCTGAAATAAAGAAGTTATTGTGGCTGAAAGATACCATATGCAAAAATGATTGTTTTATTCACCAAAATAAGTGCATTCACATCCAAAAGTAACGTCTGAAAACCTGAAATTAATGTTTTAGATGCCACACCTTGTCGTGACTTCTTTATAAGGTTTTTCTATTTGATGCAGGTGTTTGTTTAAATCCACAGGTGTTTCATCATCTTCTGCCTAAATAAACATACAGACAAATGTTTACCAAATAATGAAATCCATTCTTTGGTCTTTCTATTGCCAAATTAAGTAAGGTTAAGCGTATGATAAATTCTTGAAATGAAAGTGACTTTTGAGAACCGAGGCCTCTGCTATAGAGAGAGAATGGAGAGCTAAAAGCACTTTTAAAGATGGCGGACAGCCAAATGAAGGTGGAGTGGGAACCAGATGAGAAGAGATCATCTGAATTTCTGCATTTTTTATAATGATAACCAAATTTCCTTCTACCTTACCTTCAATAAATAAGGCACTGGTCTCTTCAACCATAACCCTTATTATTCAAAATACTCAAAAACATCATGCCTTAAGAAACTGAAAACAGAAGTTACTAATGATTGTTAAAATGTACTGAGTTTTGTGAAATAGTTTCCACCCAAGTGAAATAAATTCTACCTAACATAGGAGCAAAACCTAGGAAAATAAAGAAAGGAGAAAGTAGAAATGATTGATATTTTTCCTCCTAAAATTCTACCAAATGAATGATTCTCTTTAGAGGTTAAAAGTCATCAAGTGTTTATACAGTAATAAAATGGCCTAATTTCTTGCATTCTATTTTGCTTTAACCTCAAAAGAAAGTACTATAGTTTTAAAACAGAGAATTAGTTTTCATTTTGTGAAAAATAATATATTTTTCTCAGTTTGGTGCAAAGGTCAATGTGGATCTTTTTCTCCCCAAAACCATATTTAGCATTCAAAATCTTTCTTCTTCCTCATTTCTCCTTGACTGACCCTGATGTTTTCATTGTGTAACTTGTGTAAAACTATTACAAGCCAAACTTTTATAATTCCTCCACTTTGATTTTCAAACATGCCTCCAACTCTGAGTAGTATGCTACCTAAACCTCCATGATTGAAAGTCTCCCCCCGGTCTGCTAAAACTCTCCCCACATCTGCTTTATCCTGTAGGGGATAAAGCGTGCCTCACTCCCAGTCAAACCCAAAACTCTCAGAGCACGTACACATTGCAAATTGGCTGATTAGCAATTATTTAGAATTACATATTAATCCAAACTAATATTAATCTAAAATTAATATTTAATAATTAATATCTAAATTAATCTAAAATTATTTAGATTCAACCAAATGCAATTCAGTTATAGGGTACACACTTACTGTTCGGGCCAGATTTTGGCACATTGCGCTGAAGGTCAAAAGTTGTAGTTTAATCTCCGTGTCCCATTTTCGACAGTTTTGAATATGTTCATGACTTCCAAGACAATGATTACTGTTAAAATATATCAATTATTCATCAGTGTTATTCTCCTCAAACTAGAAATTATACAGGTGAGAGTAAAATGTAAATTTTACTCATCAGGAATTGAAGAGAATGGTAAAATACAGAGACTTTTTTAACCAAGTGTGAGCATTTAAATAGAGAAATAATTCTACATGAGAAGAGTTAAAGCAAAGAAGAAAGAAGATGAAGACAAACAAGGAAAAAAAACAGGGACAGAGCATCTCTAGTAGGTTCAGAAAAAGATTCATATAATGATTATTTCAGGCAACTAAAAGGAAATCACAACTAAACACTGTGTATAAAGTAATACTGCATGCTACAAAGGGAAAATGGAGTCCCTAATGATGTAACTATTGCCTCTCTGCAGAAAGAAAAACAACTTTAAATTCACTTGTCAACCAATTGCCCACCATTCTTCCCATCTAAGACTATCAGCTTCTTAAGGGCAAGATCCTCTACTGTCTTAGACACAAATGTCTTGGACAACGTATATCTTAATATAAGTTAACTGATCCAATAAACCAATTCACTAGGACCCAATGTGGTTTTAGATTATAAATTTAACTTGAAATTTTTCTAATTTAATCCATTAAAATGAAATTTCCAAAAATGTTGCTCAATAATTAAATGAATACTTACTTCTGTAGCACTTCCTCTTGACCACAAACTTTAAGAACATAGCTGCCAACATCTACTTGATTCAAGTCATCATGTACCCAGCAAAGGGCTTGCATTATTATGATTTCTACAGTAGAACTCACTGTAAAAGAGTTAGTCATCATTTTCATTGTATACATTCAACACTAAGTATATACCTATTCAGACTGTATGTCTTACAATCTAAAACAGCACTATATAAGAGAACTATAATGCAGGTCACATATGTAATTTAAAATTTTCTAGTAGCCACGTTGAAGAAAGTAAAAAGAAACAGATGAATCTAATTTCAATAATATATTTTATTTAACCTAATATATCCAAAATATCATTTCAATATATAATTGGTATTTCAAAATTACTAATGGGATATCTTACATTCTCTTTTCAAAGTAAGTCTTTGAATTCCAGTGTGTATTTTACACTTATAGCACATCTCAATCTATATTAGCCATATTTCAAGTAATCAATAGTCTCATGTAGCTAGTGGTTATCGTATTAGACAGGGCAGATCTAAGCTAAGAAAGCCACCTCTGTATTACAGACTCCTCCAAAAAGGATGACATTTAGCAGTGTCTAGCAAACAATTATTTAAACCAAATCATAAGGAAAAAGAATCACCTTAAACATTTGACATTTGCCTGGTAAATTATCCAATGAAGAATAAAAATATAGAAAGTAGGAAGTATTATTCAATTATCATTCTTCACAATAGCTGGATACTAAGATTACAAACCATTAAAAACTAAAGTAACCTATTTCTATACTTAGAGCTTTTATGTTCAACTTAGAAGACAGTGACTACATTCAGAATTCATGAAAATTAACAGCTTGGCAGAAAAGGCCATAAAACCTCTATCTAATACAATAGCTACATTTCTGAACACATTTATATGTATCATAACAGTTATTAAACACACAAAGCACTTCTACTATAAAATGGTTACATTTCTTAAAAGAGATGTACACTATAAATGTGCACATTTATGAAGCACCAAACAATAGGAATTTGATATATTTTTAAATGAATCAGATCTTGATATATCAAGTCAAAATTTGATACAAATCAAAACATTTGCTATCAATGCTTATCCATGCTTATTTCAATCAAGAAGCTTATTGACCTTACTTTCCTTCAATTTTAGTATTAATTCTTACTGCATACGATTCCCCAAACCAAAATTTAAGGTATGTTTAAAGAGAATAAGTCTTCCTTTAGAATATAAAGAATAGGACTATAATTAGCCTTGCTAGCTAATGCTTTTGGGCTTTGGCCAAGAGCCACTGATTAACCAAATTACTCAGCATCTTTCAGAGAAATATGTAGTTATAAAAGTAAACTGGTTTTTCTCTAACCCAAACCACAGAACTATCCATATGAACGCCAATTTCTAGAAAGGGATAACTAATGCATGTTAAGTATTTTACCCCCCCCCCGACACACACAGAGATTTTTAAAGGATACCTAATGATAACTGAGTCAGTTTATTAAAAGAATGATAACATTAACATTTTAAACATTTTCTTCCTAATCAGAGCAAAACAAGATCGTTGGGGAACTATGAACCTACCATCGCATGTAAAGGTAACTGGTAGCTGAAATCCTTCAATTTCAATGGAGACCTTCACGCTAGCATTTTCTCCACATATGTTTCTTTGCACTGTGACTGGACTTAACAAATAGCCTGGATTTGTGCAGTGATTGGTATATGGAAAACTGGTCTTCAATCTATTCACAAAAAACAAGAAATTAAATTCTTTTTTTGAAAGTTGCATTTGAGAGCTCTGAACAAGGCTTTGCATGCTTATAGCCATTCAATTCTGTGTTACTGTCCAATTCTAGAGCAGCTCAGGAGAAATGTAATGAATGGACCCCTGTCAAAACTCCAAAACACCGGCATTTGCCTTTTAAAAAACAGAATCCAAGGAAAGAGATTAAGTACTGCCAGGACCGCTTTGGTAACACTATCAACATCAACAAAACACACACTGGATACACAGCATTAAATGAGGTTCTCTGCTTCAGATTTTTGGCGAAACAGTATAATTTCACAAAATGTACATTTTTAATGAACCACTGACAATACAGGTGATAGACCTAAATTGTAATTGCCAGAGGGATGAAAAGTTTGTTGTCTTTTTAAAATCTTTTTTTCTGACATCCTTTTTCCTACACAGTTTTTGGTTGTTAGCATGATAGAAAAACATAGACAATGGGTTTTTACAGTGCTATGAGGCCTTTATTCCCTCAAAGTGATTTCTAAGACTTAGGGAATGGCAAAAAAATTGCCTGTGAAGTGTTCTTGGTATTCATAGTAGCAAAATAGTTTAAATTTAAATATATAAGGCAGGTGTATGGCTCATCTCCAGATAGCACTTCTATTATCTGAAGACAAAGGAGGATTTGATGCCTTCTTTAAGCCTGTGGGCTTCCCTTAACTGACTTTTTTCTGGAAGTTAGAAGACAAACTCCACTTCTCCCATCTGCTTTTCACAGGGCTATAAACGGAATGAATGCTGGAAGTTTTATCTATTCGCTCTGTAGAGATTAAAATAATCAAGTTATAGGAACAGAATAAAATAGTTTGAGTTGACAATAAGAAAGGTTCTGGAGAGGCAGGCAGCAAGTGTAACTATTTGTGCACTACTGCTAGAGTCAGACTTCCCAAGTTTAAATCCTGTTTGTACTACTTACTAGCTGTGTAATCTTAGGCAAGTTATTCAATCTCCTTGTTGCTTCAGTTTCCTCTTCTATAAAATGGGGATAATACTACTACTAACTTCATGGGGTTGTTGTGAGAATTATGTGAATTAAGTTTATAAGGACACTCAGAACAGTGTCTAGTACATGGTAAGCGTTATAAGCATCTCGTCAAATAAATGAATAAATGAATACATCTGGTTTCTGCACTGTGATCTTAAGTGCCACAAAGGATCCAATATTAAAAAGAAATGTAATTGAAAAAAAGGTAATAGAAAGTAATAAACTTAAATTGATGTTGGAAATGCACCTTTAGATATGGACACATTACCTTCAAATATTTGATTGCTGCCAAGCTTACCCCTCTGTAACACAATGACAAGACCTTCACAGGACCCAGCCTAAGATTTTTTATTGTTTCTCACATACTTGGTATTCTTGTTTCCTATGAAACAAGAAATACCACATGAAATAAGATACTCACAGCAAATCACGTAGCTAACTAATATATAAAACGGTAAAGAACTTTATCTATATCCAAGGAAGCCTTCAATTTTCAGAAATCCTTAAGGATGATAAAAGGAAAATCAGAAATTCCTGATGACAGTTCAGAAAACAAGAATTTACTGGACAAAAATTCTAGTGATAAAAAGTTACATATAAAAATGAGGGTTTTCTTCCCTGGTGGCACAGTGGTTAAGAATCCACCGGCCAATGCAGGGGATGTGGGTTCGAGCCCTGGCCCGGAGAAGATCCCACATGCCACGGAGCAACTAAGCCCCTGAGCCACAACTACTGAGCCTGTGCTCTAGAGCCCGCGAGCCACAGCTACTGAGCCTGCGTGCCACACAACTACTGAAGCCCGTGCACCTAGAGCCATGCTCCGCAACAAGAGAAGCCACGGCAGTGAGAAGACTGCGCACTGCAACAAAGAGTAGCCCCTGCTCACAACTAGAGAAACCCCGCACACAGCAACAAAGACCCAACGCAGCCAAAAATAAATTAAAAATAAAAATAAATTTATTTTAAAAAATGAGGGTTTTTAATTGAATTGACACTACTTTATAAGAAACTTGAGTCAGCGTCATTTAGAATAAAATTAACTAAATGCAGAGGTAAAAACCTACAGGGAATCCTTGGGATCAAGACATTTTTGTAGAATATAAGTATTAGATTGGAACCATATATGAGGAAAGGAAATTAAAGGCTATTCAGAATGACAAGTGTAAAGTGTAGTTTTTCATCTTACCCTAGGGGACCACAAATGAAGCAGAAAAAATTTCCACTGGTATCTAACATTCCTCTGAGAACTTCCTCTGGACCTATTAACTAGTAGATACAGCAAGTTTTGTCAATTATGATGAGTGTGAAAGGAAAGAAATAAAAGAAATAAAAACAAGAAAAATGCAGTAATAATTAAATGTCCCGATTCAAAGTATTTTACAGAACTTTAAACTGAAAGTGACCCTTGAGATCACTAGTGCAACTCCCTGATTTCACAGAAGCAAAAAAAACAAGGCCTAGAAGTAGGCTTAACTGTAAACAAATATCATCCTGACAATCTTATACTAATGTCATAGCTGAATTAAAATAATGAAATTAATCATTTTAGGAGATTTCAAAAAATGAGGCATTTACTAAGAGTATAAACACTTGTTTTTAAAATCTGCACACTGGAAAAAATAGAAAGTGACATTAATTTCTTCAAGACATCAAGACTTCTCCTGACTCCAATCTCCAAGGTCAGAGGGGAATGAAAGAATTTTCTAGAACATGGCTTCAAAAACACCTCTCCCTCTTACTTCTCTGAAACATTTGTTGCAATCCCACTCTAACAGAAATAAATTACAAAAAGAATTCACTGTCTCTAGTTCATCTGAGGTTTTAATATTACAGAAGCCATTTGTGTGTGTGTGTGTGCGCGCGCGTGTGCACACATAAATAAAAATGATCATTTTAGCTTAGTGGCAGAGTTTGTGTAAATAACACTAAGATTCAAATGCAGAAAAAAAGGCAGATCACAGAGAGCCTAATTTCTCAACATGCAAAGCTTAAATGCAATAGTCACTCAACACAGTCTAATAGACAAGGTTTGTTTGGAAAGAAAATTTTAAAAACTCGATGAACACATATCAGATTAATACCAAACCATTAAGATAAAACACATACCAGATTAATACCAAACCATTAAGATAAAAGATTATTTCTAAACTGTTAACCACACATACATAATGGTATAATGGAATAAAGGCACAGGTAATTTCTAACACATGCAATTTGCATTCTCAGTCACCTAAATGTCTCTTCTATTTTAAACGTCTACTGAAAAATATGAGTTTTAAAAACACAGTTAAGAGTAACCTTTGGGCTTCCCCGGTGGCGCAGTAGTTGAGAGTCCACCTGCCAATGCAGGGGACGCGGGTTTGTGCCCCGGTCCGGGAAGATCCCACATGCCGCGGAGCGGCTGGGCCCGTGAGCCATGGCTGCTGAGCCTGCGCTCCGCAACGGGAGAGGCCACAGCAGTGAGAGGCCTGCGTACCGCAAAAAAAAAAAAAAAAAAAAGAGTAACCTTTTCAGGAAAGAAAAAGTGACTCTACTGATATTTTTCTTCTTTTTTTTCCCTAAGGTATCCTGAAGAAAAGGAATGCTGGTTAAAAGGTGACACACAAGAAGATAGAATTTTAATGAAATGTTACCAATAGTCTAGAAAATCTAGTTAAATATAATAAGTCCCATATCATAAAAATGATGAATATACTCGAAAATGATCTGGGAACCCCAAACTCTGCTTTGCTTAAACCACACTGGGGAAAATACTGGATTCAGAATAAATCTCCCAGTAGTGATCTATTTTTCCTTCTTTTTTTAAAAAATAAATTTATTTATTTGTTTATTTATTTGTTTGTTTTTGGCTGCATTGGGTCTTTGTTGCTGCGCACGGGCTCTCTCTAGTTGCCGTGAGAGGGGGCTACTCTTTGTTGCAGTGGGTAGGCTTCTCATTGCGGTGGCTTCTCTTGCTGCGGAGCACGGGCTCTAGGTGTGTGAGCTTCAGTAGTTGTGGCATGCAGGCTCACTAGTTGTGGCTCACGGATTAGTTGCTCCGTGGCATGTGGGATCTTCCCGGACTAGGGATCGAACCTGTGTTCCCTACATTGGCAGGCGGATTCTTAACCACTGTACCACCAAGGAAGTCCCTACTTTTCCTTCTTTTGATAACAGATCTCATCCAGTTGGCCACAATGTTTGTTGTTCCACTCCCTCCTTCCGTGGGATTTTTCTATCTGGTGCTGACTGAAAGGACTCTCTCCTTTCTGTTAACAAGACCATTAGAATATCAAAGTCTAAGCTATCGGTGGTTATATTCCCTGCCTTCAAAACTCCATCTCTAGTAGAAGCCAACATGCATGGTGAAAGGGTCCAGGGAGAAAAGGGAGGAAGAAGAAGAGTCCAAAGGGAGTAGGGATCAATTACAGAGTGTGAATTCCTGGATCTTGCTGTCACTGAGCTCTGCCCCATCCTCCCTCTTTCTGCTATACGGGTTTGTGAACCAATACATAACCTTCCTTGATTTATGCTAGTTTAAGATGGGTTTCTTGCACTCATAACAGAAGTCCTCACTAATACAGTGAAATGATGGAAAGAAAACACACCAAACCAGAGGTAATGGAGACCTCGCTCTGTTACAGACTAGCTGAGTAAACTTTGGTAGGTAACTTCTCTGAGTCTCAGTTTCTTCATGTATTAAGAACACTGGACACATTTAGGATTAAAAGAACATTTTAGAAATGCATTTTTCTAACCTTCAGAAAATATATTTGCTCCTCTAATCTTGCCTGTTATATCATCTCTTAATTCTAAGTAGGACAATATTTTGAATGCTAGAAAGTTTATGGCAAAACTAAGTCTCCCTATAAAGGCAAAAAAGGCAGGGACTTCCCTGGTGGTCCAGTGGTTAAGAATCCGCCTGCCAACGCAGGGGATATGGGGTTTGATCCCTGGTCCGCGAAGATCTCACATACCATGGAGCAACTAAGCCCGCACGCCACAACTACTGAAGCCTGTGCGCTGTAGGGCCCACGCACCACAACTACTGAGCCTGTGCACCTAGAACCCGTGCTCTGCAATAAGAGAAGCCACTGCAGTGAGCAGCCCACGCACCTCAACGTGTGCAGCAATGAAGATCCAGCACAGCCATAAAAAAAAAAAAAAGGCATTTTCTGGGCTTCCCTGGTGGCGCAGTGGTTGAGAGTCCACCTGCTGATGCAGGGGACACGGGTTCATGCCCTGGTCCGGGAAGATTCCACATGCCGCAGAGCGGCTGGGCCCAGTGAGCCATGGCCGCTGAGCCTATGCGTCTGGAGCCTGTGCTCCGCAATGGGAGAGGCCACAACAGTGAGAGGGCTGCGTACCGCAAAAAAAAAAAAAAAAAAGGCATTTTCTAATTCTAATGAAACTTCTATGTTTAAGCCATATTCTCCCTCGGTAATAGACTATCAGAAATCTACTGTCTGACCTCAATTTTTTCTTCTAAATACTCAGAACACTAACAGGTTCAACTGTAGTTTGTGTTAATGTACCAATTAACTGATTGTTTTGACATTTTAGCCACAGGGAGAAAATAGTTAAAACTTAAAAAATTTTATAATTAGTAGCACTAAGCTGGTTAAGATAAATTTTAAAAAATTACTTAATAAAAAATCATCTTTATAAAGAAAAATTCCTTACTTTGTAATGGATTGACAAAAAGCTGCCACTTCCTCATTCTGTACTTCAATTTCTTGTAGAAGAGAACTTTCAGCTGGCAAAGTACTGGTCCCATTTGGGCCTTTCTGTAATGAAAAAGAGTGTTTTTATTTTAAAAGTAAAAGATCCCCAAAACGCTAAATAGCATATAGCACAAACACATTTTTATAAAAACATGTACAAAAATATGGAGGTAAAATAAATCATATCAGTAACAAAGTTTTAAAGTATGGATTTCTATCTTTGTAAAAGTAATGCCAACTAAGTCTTTTTTTTTTTTTTTAATTTTGGCCAGGCCGCATGTCATGTGGCATCTTAGCTCCCTGACCAGGGATTACCCTGCGCCCCCTGCATTGGAAGCGCAATCTTTAACCACTGGACCGCCAGGGAAGTCCCAAGCCTTATTTTAAAGTTCATTGGTTTTACTTGCTCAGAAGTAGAAATAGGCCTGGGAGTCTGGACTACTACCCTGCACCGAGTCCTCCCGCTGCTTTCCCTGCTGTCCGCCCCCCTTGGCTCCGTGATGCTCGTGGACCTCAACAAGCAGTCTGGGCCTTTGAGCCTGCAGGAAGTGGATGAGAGGCCGCAGCACCCACTGCAGGTCAAATACGGCGGGGCAGAGGTTGACGAGCTGGGTAAAGTGCTGACAACCACGCAGGTGAAGAACTGGCCCACCAGCATTGCATGGGATGGCCTTCATCCAGGTAAACTGTATATTTTGGTCTTGACAGACCCGGATGCTCCCAGCAGGAAGGACTCCAAATACAGGGAATGGCACCATTTCCTAGTGGTCAACATGAAGGGGAACGACATCAGCAGTGGCACAGTCCTCTCCGATTATGTGGGCTCTGGGCCTCCCAAGGGCACAGGCCTTCACTACTACATCTGGCTGGTTTACGAGCAGGACAGGCCACTGAAGTGTGATGAGCCCATTCTCAGCAACCGATCTGGAGACCACGGTGGCAGATTCAAGTTGGCGAATTTCTGCAAAAAGTATGAGCTCGGGGCTCCAGGGGCCGGCACGTGTTACCAGGCCAAATGGGATGACTATGTGCCCAAACTCTACGAGCAGCTGTCTGGGAAGCAGAGGAAAGCCAGGAGATGGACATCGTCCCAGAGTTCCCAAGCAGTGTTTCAGTTTAGTGATGCATGTAGATTTCTTCTCTTCCCCCTGCCCTGAGGCCTGAGCAGTAAGATTTAGGTTTAGGGTGTCTTTTCCTTCTGCCTGTCCTCTATAATTCTAGGGGGTTTATGTTTTGATCAAATTTGAACTCCGTTTTGGTGGGGGATACTTTGGTACTAGGATGGGGTCATCAAAATGTTAATATAACAACCCAGACGTTAAAGAGGAAAAAAATTCTGGTAAAAAGACGAGGTCTGCAGTATTAGAACAGAGCATCAAAGAATCTTTAAGGGAGGTTGAAAAAACGAAAAGATTGATTGCCTCTGCCTTTGTGAGCCCGAGCCCAGGGCTGTGTGTGATGGCATCTTCTGGCATTTGTTTTCAGGGCCCTGTCTCTCACTAAGACAACCAGGGGCTGGCATGTCCACTAGCCCCCAACGTGATACATCTCAGGCTGGTTATTGGCTGTCAGTGTCCCGCTCTGGTTCCTTTAAAGAGCAATACTGGAAAAAGCAATAGGGAGAGAGTCACTTTGCTGTTAAAGCTTGGCCATCCAGATGAGCTGCGGGGCTGAGTGAGAGGTCATCAGAAATCCGAAAGTCTGTACGTGTTAAATTGATCACTCGTCGGTGTAAGAAAGGCTGGTCTGGAGTTGCTGAATGTTGTGTTAATTCTGCTACTTGCTTATAGTTGAATAAAAATAAAAACGTGTAGATGGAAAAAAAAAGTAGAAATAGGCTGTACTTTGTATCAGTCAATAAGAATGGAACGCTAAAGACATTTCCATTCAAAATCTTCCAGAAATGAACACTTCAGAAAGTTAACAGCTGAATGAAATTAAAGGACTAGGCTCTGTTTTAAGAAAATGAAGATATCAAGCCCATTTGGGACTCCTCTAATAAACCAGGAATTCTATATATTCAACTTAGGTCTCAAATTCCAAGAAAGCATCTGGTTCTTTATATAAGAGAATGAGTTTTAGGAGTTAGTGGGCATTTTCTACGTTAATAAACTTGTACAAACACCCTGACATTCCTTCAAAAGTTAAGTTTATGTCTGATCAAAATTTGTGTGCAACATTTAGGAAGATAAATTCACTACCCAAGCACAGCCAAGCAGCAGAGTCCATTTAGAGGTGTTTTGACTTACTACGTAAAAATACTTGATTTAGCACAAATTCCAAATGTAAATTTCCTTTAAAATTAAAATGGGAACATTCTCAATTAAAACTTGAGTGAATGAGAACATAGTGTATAAATTTCAAGAGTTGTAATGGATTTCCATAACCATGACAAACAAGAAGGTTTTGTCAGAAAATTAAACTGAAAATTCAGGACAACAACTCCTTTATTAATTTACTGCTTTTATAATGTGGCAGAGCCCCTTCTGCTAGAATGTGATATGTACATGGGGAAGTGGCCAGCCCTGAGTTCTAGAAAAATCGCTACTACAAATAACAGAGCTCATGGGAAAAACAGAGTTAAGGCAGACTACTCAAAAATCGGTGTAATCGGGCTTCCCTGGTGGTGCAGTGGTTCAGAGTCCACCTGCCGATTCAGGGGGCACGGGTTCGTGCCCTGGTCCAGGAAGATCCCACATGCCGCAGAGTGGCTAGGCCCGTGAGCCATGGCCACTGAGCCTGTGCGTCCAGAGCCTGTGCTCCGCAACAGGAGAGGCCACAACAGTGAGAGGCCCGCGTACCACAAAAAAAAAAAAAAAAAGTGTAATCAAAGCCCTAACTAAAACAATAAGTCTTTACAGAAACACTAGTGCAGTTAAATCTCCACTTGAATTTGCACCTTGAATTATGGTCTTTGATCCTCTGAAGCCTCCTTAAACCCTGGAGCTCCTGCTTCCTAATTTGTTATATGGATTCTGAAGGGCATTTGCTTCTAGCAAAGACCAATTTCAATGAAGTTAAAAATATACCCCAGGATGTACACTTCTTCACCAAAGTTCTTAATGCAAACAGAAATGTCTTCTCAGCTTCTCTGTCTGCACTTACTGTTTCATCAGAATGCTTAACCCTGTGGAATGTGGAACTGTTCTTGTAGCCACCATTTTCACTTCTGCAGAACTTTCAGTGTTTTCCTAATATTTTCCTGCATTACTAAGATATTCCCTTTAACTATGAGAGTTTGTTCTAGATTGCTTTGAAATGTTGATATGCTGGGAAAGATTATTTTTGAACGAATGCTACCTCCCCATTATACTGACATCAATCCCATATTTACCAATTACAGAAGTTAATCTGTGTTACATAAACAAGTATCGTAGCAAATAGACCATACTACCTGAAAAATGGATTTTTATATTTCTAAAGAAATCCTCTGGTTTGCCACTCCAAGTTTGCCACAATCTAATCCAATAGTATTTCCCAGAACTTCCCAAGTGAATATTATGTCCAAGTTAGTTTGACTCATATCCTGTTCCTATGAAACACAAACTGAACTATCTTGCCTCTGAATCTGTTTGTCTTCAATGTCTTCCTCCTAACCTTCCCTCACAAGTCAAAGATCTATTAATTTTTTAAGGCCCAATGGAATGCCACTTCATCTACAATGTCTTCTATGAATATTCAGTATGAAGCATTTCTTCCCTCCTAGAATTTCTAAGTACTTAGTCTGAACCAAACACCAGTATCATTACATCCTGTTTTATATTTGTCCTAATGTGAAAGCTCCTTGAAGACAAGAATCAAATTTAACTGAATTTCATATTTTTGTAAAACTTTATATCCAGTTCATAAGGAACCCAACCATTGGTTCAATTTGTTAAATGTTCTGCTCCCTCTAAAAACAAGTTAAAATTTACTTCCATAGAACCAATGAATTTGCCATAGCAATCATAAAACAATGAAAAAATATAAGGCACTATGTAGTTCCTTCAACTGTCTCCTAAAAAGAACAGCAGTAATTTTCATAATTAATATCTGATTCTATAAAATATTTTTCTAATTATTATTATTATTAAAAATAATATCTAAATTACAGTGAGATACCACCTCACACTCACTAGGATAGCTACTATTAAAAACAAAAAACAGGGCTTCCCTGGTGGCGCAGTGGTTGAGAGTCCGCCTGCCGATGCAGGGGACACGGGTTCGTGTCCCGGTTCGGGAAGATCCCACATGCGGAGCGGCTGGGCCCGTGAGCCATGGCCGCCGAGCCTGCGCGTCCGGAGCCTGTGCTCCACAACGGGAGAGGCCACAACAGTGAGAGGCCCGCGTACCGCAAAAAAAAAAAACACAAAAAAACAAAAAAAAAACAAAAAACAGGACTTCCCTGGTGGCGCAGTGGTTGGGAGTCCGCCTGCCGATGCAGGGGACATAGGTTCGTGCCCCGGAGCGGCTGGGCCTGTGGGCCATGGCCGCTAAGCCTGCGCGTCCGGAGCCTGTGCTCCGCGGCGAGAGAGGCCACAATGGTGAGAGGCCCGCGTACCACAAAAACAAACAAACAAACAAAAAAACAGAAAACAACAAATGTTGGCAAGGATGTGGAGACACTGGAACCCTTGGGCACTGTTGGTAGTAATGTAAAATGGTGTAGCCTCTGTGTAAAACGATGTGGTGGTTTCTCAAACAATTAAAAATAGAATTACCATATGACCCAGCAATTCTACTTCTGGGTCTATACCCAAAAGAATTGAAAGCAGGTATCAAAGAGATATTTTTACACCCATGTTCATAGCAGCATTATTCACAATAGCTAAAACATGGAAGCAATCCAAGTATAAACCAACAGATGAATGGAAAAGCAAGCAAACTGAGGTATACAGTGGAATATTATTCAGCCTTAAAAATAAAGAAAATTTTACAATATGCTACAGTATGGATGAAACTTGAGGACATTATAAATGTATAAGACTGTCACAAAATGACAAATATTATATGATTCCACTTATATGAGGTACTTAAGAGTATTCAAAATCATAAAGACAGAAAGTAGAATGGTGGTTGCCAGGGGCCAGGGGGAGGGGAGAATGGAGTTACTACTTAATGGGTATAGAATTTCAGTTTTACAAGATGAAAAGTTATGGGGATGGTTGGTGGTGATGGTTGCACAACAATGTGAATATATTTAATACCACTGAACTGTACACCTTAAAATGGTTAATCTGGTAATTTTCTTATATGTATTTTACCACACAAAAATATATCTAGCAATTACTGAGCGTTTCTTACATGTAAGGTTCTGCTGTAAGAAATTTAGTCATGGATGTATGTGTGTGTGTGTGTATATATATATGTATGTATATATTATTTATTTCTCACAAAGCTCTAGTAGGTGGGTAACATTACTATTATCCCCATTTTACAGATTAAAAAATGAGGCACAGAGAAGTTAATGAGGCACATGAGGTCACATGACTAATATAATCAGAGTTAGGATTTCAACCCAGGCAACCTAACTTATTCACTATGCCATTCTAGTACCTCACAACAAAGTCTCCTGAAAAAAAACCTTTAAAACACGAGAGAAAAACAGCATTGTGACCTTTGCAGGAGCAATGCTATAAAAAATTCGTATTTTTGTTGACCTAGTAACCATCTTTCCTTCTTTAACTCTGTCTGTTTTTCATGTTCCACTTATTAATAGATTTTGAATCTCCTTAGTGGCATTTCTAGATGCTTTTTTTTTAAAATCAAAAAAGTATTTTTTACAGTGCCTTTCATGTATTAGGTCCTTCCTTTCAAGCAAGTTATAAGTTTCAATTGATGGTGACAGAAATAGATTATAATAACTAATTATCTAGTCATACATCAAGGTAATAATAGAATCTGGAAAATTAACACAAATGTTCTGCTCACAAAGTAAAAAACAGCTGGGCTGCCAATGATTTCATCTTTACATTAACAGTAGCATTTTTTTGTTTTTTTCCACTCTTTCTGGAACCAAAAACAATTTTTTAAAAAATTTCACACCTATTCCCTCAACTCTTGCTCCTGATCCCTTCCTCAAACTCCAAACAACTTAAGCATCAAATCATCTCTTTCCTCCACTGATCTTGCACAAACTTTTATGCAGCACTCCCGGCTTTCTATTACATACTGCAGTTATATGCACATACATTTTGTCTCCCCCTTCTAACCCGAGTTCTTTAAGGATGAGGTCTGTGAATGGTTAATATTTGTAGCCCACACATTTTGTCCTCAAATTTTTTTTTATTTTTTTTAAATAAGAGTCTTTCTTTTTTTTAAATATTTAAACATTTATTTAATACTTATTTAAGACCCAGCTTTGCCGGGTCTTAGTTGTGGCATGCAGGATGCTCATTATAGCACACGGGATCTTTTAGTTGCAGCATGTGGGCTTCTTAGTTGTGGCATGCGGACTTCTTAGTTGCGGCATACAAACTATTAGTTGCGGCATGTATTCAGGATCTAGTTCCCCAACCAGGGCCCCCTGCATTGAAAGTGCAGAATCTTACCCACTGGACCACCAGGGAAGTCCCCTCAAATATTTTTCAATGAATGAAAGAGGCAAATGATAATAAGAAAAAATCACTAATGTCATTATCCAATATATGAAACAAAGAGGTTTGTGGGGGAAGATACTGAGTTCTCTAGTAAACATTTTGGGTTTGGAAATCCATGGAGATGTTTGGTCATCATCTAGAAATACTCTATTACAAAATTCTATTCCAGAGCTAAAGACAAAGAACTGGGAATCATCCAATTTCTGCACTTTTCTACAGGGAAATTTCTCTCTGCTAATTGTTGTCAGCATCTATATGGATCACTGACAGAGCAATATCCCAACCAAACGGACTTTGGGTCCAAGTTCCATCAAAAGGAAAGTCTCTTCAGGAGGCTGAGGAATACCTAAGGGACTGCACCTACTGGACATCAAGCTGGGACATCTCTTTATACACATATGAATGGAGAGAGAGAGATTTATTATAAGAAATTGGCTCATGTGATTATAAAGGATGCCAAGTCTCAAGACCTGCAGTCAGCAAACAGGAGACCCAAGAGAGCTGATGTTATAGTTCTAAGTCTGAGTATGGCAGGCTCAAGACCCAGGAAAAGCCAATGTTTCAGTTTGAGTCCAAAGTCAGGGAAAAAACCCCAATGTTCCAACTCAAAGGCAGTCAAGTTGAAGGAATTCCCCTTTTTTGGTGGTAGGGTCAGCCCTTTTGTTCTATTCAAGCCTTCAACTGTTAGGGTGAGGCCCACCACTTTAGGGAGAGCAATCTGCCTTTACTCAGTCTACAAATTCAAATATTAATTTCATCCAGAAGCATCATTACAGACATACCCAGAATAATGTTTGACCAAATGTCGGAGCACCCCATAGCCCAGTCAAACTGACACATAAAATTAATCATCACTGCATCTCAACCATAGACAGCCAAGGAGTCTAGATCAGTAGCTTTCAAACTCTATCTCAGAGCCTCAAGAATAAAGCACTGACCGAGAGAGAACAGATATATTAAAAACAACCAAAAACAAAACCTTGGGGGAGTGCCTATATTTAGAAACTAGACAAGGAAAACAATTCAAAGATTACAGGAGGAAAACTAGGAAGTAGATTTAACTACGGCAATACAAGAGAAGTTTCAAGAAAGGAACGTGGTCAATTGTTGCAAATGAAGCAATAAGGATGGACAGTGAGTATGGTCACTAGATTGGCAATTAGTATTCATACTACCAGAAACAAGTTTCTGCAATATAGTAGGAACAAGAGAGGATGTTGAGGGACTGGAAAAGCAGTAAGTACAAATTCCACTTTGAAGAATAATCGTAAAAAATACTTTGGGGAGACAGGAACAAGAAAAGAGGTGAAAGAGTTAAGTTTGAGAAAAGAGAAGGAATATCTCTTCCCTGCAAACCAGAAAGAAGAGGCAAATAAATCTGAGGTGGGCAAGTGCATACAAAGAATAACCATAACTTCACTATTTAAAAAAAAAAAAAAAAGGTAACTGGAAGTCCTAGCCAGAGCAATCGGACAAGAAAAAGAAGAGGAATCCAAATTGGAAAGGAAGAAGTAAAATTGTCACTGTTTGCATATGACATATGATACAGAGAAAATCCTAAAGATGCCACCAAAAAACTGTTAGACCTAATAAATGAATTCAGTAGGATACAAAATTAATATATAGAAATTTGTTGTATTTCTATACACTAACAAGAACTGGCAGAAGGAGAAATTAAGAAAACAATCCCATTTACAGTTGTGTCAAAAATATTATAATAAAATACCTAGGAATAAATTTAACCAATACAGGTAAAAGAACTGTACTCGGGAAACTATAAGATACCGATGAAAGAAAGTGAAGATGACACAAGTGGAAATATATACTGTATTCATGGATTGGAAAAATTAATATTGTTAAAATGGCCATAATACCCAAAGCAATCTACAGATTCAATACAATCCTTAACAAAATACCAATGGCAGGACTTCCCTGGCAGTCCAGTGGTTAAGACTCTGCGCTTCCACTGCAGGTGGCACAGATTCGATCCCTGCTCAGGGAACTAAGATCCCGCATGCTGTGCAGCACAGTCAAAAAAAAACACCAAAGGCATTCTTTACAGAACTAGAACAAACAATTCTAAAATGTGTGTGGAAACACAAAAGACCCCCCCAATAGTCAAAACAATCCTGAGAAAGAAGAACAAAACTGGAGGTATCATGCTCCCTGATTTCAAACTACCCTACAAAGCTACAGTAATCAAAACAGTATGGTACCAGCACAAAACCAGAAACATCAATTAATGGACCAGAACAGACAGCCCAGAAATAAACCCACACGTACGTGGTGAATTAACCTATGACAAAGGAGGCAAGAATATATAATGGGGAAAAGGATAGCCTCTTCAATAAATGGTGCTGGGAAAACTGGACAGCTACATGAAAAAGGATCAAACTGGACTTTCTCTCACCATATACACAATTAAATTCAAAATAAATTAAAGACTTAAATGTAAGACCTGAAACCATAAAACTTTTGGAACAAATCAGGCAGTATGCTCTTTGACATCAATCTTAGCAATATTTTTTTGAATATGTCTCCTTAGGCAAGGGAAACAAAAGCAAAAATAAATAAATGGTACTACACCAAACTAAAAAGCTTTTGTACAGCAAAGCAAACATCAACAAAATGAGCAGGTGGTCTACTGAACCGGAGAAGATATTTGTAAAGGATACAGCTGATAAGGGGTTAATATTCAAAATATACAAAGAACTCATACAACTCAATATCAAAAAAACAATTTGATTTAAAAAATGGCATTTTTCAAAAGAAGGTATAGTGGCCAACAGACACATGAAAAGATGCTTAACATCACTAACCAGCAGGGAAATGCAAATCAAAACCACAATGAAGTATCACCTCACACCTGTCAGAATGGCTATTGTCAAAGAGACAACAAATAACAAGTGCTGGTGAGGATGTGGAGAAAAGGGTACCCTAGTGCACTGCTGGCAGGATGTAAATTGATACAGCCACTATGGAAAACAGTATTTTTTTCCGCAAAAAATTAAAAATAGAACTACCATATGATCCAGCAATTCCACTTTTGGGTATTTTTGTGAAGAAAACGGAAACAGTAATTTGACAAGATACATGCACCCCTATGTTCACTGCAGCATTATTTACAACAGCCAAGATATGGAAGCAACCTAAGTGTCTACTGACAGATGAATGGATAAAGATGTGGTATATACATACAATGGAATATTACTCAACCATTAAAAAAAGAAAAGAAATCTCACCATTTGGGACAACATGGATGGACCTAGAGGTTATTATACTAACTGAAATAAGTCAGACAGAGAAATACCGTATGATTTCATTTATATGTGAAACCTAAGAAACAATACAAATGAATAAATATAACAAAACAGAAACAGGTTCACAGATATAAAGAACAGAGGGGAGGGACTTCCCTGGTAGTCCAGTGGGTAAGACTCCATGCTCCCAGTGCAGGGGGCCCAGGTTCGATCCCTGGTCAGGGAACTAGATCCTGCATGCATGCTGCAACTAACACTTCGTATGCCACAACTAAGAAGTCCACATGCCACAACTAAGTCCCAGCACAGCCTAAATAAATAAATCTTTTTTTAAAAAAAAGAAGAAGAAAAAGAACAGAGGGGAGGTCAGGGGCGGGGGTTGGGAGTGGGGGAATGAAACAGGTGAAGGAAATTAAGTGGTACAAACTTCCAATTACTAAATAAATGAGTCAGGAGGATAAATGTAAAGCATGAGGAATACTGTCAATAATATTGTAGTAACTTTGCATAGTGACAAATGGTAACTAAACTTATCATGGTGATCATTTTGTAATGTACAGAAATGCCAAGTCACTAAATTATGTTGTGCACCTGGAACTAACAGTGTTGTGGGTCAATTATAATTCAATTTTTTAAAAAGGTAGTGAGGTCAAGGAGAGGTGGAAAGGGTAAATTAAGGGTTTAAGGAAAGTGATGCAGGTTTGCAATAATTCACAAAAACTTATCAGTGCATACTCTATAAAGCAGTTATAAGAATATGGGAGGGCCTTCCCTGGTGGCGCAGTGGTTGAGAATCTGCCTGCTAATGCAGGGGACACGGGTTCGAGCCCTGGTCTGGGAGGATCCTCCCACATGCTGCAGAGCATTTAGGCCCGTGAGCCACAACTACTGAGCCCTGCGCGTCTGGAGCTTGTGCTCCGCAACTAGAGAGGCTGCGACAGAGAGAGGCCCGCGCACCGCAATGAAGAGTGGCCCCCGCTTGCCGCAACTAGAGAAAGCCCTCGCACAGAAATGAAGACCCAACCCAGCCAAAAATTAATTAATTAAAAAAAAAAAATGAAACCATGTCCAAAAAAAAAAAGAATATGGGAAAGCTTTACACCTAAACAACTCCCAGGTTCATGCCATCTTATCCCAGAAATTAGATGGAACACCAAGTTTTCAATAAATGTATTTTAAGCATTAAATATAAACATTTTATCAGCTGCTTTTCAGAACAAAGTTGGTTACTTCGTTACCAAAATTTTATAGAGACTTCAGTAATCTACTCAACTAATGTACTATATTCAGCTAGACAATGAAAAACCACATTTTATTCAACTTTACCTCTTCTTTAAAATTAACGTTAGACGTTGTGCTAATGGGGATATACATGTTTATAGTGTTAATATAATCAACTTTTAGAAAAAGTCAATAGCCACAGAACTTTGCAAAACCATTTCTATGAAAATAATTTCATTCACTACTAAAATCTTTGGGATCTATTCAAAGTAGCTAAATTATAGCTATTAACTAAAAGTGTGATTTAAACTTAAATTGCCAGAAGACAGTTTTAAGTACTATGCCTTTTCCTGGTTTTGAAAACAAAAATTTGAACTAAAGTATTTAGATTATTATGGACAAAAGACACTAGAAGGAAATAGGAAGTAAGACTGCTGAGTGAGAAGAAAAATACCCTTCAGAGTTTTTACCACAAAGCATAAAATTCTTACAGGAAATGAACACTTAAGTATGTAATGTAATTATAAAGAATAGGCATTGCAATCTTATTTCCCAACAAAAAATATGAACCTCAGGGAAAAGTTTTTAAATAGAGATGAATGGTGTGTGAAAAATTAAAAGTTCCACGCCAATGTTTGTGTCACAGACTTCTTAAATCAGCCTATTATTAGTGTTCTGTTTACCTCCCCCTTTTGGTCTAAATCAAACCAAACTTTATCTTCTTGTACACAAACAAAATGATGAAATTTTAGTGTTAATAAAAGGGCTTAGAACTTTTCTTAAAATAAAAATCCTTTTATAGCATTTGTAACAAGTGCACACTAAACCTCTGATTAAAGACCTCCAATAACTATGCATTGACCACCTGAGAGGAACCATTACCAAATGGCTATTTATAAGTTCCTTTATTGATATTTAACTGTATATCTGCCTCTGTGAGTTTTATTCCCCATTGGTCCTTGTTCTACTTTTTGGGACAATGAATTTTAAAACTAAGTTACTAAACTGAATTTCTCAATTCATAGAGAAAAATATAAACAACTAGGACTTGCGTAATTTTAAGCTTTCTATGAAAGGTTATTTTAACTTTTACACCTGCTACCACTTGTCTATTAAAATCTAGCACAGGGCTTCCCTGGTGGCGCAGTGGTTGAGAGTCCGCATGCCGATGCAGGGGGCACGGGTTCGTGCCCCGGTCCAGGAAGATCCCACATGCCGCAGAGCAGCTGGGCTCGTGAGCCATGGCCGCTGAGCCTGCGCGTCCGGAGCCTGTGCTCCGCAACGGGAGAGGCCACAACAGTGAGAGGCCCGCGTACCGCAAAAACAAAAACAAAATCTAGTACAACGTACCATGTAATTTGCACAAAGCAACGCACTTAATGTATTGGAAAACTTAGAACATAACTATTTCACCTTTGTTTTACAAGAATACCATGATTTTCAGGTATTCTACTTCCTGAACTGCTTTGAGAACCTATGTCCCAAACATAAAACTTTAAAAGAAAAAAAGTCAACTTCCTCTTTTACAGGGCAACTTTCCAAACTTTAAATATTATTCCTGAAAGGATCTCAGAAATTATCTAGTCCAACTAACTTTATATTATAGATGAAGAAACTCAGATTCAGAGTGTGAATTAGCTCCAATTAATATTTGCTTCTTCAGGCAAAATATCTCCAATCTTTTCAACAGTTCCTTAAATAGCATAGCTTCTAGATTCTGAACACTGTAGTCTTCTCAAGACACACTCTAGTCTACCACTGGTCCCTTTTAGAATGTGGTGCTCAAACATAATTATTACATGGGGTTTTAAAAGAGCAGAGGGGACTTCCCTGGTGGCACAGTGGTTAAGAATCCGCCTGCCAATGCAGGGGACACGGGTTCGAGCCCTGGTCCGGGAAGATCCCACATGCCATGGAGCAACTAAGCCCATGTGCCACAACTACTGAGCCTGCACTCTAGAGCCCGCGAGCCACAACTACTGAGCCTGCGTGCCTAGAGCCCGTGCTCTGCAACAAAAGAAACCACCGCAATGAGAAGCCTGCGCACCACAACGAAGAGTAGCCCCCGCTAGCCGCAACCAGAGAAAGCCCGCGCACAGCAGCGAAGACCCAACGCAGCTAAAAATAAATAAATAAATTTATTAAAAAATAAAAAAAATAAAAGAGCAGAGTATAACAGAATGATCAACAACTACATACCTCCTCAGCCATGCCACAGTTAAACTCCTTTAAGGAGCCTAAGCCACCTCAATTCAGACACTGTGCCATTTAGTAAAGCTACTCATGTACACTGTAGTAATCTAGCTCCCGTCTCTGATTGATCAGCTGATCAAGTCATGTTATTTTTGCTTACCTGGCTTTGACTCATGTCTCTCGCAACCAATTTGATTACTCCTTGATCCTTCCCCCTGTACTTTAAACAAAATCTAAGAACATGTTTCTGCTAAAACTTGCCTAGAAGCCTGATTCCTGGAGTTTGAACAAGCAGTAATTCTCTGCAACTCCCATGTGATCTGATTTCCCAGATCTTGTTAGGGGAATTCTTTTCTTATCTTTAGGAAACTACCTATCCTCATCAGTCCTGCAATATGATTTCTGAAAGTACCCCAAATAGGGAAAATATCAAGATGATACTGTGACAAATATTAAAAATGAGTAGGAAAAGATGTATGCAGAGAGACAATGAAGGGGATATAAATGAGTATCACAGCCCTGCCCCCACCAAAGGAAGGGGTGGAGAAAACATCGGTTGAACCAGAAGTGACCAGTCTAAACTATAGAGGGCAACAGGGAAAGGAAGCAAGTGTTTTGCAGCAAAAGCACTGGCAATCTATGCCACAGGTTTTAAGTTACAAAGAAACTGAAGAAGAAAATATTAATTGGAGATAAGTCACCCTCTGGATCTAAGTTTCTTCATTCATGAAATAAAGTTGGTTAGACTAGATAACTGTGGTTATCATCTTAAATATCTCTAAAATACGAGTTCATTTAACTAATTACAATACCATTATTACATGAAAAAATTAATAATTCCTTAACTTCTTCACATTTCAGTTTCTTCAACTGTGAAATAGGTATGGGTCACTCTGATCTCATAGGATTCTTAGGAACTCTCTATTGTCTCAGTGATTATTAAAAAAAAGAGTTCAGTTTGAACATTTACAGCACAGATAAAAAGCATGTAGCTCTTAGGTTCTGAGTCCAGTCTTGGATCATTGATAGCAAGTAATTCTGGTAGACCCAGAAACCTCAACTAGTTTAAGATGATAACCAGAGTTCACCTGGAATGGTAATTTCAGCTCATCTGGAATAATCTATTTCCCTTAGTGAATAAATGAATTTCCACTGCTGGGAAAGTTAGAATTAGAGATCCAGAGATAATGAAATAAACCAAAGTCATTTATAAATATTTTATTAAATTCAAGATAACCTATGTATTGTGGCTACAATGCATATATTGTAGAGGTGCAAATGCATACCCATGAAGGTGTGATGCAAGGAGCAGGAGTATTATTTGAAAGTGACCTGGATGCTCACTCTGGGTTGCCTGGACAATCAGGGGCTCTGCCTTCTACCAGTGGGAGGGCTGAGCCTAAACTCAGCTCCCTTTAGGACCAGGGGCTTCTTTTTCCCTGATAGCAGAGACTGCAACTTTCCCTAGCTCCTGAGATCTCCAGTTACTGGCAGCTGCCCTTCCCAAACTACTTCTGATACCCCTAATCCAGACTACACGGTGTCAAACACCATGCCTTCATGCTAAATCCATAAAAAGAAGATCCACAGTTAGAGAGGGATCTCTCTATTGGAACACTGACCCAAATGTGAATCCGGCAGTAACCTGGCCTGAGCAAGATGGGAGGATCAGGGGGACCAGTGTCTTCCTTTAAAAAAAAAAAAAAAAAATGAGGTAAAGTTCATAGAACATAAAAACTGCCATATTAACCATTTAAAAATGTACAATTTGTTGGCTCACAGTACATTCATAATGGTATGTGACCATCACCACTATGGTAAGAACACTGAAATGTTCTAATTCCAGAACACTTTCATCACCCCCCCCCAAAAAGATCCCTGTACCCATTAAGCAACCATTCCCCATTCCCTCTTTCCTCCAACCCCCCCAACAAACACTAATCTGCTTTCTTTCTCTATGGATTTGCCTTTTCTGGACATATCATATAAATTGAATCATACATGTTTTTTTGTGTCTGGCTTCTTTCACTTACAATGTTTTCAAGGTTCATCCATGTTGCAGCATATATCAGGGCTTCATTCCTTTGTATGGGTGAATAATATTCCATTGTACAGACATACCGCTTTTGCTTTTACCCATTCATCAGCTGATGGACATTTTGGGTTGTTTCACTTTTTGGCTATTATGAATAAAGCTACGAACAACCCAATTTTTAAAATGGGCAAATGACAAATAGACATTTCTTCGAAAAAGATACAGAAGTGGCCAATAATCATATGAAAAGATACTCAACACTACTAGTCAACAGAGAAATCAAAATCAAAATCACAATGAGATATCACTTCACATCCATCAGGATGGCTATAATCCAAAAAACTGTCAAATAACAAGTGTTGGCAAGCATGTGAAGAAATGGAACTCTCATACATTGCTGGGGGGAATGTAAAATGATGCAGCCACTATGGAAAAGAGTTTGCTGGTTCCTCAAAAAGCTAAGCACAGAATAACCAGCAGCTCCACTACTAGGTATAAGCCCCCCGCCCACACTTCCTGATTTGGCTTAAAGTTTTCCCTTCTCCTTTCAAATACTTTAGGAAATGACTGTTATTTGTAAATACAAAGACAAAAATCATGACAAGATGACATAGAATATTAAGAGTAAATAATATGACATTAGAATAAATATTTATGATTCCAATTTAAGCTGTGAAATTAACCTGTGACTTTTAAATTGAAAGGTGTTAAGAAATTCTGTTACTAAATTTGTAAACAGTACTGAAAAGCTTAAGAGACCTTAATAACAGGTATTTCTTAGTGGGGAGCGGTAGTCAAAATACATTTGGAAAACACTGCACTGGTTAAGATTTTTCTGGGTTCTGATTGTGTTATCCAAAGAAATCCTCATCCTTTTTTCTTAACCTTCTTAATATCTGCTTTTTTCTCCCAAGACATCTAAAATGGTTTTTAAGAATCAACAATTCAACATAAACCCATCCAAATCATGCAAAATTTGCTTATCCTCCCCTAAATGCTAGTTGAATCTCAGTGCCTAAACAGTAGCCAAATGCTGATCTAATTAGCTGAATGATATGATTCACATTAAGGTAAGAATGAGGCTTAAACATTCCTAGAATCCACAGATACCATAAGAGCAAAATACAAATCTTCAGTGGTATACTATCTATGGAAAGGAAAAGTCTAAACCCTGCTGCTTCTCTTCTAAGAGAAGACATCCTGTCCCAGGCACCCTTAACTAATTTTTCCAGACAGTAAGACTATATGAACTCAGCAACTATGCTATATAGACTACAGTTCTTTTCTTCACTTATATCAATACAGGTGTTTAAAGAGAGTCCTTTAAATGGCTTTTCTCCCATCTCTCTGGGGCCTTCCTTCCTTCCTTCCTTCCTTCCTCCCTCCCTCACTTCCTTCCTTCCCTCCTCCCTCCCTCCCTTTCTTCTACTCATTCATTCATTCATGGTTAAAAACAACAAAACAATATACATGAGAATTTCTATAATGGGGTTAAAAACCAAAATTCCTTATTTACCCTGAAAAATAAAGGCAATAAGGAAAAGAAAGTAGGACCACATATAATGAATGGACAAGGAGAGACAGATAAAAATTATTTTTAATGCCTATGAGTGAAAGCCAGATCCTTGATTATAGGTTTTCAAAATCCACAATCCTAGAAAAGATAATATTAATAGTAAGCAATTTTTCAATCTGCCTGGGACTTCCCTGGTGGCGCAGTGGTTAAGAATCTGCAGGGGACACGGGTTCAATCCCAGGTCTGGGAAGATCCCACATGCCGCAGAGCAACTATGCCCACAAGACACAACTACTGAACCCTCGTGCCGCAACTACTGAAGCCCGCACGCCCTAGAGCCTGCGCACCACAACTACTTAGCCCATGAGCCGCAACTACCGAAGCCCGTGCACTCTAGGGCCCACATGCCACAACTACTGAGCCCACACATTGCAACTACTGAAGCCTGCGTGCCTAGAGCCCATGCTCTGCAACAAGAGAAGCCATCACAATGAGAAGCCTGTGCACTGTGACAAAGAGTAGTCCCTGCTCACCGCAACTAGAGAAAGCCCACATGCAGCAACAAAGACCCACCACAGCCAAAATTTTTTTTTTAATTTTTAATTAAAAAAATTTTTTTTCAATTTGCCTAAACACATTTAATCCTTTTCCACACAATCTAACATTCACAGTATACTTAAGAAAACAAGATTCAACATAAAAAATATTTCTTTTACCAAATAAATTATGTACACAAATATGAATTCTCTGTTACACTAAGTTTGAGAAGTGAGTAAGAAAAGACTATACCTGAGATATTTGGCCCTGGACTTTTGTAGGCTGAGTTGTTCGAATATTTAAAGACTGGCTTCTTGTTACTGTTGCCCCAGAAAGAGATTTTCCATTCACCTTTCTTTCAAGGTGACAACTTGCTGGTGATCTCTCTTCAAGAAGAACAGCATCCCAAGGATCGTCTGCTAGCAAACCTGGTATATTTTTCTCTTCTTCATGGTCCAATACCTCTACACTGTCCACCTTAGGCTTACTTAGAGGATCCAAGTCTAACCAGTCAAACTTACTGATATCTTCAGACTTTGGAGACACCTGTAGATTGCTGATAGTAGCTTTTGAATTTGTTATCTCCAAATCAGTCCTTGCTTTTCCATTTTTTAAAAATTCTGATGTACTAGCTATTTTGTCAAACAGCTTTGCCATGTCAGGACTGACTACTGGACGATAGATAGGTAAGCTTCCTTGTGGATGAAAGGGTGTGGTGGGTGTCAAAGGATATGAAAAATATGGAGACTGCCCTGGAAGTCTTAAATATATAGGTTCTGTGGATGGAAAAGTAGGCATTCTTGGATTGAAGCCATTTTGGAATACAGTCTGTTTACTACTGTAAGTTGACTGGTAAACAGAAGGTAAAGAGTAACTGGAAGGCCCAGATAATCCAGGTGGCCACTGTCCTCTCTGAATAGCAGGTCTAAGATACAGCTGTGCTGAAAATGAAGGGCTCAGAACAGGAGTAACTGGCAATACAGGTGTTCTTCTAGTCTCGAAACTGTCATCCAGCAATAGTTTCTCAAGTTCAGCTTGGGTAAGCTTTTCTACATCAATATCTACTGCTCTTTTTTGGGTATCTGATTCAGGAAACACCATGAGATCATAATCCTGTTTGCTATAAACTTGTGCTTTTTGTCTGGTGCTGCTTGACCACTCACAGCCTCTCTGGTTATCGGTCACCCGTCTATCCTTTTGCAGTTTTGCTAAAGCCTCTGCTTCCATCTGTAATGCTTCTTCTTTGCCCACATCTTTTGTTCTTGTTGGTTCCAGATGTGAAGATGAACACTGCTTAAACCCATTGTTGTTGGATATCTGAGCCATGTCCACTTAAAAGACCAAACCTTCTCCAATCTATTTTTTTTCTTGTAGCTTCCAAAATAGCAAGACCTGCACGTAAAAATAAATATAACACTCGATTAGATTTTTAAAACACGAATTTGTTTTGTTTGTAATCTACCACATATGATTTAGGATTTAATGCCACTTACAAACATACCACAAAATGAAATGAAATAGGGAAAATCTTGGTGAAGGAACACTTTTAAAACACCTTATACACTGTTGGGTTAAGAGACATGTTTAGACATACATGACTTTATCCCATTCCCTGACCTAACAGGAAAGCTAACACAGTAAATGAACTCAAGAAGCTGTCACTTCAGTTGTCACACTGGCTGCCATTAACCAGTTGCACTTCTGGCAGAATTGTCGGCATAAAATGGCTTAAGTGCTAGTCACAAATTTTCAAGAGTTCAGACACAGTTTACTGTTATGCAAATAGCAAGTCAAAATGGTTTCAATCTTTTACTATTTGTAAAATTGCTCAAAAGCCAATTAGCAATAAAAGTATTCAACACCTAGTAAATAAAATCAAGTAACTATTATTTTATCAAATCATCGTATAAAAAATTTAGGGCTTATAATATTCTAGAAATTTTAAAAATGTATACTGTAACATAGATTAGAATAATATGATAAGTGTTAAGGCTATAAGAAACTGTAATACTGCACTCAAAGGTTAAATTATGGCTGAATCTGTCACATAGTTCTGATCACACTTCTAATTATCTGCAGTTAAATCAATAGTTATGATACTAAAATTTCTCCTTTTCCAATTGCTAAAGTATCTATTCATAAACTAGAAGATAGTTTAGTAAACTTTCTCATGATCAGTTAATAAACATTTATAGTCCTCTATTTAAAATAAACACTTAATTCAGATCAAGACTACCCTATGAAGCAAAATGACCAATTAAAGGGTTAGTTATCTACTGTGCAACAGAGGGCATATTTCCTGCTTCTAATCAATAAGATACAGGGACTAAATGTGGGTTCTGGAGTCATATCACCTTTATTTATGATGCTGTAAGGCCTTGGGCAAGTGATAACTTTTCCACATGCCTAGTTTCCCAACTTTTAAAATATGAGAAAGTATCTATTTCCCAAATTACAAAGAATTAAAAATGAAACAATGCAACTAAAAGTGTCTATCATAGGCCTTAAGCGTAAGCATTAAATAAATGGCATCTACTGTTAATCTGATCTGATTTGAGATACACCTAGTTTGAATATAAAGCAAGAGAGCTCCTGTTTACATCCTTTTTCTAGTACAGTGCTTATCTACAATATGTGCTCAATAAATGCTTAATGAAAGTATGTAGGGAAATTCCAAAGTGAATTCAAATTAATGTAACACAAATGAAAATCCTAAGTGTTGAGGTATACTAAGTGAAAAAGTTATTAGTGATGACATGAAGAAAGGCAGTCAAGAAAGACATCATCTGCAATTCTTTTATACAACTACAGTTGAGTTTCTGAGGCATTGCACTGAAAAGCTATTCCAAATTTTTCCCTTCCCTGGCAGGCTGCAAAACTAGGTATGATGTACACTTAAAGTCTGTACACATCACTGTATATAAATGTTTTGTGAAAAGAAAAAACTGAATACTGACTTGCTAAATATGCATGAAGTACTTAGAGAAAAGTACTAACATCTACAATTTATTTTGAAATGCATCAAAAATAAGATAAATTGATAGAGGGATGATACATGGATAAATAATGATAAAGCAAGTATAGGAAAATGTTAATAGTAGAATCTAGGTGGTAGATATGTGGGTATTCACTTTGAAATTCTTTCAGCTTGGCCTCATGACTGAAAGTTTTCACAATAAAATGTTGGGTGGGGGGGAATGGGTACAAATTCTTCCCATTCCCATATATACAGCCGCTCTGCAATGCAACTTTGTTGTTCCTCCCATAAAGAGGTGGGGTCTATTTCTCTACTTGATCTCAGTCGGCCTTGTGACTTGCTTTGACCAACAGAATGTGAAAGAATTGACGTTGTGAGAGTTCTAAGCCTATCATAAGAAGCCCAACTGCTTCAGCTCTTCCTTACCTGAGTGCAGCCACTGCCATGTAAATGCTCACATAGGATGAGAGAGCACAAAGAGAAAGAGATCCAGCCAACAGCCAGCATCAACCACCAAGCATGTGAGTGCAGACACCATCTTAGACCATCTGTCCACAGTTGAGATGACCACAGCCACCTGAGTGACCCAAGGCAAGACCAGCAGAAGAAACCACCCAGCTTGAGTTCAAGTCAAACTGCTAACCCACAAAATCATTTTGGAATGGGTAGATAACATACACCTTTTCTTCTTACTTTTAGAAAACAAAACTGAAGTCACTTACATATTTAATAGAAAATTTCTGTTTTAACCTCCACAGTTACCACTACTACCTTCCTTCACACATCCTCAGAGAATGAATAGCCCCTTTTCCTTTCTAAGGATGCCTCCTCCACTTATATCCTTAATCCTATTGAATTCCCCTTCTTTATCAATGACTGCCTCCTTTGTATTATCAATCTCTCCTTTACTTGCTTCTGCTCCTCTACCACAAAAATGCTCAAGTTTTCTCCATACTGAGGATAAAAAATCTAACATTCCCCTTTAGACTCCAGTAGCTTTCAATTTAATTTTCTCCTTTCACTGCCAAACTTCTTGAATGAGTGACCTAGAAAGTCCTTTCTTTACTTACTCTGCCTTAGAAAAATTCTACTTGTCCTTTAGGGCCCAATTCAAAATACAGTCTCCTGTCTGAGGCTTTACTTAAGCAGCTCCTACCAGAATTTATCTTTTTAGCTCAACTAAAAATTTTTATCTTTACTTTGTATGCTGTTTTTGCATGCTCAGCATCCTTTCTTCTGGTAGTAGAATCTATAACTTTTGGACACCACTTATCTTTCTTTTGTTTCATCTACTTTGAATTAAGCTGGACTATCCTTACTCCCGCTCTATCCTACCCCAACTCCAGAAGATCCAAGTCTGGCCAGAGCTAACTACAGAATTTCTGGAACTATTTGGAAAAGAAGCTTATCACTGAGGTTGCTAAGCTGATAGGATGTAAGGCTGGAGCTGTTTTGGCCATCTTTGCCACCGCTTGAGGAGATATTACCTGAGAATGAACCCAAGCCAGAAGAAAGCTGAGCTAAGATAAATTAGATAAATTCTAGCTATTACATTAAACATCTGGATCCAACCCATGTCTAAGGCCAGTCTTTTCATTTATGTAAGCCAATAAATCCCTCTCCTTGCGTAAGCCCGTTTAAAATTACTTTTTTCCATGATAACCAAAAGTATTTTGATTAACACAGAAATCTCTACCCAGACAGACTAAAATAAGCTTCTTAAGCAGGGAAGCCTAGTTTGTTCATTTTTTTTTCCCCACTACATTTAAAAGCACCTTGCTTAATAAACATGGAACTTAATTTAATTAACATGTGTTTTAACAGGAGGGAATGAAGGCTATTGGAGTCTTGGAGAAGGGATTTCAGGTGGCACAAGTGTATGGATATATGACAAGAGAAATGAGTCATTTCATTTGTGGTGTTTTTATACAATTGGTGATGTTTTTATACATCACCAATACATTTGCTTGCTCTATCCCTAGCTCCAACTCAAAGTAGTATATGCTTAAGTAAATACAACTCTAAGTAGCCAGTAACAGCTGTCTGTTAGCAGCTAAATACCATATTTTAAAGTTTTGGGCCTTAAAAAAATACCGTATTTTAGTTTCCCAAAAGATTATTATGCATGTATACTCAGATAATAATAAAGGACTTAAACGGTTGTCCAAAAGTAACCTTGTGCCTCAGCTATTTTTCTAAGGCTGCTGCACTGACATGCTCCATTAATTTTTGAAAATAAAACTTCACTTGATGACAAACATTTAGCAGGAAATAACTTCCAACATGCTCATTCAAAATGAAATGTTCCATGCTAATGTTCCCCCAATTCAAGCAGGGAAAGACAATATAACTTGTTTTTGAATGATGATTGTATACCATCTGCCAAAAATTTCCCAACATAAAGTAACTCAGTGCAGATCACAAGGCTGTAGCTGCTTTAAAATTCTTCAAAAGAGGTCAATTAAACTATTCAGTTAAACTTTTGGATACCATTTGCAGACCCAAGTGAATTAATTTAAAAGCTCTTGGCTTCTTCTAACATTCATTTACAATTTAAATTTAAATCTCAGACAAAAATAAAACAAGTCAGTCCTGCTACCCATCTAAATGCTTTCTGATCTTAAAATTCAAGAACCTAAGAAAATGGAAAAACAATTATTTGAGTTCAACAATATTCTCCTTTAAAATGAAAATGAATCTCAAAGAAAAATAAATTATGGTACCTCCATGGATTGAATATTATGCCACTACTAAAAATAAAATTATGAAGACTGCAGTTAAATGTTTGTTAAAACTCTAGAAAATATCTACATCTATCTATACATAGACCTGTGTTTGGAGATATATAGATACTATATGCCAAAAATTGCATATATTTTGCAAAAATTTGCAAAAATTGCATATATTTTCAAAAATTGCAAAATATTTTAACTAATTTAATCCTCACAAATTCTATTAAGTAGCTACTATTATTATCCCTAGTATACAAACATATAATCTGCCCAAGCTCATAGCAGCTAGCAAGTGGTGAAATTAGGACCCAAATCCAGGCAGTGCTAATTCACTACAATATATTTTTATGTTAACAGTTATGTGGAATCAATAAGTGTCTAGACACATCTTATCCTTTATAAATACCAACTTTCTTCCTCAATCCTAGGGTTATTTCTGTCTGCATTAATAAATTTTCTTTTAATTCTATCATGAAGTAGTTAATACTGCTATTTAGCTATAATATGTATCAATTTATCAGTTAATTATCACCAGATGACTAGCAAATTTATAATTTCATTGCAGGCATGAATTCTTATTTTATTTATCCTCTACTCTCAAACTTATACTACAGTTGTTGAATGAATGCATAATGCATCAATGACTAGAGAACTTAAGACACCATTTCTTTTATCAGAGAAACTAAACTCTGAAACAAACAGACTGAAAGAACTCATTTATTAATAATTCAACTAAAACTGAAAAATCACATGGTTGAGTTTAGAATAAACTAGTGGTGGGACTTCCCTGGTGGTCCAGTGGTTAAGAATCCACCTTCCAGTGCTGGGGACGAGGGTTCGATACCTGGTCGAGGAAATAAGATCCCACATGCCGCGGAGCAACTAAGCCTGCGTGCTCTAAAGCCCGCTTGCCACAGCTAGAGAGCCCGCATGCCTCAACTACTGAGCCCATGCACCACAACTAGAGAGCCCATGCACTGCAACTACTGAGCCCACATGCCACAATGAAAGATCCTGAATGCCGCGACGAAGATCTCATGTGCTGCAACTAAGACCCAACACAGCCAAATAAATACCTAAAAAAACAAACAAACAAGAAGTGGGAGAAAATTATCTTGAAAACTAGGAGGGAGAGAGGTGGCAACAGAAAAGTAAAAATAGGAGAGAGGGGCTCCATCTGTGCTTAAAAACAAACAGACAGACAAACTGCATTAGAAAAGCATATTCTATCTCTAATTGATTCATGGAGGGGGAAAGAACTCACATGACCAAAATAATAATAATAATAATAATCAAGTACATTGTTATTAGACACTATACAAATCTGTCAAAAAGACAAAAAAGAAGAATGTCCAGGTTTTGGATGAGATAAGGTTAGAGTAGCATTGTTCAACAGAAATAGAATGCAAGTCACATAGAAATTTAAATTTTTTTATAGCTACATTAATAGAAACAGATGAAATTAATTTTAATAATAAACTTTGTTTAATCCAATATATCCAAAATATTATAAAGAGGTAATCAATGTAAAAAAATGAATGGGATACTGTACTTTCACTTTTTTATACTAAGTCTTCAAAATCTGGTATATATTTTACACTAACCACATTTCAACTTAGACTAGCCACACACCAAGTGCTCAACACAAAGGTGGCTAGTGGACAACACAAGGTTAGACTTTATGAGGAAAGAAACAAAAAGCACGGTGAACAAGCATCATTACTTTCTGGATGGTAAGGAAAAGTTTATTTTACCAAAAGTTGCCCCTTCCCTCAAGTCAATAACATATCTCAATTGCCCATTAGTTATCTTTCAGGAGAAGAAAATTTTTATTTCTTTATGCCCCATAGATAACACACAACCTTTTAACAAAGGCCTTATCATCCCTTGTAACTTTTGTATTTTTAAAGTACATAATTTCCAATTAATCTTTTTAAAACATTTATTTATTTGGCTGTGCCAGGTCTTAGCTGCACCAGGTCTTAGCTGCACCATGCAGGATCTTCGTTGCAGCAGGCGGGATCTTCAGTTGTGGCATGCAGGATCTTTTAGCTGTTGCACACGGGATCTTTAGTTGTGGCATGCAAACTCTTAATTGTGGCATGCGGGATCTAGTTCCCTGACCAAGGATTGAACCCGGGGCCCCTTGCATTGGGAGTGCAGAGTCTTAGCCACTGGACCACCAGGGAAGTCCCTCCAATTAATCTTTTTACAATTAGAAAACTGTTAACATTTCATAGAGAAATGTTTCACAATCGACCACACAGGATAAATTACAAAGAGATTAAATATTTAACTGTTAAAAAAAGAATCATAAAACCAAAGAAACAGAGAATTCCTACATAACACCAGCATAAAAAAGGCTGCTGTAATGTGATTCAAAAACATAGAAGCCATAAGAGAATTCAAGTACATAAACATTTTAAAAAATAACTTTTGTTTGGCAAACAAGCACCACTGAATTTATTCATTTCCTCAGTAAATATTCATTGGGTGTATATTATGAATCAGGCACTGTTCTAGGTGCTGAAAAGTAAAATAAAAATAACTTGACTATTAAAAATGTCAATGAAAAAACAAACTGGGGAAAAACATTTGCTACTCATATCACAGAGAAAGAACTTATTTTAGTAATATATAACATAAAGCCCATAAAGGAAAACAACCCTATGGAAAGATGGACAAAGAGTTTGAATAAGCAATTCACAAGAGTAAAGACACTTACCTTTACTCATGTTGAGGCAATAGCAATTTAAAAGTTATACTAAACCTAATTTTATACTAAACTGATAATAAACACACAGATAAAGGAAAAAAATATTCATCATACCAAAATTTGCTGGATACATGCAACAGTAGATAAAGGAAAATTTAGAGTTTTAAATGATGCTAGAAAACTGGAAAGGTTGAAAACTTAATGAACTAAGCATCCATCTCATGAAAGTAGAAAAGTAACACCAAAATAAAAGTAGAAAGGGAATAGAGACCACAGAAGAAATTAAGTGGCATAAAAAATATACAAAAAATATATAAATATACAACAGAGGGATTCCCTGGCAGTCCAGTGGTTAGGACTCCAAGCTTCCACTGCAGGAGGCCCCAAGTTTGGGGAACTAAGATTCTGTAAGCCATGTGGTGCAGCAAAAAAAAAAAAAAAACAAACAACAACCCCAAAGCAAAGCAAAACAAAACAAAACAAAACACCAAAAATATACAACAGAGAAGATCAACAAAACTGAAAGTTGGTTCTTTTGAAAACACTAAGAAGATATCTTGTGATGCTGATCAAGAAGAAAATAAGACAGGAATAAACAATATCAAGGGACTTCCCTGGTGTCACAATGGTTAAGAATCCACCTGCCAATGCAGGCGAAACAGGTTCGAGCCCTGGTCCAGGAAGATCCCACATGCCACAGAGCAACTAAGCCCCTGTGCCACAACTACTGAGCCCATGTGCCACAACTACTGAAGCTCGTGCGCCTAGAGCCCGTGCTCTGCAACGAGAAGCCACTGCAGTGAGAAGCCTGCACACCGCAAGAGTACTCGCTGCAACTAGAGAAAGCCCACACACAGCAACAAAGACCCAATGCAACCAAAAAATAAATAAATAAATAAATTTATTTTTAAAAAAAAACAATATCAAGAATAAAAAAGGGACATCCAACACATGCAGCAGACATTAGAAAGATAACGAGGATATTATTAAGTTTAACCAAATAAATTTTAAAATGTAGACAAATTCCTAGAGGACAGTAACTTACTGAAACTGACTCAAATAGAAAATATAAAGTTGAATAATCTTATAACCATTAAAGAAATTGAATTAGTTGCCAAAAATTTTTTCATCAAAGAAAACTGCAAGGCCAGATGTCTTCACTGGCTTCATATAATAAACAATAACAACCTTTCACAAACCCTTCCAGAGAACAGACAAGAAGGTATGTTCCCCAAACATTTTATAAAATTACTCTAACTTTGATAACAAAACCAGGCAAGGATGAGACAAGAAAATTATAAACCAATCTTACTCATGAACATAAACACAAAAAGTTCTAAACAAAATAACAGCAAACCGGGCTTCCCTGGTGGCACAGTGCTTGAGAGTCCGCCTGCCGATGCAGGGGACATAGGTTCGTGCCCCGGTCCGGGAGGATCCCACATGCCGCACAGCGGCTGGGCCCGTGAGCCATGGCCGCTGGGCCTGCGCGTCCGGAGCCTGTGCTCCGCAATGGGAGAGGCCACAACAGTGAGAGGCCCGCATACCGCAAAAAAATAAAATAAAATAAAATAAACAAAAATAACAGCAAACCAAACTTAGTAGTAAATACAAAATGCAATTTACCACATCAATAATTAAAGAATTAAATTAGGAAAAGCATATATTCACCTCAACAGATATTCTTAGCCAACTATGAACAGAAGGGAAGTTCCTTATTTGGTAAGTATCAACAAAAATCACAATTAATTGTAAAACCTTTAAAGCTTTCCCTCTATGAACAAAAACCAGGATGCCCACCACCATTTTTATTCAACATTTTATAGACTCCTAGACAGCACAGAAATGCAAGAAAAAGAAATAAGAGCTAGGATCACGTAGGAAGAAACAACATTACATACAGATAAAGTAAAAACTCCAAAGAATATGCAGATAATTAACAGAATTACATGCCAGAGTTCAGCAAGATTGCTGGATATGATACAGAAATCAATTACATTTCCATATACCCACAAGAAATAGTTAGAAAAAGCAGTCTTCAAAAAAGCAATATTTACACTAACACATTCAAACACATGAAATCCACCAACTAATAATACATGTAATAAAAAATTCTGGGGTTTCCCTGGTGGCGCAGTGGTCAGGAGTCCACCTGCCAAAGCAGGAGACACAGGTTCGAGCCCTGGTCCGGGAAGATCCCACATGCCGCAAAGCAACTAAGCCCGTGTACCACAACTACTGAGCCTGTGCTCTAGAGCCCGCGAGCCACAACTACTGAGCCCACGTGCCACAACTACTGAGCCCGCACTCCTATAGCCCATGCTCCACAGCAAGAGAAGCCACCGCAATGAGAAGCCCACACACTGCAACGAAGAGTGGCCCCCACTCGCTCCAACTAGAGAAGGCCCACGTGCAGCAACGAAGACCCAACGCAGACAAAAATAAAAATAAACAAAATAAATTTTTTAAAAAAACCACAGTAAGATACCACAACACACATATAACCCCGGGGAAAAAAATTAAATCTTATAATACTAAGTGATAAGAATATGAAACAATGGGAAAATCTAAGTTGGTACAACTGTTTCAGAAAACACAGATCAGGGACTTCCCTGGTTGTCCAGTGATTAAGAATCCGCCTTCCAATTCAGGGGATGCAGGTTCAATCCCTGGTATGGGAACTAAGATTCCCACATGCCGCGGGGCAATTAAGCATGCTTGTTGCAACTACTGAACCCATGTGTTCTGGAGCCAGCTTGCCAAAACTAGAGAGAATCCCGCATGCCGCGACGAAGAGCCCACATGCCACAACAAAGGATCCCACATACCACAACTAAGACTTGACACAGCCAAAAATAATAAATATTAAAAAAAAGAAAGAGGGGCTTCCCTGGTGGCGCAGTGGTTGAGAGTCTGCCTGCCAATGCAGGGGACACGGGTTCGAGCCCTGGTCTGGGAAGATCCCACATGCAGCAGAGCGACTAGGCCCGTGAGCCACATCTACTGAGCCTGCGCATCTGGAGCCTGTGCTCCGCAGCAAGAGAGGCGGTGATAGTGAGAGGCCCGCGCACCACGATGAAGAGTGGCCCCTGCTTGCCGCAACTAGAGAAAGCCCTCGCACAGAAACGAAGACCCAACACAGCCAAAAATGAATAAATAAATAAATAAATATTTTTTTAAAAAAAGAAAGAAAACGGATCATATATAGAAAAATTGAAGATACCCTTACTTTATGGCCCAGCAATTACATTCCATTGTATATACCCTAGAGAAATTCATGCATATGTGCACAAAATATGTACATAAGAACCTTCAAATAACGTTGCACATATTACCCCAAATAGGAAATAACCCTAATCTTCACCTGTCCGAACACGGATGAAGGAGAATACGTTGATGGTCTGTTTCTACACACATCACTTCTGACACCAAATGTACGGGTTTTTCCACACCAACAACCAGTTCTCCAACTCTCCCAGACACCAAATGGATGTTCACAATTCAATTCAATTCAGACACTACCCAGAGTTAATGTCAGACTCCACAGGTTAACAGGCACAGTCCCGCAAGACTGCTCTCATTGCAGATGCCAGTCTCAAGTACTGGATACCCAGGTTACCCACACTTCTGTCCAACTTGGGTTCAAATCAGGGGCTCCCAGGATCCCACCTCAGGTTTGATAATTCGCTAGTAAGGTTCACAGAACACGTGAAAATAGCTTACTTACCATTACCAGTTTATTATAGAGTAAACAAGTCAGGAACAACCAATGGAAGAAATGTATAGGGCAAAGTTGGGGGTGGGAAAATGCTCGGAGGTTCCATGGCTTCTCTGAAGTACCACCCTCCCAGCACCCCAGTGTGTTCACTAACCTGGAAGCTCCCTGAAACCCATCATTTAAGAGTTTTTACAGAGATTTTATTATATAGGCATGGTTGATTAAAACACTAGTCATTGATTAAAAAGAATGAAATAATGCCATTTGCAGTAACATGGATGGCCCTAGAAATTGTCATACTGAGTGAAGTAAGTCAGAGAGAGAAATAGAAATATCACATATCCTTATATGTGGAATCTAAAAAGAAATGATACAAATGAACTTATTTATAAAACAGAAACAGACTCATTGACCTAGAGAACAAACTTATGGTTACCGGGGGGAAGGGTGGAGGGAAAGTTAGGGAGTTTGGCATCAACTCTATACTCTCCTGTATTTAAAATGGATAACCAACAAGGACCTACTGTATAGCACAGGGAACTCTGCTCAATGTTATGTGGCAGCCTGGATGCGAGAGCAGTTTGGGAGAGAATGGATACATGTATACGTATGGCTGAGGCGCTCTGCTGTGCACTGAAACTATCATTGTTAATCGGCTATATTCCAGGGACTTCCCTGGTGGTCCAGTGGTTAAGACTCCACGCTCCCAATGCAGGGAGCCCGGGTTCAATCCCTGGTCAGGGAACGAGGATCCCACATGAGGCAACTAAGAGTTCACATACCACAACTAAAGATCCTGCATGCCACAACTAAGACAGGGCGCAGCTAAATAAATATTTTTTAAAAATCAGCTATATTCAAATATAAAATAACAAGTTTTTTTTAAAAAGAGTTTTTACGGAGATTTTATTACATAGGTATAGCTGATTAAATCACTGGTCATTGATTAGCTCAATCTCTAGCTCCTCTCTCTTCCCCAGAGGTCAGGGGGTAGGGTTCAAAGTTCCAAACCTGCAGTCACACCTTGGTCTTTCTGGCAACCAGCCCTCATCCAGAAACTATCCAGGGATCCCAGACAACAGTCATCTTATTAACATACAAAAAGACAATGGTCTGGAGATTCCAAGAGTTTTAGGAGTTGTATGACAGGAACCAGGGACAAAGACCAAATGTTTATTTATTACATTGTAGTTCATTCAATGGAATTCTGTACATCAATGCCAATGAACGAATTAGAACCATAAAAAATGGCTAAAACTTAGAAACATAATGTTAAGCAAATGGAGAGACAAAAATACATACAAAGATTCCATTCACATAAAGTTCAAAAACATGAAAAACTAAACTACATTGTTTAAGAATGCTTACATAACGGTATAACTTCAAAGAAAAGGAAAGGATTATCAAAAGTTAGAATAGTGGTTACTCATGGAGGGAGGAGAGATTTATGGTAAGGGAGAAGTACACTGGGGACTTCTGGAATACCAGCAACATTCTAGTTTCTAACATTGCAACTGGTTACACAAGTGTTGGTTTTACAATTATTTGTTAAACAATCATATACGATTTATGCACTTTTTTCTGTTATTTCACAATATAAAAGAATCCACTCCCCACATATTTTAAATACATTTTCATGTCTATATTATACATGGTATGTGAAAAATAAAGAACACCTGCATTACGAATAGTATGTTGGGATTTTTCTTACCCACACGTGGCAAATTATGTGAACACAAGAAGTTCAACTTTTTAGTGATGCCGTAAAAAAATACAAGAGCTATACTGTCCTTTGTCATTTGCCAATCTATAGGCTAAATTAAGGACACTGCCCTAACTCATTAAGGGATATGGGGAAAGCGTTAAGACTGTAAAATAAAACAACAAACTATAAAATATGGTTTTTCAAGTTTTCACCATCTGTGAATCACTTAATAGGCATTGCACATAACATGATCAATTTATGTAAAAAAATATACATTGCATTTAAAAACACAAGTAAAACATTTAAAAATGAATAGTAAGATATTCCTATCACTGAGATAGATGACTGCACACTCTCACCATTGTATGTATACCCAGTTTATTTATTTTGCTTATTTGAATTAAATTAGAAAATCTTAATTCAATCATAGCTTGTCAGGAAGGCAGCAATGTTTGGTAGTGGCTCTATGACAGCGGTCCCCAACCTTTTTGGCACCAGGGACCACTTTCCTGGAAGACAATTTTTCCATGGATGGGGGTGGGGCGATGGGGGGGTAGGGAATGGTTCAGGCGGTAATGTGAGTGATGGGGAGTGATGGGGAGCAATGCGGAGCGGCAGATGAAGCTTCGCTCCCTCACCCACCACTCACCTCCTGCTGTGCAGCCCGGTTCTTAACAGGCCACGGACCGGTACTAGTCCGCGGCCTGGGGGTTGGGCACCCCTGCTCTATGAGATAGTTACGGATATGTACATAAAATCTTAGAGGCGTTACCTTCAAATATTTCTGAATTTGAGCATTTCTTCATTGTATTCCTGCTACCACCCTAGACCAACCATCATCTCTTGCCTGGATTAGTGAAATAGTCTCCCAATCTGTCTCCAGCACCCCTCCATCCTGCCCCTTCACACTATTCTCAACACAGCAGCCAGAGTGATATTGAAAAAGATCATCTCACCCCTATGCTCAGAACTTGCAACAGCTCCTATCTCAGAGAAAAGATAAAATCTTTACAATAGTCCACGAGGCACTCTAATATCTGGTCCCCTATTTCTTCTCTCCTATAACTCTCCTCTCTGCTACTGTCACATGAGCCTCCTTGTTCCTCAAATACATCATGTTTCTCACTCAGAGGCTTTGCTCTTCTGTTTTCTCTGACTGGACTGTTCTTCCCCTGGATAGCTGAATGACTCGCTTTCTCGCCTCCTTCAAGTCTTTATTGAGAAGGTAACATATGAGTAAAGTCCTCCCTGATAACCTAGTTATAACCACAACTTTCTCTGACTCAACTGCCTATGCACTTTACTTATTTTCTTCTTAGCATGCAGTACCATCCAAAATACTGTATATTTTAGTTATTTATTTTATTGTCTATGTTTCCCCACTAGACTATAAAATTCATGAAGCTGGGATTTCTCTGTTGGGTTCACCCTTGTATCCCCAAGCACCTAGAACAGTCCTGGAACAAGGAGGAAGCAGTTCTTCACTGTGGAGTGTCTTCGGTATTCTGTAACATACTCAAGAGTACACAAAAATAGACTCAAAATTAATATTTTAACCTAAGAGATACAACAGATTTTTAATCCACTCTTGTTGCATTCATTTTCATTTAAAGTACTTAGAAATCATCTTAAATGTGCCAAATAATAAACCATTAATTTCATTCTCTGAGGGAAGAAAATCATGTGTATATATTTTCAGAACGGTTCTTCAGAGCCCCATGTTTTTTAGACAGACTGAAACACATTACCATTTTAAGTACTTGTGGGAAATACAGTTCATCTCTACTTGCTAATTTAAGATACTGGCCTTGGTGGCTCAGTGATTGAGAGTCCGCCTGCCAATGCAGGGGACACGGGTTCATGCCCCGGTCCGGGAAGGTCCCACATGCCGCAGAGCGGCTGGGCCCGTGAGCCATGGCCACTGAGCCTGTGCGTCCCCGCAACGGGAGAGTTCACAACAGTGAGAGGCCCGCGTACTGGAATGAATAAATAAATAAAAAAAATACTGGCGTTGGGCTCAACAGAGCGATTTGGCTAGAGATGAACCTTCTTATCTATGCAAAACTAAAGAACTGAATAAAGTCATAAAAGTAGAGACTGAACTGGGATAATGCATAGAGCAAAGAGAGAAAAAAAGAAATCATGAGGGCCACAAATACTTAAACAGGAAACAAAAGGTCAAAGGAAAACAACAGATAAGTATAAAGACTGGTAACAGAAATAAGGAAATAGGATGTCCTAAAATGGAGATGTCACTATTGTCAGAAACTACAGAGATGACACAGGATGAGGACTGAAAAAACTCTAGATTTAAGACCTCATTTGTGATTATTTTAATAACTTTACTGAGATCTAATTAACTTATTATAAATTCATCCACTTAAAGCATACAATTTAGTTGTTTTTGGTATATTCAGAATTGTGTGACCACTACCAGATTTCAGAACATTCTCATCACGCCCGAAAGTAACTCTACCCATTAGCAGTCACTCCTCATTCCCCATCCCCAGATCCTCATTAGTGATTTAGATAAGTATAGAAAACTGAAAAAGTAAGGAATTAGAAGTAAAAAGGGCATATTCTTTGACAGTAAAAGGAACTAGGTAGACAGGAGGAGGTGTCAGGAATGGCTGTTTAAAATGGGAAAGGATTTCAACATGTGGTAGGTTGAAGAGAAGGATTCAGGGCACAAAGATTGAAAGGCACAAGAGACAGGAGATAAATACTAGCTCAGATACCGGGTAGTGTTGAAAAAGAGAATCAGAAGCATAGTTGGAAGGGTCTGACTTGCAAAGGAAGAGAAACCTTAGGAGACTGAGGTGATAGAGGTAAGAAACTACTAAGTCAATAACTAAAAAGGGAGGACTGGGAAGAGCCAATGATGGAAAGCAGATTTACCTTTTTTTTAATATAAATTTATTTATTTATCTATTTATTTTTGGCTGCGTTGGGTTTTTTTTGCTGTGCGCGGGCTTTCTCTAGTTGCGGCGAGCGGGGGCTACTCTTCGTTGTTGTGCATGGGCTCTAGGCGTGCAGGCTTCAGTAGTTGTGGCACGTGGGCTCCGTTGTTGTGGCCTGTGGGCTCTAGAGCGCAGGCTCAGTAGTTGTGGCGCATGGGCTTAGCTGCTCCGTGACATGTGGGATCTTGCCGGACCAGGGCTCGAACCCGTGTCCCCTGCATTGGCAGGCGGATTCTTTACCACTGCACCACCAGGGAAGCCCAGATTTACTTTTCACTATCTAAACTTTGGTAGAGTTTTAAATATTTCATCATTTGCAGGCTATTTTAAAACAAAGGTGATAAATATGTAATAGAGGGTTTCTCTCTTACTAGGATATACAAAGTGGCAAGAGACTGTCACTCTCACGCCAACAATAAAAAACAATCTAAATAAGCTAAAAAAAAATAGTTTTAAGACATCAGAGAGTAGAGGACATTAAAAAAACAAATAAATTAAATTCCAGAAAGTGATAAACCCTTCACAGGAGAAGCAGTCCCATCACTACTCTCAACCCTGATACAGCAGGAGGAGGAGGAATGCACTGTAGACAGGAATAAGGAGAAATAAGCCAGACTTTTAACAGTCACATGTAGGCTAGCATGACAGATTACCATTCTGAGAAGAGATAGAGGCAAGTCTGAGTGGTCTAAAACACTAGATTAAGAATTATAAGGGCTTCCCTGGTGGCGCAGTGGTTGAGAGTCCGCCTGCCGATGCAGGGGACACGGGTTCGTGCCCCGGTCTGGGAAGATCCCACATGCCGCGGAGCGGCTGGGCCCGTGAACAAGTCTGTACCCACCCACCAAATCTTTTCCATGGGTCTTCACTAAAGGCACAGCTAGCATAGTGAAAGCTGGGGACATGGCAGAAGAGCTGAAAGAGATCCCCTGTGAGGTTCGTGGGCCTCCCTGAAGTACAAGGCAGCCACCTGCCCCTAAAAAAGACCGGGGAGGTGAGCAGGGAGAAATCCATCATAGCACTCCAAGCTCTCAGCTACCAGTGGCTCAGGACACAGCAGGAGAGCTGAGAAAAAGCCCCCCAAGGCATTCCAGGCCTTTAAGACTGTAAGACAGCTGCCCTCCAGAGGCTGGGGTAATGGAAGCAAGACAGAGATCTCATGAGACACAGAAAGCAGGACTAGAGAACAAAGAAACTTCCCAGCAACCTAAAAAGCTGGCAGCTAGGCTGCAGAACAAATCTCTGGAATCAAGTCAATGCTCAGATCCCAAATCCTGCTAAAGAGAAAGTTATAATTCTGCCCCAAAGTATTTCAATGTAGTGGTGAATCGAATCAAATTAAAGCTGCAACAGAGCACGGACACATTTTACTTATAAATCAAACTTTCTCAATTTAACGGCCTGACAGAATACAGGGCATTTTGGAGGCAAATATTAAGTAAATAATAAGTAAACTTCAGTATCTACTCTTGTTTTATATAAGTTGTCTGGCATATAATCAAATTATAAGACAAACAAGAAAATGTGGCCCATGGTATTAGAAACAGTCAAAATAAGCAGACACAGAGATGGCCCAAATGCTGAAATTGTCAAATAGGAATTTTAAAGTAATTAGCATGAAAATGCTAAATTTAGCACAAGAGGTAGATGATATACATGAAGCAGAGGAGGATTACAGCAGAGTAATACAAATTATTTAAAGAATGAAAAAGAAATATCAGAAAGGAAAAATATATCAGAAATGAAGAATTAATTAGATGGACTTAACAACAAAGAAAAGACTGGTAAACTCAGAAACAAATCAAAAGAAAATATTCAAACTAAAAGAGAAAAAAAGAGGGGGAGAGGTAAAATAGCATGCCTGAGTTCTATGGGACAATTTCAAATGGTGTAACATACATGTATTTGGAGTCCCAGGAGAGGATAGAGAGACTGAACAGAAGAAATATTTGAAGAGAAAATGGCCACAAACTTTCTATAAGTGAAGAAAGACATCACCAAGCAAATCTCAAGTTGCGAAGACAAAATAAGATAAAAATATACCAGACAATTAACCTAGTGGGGTTGCAGAGTAATACGATTAAACAACTACCTGAAAGAAACGGCTTCAGGTTTTACTAACATTGGTGGAGTTAAGGTCAAATCAATATAATATCTAGGGACTTCCCTGGTGGCACACTGGTTAAAAATCCACCTGCCAATGTGGAGGACACGGGTTGGAGCCCTGGTCCAGGAAGATCCCACATGCCGTGGAGCAACTAAGCCCATGTGCCACAACTACTGAGCCTGTGCTATAGAGCCCACAAGCCACAACTACTGAGCCCGCATGCCACAACTACTGAAGCCCATGCACCTAGAGCCCCTGCTCCACAAGAGAAGCCACCGCAATGAGAAGCCCGCACACCACAACGAAGAGTAGCCCCCACTCGCCACAACTAGAGAAAGCCTGCATGCAGCAATAAAGACCCAATGCAGCCAAAATAAATAAATAAAAAATTTTTAAATATACATATAATATCTAGAGAGTCTGTTCCTAAAGAACCAGGGAGGTTTCTATAATAATTTCACTTGTACAATTTAATCATTTTTTTCCAAATTTAGATACGTTAAACGTGCAGAGTTATATTTCTATGTTTAGGGTTATGCCACAGTAAAACTTCCTTACTTCAACCTAATTTTAGTGGAATTTTAGTGAAATGTTTTTTGACAAGAATCAAGAATAAGTTAAACCACCAAGCTCTATTATCCAAAATCAAAAATCTTCTCTCAAAAAAATAATAATCCTAAAACCTCCATCTATCAATATGAACTTTTATAATTAAATTTAATATACCTCCAAGGAGGGGAAAACTAGCATATTCAATTATTAGGCGTAATAGGAAGCCAAAGGTGTGTTTTATGCAAAGACATTTACGTGATTTGCGTTGTTCAAAGATCTCTATTTGCTCTATGGAAAACAGATGTAAGAAAAACAAAAATGGAAACCAGGAGACCAATTAACAAATAACTGAAATGGTACAGGAAAGAACCAGTAATAACTTGAATTAGGATGACAGCAATGGAAATGTTAAGTGGCTTGATTTAAACAAGCAAACAAAAAAGATAAGTTTAGACAGTAAATAAAATGTGGAGAAAAAAGTAACAGAGAATGATTTAGATGGGGGGTAATATTTTTAATAGTAGAATGAGAGAAAAGATGAAATTGGAACCATAACCTGGACATAAGAAAAGAGTGAAGTCATGGGAAAAGCTAAGAAAAGAGACTTCCCAAGGTTCTTCACAAGTTTAAAGATGTATGAGCTGAGCCTGGCTCTCGCATTCTTTAACCTCTATACCACACTTACAATTATGCTTTGCCCAATATTATAAGCAATTAATAAAGGGCTTAATTCTCCCATTTTGACAAAAATCAACAGCTACGCTGTAGTCCAATAAGCAACTAGCAGTCATTATACCACCTTCAGCTCTTACGAGCAGCATTCTACACATAAGGGGTTCACAACCAGAGCATTCATCCAGAACAACTTTCTGTATCTGCTTATGCGTATCACTGTATGTGGCTGGGAATGGGACAAAGGTGGGGATACTGTCACAGCAAGAGGTTCCTGTTCAAAGACATTTTACTGACAAAGCGGTTTTCAATCTAACCCAGAATCCCAACAGTAGTATTGTTTTGTGAAGATAATTACTGAACTTTGGACTACTTTATTGTTCATTCATTTAACATGAATCATTAAATATACCCTGACATTACCCCAATTTCAACATGGCAAATAACAGTAAGCTTCTGTGCTGTTATGGTATATGCCTCCATTTCCAACATGGCTTAAGGTAGGAGAAAATAAAACTGGATTGCAACTGAGAATCACCAAATGGGGAATAATAATGAAAAACTGACATGAATACTGCTGGAATTTTTCTCCTAAACTCCATCAATTTCTATGGCTAACAAAATTCTATTTTCACATGACATCAAATGCATGAAATTACTAGTTTTATAGAACAACAGTGATAACAAAGAGAAGAAAATGAAGTAGCAGCAAGACCCAAGCTCAAATATCAGACCTTCCTCTTACTGTATATTCCTAAACAATTTACTTAATCTGCCTTTGTCTTAGTTTTCTCATCTGTAAAACACAGGTATCTTACAGCGTAGTCAGGGTTAAATAAAATAATATACATATGCTCTTAGTATATAACAGGCATAAAAAAATACATGTATTACGGGACTTCCCTGGTGGTGCAGTGGATAAGACTCTGCACTCCCAATGCAGAGGGCCCGGGTTCGATCCCTGGTAAGGTAACTAGACCCCACACGCATGCTGCAACTAAGAGTTTGCATGACAAAACTAAGGAGCCCGCATGCTGCAACTAAGGAGCTGGCAAACCGCACTAAGGAACCCTGGTGTCACAACTAAGGAGCTCACCTGACACAACTAAGGAGCCCATGTGCTGCAACTAAGGAGCCCACCTGCTGCAACTAAGACCCCATGCAACCAAATAAATAAATATTTTCAAGAGACATGCATTACACCTGTTCAATTATTGGAACAACCATCAGTACATTCCTACCTTTTTTTTTTGCGGGGGGGACTGCATTGGGTCTTCATTGTTGCATGTGGGCTTTCTCTAGTTGCAGCGAGCAGGGGCTACTCTTCCTGCGGTGCACGGGCTTCTCACTGTGGTGGATTCTCTTGTTGCGGAGCACAGGCTCTAGGCGCGCAGGCTTCAGTAGTTGTGGCTCACAGGCTCTAGAGCACAGGCCCAGTAGTTGTGGCACATGGGCTTAGTTGCTCTGCGGCATGTGGGATCTTCCCAGACCAGGGCTCAAACCTGTGTCCCCTGCATTGGCAGGCAGATTCTTAACCACTGCGCCACCAGGGAAGTCCCATTTTTTAAAAATATTTATTTATTTATTTTTGGCTGCGTGGGATCTTAGTTTCGGCATGCGGGATCTTTCAGTGCAGTGTGTAGGTTCCAGAGTGTGTGGGCTCAGTAGTTGCGGCGTGTGGGCTTAGTTGCCCTGCGGCACGTGGAATCTTAGTTCCTCAACCAGGGATCGAACCCGCATCCCCTGCATTGGAAGGTGGATTCTTAACCACTGGACCACCAGGCAAGTCCCTGTTCCTACCATTTAAAAAGGCAGCTTAGGGACTTCCCTGGCGGTCCAGTGGTTAAGACTCTGCACTTCCACTGCAGGGGGCGCAGGTTTGATCCCTGGCTGGGGAACTAAGATCCCACAAGCCTCGTGGCATGGCCAAAAAAAACCAGGCAGCTTACTGCCAATAAGCACATGAAAAGATGCTCAACGTTATTATTCATTAGGGAAACGCAAATCAAAACCACAATGAGATACCACTTCACGCCTACTAGAATGACTATAATTTTTAAAAAGGATAGGGACTTCTTCCCTGGCGCAGTGTAAGAATCTGCCTGCCAATGCAGTGGACAGGGGTTTAAGCCCTGGCCTGGGAAGATCTCACATGTCACGGAGCAACTAAGTCCGTGCACCACAACTACTGAGCCTGTGCTCTACAGCCTGCGTGCCACAACTACTGAAGCCCGCATGCCTAGAGCCAGTGCTCCGCAACAAGAGAAGCCACCGCAGTGAGAAATCCACACACCGCAACAAAGAGTAGCCCCACTCGCCACAACTAGAGAAAGCCTACGTGCAGCAACAAAGACCCAATGCAGGCAAAATAAATAAATAAATTAGTTTAATTTTAAATAAATAAATTAATTAAATAATTTTTGGCCACGCCACACAGCTTGTTGGATCTTAGTTCCCCGACCAGGGATTGAACCCGGGCCCTCAGCAGTGAGAGTGTGGAGTCCCAACCACTGGACCACCAGGGAATTCCCCACAATTTTTAAAGGTTACATTCCATTTATAGTTATTATAGACTACTGACTATATTCCCTGTATTGTGCAATATATCCTTATAGCTTATTTTATACATAATAGTTTGTACCTCTTAATCCCCTACCCCTATATTGCCCCTCTCCCCTTCCCTCTCCCCACTGGTAACCACTAATTTATTCTCTATATCTGTGAGTTTGTTTCTTTTTTTGTTATATTCATTAGTTTATTGTATTTTTAGATTCCACATTTAAGTGATATCATATAATATTTGTCTTTCTCTGTCTGACTTATTTCACCTAGCATAATATCCTCCAAGTGCACCCATATTGTTGCAAATGGCAAAATTTCCTTCTTTTTATGGCTCAGTAGTATTGTACTGTGTGTGTGTGTGTGTGTGTATACACTACATCTCTACCAATTCATCTGTTGATGGACACTTAGCTTGCTTCCATATCTTGGCAATTAAGTAGTTATACAGACAGAAAGCAGATTAGCAATTACCAGGAGCTAGGACGAAGGGGAATGGGTAGTTACTGCTTAATGGGTACAGAGTTTCTGTTTGGAGTGATGAAAAATTTTGGAAATAGTGGTGATGGTTGCATAACATTGTACATATGTCACTGAATTAACTGTACACTTAAAATTGGTTAAATGACAAATTTTGTTATATATAATTTACAATAAAAGTCATTAGAAAGTCATCATGACAGAAACCTTCACACAATTTCCACACAAAAAACTTAATTCTAGAATCTTGTGTTTTTGACAATTAGCAAATATAGTTTACAAACATAAAAAAAAAACAATAAGGGAAGCCAGGTCCAGAGTTTATGGGAATTCTCTGTACTATCTTAACAATTTTTCTGCAGTCTAAAACTGTTCTAAAAATTAGTTTGGTTTCTTTCTTTTAAAGGGTTTATTGAATCTCAAAACATTATGCTAAGTGAAAGAAGCCAGACTTAGAAGGCTATAGGTACCGTAGGATGCCAATTTACATGACATTCCTGGAAGGCAAAACTATATAAATGAGGGGGCTTCCCTTGTGGCGCAGTGGTTGAGAATCTGCCTGCTAATGCAGGGAACACGGGTTCGAGCCCTGGTCTGGGAGGATCCCACATGCTGCGGAGCAACTAGGCCCGTGAGCCACAACTACTGAGCCTGCGCATCTGGAGCCTGTGCTCCGCAACAAGAGAGGCCGCGATAGTGAGAGGCCTGCGCACCGCGATGAAGAGTGGCCCCCGCTTGCCACAACTAGAGAAAGCCCTCGCACAGAAACGAAGACCCAACACAGCAAAAATAAATAAATTAACAAACTCCTACCCCCAACAACTTAAAAAAAAAAACAAACTATAGAAATGAAAAAGAAAAATCAGTTGTTGCCAGAGACTGGAGGGTGAGTGGGAGGAAACAATTACAAGGGGCAAAAGGACACTTTCTAAAGCGGCTGAATTATTCCATATCTTAATTGTGGTGGTGGCAGTTACACACTGTCACTATTTCTCAAAATTTATAGAGCTGTACACCTAAAACAGATACATTTTACTATAAGTAAATTATATATCAATAAATCTGAGTTAAACAAACAAAAACATGACATGACACTGTAACTGTTCAGGTTTTTTTTTTTTTTTTTTTGGCTGCGTTGGGTCTTTGTTGCTGAGCGCGGGCTTTCTCTAGTTGCAGTGAGCGCAGGCTACTCTTCGTTGCGGTGCGCGGGCTTCTCACTGCTGTGGCTTCTCTTGTTGTGGAGCACAGGCTCTAGGTGCGCGGGCTTCAGTAGTTGTGGCACACGGGCTCAGCAGTTGTGGTGCACGGGCTTAGCTGCTCTGCGGCATGTGGGATCTTCCCTGACCAGGGCTTGAACCCGTGTCCCCTGCATTGGCAGGCGGATTCTCAACCACTGCGCCACCAGGGAAGCTCCCATGTCATGTATTTTAATACAGGCAGAATTCCAGTCTGATAAATGTCATCATGAGATCCAGTCAGATGAAACCAGGCTATAGTCTCGAGACAAAGAGCACATTTCCCAACTCAGCGCTATAGTCTAAAAAACACTTACACACTAAACTAAAAAGAAGGGACTTCCCTGGTGGTACAGCGGTTAAGAATCCTCCTGCCAATGCAGGGGACATGGGTTAGAGCCCTGGTCTGGGAAGGTATCACATGCCACGGAGCAACTAAGCTCGTGCGCCACAACTATTGAGCCCGCGTGCCACAACTTGCCACAACTCCTGAAGCCCACATGCCTAGAGCCCGAGCTCCGCAACAAACAGAAGCCACTGCAATGAGAAGCCGGAGCACTGCAACCAAGAGTAGCCCTCGCTGGCCACAACTAGAGAAAGCCCACGCTCAGCAACGAAGACCCAACGCAGCCAAAAATAAATTAAAAAGAAACAACAACTAAAAAGAAGAGTCAGAACAGTTATAAATTACATTATGAACACATATAAAGTGACTTAATAAATCAATCTGGTTATGGCTACTCACAGCACTATGGTTTTGTTTACAGGTAATTAGGTCTCCTTTAGAGTTTACGGGGGGTGGGGGATACCTGCTCTGCATAATTTCCAAAACTGCAAATAAAACATTTGAAAAAGTGTTTTCCTGGTCCCTAATTAGGCAGGTATTTAAGTGCACGTATCTCTCCCATCAACATCCATGTTCTTTTCCCACCTCACCAGAAGGTAAGAACCTCTTACCTTTGATTTCATTCTACTGTCTCCTCTCATATTCCCCACCCCTTTATCTAGAAGGACTGCCTTTGCTTTTTCCCCACATTCCACAGTAGAACTTTAACAATACTTAACGTCTTCCTGCTTCTACTAGTATTTTCTGAAAGTAAACTGCCAATTTCAGTTTTTATAGGAAAATACTCTTTTAAAAAATGACCTGTTTCAATTAGAATTACCCATATTGAAAATTTTTTAACCGATTTTCCTTTATGAACACTGCCTATTCTTTTCTCATAGTAAAATTCTTATCAAATCCCTACTCATTTAACCAGAACTCACATTACTCTACTGCTCATTATAGTCAACAACCTCTCTTTCCGTACTCTTAGCCACGTCTTCCACACTACTCAAGCCTCAACAAGTTCATAGCACGTGCTAAGATTTCCTGAATCATCCAAATAATATAAAAGTTCTGACCACTGGCCTCTAAATTTATATTGCAGATGTCTATTCTCATTTCCTACTTCACCTCTGTCTTGCCTTTATCTTTTTAAATAAACTTTGCAAATCCTTCCTTAAAGCTATACTTTCTCTCTTATCTAAGTTTTTCCCCAAGTTGTTCCCGGTACACTGAAATAATTCTGTCCTTAACACTTCATCACCTTCTTCCTACAGTAACAGTTTAAGATCTAAACCCTCTACTCAAAAATCAAACATCTTGCCTGGTTAACTCATCTATTTTAAATGTAACTATACTATCCCTTACATTTTTTCTTTCCCATTAATAATTTTTAATAACGAAATTACTTTCTGCTATATGTATTGTAGTTGGTCTCTCCAAGTTGGAATATAAATTCCTTAAAGGCAGGAAGTACCCATTAATACACACTCCAAAATCTGTTAAGTGCTATGTATCTAAACACTGAAGTACTACAGAAGAGATGCAATGAAAAGAACTCTAGGCTTAGCATTGTAAGACACTGTAAATTCAAGCAATACCGCTAATGTGTTATTCTAAACAAGTCACAACTTCACTGGGTCTCATTTTCCTCTTCAAGAAAATGAGAAAATACCTGCCCCATTTAGTTCAGAGAATAAGGTTTGGGGGAGAGGGGGGCATTACTTACTCTATAATCATTAATCAATACAAATGTAAGGATATAATTTATCATTTTTAAAAATTTTTTAATTTAATTTTATTTATTTATTTTTGGCTGCATTGGGTCTTTGTTGCTGTGTGCAAGCTTTCTCTAGTTGCAGCGAGCGGGGGCTACTCTTGGTTGCGGTGCTTGGGCTTCTCATTGCAGTGGCTTCTCTTGTTGCAGAGCACGGGCTCTAGGTATGTGGGCTTTAGTAGTTGTGGCTTCAGTAGTTGTGGCTCGCGGGCTCTAGAGCACAGGCTCAGTAGTTGTGGTTTATGGGCTTAGCTGCTCCACAGCATGTGGGATCTTCCTGGACCAGGGCTTGAACCCGTGTACCCTGCACTGCCAGGCGGATTCTGAACCACTGTGACCAGGGAAGCCCACTTTATCATTGTTAGTCATAGTTATCATGACTAAAATAAGCCTCTGTTGTTTTTTTTAAACCAAACTCAATGCACAACAAATTAAGTGAATCAGCACTGTACATCATTTATCAATAATGTAACTTTTGTACTGTAAGACTAACAGAAAGCCATATGTTTAACAGTAGGGATGTTCATTTTATAGTATCTTAATTCATTCTCAAGGTTAAAAGATAAATACACTGCTAAACCAATAATAACTGCCTTCTAATCTATTAAAATCAAGAGTGTTTAAAAACGCCATTCACTTTTGTACCCAAATAGCTGAAATAAAAATTTTAACAAATCCAAAATGTAGTTTAAAATTGTACAAATCTCCATTTTTAACTGCCTAAAATGTCCACGTGCACTATCTCACTGTATTTTGAATCCATCACATGTTATAAATAACAGACTGCACAGACAAGGAGAGATACAAAGTATATATAAAAACACAAAATAAAGATATTTCAAAATGTGACTGCACCAGACACAGGGAAAACAAAGTTTCTTCTAGTCCCAACCAAAACCCTATGAACAACCTGAAAAATCTCCTACAGCAACATCATTTTCAAGTATGACTATAATTCCAATCAAAAGAACATCATATATGACTACTATCAAAATGACTAGAAATTATAAATTACTACATTTATACATTTCTCATAGGAGTTGCTTTTCCTTTTCAAGCAGGAATCCAAGACAGAAAAGCAGAATTTTCATATGCTAGATCTGCATTGTCTAAGATGGTATGTACTAACCACAAACACCTATTGAGTGCTTGACAAGTAGCTAGTCCAAAGTAAGATATGTTTTAAGTGTAAAATGTTCACCAGATTTCAAGATTTACCAAGAAAATGTACAATATCTTACATACGTGGCTGTCATTTAATATTTCTACTGGACATCATTGATTTAGATGTAGTCCAACTCTCAAATGAAAAAAACAAGGTACCAGAGGTATTAAACAGTAGCAGGGTCTGGAAGCTGATAACCTCTATCCTGCCCTCATTAATAAAAGGAATTCACCCTTTGAGACTCAATTTGAGCATCTCTGTCCTCATGAGATGCACTCATTCCCTCTCCATCTCTCAGCCCAGGTGATCACATCCTTTTTAGTGTTTTGGATCCACAACCCTTATATGCCCTTATAACCATACTGTTATAATTTGTGTTTGTCTCCCCCAGATGGACTAGAGAACTTACTGGGGACAAGCACTATCTCATTCATTTTTCTATTACTAGAACCACTGCTGTACCAGACACCCCTATAGGCCATCTGAAAACAAGATCTTCCATACGGTCAATTCTTAGCCTTACTCAGGTACAACTAACTAATCACATCGTGTACTGTGTGAATGAACTGCACTAAAACATTCACCTTTATCATTTACCTGTCTTAAATTATTTTTGGAATACAGCAAATACAATAAAAATGGATAATTTATATTATCAAAGAAACACAAGTTACAAAACATTAAAAAAAAAAGTGCTTCACCCTGTTGCTCTGAAAAGTTTGCTCTGATGCTCTGATAAGAACTCTGAACTCTTGGGAAATTCAATACTCTTGGTTAGGTATAAGTTCATTTATTTAATGTGCTTACTAAGTGCAAAAGCATTGGGCTAGATAAAGAAGGATTCCTGGACATGGAAACTGATGCAGCAATCTCCAATTAATTGAAAATTTTAGAACCATTTACAGAAGAGAAAAACAAAGAATCATATGCTTAACATACAACTAATTACATAAAGTTATAGTTTCTAGAATGCAAGCATGCCAACTTTTATATTCCGTGAAATAGAAAAAGTTGTGAAACCTATGGACGGAAACACTATATTGCTTGCCAAGAAAAACTGCAAGCAACACTGCATACAGAACACAAATCACAACAGAGATTTTCGTAAAAAAAAATTGTTTTAGAATCTATTAATTTAGGCAAAATTACTTCAAGCCTATGTAAAATCACTCATGAATTAGGTTTGAGTTAAGTAATTCAGTCAAAATGCTTTTCAGTACTCAAAGACTGGTAATATTCAACAAGCAGTTATCTTCGACGGTACAGACCTCAACCAACGCACTTCGGTCTAATTTGCTACTACGAATAAGAGCATCAGCCCCAGCCCTGGCAGAGTTGCTGAGAGGTGTCTTATGTGGAAACTTAATCACAAGCCAAGGAGGCAAAGGTACAAAGTCTCTCCTGGAATCAGTGTTCCTGGAGCCCCCTATGGCCGTTCCTCTTTTTATACTACGTCTTCACCACTCTTCTAAGAATAGCTTTCTTTTTTCTGCATCTCTTCTAATCTGTGGCTTTGCTGCTCCAGTATGTTACACAATTTTCCCAACAGAACTTTTCTGCCTGACACCCACCTGGAAAGATTTTAGGGTACCTCTCTAAGAAGTAATCTTGTTCACAGAGAAAGGCCTCCTTCCTTACACCCAATTCAACACCCACTGTTCAAAATAAAAATATAATTACAACCTGAACTTCCATCAGGCTAATATAGGGAAAGAACCACCACAGGCTCTCTCTTCCACGTTCTGTATCTCCAGACTTTACTCCTCACTTACTTTTCTCCTTCCTCATTTCCCTCCTCAATCCCTGCTCCCCCCAGAAAAAATTCCACAGCTGGAGAATCTCGTTCTTAAAGCCAAACCATTTAGTGAGGAAAATAAGCATGCGCTTTTTTCCCTTCAATTATTTATTGTTCCTCCGTCATTCAGGAAGAGTTAAGCAAATATTTTTAATCTGATCGCCCTCCCAGAAAGATGATGCACTAAATACACACTGAAATAATACTGTCTTCCCCGAAGCAAGTGGATTCGCGGCAAAAAAAAAAAAAAAAAAAAGGAACCGGGGTGGGGGTGGGGTTGGAGAAAAAGGATCGTTCGCCCCCAAAGCCGGAGATGGGACAAGGAGGAGAAAAGCAGCGGGGGTGGGGGGTGCGGGTCACAGCTGAGAAGTGCAGCACACACAGTCGCCAGAATCCAACAATTCGACCAGAGGGTAGGACCGGCCATCGCGGCTCCGGCCGGGTCCCGAGAACCAGGGGGTGGCTTCTCCTCCCCCCTTGGGACAAAACTAACTCCCAGGCGCGACCCCCTCCGCCCCCGACGAGAGGGTCCTGGTGGGACGCAAGCACCTTCGGAGGGGCAGCTGGCAACGGCCTGGATGGAAACAAGGCCCGGAGGGAGGTAAGTCGATTAGGTCAGCGCCGAGAGTACGGGATGGAGGGTCAGAAGCGGGCACTCGGGGGACTCGGGGCCGCGGCAAGAGACCCTCCCAAGACCCCCGGGGCCCTTCGCCGCATTTGCAGAGCAGGGTCCCAGGTTCCGGCCCCCGCCGCACCTACCGCTCCTCACCTCACGCTGCCTGAGCCTCTGCCTCCACCGCAACCCAAGCCTCCACAGCCACCACGGTCCGATCCATTTTCCACTCGGCCGCCTCAGCTGCTGCCGAAAGCATCGGCGGAGTCTGGGGCCAGCCAAGCAGATACGTCACTTCCGGCCGGTTAAGCACCGCCTTCCGTGCCCAGGCTTCTCGTGGATTGGCTGGTGTGGACGGCCTACCTGAGGAGTGGGCGGGGCTTGGGCGCGTCGCGTGAGGCGCTAGCTGGGGGAGTGTGGGGGTGACTCCGGCTCCCCGGGAGGAGTGCCGTGCGGGTTCAGGACGTCTCTCTGTGCAGCCCCAGAACAGTGGAGGGGGTCTCCGGGGACCCCAGTCGGCCACCTCTCAGGCCCGGCGTCCAAAGTCCCCCCCCCAACCACCGAACTGTTCTATTGTTCCCGTGCCCTCTCCTGGGACTCTGCACTCGCCTGCATCCGGGCTGCAGCTCCCAGATTCGTGGTTTTGGCCCCAGGCCCGAGGAGATTAGTTTGTGATTGGAGGACTGAAGGGAACAGGCAAGATATAAAATCGTTCACTCCAACCAGCGTTTACCGAGTCCTCACAGTGGATCAGGTGCTGCGGGGTGTGTAATTAGTAGTCAGCCCATCACGTGGATCGTTTAAAGTGCTTTCACATCAGTGTCTCATCTAATCTCACAACAGCCAGGTGAAGAAGATGGCCTAATAATAACTCACAGCCAGACGGCTCTTTTCTACATTACAAAATATCTTCACATACAATCTCCATAATAACACTTTCCTCATGAGAATTGAATGAGATTATGCTTGTAAAGTTTTAGCCCTCAAATGTTAGATTAAAAAAATTACATGACCATGTTAAGCAGATAGGAAAATTAAACCCATTTACAGATGGTGAAGCTGGGGGCATGATTCAAACTCAGTTCTGACTCTAATCCATAGTATTTTTGTCCCTTAAACAGTAAGAGAAGAGCTCCTTCCAGAGGTTCCCAGTCTAATGTGATAGACTAGTATGGGCTGCAATTCTCCGACAGAAAAAAAAAAAAAGTGAGAAAGCTGTAAGAGAAGTAAAAACTCACTTCCAACAAGTAGTGGAATATAAATCCGATTTTTCTTTCGTCTTTTTTTTTTTTTGGAGGGAGGATTTGAAGTGGATGAAGCCCTCTAATCACTGTTAATAAACATGCCTATGCCTCCCAGGAAATGAGAGTGGCTGGAGTTGCTACTCTATGAAGTCTAGAAGCAACTATATGATTATTCCTTGTGTCTGTGGCTACCAGCTCTTGTTCCACCCACCCTTCCTACTCCTGGTTTTCCACCAACTCCCCTCCTCCCCCCATGTACACACACTTCCAGGCAGGCTTTACACACTCTCGAAGAATGTCCCTTAGGAATCTGCTTAGTGCTACAGCATTGTTCTGCTTTATCTTCTGATCAAAGGAGGAATTTCTAGAATTGGCAGCTCTTCCAGGAGATTAAAAGGGGAGGGGAAAACCAATTGTCTCGGGCTCATTTCCTATCTTCTGCCCCAGAATTGAGTGTGCCTTCCTTCAGAAAAGAAGGACGGGGACTTGAGAGAACACTGTGTCTTGAGGGAAGATTATCTGTTTGACTTTTTTGTATCCTTCTTACATTTTTCTTAGGAGAAATATTTTCTCTGGTTCCCAGCAGCAGAGGGCCCTTGCTTGAGTGAGTTCCTTGTTGCAGTTCAGACTTCATTATTTTATTACTGTTTTATTATGGCTCTTGAATGGCCAATACTTCATAGGCTTTGATCAATCAGAAGGGTCCCAATAAGAAGAGGAAGAAAGGGAGCTTGATGGTTCTCTGGATTCCAGAAAAGCAGCATTCACAAACTACCAGGTGTCAAGAATCTGAAATGGTAGCTCTTGCTTAGCTTATCTCATCTCTCTGGCAATAGGCATATGAAGATGCACGTGTGAACAATAGAAACACAAACTTCTAGGAGAAAGTGCAAACTGGTGCTGCTGTCATTTGGAACCAAATAGAACATACCTGGCAGCTGTTTCTCCTCTTTCCCTTCTCCCACTGGCTTCAATATTAAGGTTTAAAGGTAGAGAAAAGAATTGAGGAGGAGGCATTATACTTTTAAGTGTTCCAATCCTAACCTCCCACAGGGAACTTCACAGCACCACAAATATTCCCAAACTTCTTCCAGTACCAAATGAGAAATGGGCAACCTTGTTTTACCACAGATAAAAATAGTAGCTGACATTTATTGAGCATTTGCTAAGGCCAGTCCTTGTTCTTAGTGCTTTACAAGTCATGGAGAGGAATTTACAAGAATCCCTCCAACAACCTCATAAAACGGTACCATTATGATATCCTCATTTTATAGCTGAGGAATTTGAGGAACAGAGAACATGAGTAATTTGCCCACAGTCACACAGCTACTAAGTACTGTAGCTGGGATCCGAAGCTGGGTGGGACTGCATGCCTCATGCTCTTTTAACTTCACACTGCCCCCAACAGGCCAAAGAGATATTAACAGCAATAAAGTAGCTACAAAAGGCCGTTAATAAGTAAACCTATTCTCTTTCCTTTCCCAAAGCTGTATCCCCACCTCAGTAGGAGAACTCTGCTGGGTCCTATATGATACAACTTAAAAGCTGTGATCTCTACCTCTCAGAAGTCATTACCTAAGGTAGATAACACTGTCATAGAGGAATGACACTCAGAAGGTTAAATGTGTAGATGATGAAAAGATTTGAAGAAGGAATAGGAAATGTTTGTCCTGTGTTTCATTTAGCAAAAAAGAAAAAGAAAAAAAAGTATTGAGCCCTTATTTTCAATATGTCAGGCACTATGGTCTGTGCTGGGGATAAAGTAGTGAACAAGACAAAGTGTCCCCTCCCTAACAGAGCTTAGAGTCCACCAGGGGAGACAAATATTAAACACCTAATTAAACAATCACTTAATCTCAATTGTGATAAGTGGTATGAAAGAAAACTATAGGGGTCTTTGATTTAGAATGGAAAGCAGAAAGGCATTCCCTGAGGAAATGACATTGAATCTAAAGGATGAGTAGAAATTGAGTGAGGAGGAGGGGAAAAACATCCCAGGCAGAGGGAACAGTGTGAGCAAAGACAGTGAGGGAGGAAGGGGAATGGTTCAGCTGAGGAAATGAAAAACCAGTGTTGCTGTTGTGCTGGGAACAAAGCGGAAGTGGCTTTATATGTGGTGATGGGGCAGGCAGACCATGCCAGGCCTGGGAGGCTGTATTAAAAATTTAGGTCTTTATCCTAAGAATGAGGAGAAGGATTTTAAGCTCTCAAATAACCCAAGTTGCATTTTAAAAAGGTTTCTTAGGGCTGGGTAGAGAATGGATCAGAGAGAGGCTAGAGGGGATTTGGGCAGCCCAGTTTGGAGGTTATTGCAAAAATCTAGGGAAGTGATGATGTTCTAGCTTGAACTTTGCATAAGACATGGTAAATATAAAGCTAACTGGGCCAGGATTCCTGTCCTTGGAGATAGTCAAGTAGGGGAAAGAGACTTAGAAACAAGTATGATACAGTGTTCTAAAAGCATTACTAGAGATATCTCTAAGTAACTTGGGAAGCTCTGGAAAAAGAGGAGGAAAGGATGAAGGTATATTAGTTATCTATTGGTGCATATCAAATTATCCCAAAGCTTAACGGTTTACAGCAACAAAAATTTGCTATCTCACAGTTTCTTTGGTCGGGAATCCAGGAATGGCTTAGGTGGGTACTTTCGCCTCAAGGCTTTTCTCATGAGGTTACAGTCAAGCTATCTGTTAAAGGAAAAAGCCAGGCTGCAAATAATCTGTGGAATGCTAGTATTTATGTTTTAAAAAACAGAGTGTGTAAGGGCTTCCCTGGTAGCACAGTGGTTAAGAATCTGCCTGCCAATGCAGGGGACACAGGTTTGAGACCTGGTCTGGGAAGATCCCACATGCCGCAGAGCAACTAAGCCCATGTACCACGACTACTGAAGCCCACGCGCCTAGAGCACGTGCACCACAACACGAGAAGCCACCGCAATGAGAAGCCTGCGCACCACAACGAAGAGTAGCCCCTACTTGCTGCAACTAGAGAAAGCCCTCACACAGCAACGAAGACCAAATGCAGCCAAAAATAAAAATAAGTAAAATAAATTTATTAAAATAAAAAACAACCGAGTGTGTTGTAATAGCATAGGATACCTCTGGAAGGATACAAAAGAAGTTGGTAGTAGTGACTGTGTCTATAAAGAGGACCTGGGAGGCTGGGAGTCAGCAACAGAATGGAGCCTTCCTTTTAACTATATATTCCTTTTATACAGATTGGCTTTGTTACCATAAGTGTGTATTCCTTTCAACTTAGAAGAGAAAACCATGAGAGCTTAATAATTTTGGCATGAAGTATAGTTAGACAGCACTGGATGCTAATAAATTTTGATTAGAAGCTGAATGATCAGAAACAAGATTGTTTAAAAAGTGTATTGGGAAGTGTTGTAAAACAGCTCAGGAAGTATGTGGAATTGTGCAGACTCAGAGGGAGTGAGGAAGGATGGGGTCCTGAGTAGTTCTCATATTATAAACCTGTTATAAGATTACGGTGGGGTGTTTAAGCTAGTTATCAGTCATTCAAGGACTTGTGTCCAGGATATTCCAGCATAGTCCTAGTATCAGATTCTGTTGGGTTCAGTAGACATTGATTGAGATCAGCCATAAGCTGGGCTAAGTGCAAGGGAAAAAACGGTGAATACAATCTTGACACTGCCCTTGGAAAGCCTGCAGTTTAGTAAACCCCAAAACAGCAGAAAAAACCACAAAAGGTACACAAATACAAAATGTCAATACAGTGTGGTAAAAGCTATGGTAAAATTGTGCACAAAGGGGCTTCCCTGGTGGCGCAGTGGTTGAGAGTCCGCCTGCCGATGCAGGGGACACGGGTTCGTGTCCCGGTCCGGGAAGATCCCACATGCCGCGGAGCGGCTGGGCCCGTCAGCCATGGCCGCTGAGCCTGCGCGTCAGGAGCCTGTGCTCCGCAACGGGAGAGGCCACAACAGTGAGAGGCCCGCGTACCGCAAAAAAAAAAAAAAAAAAAAAAAAAAAAAAAAAATTGTGCACAAGGTCCCAACACAGGAGCTCCCAGCCCCGCTGGAGGGGAGGGCAGGACAAGGGAGGCTTCCCAGAGGAAGTAACCCTGAAGAATGAGTAGGAGTTAGTCATGTAAAGGTGGAGAATGGTGTTTCAGGCAGAGCGAAAAGCAAGAGCACAGGTACAGAGGCCTCAAAATGGCTCAGGGTATTTGGGGATACATGGAACTTAAGTATCTCCAATATAGGCAATTGTTTAAGTAGGTGGCTGAAAGTTTTTTTAAATCTTAGACCTTTGCAAATTTGTTCACATAAATATACTGACAGATTTTTTTTTTAACCTACTGTCATATGATGGGTCCTGAGTTTTAACTGGGAAGTATGGTCGCTGTGGCTGACAGTAATCTCTCCATTTTCTAAAATCCTAACATTCAATTACTTACTCAGTTTAGTCCTTAATTACTGCCTATCTTAGAGTGCTTTCAAATTGTTTTGTAATTATAACTTCCGTTTATTGAGTTCTTACTGTTAGGCATCGTGCTCAGCATTACAGATGCTGTTTTATTTAATCCAAAGCCTAAATTTTTTGCTACTGCTATCCTCAACTTCTCCCAGATAAGATCATAAACTCCCTGAGGGCAGCAACCAAAGTTTAGACCTATGTTTTCCTTTCTCACAACTTCCCTACCCAGCCCTCCTCATTGAACCCCCTTACACACATAACTTCCCTCTCTCCCTTGATCTTACACCGCCTCCAGCTTCTGCCCGATTTTGGTGCCTCAAAAGAACTGTCTCATATTCCCCAACTCTACTTTCTCATCCCCCTGGACTTTCATCCCCCTCCACTTTCATCCCCCTCCACATACTGAAACATCTCCTATCAAGTCACTACTGACCCACATCTCGCCAAAGACACAGGTCAATTCTCTGTCCTCACCCTTCTGGACCACTCAGCATTTTCTGACACTAGTTATCACTCCCTCCTGGAAGCACTTTGTTCTCAAAGTTTCCATGATGCCAGGTTCATCTTGTTTTCCTTCTATCTTCCTGCTTACTTCTTAGTTTCTTATCAGTTCCTTCCCCTTTATCAGACCTCCAAAGTTAGGAGTGCCCCCAAGACCTAGTCTTCAACTCTTTTTTCTTTGTTTATACTGTCTGACTAGGTGAGCTCATCAAGTCCCGTGGTTTTAAATACCATTCCTAGGCCAATGATTCTTAAACTTATATTTCCAGCCCCTGCCTTCTCCCCTGAACTTAAAACTTGTGTAACTGTATATTTGATATCTCCATTTGGATGTTTGATAGGCAACTCAAAATTAAGATGAGCACTAAATGAGAAATTGCAACTCATTATCTCACATCTGTTCCCACTTCCTCATCCCCTCATTCCCCCAGGATTTATCCATCTCTACAATTGGCACCATCAGCCCAGTTACATAGGCCAGAAGGTCAGGAGTTATCCTTGATTCCTCTCATTTCTTCATGTCCCAATCAGTAAGTATTACTGGCTTTACCTCCAAAATATACTCTAACGCGTAAACTGACCATCTTTGCCACCTCTCTGCTGTAATCCTGGTCTAAGCCACCATCCAACCAGTCTTCCCATATCTAGTCTTGCCCCACTAAATTCATTCCCCATGAGTAAGTGGACTTTATTTATTTTCACCTCTCCTTCCCTGTCTTGGAGTGCTTTTAAATGGTATATCAGATCACCTCGCCTCTGACTAAAACTCTGTAGTAGCTTCCCATTGCACTGAAAATAAACCTTGCCTTTACTTGCAAAACCTCACAATATCTTATCCCTGTTTAACTCTCCTGAATGGCTCTGCCCTTTGCACACTATGTTCCAGCAACAGCAGCCTTCTTTTCATTCCTAAAGAGATAAGAACAGGTAAGCTCAGTCCTGCTCTAATGAATTTGCACTAGCTCTTCCCTTTGCGTGGAATGTTGTCTCCTTATTGGCTAGCTCTGTTTTGTCATTCAGATCTCTGCTTAGATGTCGCCTCTTTGGGGAGAACTTCCCTGACTACCCAATATAAAATAACCACCTAGTCCTTATGTATGTAACATCACTTTATTTTAATGCTCTGTGAAGCATTGATCACCTCCTGATACTTTTAGTTCATTGTCCACACTAGAAAGTAAGCTCAGTGACAGCACAGACTTTGTGTTGTTCATCACTAAGTCCTCAGCATTTAGAGCAGTGCCTGGCACAGAGCAGGAGCGTAATAATTGTTAAATGAATGAATGAATGAATCTACTTTCATTTATTTTTAATATTTTCTCCCCTTCAGTTAAAATGACATAGCCAAGATTCACCTCTTAAAGTGCTTAGAAAGGAGCATGAATTATGAAAGACTAATATTATTTAAATGTAAGCCCTGCTTTTGTAAACCAAGGGCAGGGAGCATTTGTACTGCTACGGAAGCATTAAAAAAGATTCAGTTGGGACTTATTATATAAAACATAAAATTAAATTGGAAACTTTTCAAGGAAGAACTATGCGTGCTTTAAAAAAGGATATTAACTTTGTGCATCATAAAAGTAATATGTGTAGGCTATGACTCACAAGAGGAATGTCTAGCCTACTCTTTTCTTTCTTCCTCTCCCTTCCCTATAAATATCATAAAGAAACAGCTGTGACAGGCACTTGAAAGAGCAGCTAACATTTTCTGAGAGCTTACTATGTGCTAGACTCTAAGAGACTTAATGGATTAACTTGTTTATTCTTCACAATAACCCTATGAGGAAGGAAAAATTATAATTCCCATTTTACAGACATGAGGCACAGAGAGGTTAAGTAACTTGCCCTGGGTCACACAGTTAATAAGTGGTAGAGCAGGACAAGTTGACTCCAGTGCCCAAGCTCTTAACCACCTACCAAGCTGTCCTAGGGGATGGCATTTCAACGTGTCTGAGTGTTTTTCACCCCTATAGTCCTCTTCAAGACTACAGAGGAGGGTGAGTAAGGAAAAATACATGGGGGTGTGGAGTTAATGTCAAACCCAATAACCCAAAGGTTTTTCTTTTTTGTACCATGGACCCTTTTGGCAGTCAGGTAAAGTCTATAGATTCCTTTCTCAGAACAATGTTTCTACATACAAACATTTGGAAGCCAATTATATTAAAATATAGTTCTCAGAATATTAAATCAGCATTTGCTATAGTAATATACATCCTTATTAATGTACGAAATAAGACAAAAGGGAGGACATTGGCAGATCTAGTGACTACCATAATTTCATGGTAGTGTGAGCATAAATGCTATTTCAAAATATTTTTAACTGCTATAATGTAACATAGAAATATCTATTAGTATATCTGTTGGTGACAGTCACAGGTACAGCTAATACTACTATAACTTGTTGCCTACATTAGTAATGAAGGAATTGCTATATTTCTATTAGAGATTAGTAATATATATATATATATATAATTTTTTTTCCCCCATCCAAGATCACAGGCCTCTGAGTTCTGTCCATGGATATCCTGGGGATTATTTCAGCTGGGTAGGGAGGTCTGTGGGCCTCAGGTTAAAAATCCCTGTGAGCCAAACCTAGGAGCAGTTTTGGGGTAAACTGTGGTGACCCGCTGTATGGACAAGAAGTGGGTTAAGAAGAGGCCCAGGCACCTCACTGAGAATTCCTGGATTCAGTGGTGTGGACTGTTTGCCCCTTCCCATAAGCCTGTTGACTGACAATGGAAAATTAAATGAATTAAAACTTGTTCTGTGTTATCTGAGAATAATTCCTTAAATGTGTTTCTAACATTTCCTGAAACGCAGTATATTATTACACAAAGTTTAAAAATTAAAGCAAATTTGAGAAAAAACAGATACAAATGGATGGGAGTCTATTCTGGCACTTTGAGGATTTATAGCTTTGGGACAAATGAGAGGCAGCACACCGTGACGTCAAGCCTTCCTCATTCTGCCACCCCCTACTTCCCAGTAACTTCAAAAGTGGTTAGCAGACAACAAAATGGAGATCAGAGAATAATTTCAGAGCATGTATGGGACAACCCAAGGTGACCAAGAAATGTACTGAAATCCTGCAGTGATTGGGGCACAGATCAGCACAGTGCAGATAGTAACATGAATGTGACATCACTTGTTACTACAATCTGAGTAGTCAGAGGAAATTTGAGTTATATGGAACTTAATTCTACTAGGAAGATTTGTACTATTGTAATAACCATAATAGTTAACATGAATTGAATGTTTACTATGTGCTAGGCACTGTTGGACGCATTAACATGAATTAACATATTTAATTCTTAGAGCAAATTTATGAGGTAAGTGCTATTAAAATCTACATTTTACGGTTAAGGAAACTGAGGTACAGAGAGGTAGAAGCATATTCTTGACTTGATTTAAATGTTGTATTGACTGTACACTAGCTGCTGTAACAACAAACTTTGATATCTCAGTGGCTTAATGCAATATAAAGTTATTTCTCTCACACATATGCCCAATAAGAGCTTGGGTGTTGAGTGACCCAGACTGATGGAAAGGTCCATCGTCTTCGGTACACTACACCCAAAGTCACTCTGAGGTTTCTTGCACCATCCTGAAGGTGAAATACATCCAATTCAACTGGCCAGAATTCTCTTGCCTACACCTAACTGCAAGGGAGGCTGGGAAATTTAGTTGAACTGTGGGCCCAGAGGGAAACAAAACCAGTTTGGCAACCAGCTAGCCAGTCTCAGTCAAACTAACAGATCAGATAACTCTACTGGTTCAAGCAGAAAGCTTCCGCTTTTTCTTTCAAAATGTGCTCCTTAAAGAACTAAAACCATTTTTTATTTCCGGCCATGTCGCAGGGCATGTGGGATCTTAGTTCCCTGACCAGGGATGGAGCCCATGCCCCATGCGGTGGAAGCATGAGGTCTTCACCACTGGACCACCAGAGAAGCCCCCTAAAGGCACTTTTAGATGAGCTTAGTGCATGGCTTTTTTTTGTTTAAGAAGGGAAAGATAATTATTTGCCTCTATGCTGAGGATATTACCACTAAGCAGGCTCTGAATCTTTCTACATAATTATCGTCAGAAAGCATGGCTTGAAATCAACTCTTTTTATATTCAAATATTGTTTTAGGTCGCTGTCCTCCAACATTTAATTGATTTATTGACAAAAAATTTATACAGCACATGCACTATGCAGTTACCTGGAAAGTAAAAATTTTTAACTAATTTATTGAGTTCTCTTGACTAATAGAGGCTAGAATGATCTTTTTTTTTTTTTTTTTTTGTGGTATGCGGGCCTCTCACTGTTGTGGCCTCTCCCGCTGCAGAGCAGAGGCTCCAGACGCGCAGGCTCAGCGGCCATGGCTTATGGGCCCAGCCATTCCGCGGCATGTGGGATCTTCCCGGACCAGGGCACGAACCCGTGTCCCCTGCATCGACAGGCGGACTCTCAACCACTGCGCCACCAGGGAAGCCCAGCTAGAATGATCTTGACCACATGTGTGTGGAAGTACTTTGGGGCCTGAGGCATTATCTGTCCATGCGATTATGTGGGTTAAGATCTATTTTTCGAGGAAAGTTTTAAGTCCACTTCCAAATGGCAGTAGGATAGCCTTTTTTCAAGCTATCACACTGTTAGACCCCTTACTTCTCTAAAAGATTGTTAGTCCTATCTTCAGTGCCATTGATTTTCAAAACAATTACTAATTAGCAGCAAGATCATTTCCACTCTAGTCTCTTGCCAGAGAAATGACTTCAATTCTCTCCTACACATTATTTATCAAAAGCTCAGGTGAAAGAAGTAATATTCATTGAGGATTACCTGAAGGATAAGTAATCCATCCATTTCTCTAGACATTCTGTTATCGCTGATTCACAGCTGCTAGTATAAGCTGAGTAGCTGGATTGCCTCTGGTCCCTTATAGAACTGCTTTTACTGAGCTGCACTTTGGTTTTATGCATTCAAGCTAGTTCTGAGAGATGGCCCTGGGAATCTTGCTGTTGTGTTTACTGCAGGGATATCGTTGAGGACTTTGACCAGTATGTCACAGAGTGACTCATGATGAAGGAGTATTTCTCTCAGATCTTAATACCAGGAAGCTAGGAAGCTATATTTCTCTTAAGAACTACTTCATTTTTTTTTTATTATGGGCACACTGAATTTCATAATTGTTCATATTTACCTATTGCTCTGTTCCTGGAAGCTCAGAATCAAATATACAGCCCAGATCTAGTTACTGTTTAGAACTGTATAATATGCACTTTTGTATGTCAGTCCTAACAATTGACTTCATTTTCCTTCTCCTGTTTGTCTTTACTTTTATTTTTTTTAACATCTTTATTGAAGTATAATTGCTTTACATTGTTGTATTAGTTGCTGCTGTATAACAAAGTGAATAAGCTATACGTATACATATATCCCCATATCCCCTCCCTCTTGCGTCTCCCTCCCACCCTCCCTATCCCACCCCTCTAGGTGGACACAAAGCACCGAGCTGATCTCTCTGTGATATGCGGCTGCTTAAAAATATGGAACGCTTCACGAATTTGCGTGTCATCCTTGCGCAGGGGCCATGCTAATCTTCTCAGTATCGTTCCAAATTTAGTATATGTGCTGCCGAAGGGAGCACTGTCTTTACTTTTCACCTTCATCCTAATTTCTGAATTATTTCCTGTTATATTTCTATAAGGTGCTTCGAATCCTTTTGGGAACATATAAACTATTTACATGTTTCAGAACGTATTTGCATGTGTATGTTTTTATATGAAGTAATGCTCAAATATTTGGAATAACAAACAAAAGATTTTGAGCTAGATATTTGCTTAAACACAAGTTTTACCTTGGAGTTCATGTTTGTTTCTTTCCTTGTACTTCACTGATTCTAACATCTGTCCTCCAATTCATGCTTTAAACCCCTCCCACCCTTACTTTTTCTCAAGCTCCTTTTTTTTTTTTCAAGCTCCTTTTTGATGGCTCCTCAGAGAGGCTTTCTGACCCCCGTTCTCTCTAAAGCTGATGTTTGTCCCCTACCTACCTCACCTCATTATTCTCCCTCCCAAGCACCCTGCCTTTTTCTTCATAGCACCATCTTTTAAGTTCATTTTATTAATTCACTTGATAGTTACCTGTCTCCTCCACTAGAGAGTGAACATGTGAGGGGAAGTACTGTGTTATTTGCTTCATCTAGGTCTTAAGATGAATGAATCAACGTTTCAGCCCCAAAACTGCAGAAAATCTCTTCTCACTCTCTTATACCCTAAGGATAGTTCCCTTTTCTGAACTCCTGAATTTACTCCTGTCTGACCACAATCACCCACCACATTTAAAGGCTTTGATTCCTCTTTGTTTCATGTTTCAGGATGGATTTCCTCAATTACATTGTGAGTTTTTAATTATTTGGTTAATGGATTAGAGGAACACTGGAGGTACAGTCAGTAGTACCTAGATTTCAGCAAGGGGTTTAAATAGTCTCTTGTGATATTCATGAGGGCAATGATGACAGAAGGGCATGAAGGGGAGGTAGAAAGAGAGCCTACATTTATTGAGAACTATTTAGATTAGAGAAGAGAAGAACCAGTGAATGCAAATGACAGGGAGGTAGATTTCACTTCACTTCTTTAACAATGAGGGTAAGCCAAAAATAGAATGAGTTTCCTTGGAAGATCCTTCACTCAACAAAATGTACTGAGCACATTTCATGTGCCAGGCATGGTCCTGGTTACTGGGGATGGAGCATGAATAAGACCTGGTCCCTATTCTCATGGCACTGACAATCTAGGCAATCTAGACAATCTAGATGGGAAGAATCCATCACAGAAAATGTTCCATCAGGCCTGAAATCAGGGATTCTAGCCCTGGGCAGAAGCCAGATTCAGAGGTGGAAGAAGGAAGTGAATGTATGTTTTTTGAAGACTTAAAACTGTATATCAGACACCATTCGAAGCACCACACACAACCTCCACGTTCCCTAAAGACACACAGATCCTTGAGGGGAGGAACATTATACTGCTCTTCGGTTCCTCAGGGCCCTGAGTGTTGCTGTGCACATAGGAGACATTTGGTATTCAGTTGACAACTGATATCATTCAAGTGCTTCAATGGCAATGAGATGCTAGTAGCATTCTTGTGCCGGCACACAGACAGTAAAATAAAAATTAACAATTCCATAAAAAACAAGTTAAATTATTTGCCAGAGACCAATTTTTGCAGGTCTTGTCAAAGTTGGATATACACTCAGGACTTCCTGGCCTGCAGTCCTGGGCTTAGATTTCAAAGCCACACCTCTCCCTCCAAATACATGAGGTAACTGTAATTGTTATGTAGCCAGTCATTACGGGGATAGCTACAACTATGCCATCTGTAATAAGAGCCTTGATGAAAGCTCTCGGTACTATTTTAAATATGCTATGAGTTTTGTTTCCTCTGCCTTTACAGAAATGAATTGACTTTTTAAATTTAAGTATGGTTGATGTACAATATTATACAAGTTTCAGGTATACAACATAGTGATTCACAATTTTTAAATGTTATATACTTCATTTATAGCTATTATAAAATATTGGCTATATTCTCTGTACTCTACAATATATTCTTTTTTTTTTCTTAAAGGAGAAGTGTCCCAAATCAGTTTTTTTTAAATAAATTTTTTATTTTTTTATTTTTTTTTGGCTGCCTTGGGTCTTCATTGCTGCGCACAGGCTTTCTCTAGTTGCGGCGAGCGGGGGCTACTCTTCACTGCGGTGCACAGGCTTCTCATTGCGGTGGCTTCTCTTGTTGCAGAGCACAGGCTCTAGGCACACGGGCTTCAGCAGTTGTGGCTCATGGGCTCTAGAGCACAGGTTCAGTAGTGTGGCGCACGGGTTTAGTTGCTCCGCAGCATGTGGGATCTTCCTGGACTAGGGCTTGAACCCGTGTTCCCTGCATTTGCAGGAGTATTCTTAACCACTGCACCACCAGGGAAGTCTACCAGGGAAGTCCCTGTACAATATACTCTTGTAGCTTATTTTTTAGGCTCTGGACATGCAGGCTCAGCGGCCATGGCTCATGGGCCTAGCTGCTCCGTGGCATGTGGGATCTTCCCGGACCGGGTCACGAACCTGTATCCCCTGCATCGGCAGGCGGACTCTCAACCACTGCGCCACCAGGGAAGCCCTGTAGCTTTTTTTAAAGTATTTATTTATTTATTTAGGCTGTGCTGGTCTTAGTTGTGGCATGTGGGGTCTTTAGTTGCAGCATGCGGGATCTTTTAGCTGCGGCATGCATGGGGGATCTAGTTCCCCGACCAGGGATCGAACCCGAGCCTCCTGTATTGGGAGCGTGGAGTCTTATGCACTGAACCACCAGGGAAATCCCTGTAGCTTATTTATTTTATACATAGTAGTTTGTATCTCTTAATCCCCTACCCCTATCTTGCCCCTCCCCCCTTCCCGCTCCTTGACAGTAATCATGTTTGTTCTCTATATCTGTGAGTCTATTTCTTTTTTGCTATATTCACTAGTTTGTTTTATTTTTTAGATTCCATATATAAGTAATATCATATAGTATTTGTCTTTGACATTTCACTAAGTATAATACTCTCCAAGTCCACCCACGTTTTACTCTAGATCCAGCAGGGGGAGCCAGGTCCATGTTAATTAAAGGCAAAAACCAAACCAAAACAACACACCTCCCCAAAAAAACACTAAAAAAAACCCCTTCTAATTTCCAAAGTATTCTATTTCCACCTTCCATTAAGTGTCCGTGAACAGCTCTTTCTTTCCTCTCTGAGAATTTAGGGCATAAAAATGAACTTAATACATGTCACAACAGAAAACTTACACTTTTTTGAATTCCCTTGAAAACATCAGTATTCCATTTACCCATTTATTCCCACAAGCACGAATTGTTGCCTGCTCTGCCTGCTGGTCTGAGGCAGGACAAGAGGCAGTGAGAGCAGGGAAGGGTCAAACTAGAGATCTGTGATGGGGCAGCTAATAGGAGACAGCAGCCACCTTCAGGGAGGAAGAGATCGTTGAATTGTATCTTGAAGGACAGTTAAGCATTCTTCAGTCAGTCATGGTTGGAACTGGCATTCCAGACTGTGAGAATAATATGAGCAAATAACAGATGCAGTGTATTTGTAGAATTACAGATAGGAGAGGAGCAAGGTTGAGGGTAGGTAAGATAATTCTGAAAAGTAACCTAAGTAGAGTTTATTTCAACAGTGTTGGATAATAGCTAACCATAATAACTAATATTTGTGTTAAATAAATATCTAATATTCAGCGAATACTTATATGGCACTTAATATATTCCAAATGCAGTTGTAAGTACTTTATAACTATTAACTAATTTAATCTTCACACAATCTGATTATTCTCCCCATTTCCAAATGAAGAAACTGAGGAAAAGTGAGGTTGAATAATTTGCCCAAGGTCACACAACCTGGGAGGGGTGGAGCTGGCATTTGAGACCTGAAAGTCTTGCTCCAGTCTCTGCCACTGATCTAAATATTTGACCCTTGGGCTTTCCTGGTGGCGCAGTGGTTAAGAATCCGCCTGCCAATGCAGGGGACACGGGTTCAAGCCCTGGTCCGGGAAGATTCCACCTGCCGCGGAGGAACTAAGCCCGTGTGCCATAACTACTGAGCCTGCGCTCTAGAGCCCGCGAGCCACAACTACTGAGCCCAAGTGCCACAACTACTGAAGCCCGCCCTCCTAGAGCCCATGCTCCACAACAAGAGAAGACACAGCAATGAGAAGCCTGCGCACCGCAACGAAGAGTGGCCCCCCTTCGCCACAACTAGAGAAAGTCCGCGCACAGCAACAAAGATCCAATGTAACCAAAAATAAAAATACTAAATAAAATTAATTTAAATAAATAAATATTTGACCCGTGTGATCTCCTTTAATTCTCACAACAACTCTCTGAAATCAGTGCTATCATTATACCCATTTTGTAGATGTGGAAAGAAACATAAAGTTAAGTAATTTGCCTGAGGTCACACAACCAGTAAGTGATGGAGAAAGGTTTAAACCCAGGCAGTCTGATACCAGAGCCCATGTTTTTGTGGTTGGTTTGTTTGCTTGTTGTTGTTGTTTAAATTTTGATTTACAGTCAAAATGATTCCAAAGGTGTAAAATAGTATACAACGAAATGTGTCTTTCCATTACTGTTACCAGAGACCTAGTTCTCTCCCTAAAAACCAATGCTATTAGCTTCTTATGTATCCTTCTATACACAAACAAAAAATATATGTGTTATTTCCCCATATTATCACACAAACTGTGTATACAGTACATATTTTTCCACATTTATTTTTTATTTTATTTTTTATTTTTGGCTGTGTTAGGTCTTTGTTGCTGCACGTGGGCTTTCTCTAGTTGGGGTGAGCAGGGGCTACTCTTCGTTGCAGTGCATGGGCTTCTCATTGTGGTGGCTTCTCTTGTTGCGGAGCACGGGCTCTAGGCGCGTGGACTTCAGTAGTTGTGGCGCACGAGCGTAGCTGCCTCGCGGCAGGTGGGATCTTCCCAGACCAGGGCTCGAACCCATGTCCCCTGCATTGGCAGGCAGATTCTTAACCACTGCACCACCAGGAAGGCCCCACATTTGCTTCTAAAACATAATGATATATCTTCTTAATGGCTGCACAGTATTTCTGTGTATGGATGTATTGTATTTTTGTTTTACCAGTCCATAACTGTTAGTTGGTTTCCAATCTTTTGCTATTATAAGCAACGAATGGGGGACTTCCCTGGTGGTCCAGTGGCTAAGGCTCTGCACTCACAATGCAGGGGGCCCAGGTTCGATCCCTGGTCAAGGGACTAGACCCCACATGCCACAACCAAGAGTTCACATGCCACGACTAAAGATCCCGCACGCCGCAACTGAGACCTGGCACAATCAAATAAATAAATATTTTAAAATTAAGAAAAAAAAATGAATGGCAAGGAATAAAGACTTGTGTATCTGTCATTTCCCACAGGTGTGGGCCTATATGCAGGATAAATTCCTAGAATGTATTTACTGGTCAAAGATACCTGAATCTGTAATTTTTTTTTTTTAATTTGGCTGTGGTAGATCTTAGTTGCAGCACTCAGGATCTTCGCTGCTGCGTGCGAGACCTTTCAGTTGCAGCACGCGGGATCTAGTTCCCTGACCAGGGATCAAACCCAGGCCTCCTGCATTGGGAGCACGGAGTCTTAACCACTGGACAACCAGGGAAGTCCCTGAATCTGTAATTTTGATTGAAGTTGTGAAATTGCTCTCTGTAGAGGCAGTACCAGTATATATGCCCTCCTACAACAGGAGTATCTGTTTCCCCATTCCTTTAGGATCACAGTGTGTTAAGTGAAAAATTGTTATCTCCATGCAGGTTTAATTTGCATTTCTCTTATAAGTGAGATTGAACATCATTCCATGTATTTAAGAATCATTTAACATTTCTTCTTCTGTGTGGACCATTTGATCATAATCGTTGTCCATTTTTCTATTGGGTTGTAGAGGAAGAGAGATATATTCCAGCTCCTGGCCAAAAACCTACATGTAATTTTTTCAGGCCCAGGTGTAGGCAATTACAAAGGCTTTACTTGGCAAGTCTCACAGGTGAATACTGCCCCCACTAGAATTGCACAGGCAGTACGCTGCAGCCTCTGAAGGGAGTTTTACTCAAGGACTCAGGACCCTCTCTGACCGCCCATGGTCTTACATATCTGCATTTCTAGACCAGGAGCCTACACTTGGAGGTCTCTTTCATTAGGACTTTCCTCGGGGCCTCAGCTTAGGCTTCCTTATTGGTGGGAGAGGAGGGAGGGAGAGGCCATGAAGACACTTTCTCCCTTCTCACTCAGTACTAGTACTTTTCCACTCTGACTCAGTACTCAGTACTTTACCACTCCTAGCCCTCCTATAATCCCCCTTACCCCCCCACCCCGACCCCATATCTGTGCTGATCCACCTGACCTGCAATGTTCCATGAGGGAAAATGCAAGCAGATGGAGTCAAAACTTTCTCTGTTTTAGCCTCTTGCTTATACTATCACAGTAAGTGATGAAAGGCTTGACTGTTTCATTTTAGCCTGTTGCTTTAATGGAGCACTCTGAACATCTGGCAGCTCAGCTCTCTCCTGCTCTGCTGAGCGCTTGACTTTATATAAATATATCAACACACACACACAAGATCAAGATAGACAATGAGAAGAGAAAGCTGAGAGTTAGGATGACCCCAACCTCAGGACCAAGGGGGTTCCCAGAACATGGGACTTAAACTGCTAAAAGTGAGTTTGCCAAGTACTTTCTCGGTTTTAAAACTGAATCACATAATGATTTGACAGCTGTTCCAATATACACATCTCTGGAAGAAGATTCCACATGGAAGTTTCTCAGACTAACTTTCTTTCTTTCTTTATGGCTGCATTGGGTCTTCGTTGCTGTGCGTGGGCTTTCTCTAGTTGCAGCGAGCGGGGGCTACTCTTTGCTGCTGTGTACGGGCTTCCCGTTGCAGTGGCTTCTCTTGTTGCGGATCACGGGCTCTAGGTGCTAGGGCTTCAGTAATTGTGGCTCGTGGGCTCTAGAGCGCAGGCTCAGTAGCTGTGGCGCATGGGCTTAGTTGTTCTGTGGCATGTGGGATCCTCCAGGACCAGGGCTCGAACCCGTGTGCCCTGCATTGGCAGGCGGATCCTTAACCACTGCACCACGAGGGAAGGCCCATCTCAGACTGATTCTTGACCTCTCAATGAAAGTATTGAAACAGGATGGGAAATATTTTACACAGGGGAACTGTGTCAATTTGACAGAAGCCCTGTCACTCTATGAAGAACAGCTGCGGTGCCTGTATTGTTCTGTGGAATTCTCAAAGGAGATTGTCTATGTCCCTTCATACTTGGAGTTGTGGGTATTTTACACTGTTTGGAAGAAAGCTAAACCTTGAAAATCAATTTCCCCTAACCCTGTGTGCTGCAAATAGCCTTCCTGACCTTCGTAGGCTGTACATGACATCGAAGCGAGTCAGACAATTGATTGTGAATCCCTTCAAGTTTTCTTTTTTTAATTATTTTTTTAATTTAAAAATCAAATGGAAAGTGTATATTTTGATGAGCTAGACTGTTATTTTTTTGAAAGTCAGCTGAAGGATGATTAGACAGCACAGTGAAGGCTGCTAAATGCACTGAACCCCTAGAATGTGATTTTTGTCTTTGTTTTTCTGTGTGGGCTTTTTGTTTGTTTGTTTCTGTTTTGGTAGACTTTGAATTTGGTTGTTTGGAGGAATGAACATCATTGTTTTCTTCTGGAGGGAAGTTGTTGATGGAGTTTCTTTCCCCCCAAACTTGACATAGATATTAAAATTTGGTGCTTATAAGGAAAGACTTTTAAAAATGAATAGCAATGCTTCGATTAAAATTACAAATGAGAAAAAAACCCCAAAAAAACTGAATCACAACCCGAGAATCTGTTCAGTCCTGGGGCAAACTGGAACAGTTAGTTGGTCTGTGTGAGATTAGACTTGTAGTGAACACATCAACCCCGACCCCTGCAATCCAGTGGGAATATGAAAAGGAGACTCAAAACTATAGAGCAGAAAATTGTGAAAAAGAATGTATAAACATCGGGCTATGGGAGTTCAGGAGGAGCTGGGGGTGGGAATTGCAAAGAAAAGTTATTAAAGCAGAAATTGTCAACTAGAAAGGTTTTTAAGTAAATGTGATTTGAAAGATGGGGTATACTTATATATGTATTCTTCAATAATAGACAAATCCATTCTATGTTGACTGGAAAAAATATCATAGACATTCAGGAAGCTTATTTCATAAAAGTGATTTGCTTACAGCTTGACAGCTAATGAAAAACACACCATCGTGTGCAGCTTGGTGGAGATAATGTGTATAAAGCTGGCATAGGGACTTCCCTGGTGGTCCAGTGGTAAAGAATCTGCCATGCAATGCAGGGGACGGGGTTCGATCCCTGGTCAGGGAACTAAGATCCCACATGCCGCAGGGCAACTAAGCCCATGCACCTCAGCTAGAGAGAGAAACCTGCACGCCACAACTTCTGAGCTTGCGCGTCTCAACTAGAGAGAGAAAAACCCACAGGCCACAACTAGAGAGAAGCCCACACACCAAAACGAAGATCCCACATGCCTCAACAAAGATCCCACGTGCCGCAACTAAGACCCAATGCAGCCAAAAATAAAATAAAATAAAATAAATAATAAATAAGTCTTAAAAAAAAAAAGCTGGCATAGTGCTTGGTACCCAGTAGGGGCTCAGACTCTGCTCTTCCTGACTTCATCCCTTTCTCTTTCTGAAGTTGGCTCATGAATTACAAGGTAGTTTCATTGTCTAGTACAGTGCCTGGCACATAGTCAGTGCTCAATTAACACTTGCTGAATAAATATGGAATGTATACATTAATTAATTTGACATTGATTTTGGCTTGATGTCAAGCCAGTTTCTAGGCATTAGTTAGGATGACCAAAACTACCTCCTTTTATATTCTAAATTTAGTCAGGTGTTGTAAGCCGTATTCATCACTTAATCTTAAAAGGAAAAATATATTATGTTCTCTTGGGCTATGTTTATCACTTCTTGATATCTTAAGATGTGCAGTTGCATTGCAGAGCTCAGCTAAAGATTATTACACCCACAAGAGAGTATAATAGCAGAGCACATACCATAGTCATATGTAGTCTGAATTCCAACTACTTTGGTTAAACTACAATTTTTTTAAATTGCAGTAAAATACACATAACATGAAATTTACCATCTTAACCATTTTTTAAATAAATTTATCTATTTATTTATTTATGGCTGCGTTGGGTCTTCGTTGCTGTGCACATGCTTTCTCTAGTTGAGGCGAGTGGGGGCTACTCTTCGTTGCGATGCCTGGGCTTCTCATTGTCTTGGCTGCATTGGCAGTGGATTCTTAACCACTGCACCACCAGGGAAGTCCCCATCTTAACCATTTTTAAGTATATAGGTCAGTGGCATTAAGTATATTCACACTGTTGTGCAGCCAACCTCCAGAACTCTTTTCACCTTGCAAAACTGAAACTCTATATTCATTAAAGAACAACTTCCCATTCCTCTTCCTTCCAGCTCCTATCAATCACCTTTCTGCTTTCCATCTCTATGAATTTGATTACTCTAGGAACCTCATATAAGTGTAATCATACAAAAGTGTTTATCGTTTTGTGACTGGCTTATTTCACTTAGTATAATGTCATCAAGGTTCATCCATGTTGTAGCATGTGTCAGAATTCCTTTGCTTTTTAAGGCTGAATAACATACAATTGTATGTATGTAGCACATTTTGTTTATCCCTTCATCTATTCATGGACACACGGGTTGCTTCCCTCATTTGGCTATTGTGAATACTGCTGCTATGAACATGCATATACAAATATCTCTTTGAGACCGTGCTTTAAATTCTTTCGGGTATATACCCAGAAGTAGAATTGCTGGATCATATGGTAGTTCTATTTTTAATTTTTTGGAGGAACTGTCATACTGTTTTCCATAGTGCTGCACTATTTTACATTCCTACCAACAGTGCACAAGGGTTCCAATTTCTCCACATCCTCATCAACACTTGTTATTTTATTTATTTATTTATTTGGTTGTGTCAGGTCTCAGTTGTGGCTCACAGGCTCCTTAGTTGCGGCTCCCAGGCTCCTTAGTTGTGGCATGTGAACTCTTAGTTTCAGCATGCATGTGGGATCTAGTTCCCTGACCAGGGATTGAATCCAGGCCCCCTGCATTGGGAGCATGGAGTCTTAACCACTGCGCCACCAGGAAAGTCCCAACACTTGTTATTTTCTGATTTTGTTTTTGTTCATTTTACAGTAGCCATCGTAATGAGTATGAGGTAATATCTCATTATGGTTTTGTGGTTAATTTAAAAATCAAAATAAAACCTTTTTAAAAATGGCTGCGTGAGGTTAAAAAGTCAAATAATGAAATTCTAAAAGGGTTATAATGTCCCCATTCCTATCCCATCCCTCTTTGCTCCCCAATCCTGCTCCTCAGAGCAGCTTTTTTTTCCAACTATTTTAATTGTTCTTCTGGTCCTCCACTCCATAGTCCTAAATAGTGTGGTAAGATGGTTATTTCTCGATTTATCTGTTTCAGTCGTTATTATTTTGTAATTATGGCAGACAGAGATTCAGCATTCTTCAACCATTCTCTTCTTCCACTCCTCCCATATAATTGTGTAAGCAAGTTAATTCAATATGACTAAGCATAATTTACTATTGAAGCATATATCATACATAAATTATGTTTCCTTTCTTACATATATTTCTGTTTCTTCCAGATTTAATAACTGTCTCATCTTCTAATTTGCTCAATTTTCTATATATCTATTGCTAATTCTTCCCATATACTCCAACAGCTTCTTATTATAGGCTTCTATAGAGTCAAACATATCAGACAACGCATGGTCTCCATGCTTTCCTAGAGATACTCCTTCTGGAGCCCTCTGTTCTCATACACCTCCAATCTAGTTGTGTTGTTTTATAAGCCTGCTACATAGTTGTTGTCTAGGGACTTCCCTTCCAACTCCCTCTGGAAGTTGGAGTTACAGTAACTTTAAAAAATTCTAAGCAAATTAAAATTTCACATGAAAAACAATGTCTGACATTAGTTAGCTTTGGATGCATCCTACCTGAGTTCCTAGGATGGTGAGTTCTAGTCTCTGTTTCTTTAGTATTGTACTCGCTCCTCCACAGCACAGCTCCTTGAGGGTGCTATTGCTCAGGGCTCTAAGAATTATGTAAGGATAATAAGAACAGATGAAGAAACATCAAGAGGAAAATATAGTGTGCTCATTACAAAAAAAGTTGCAAAAATACCAACACGTGGAAAGAATGAGGGACAGTAATCTCAGCCCTCTCATACTCCCACAACCGAAGACAACCCCTATTAACATTTTTGTCTATTTCCTTCTCATCTTTTTTTTAAGCCTAGATTTGGTTGTTGTTGGACTATATTGTATATCCTATTTTATTTTCCGCATTTTATTATTTTTTTAAATTTTTATTTATTTATTTTTTGCCGCATTGGGTCTTCGTGGCTGTGCGCGGGCTTTCTCTAGTTGCGGCAAGCAGGGGCTGCTCTTCGTTGCGGTGCACAGGCTTCTCATTGCAGTGGCTTCTCTTGCTGTGGAGCACAGGCTCTAGGTGTACAGGCTTCGGTAGTTGTGGCTTGCGGGCTCTAAAGCACAGGCTCAGTAGTTGTGGCGCACGGGCTTAGTTGCTCCGTGGCATGTAGAATCTTCCCGGACCAGGGCTCGAACCCGTGTCCCCTGCATTGGCAGGTGGATTCTTAACCACTGTGCCACCAGGAAGACCTATTTTCTGCATTTTAAACAAAAATTTTATGGAAACATTTTTCTAGGGGCTTATATTCAGAAATATCATTTTAAAAAATGACTGCATAGTAGCCCATCCAGTTGAAGTACCGTAATTAATAGATCTTCTACTGTTGTATCCTTAGATTGTTACCTATTTTCCACCATTATAAATAATGTTTTGGTAAATATTTTGTCATAAAAGCTTTTGCATAATTGGAATTCTTTCCTTCAGATACATTTTTACTAAGTCAAAGGATATGACATTTTTAAGGCTGAAAGACGATTTTTTTTTTCTTGACAAGCTTTCTTCAAGGATGTATATTCAGAGACTGACACTCTTATACTAAATGGTCATGATGTATTTTGTACTCTTCACTGGCTACACTTCAATATGGCTGGGACTAGAGGATTAGATGGTCAGACATCCAGATTTAATTATGTACAGTTCAGGACAGAAAGAAAAAATCAAAAGTCTGAGAAGATGCCCAAGATAAAGTGGTTCAGAAATGCTACAGGTAGGATCAAATACATGTTTATCAGTCCTTACAGCTCAGAAGTGCTTTGTCCTCTGGCACATCATGAAGAAAATCCGTCTCTGGGCTTGTGTTTATAGTTTCCCTCCCTCCTTTCTCCTCCTCCTCCTTCTCTCCCTCCCTTCCTCCCTCCCTCCTTCTCTCTCTCTTTCTTTCAACAACACATCATTACAACTTACAACAGCACATCATGTAAGTTCTAGTAGCTATTGGACCTCCAGGGTATGCTAAACCGCTATTAATCAGAATACTGATGTTTATGTTGTACACCTAAAATGAATACAATGTTATATGTCAATTATGTCTCAGTAAAACTGGAAGAAAATAAAAAGAATCCTGCATCCATAATTTCCCTGAGTCTTAAACTCCTCACTTTTCAGGCTGCATTTCTGGCTCTAAAAAAGGGCTGAACTCCTCCTTGTATTATGAAGCTTCTCTCCTGATTGCTCCCAACAGTATAGGCACTCAATAAATGGAGTATCATACAACAGGATGAAATCTAACAGACTCTCATAAGACAGGATTTCATTTTATATCCTAGACCAGGAGAAACAACTTATCTGACCCAGAAAGTCTATCTGTATGGTGACAGACGATTTTTTTTTTTTGAGTATGCACTATATCCGTGTAACATGTTGGACTCTTTACAAACATTATCTCATTTAAATATTAACCCTATATAGTAGGTATCCCCAGTTTACACGGGAGGTAACTGAAGTATAAGAGGTCAAGCTATCTGGGTGAAAGTACATAGTAAGAGGCACAGATGGAATCTGAGGAAGTAGAAAACTGTCCTGCCATTCATCAAGTTGGCAGGCAAGTTGGGGGTTGGGGGGACGGACACAGATAAAGCTAGCTGCAAAGTTGGCAAGAACCATTGTTTCTCTTAAGGATACACGGTAACCATAAAGTGTTACAAATGATCCGCTTCTAGAGGGACCACTGCTTTCTTACTCACTGAAAAACCTTGTTTTCTAAAATCACAGAGTATCTAAAACGTCATTGTTTGAAATTATACCAGTAAAAAAGAAACACCCTATTTTTGCCTAGAGGTTCTTAGTCGCTTTGATACAGAGAGACTGCCTTGATTTTCAACCTAGGTGAGAGTTTCAGACGAGTTCTGGACACAACAATCCATATCTACCTTAACTTTGTAATATCCAAGGAAACAGGACCCTTGGTCCATTAGCAGTCCTAAACTGATGTTAACCCATTTACAAATAGCCCTGCTTCACTCCAAGCTTAATCAGAACACTGCTTCCCTCAGTTACAGCTAAAATTCTGCCCTTTCCTCAAATCCTACAATAATTCTATATTTTCCTGCCCCATAGCTCCTTTGGTGTGCAGTCTCCCTCATAGTAAGGAGTCATTTTACCTGACTTTGGCACCTGCATGCTTGTCCCTGGTGGTTTGGGGCTGACTGGGCTAGTGACAGGTTTGAATCCAGGTTTGCCTGTAGTAGAGTCTAATGTGTAAATGCCAGGCTAAACTGGAGATTATTTAATCTTTATCCATATATTTTGTCAATGCTCTTCAGCCAAATACCATCAAGAACACTCCTGTAGTTGAACAAGTTTGGTTTATAACTCGTTGCAGCAGGAGAGAACATATACCATGGGGAACTGCAGGGCATCTCAGTAAGACGGTGTTAGAAAGGACTCATTTAGGACCTGAGCTCTGGTTGGATGATTTTGAGGAGGGTACAAAGAAGACAGTGTTCACCCAGGCTGTTAGAAAGTGGGGACAATTCTATCATTGAGTATCACAATAAATCTTATTTATTAGAAGGACAGATTAGAGCAAAGCTGAAGCAGCATCATTCACATTAGTCAGGATAGGCGGATGTGTGGCATTTTATGGCTTGCATACTGTTAACGTTTTGTCTGTGTTCAGACATGATTATGAAGTGGTCTTGTTTTTGTGTTGATGTATCATGGTCACAGAGTGGCCTCGCCTGATGTTGATGGTCTGTGAAATAGTTCATGTCCAACAGGAGAACATTAAGACCTAGCTGTCAGGCCAGCTCATAGCAGTAGTACCAGTAGTAGTAGTACCAAGAGTACTACCAGCTGGGAGTACCAGGTCAGTTCCTGGATGTCAAAGGATGCTCTTCTTCCTTCTCAGTACCTACATATATATATGCATGTGTGTGTGAATATGTGTGCATATGCATACATGCATAACTCTATTAAAATCATCTAAAATTCCAACTATAAAATTCAAACAAAAACTGACATTTGAGATGTTTTCCATTTTATTAGGGGTGGCATATATATTTATGACTTAGGTATGGGTTATATTTTTTTTCTGGAAGTGAGATTATATATTTACTTTATTGAATATGTAATACATTCACATGATTTGAAAAATTTTTTGAAGTACAGAGAAAATCTTCTTTCTGTCCCTCCCTTATCTGTTCAATTCCCACACTCTCCCAATAGGTAACTACTATTATTAGCGAATTGTATATCCTTCCAGAGATACTCTTTATGTTGATAATACATAGAAATGTGAAATATCTCCTGGTGTTTCTTCTTTAAACTTAAAACAGATAACAATGCAGTTTTGCCTCTTCCTTTTCTAATCCATCTAGGAAATATTTCTGTTTTAGTACATAAAAGCTTCCACATTCCTACGGAAGTTTTGTTTGAACTTTATTTAATGATGTACATTTTATCTGTTTTCAATCTTCGCTAGCACAAAAATTGTTGCAATGAATACCTTTGTCCATCGTCATTTCACACATTGGGGAGTACAGCCTTACAATAAGTTCCCCAAAATGAAATTATTGTCTCAGAGGGTGCACTCACTTGTAATTTTTTTTGTTTGAATTTTATTTATTTATTTTTATACAGCAGGTTCTTATTAGTCATCCATTTTATACACATCAGTGTATACATGTCAATCCCAATCTCCCAATTCATCCCACCACCACCTCTACCCGCTGCCACTTTCCCCCCTTGGTGTCCATACGTTTCTTCTCTACATCTGTGTCTCAATTTCTGCCGTGCAAACTGGTTCATCTGTACAATTTTTCTAGGTTCCACATATATGTGTTAATATACGATATTTGTTTTTGTCTTTTGACTTACTTCACTGTGTATGACAGTCTCTAGATTCATCCATGTCTCTACAAATAACCCAATTTCATTCCTTTTTATGGCTGAGTAATATTCCATTGTATAGATGTACCACACTTCTTTATCCATTTGTCTGTCAATGGGCATTTACGTTGCTTCCATGACCTGGCTATTGTAAATAGTGCTGCAATGAACATTGGGGTGCATGTGTCTTTTTGAATTATGGTTTTCTCTGGGTATATGCCCAGTAGTGGGATTGCTGGCTCATATGGTAATTCTATTTTTAGTTTTTTAAGGAACCTCCATACAGTTCTCCATAGTGGCTGTATCAATTTACATTCCCACCAACAGTACAAGAGGGTTCCCTTTTCTCCACACCCTCTCCAGCATTTGTTGTTTGTAGATTTTCTGATGATGCCCATTCTAACTGGTGTGAGGTGATACCTCATTGTGGTTTTGATTTGCATTTTTCTAATAATTAGTGATGTTGAGCAGCTTTTCATGTGCTTCCTGGCCATCTGTATGTCTTCTTTGGAGAAATGTCTATTTAGGTGTTCTGCCCATTTTTGGATTCGGTTGTTTGTTTTTTAAAATTGAGCTGCATGAGCTGTTTATATACTTTGGAGATTAATCCTTTGTCCATTGATTCGTTTGCAAATATTTTCTCCCATTCTGAGGGTTGTCTTTTCATCTTGTTAGTAGTTTCCTTTGCTTTGTAAAAGCTTCTAAATTTCCTTAGGTCCCATTTGTTTATTTTTGTTTTTATTTCCATTACTCTAGAAGGTGGATCAAAAAAGATCTTGCTGTGATTTATGTCAAAGAGTGTTCTTCCGATGTTTTCCTCTAAGAGCTTTAGAGTGTCTGGTCTTACATTTAGGTCTTTAATCCATTTTGAGTTTATTTTTGTGTATGGTGTTAGGGAATGTTCTAATTTCATTCTTTTACATGTAGTTATCCAGTTTTCCCAGCACCACTTATTGAAGAGACTGTCTTTTCTCCATTGTATATCCTTGCCTCCTTTGTCATAGATTAGTTGGCCGTAAGTGCATGGGTTTATCTCTGGGCTTTCTATCCTGTGCCATTGATCTACATTTCTATTTTTGTGTCAGTACCATATTGTCCTGATTACTGTAGCTTTGTAGTACAGTCTGAATTCATGGAGGTCTGATTCCTCCAGCTCTGTCTTTTTCCCTCAAGACCGCTTTGGCTATTCGGGGTCTTTTGTGTCTCCATACAAATTTTAAGATTTTTTGTTCTAGTTCTGTAAAACATGCTATTGGTAATTTCATAGGGATTGCATTGAATCTGTAGATTGCTTTGGGTAGTATAGTCATTGTCACAATATTGATTCTTCCAATCCAAGAACATGGTATATCTCTCCATCTGTTCGTATAATCTTTAATTTCTTTCATCAGTGTCTTATAGTTTTCTGCATACAGGTCTTTTGTCTGCTTAGGTAGGTTTATTCCTAGGTACTTCATTCTTTTAGTTGCAATGGTAAATGGGAGTGTTTCCTTAATTTCTCTTTCAGATTTTTCATCATTAGTGTATAGGAATGAAAGAGACTTCTATGCATTAATTTTGTATCCTGCAACTTTACCAAATTCATTGATTAGCTCTAGTAGTTTTCTGGTGGCATCTTTAGGATTCTCTATGTATAGTATCATGTCATCTGCAAACAGTGACAGTTTTATGTCTTCTTTTCCAATTTGTATTCCTTTTATTTCTTTTTCTTCTCTGATTGCTGTGGCGAGGACTTCCAAAATTATGTTGAATAATAGTGGTGAGAGTGGACATCCTTGTCTTTTCCTGATCTTAGAGGAAATGCTTTCAGCTTTACACCATTGAGAATGATGTTTGCCGTGGGTTTGTCATTTATGGCCATTATTATGTTGAGGTAGGTTCCCTCTATGCCCACTTTCTGGAGAGTTTTTATCATAAATGGGTGTTGAATTTTGTCAAAAGCTTTTTCTGCATCTAATGAGATGATCATATGGTTTTTATTCTTCAATTTGTTAATATGTTTTACCACATTGATTGATTTGTGTATATTGAAGAATCCTTGCATCCTTGGGATAAACCCCACTTGATCATGGTGTATGATCCTTTTAATGTGTTGTTGGATTCTGTTTGCTAGTTTTTTGTTGAGGATTTTTGCATCTATATTCATCAGTGATACTGGTCTGTAATTTTCTTTTTTTGTAATATCTTTGTCTGGTTTTGGTTGTCAGGGTGATGGTGCCCTTGTAGATTGAGTTTGGGAGTGTTCCTTCCTCTGCAGTTTTTTGGAAGAGTTTGAGAAGGATGGGTGTTAACTCTTCTCTAAATGTTTGATAGAATTCACCTGTGAAGCCATCTGGTCCTGGACTTTTGTTTGTTGGAAGATTTTTAACCACAGTTTCAATTTCATTACTTGTGATTGGTCTGTTCATATTTTCTGTTTCTTCCTGGTTCAGTCTTGGAAGGTTATACCTTTCTAAGAATTTATCCATTTCTTCCAGGTTGTCCATTTTATTGGCATAGAGTTGCTTGTAGTAGTCTCTTAGGATGCTTTGTATTTCTGTGGTGTCTGTTGTAACTTCTCCTTTTTCATTTCTAATCTTATTGATTTGTGTCCTCTCCCTCTTTTTCTTGATGAGTCTGGCTAATGGTTGATCAATTTTGTTTATCTTCTCAAAGAACCAGCTTTTAGTTTTATTGATCTTTGCTATTGTTTTCTTTGTTTCTATTTTATTTATTTCTGCTCTAATCTTTATGATTTCTTTCCCCTCTGCTAACTTTGGGGGTTTTTTTGTTCTTCTTTCTCTAGTTCCTTTAGGTGTAAGGTTAGATTATTTATTTGACATGTTTCTTGAGGTAGGCTTGTATTGCTATAAACTTCCCTCTTAGAACTGCTTTTGCTGCATCCCATAGGTTTTGGATCATCGTGTTTTCATTGTCATTTGCCTGTAGGTATTTTTTGATTTCCTCTTTGATTTCTTCAGTGATCTCTTAGTTATTAAGTAGTGTATTGTTTAGCCTCCATGTGTTTGTATTTTTTACAGATCTTTTCCTGTAATTGATATCTAGTCTCATAGCATTGTGGTCAGAAGAGATACTTGATACAATTTCAATTTTCTTAAATTTACCAAGTCTTGATTTGTGACCCAAGATATGATCTATCCTGGAGAATGTTCCATGAGCACTTGATAAAAAAGTGTATTCTGATGTTTTTGGATGGAATGTCCTATAAATATCGATTAAGTCCATCTTGTTTAATGTATCATTTCAAGCTTGTGTTTCCTTATTTATTTTCATTTTGGATGATCTGTCCATTGGTGAAAGTGGTGTGTTAAAGTCCCCTACTATGATTGTATTACTGTCGACTTCCCCTTTTATGGCTGTTAGCATTTGCCTTATGTATTGAGGTGCTCCTATGTTGGGTACCTAAATATTTACAATTGTTATATCTTCTTGGATCGATCCCTTGATCATTATGTAGTGTCCTTCTTTGTTTCTTGTAATAGTCTTTATTTTAAAGTCTATTTTATCTGATATGAGAATTGCTTCTCCAGCTTTCTTTTGATTTCCTTTTGCATGGAATATCTTTTTCCAACCCCTCACTTTCAGTCTGTGTGTGTCCCTAGGTCCTAAGTGGGTCTCTTATAGACAGCATATATATGGGTTTTGTTTTTTTATTCATTCAGCCAGTCTATGTCTTTTGGTTGGAGCATTTAATCCTTTTACTTTTAAGGTAATTATTGATATGTATGTTCCTATTCCCATTTTCTTAATTGTTTTTGGGCTTGTTATTGTAGGTCTTTTCCTTCTCTTGTGTTTCCTGCCTAGAGAGGTTCCTTTAGCATTTGTTGTAAAGCTGGTTTGGTGGTGCTGAATTCTCTTAGCTTTTGCTTGTCTGTAAAGGTTTGAATTTCTCCATCAAATCTGAATGAGATCCTTGCTGGGTAGAGTAATCTTGGTGGTAGGTTTTTCTCCTTCATCACTTTACATATGTCCTGCCACTCCCTTCTGGCTTGCAGAGTTTCTGCTGAAAGATCAGCTGTTAACCTTATGGGGATTCCTTTGTGTGTTATTTGTTGTTTTTCCCTGCTGCTTTTAATATTTTTTCTTTGTATTTAATTTTTGATAGTTTGATTAATATGTGTCTTGGCGTGTTTCTCCTTGGATTTATCCTGTATGGGACTCTCTGTGCTTCCTGGACTTCATTAACTATTTCCTTTCCCAAATTAGGGAAGTTTCCAATTATAATCTCTTCAAATATTTTCTCAGTCCCTTTCTTTTTCTCTTCTTCTTCTGGGACCCCTATAATTCAAATGTTGGTGCATTTAATGTTGTCCCAGAGGTCTCCGAGGCTGTCCTCAGTTCTTTTCATTCTTTTTCTTTATTCTGCTCTGCAGTAGTTATTCCCACTATTTTATTTTCCAGGTCACTTATCTGTTCTTCTGCCTCAGTTATTCTGCTATTGATCCCTTCTAGAGGATTTTTAATTTCATTTATTGTGTTGGTCATCATTGTTTGCTTGCTCTTTAGTTCTTCTAGTTTCTTGTTAAACGTTTCTTGTATTTTCTCTATTCTATTTCCAAGATTTTGGATCATCTTTACTATCATTATTCGGAATTCTTTTACAGGTAGACTGCCTATTTCCTCTTCATTTGTTAGGTCTGGTGGGTTTTTACCTTGCTCCTTCATCTGCTGTGTGTTTTTCTGTCTTCTCATTTTGCTTATCTTACTGTGTTTGGGGGTCTCCTTTTTGCAGGCTGCAGGTTCGTAGTTCCCGTTGTTTTTGGTGTCTGTCCCCAGTGGCTAAGGTTGGTTCAGTGGGTTGTGTAGTCTTCCTGGCGGAGGGTACTGGTGCCTGTGTTCTGGTGGATGAGGCTGGATCTTGTGTTTCTGATGGGCAGGTCCACGTCTGGTGATGTGTTTTGGGGTGTCTGTGGCCTTATTATGATTTTAGGCAGCCTCTCTGCTAATGGGTGGGGTTATGTCCCTGTCTTGCTAGTTGTTTGGCATAGGGTATCCAGCACTTAGCTTGCTGGTCATTGAGTGGAGCTGGGTCTTGGTGTTGAGATGGAGATCTCTGCGAGAGCTTTCACCATTTGATATTATGTGGAACCAGGAGGTCTCTGGTGGACCAATGTCCTAAACTCGGCTCTCCCACCTCACAGGCACAGGCCTGACACCCGGCTGGAGCACCAAGACCCTGTCAGCGACACATCTTAGAAGAAAAGGGAGGAAAAAAGAAAGAAAGAAAAAAAGAAAGAAAGCAAGGAAGGAAGGAAGGAAGGAAGAAAGAAGGGAGGGAGGGAGGGAGGAAGAAAGGATGGAAGGAAGGAAAGAAAGAAAGAAAATAAAAAGAGATAAAGTTATTAAAATAAAAAGCAAAAATTATTAAAAATTAAAGTAATTAAAAGAAAGAAAGAAGAGAGCAACCAAACCAAAAAACAAATCCACCAATGATAACAAGCGCTAAAAACTATACTAAAAAAAAGCACCAGACAGACAGAACCCTAGGACAAATGGTAAAAGCAAAGCTATACAGACAAAATCACACAAAGAAGCATACACATACACACTCACAAAAAGAAAAAAAGGAAAATATATACATATATATATATATACAAAAAAAAAAAGGAAGAGAGCAACCAAATCAATAAACAAATCTACCAATGATAATAAACTCTAAATACTAAACTAAGATAAACATAAAACCAGAAACCAGTCAGTCGCATACAGAGAAACCCCAAGTCTACAGTTGCTCCCAAAGTCCACAGCCTCAATTTTGGGATGATTCGTTGTCTATTCAGGTATTCCACAGATGCAGCGTACATCAAGTTGATTGTGAATATTTAATCTGCTGCTCCTGAGGCTGCTGGGAGAAATTTCCCTTTCTCTTCTTTGTTCGCACAGCTCCTGGGGTTCAGCTTTGGATTTGGACCCGCCTCTGCGTGTAGGTCGCCTGAGAGCGTCTGTTCCCGCCCAGACAGGATGGGGTTAAAGGAGTGGCTGATAAGGGGGCTCTGGTTCACTCAGGCCAAGGGGAGGGAGGGGTACGGAATGCAGGGTAAGCCTGCGGCGGCAGAGGCCAATGTGACGTTGCAACAGCCTGAGGCGCGCCATGCGTGCGTTCCACCGGGGAAGTTGTCCCTGGATCACGGGACCCTGGCAGTGGCGGGCCGCACAGGCTCCCGGGAGGGGCAGTGTGGAGCGTGACCTGTGCTTGCACACAGGCTTTTTGGTGGCTGCAGCAGAAGCCTTAGCGTCTCATGCCCGTCTCTGGGGTCGGCGCTGATAGCTGCGGCTGGCGCCCGTCTCTGGAGCTCATATAGGCAGTGTTCTGAATTCCCTCTCCTCGTGCACCCCGAAACAATGGTCTCTTGCCTCTTAGGAAGGTCCAGACTTTTTCCCGGACTCCGTCCCGGCTAGCTGTGGCGCACTAGCCCCCTTCAGGCTGTGTTCACGCAGCCGACCCCAGTCCTCTCCCTGGGATCCGACCGAAGACTGAGCCTCAGCTCCCAGCCCCTGCCCGCCCCGGCGGGGGAGCAGACAAGCCTCTCAGGCTGGTGAGTGCTGGTCGGCACCGATCCTCTGTGCGGAAATCTCTCCGCTTTGCCATCTGCGCCCCTGTTGCTGTACTCTCCTCCGTGGCTCTGAAGGTTCCCCCTCACCCACCCACCGTCTCTGCCAGTGAAGGGGCTTCCTAGTGTGTGGAAACTTTTCCTCCTTCACACGTCCGTCTCAGAAGTGCAGGTCCCGTCCCTATTCTTTTGCCTCTGTTTTTTCTTTTTTTTCCTTTTGCCCTACCCAGGTACGTGGGGAGTTTCTTGCCTTTTGGGAAGTCTGAGGTCATCTGCCAGCGTTCAGTAGGTGTTCTGTAGGAGTTGTTCCACATGTAGATGTATTTCTGATGTATTTGTGGGAAGGAAGGTGATCTCCATGCCTTACTCCTTCGCCATCTTGAAGGTCTCCCCCCACCCTTTATTTTTTTAAATAGACATTTTTTTTTTTTGCGGTACGCGGGCCTCTCACTGTTGTGGCCTCTCCCGTTTGGGAGCACAGGCTCCGGACACACAGGCTCAGTGGCCATGGCTCACGGGCCTAGCTGCTCCGTGGCATGTGGGATCTTCCCGGACCGGGACACGAACCCTTGTCCCCTGTAACAGCAGGCGGACTCTCAACCACTGTGCCACCAGGGAAGCCCCCTAAATAGACATTTTTAAGAACACCTTTAGGCTCACAGCAAAGCTGAGCAGATGATACAGAGTTCCCTTATACTGCCTGTTCCCACACATGCACAGCCTCTTCCCCTATCAACATCTCCCACCAGAGTGGTACATTTGTTACAATTGATGAACCTATACTGATGCATCATTATCACCTGAATTCCACAGTTTACCTTATAGTTCACTCTTGTCCATTCCATGAGTTTAGAAAAATTTATAATGGCATGTATCTACCATTATAGTATCCTACAGAGTAGTTTCACTGCCCTAAAGATATTCTGTGCTCTGCTAATTCATCCCTTCCACTCTACTAACTTCTGACAACCACTGATCTTTTTACTCTCTCCATAGTTTTGCCTTTTTCAGAATGTCATGTAGTTGGAATCATACTGTTCAGATTGGCTTTTTTCATGTAGTGATATGAATTAAAGATTTCTCCATGTCTTTTCATGGCTTGATAGATCATTTCTTTTTAGGGCTGAATAACATTCCACTGTCTGGATCTGCCACAGTTTCTTCATTCATCTGTTGAAGGACATCTTGGTTGCTGCCAAGTTTTGGCAATTATGAATAAAGCTGCTAGAAATATCTGTGTGTAGGGTTTTGTATGAACATAAGTTTTCAACTCATTTTGATAAGGAGTGCAATTGCTGGATCATAAGAGTACATTTAATTTTGTAAGAAACTGTCAAGCTGTCTTCCAAAAAGTGGCTGTAGCATTTTGCATTTCCACCACAATAAATGAGAGTTACTGTTGCTCCACATCCTTCTCAGCACTTGGTGCTAACAGTGTTTTGGATTTTGGCCATTCTAATAGGTGTGTAGTAGTATCTTACTGATGTTATAATTTGCAATTCCCTAATGACATATGATGTTGAGCATCTTTTCATATGTTTATTTGCCACCTGTATATCTTCTTTGGTGAGCTTTCAGGTCTTTTGCTCATCTTTCAACTGGGTTGTTTGTTTTCTTATTGTTGAGTTTAAAGAGTTCTTTGTATATTGTGAATAACAGTCCTATATCACATATGTCTTTTGCAAATATTTTCTCCTGGTCTGTGACTTGTCTTACTCTCTTGAAAGACGAGTCTTTTTATCATGATGAAGGGCCATTCTAGTTCTTTACTATGAACTGTCTGTTCAAATCTCTTGATGGGTTGCACTTTAGAGCCATTTGGTTGTTAGATTCTAGCAGAAATTACCTCTTTCTAAAGTCATTCATGTCTCCACTCACAAATCCTTCCAAACTGGAGTCTCAGATCAACACATACTTTTATATTTATACCTGTGAAGCTAATTTTGAATGAAAAGAAATCTGGTGATAAAACTGTCTTCTGCAAATTCCTAATTTTTAGGCCAATAATTTTTGCTGGCAATAACCACTTACATTTCACTATCACGTAACTGATAGAGAGCAAACTTGATCTTTACTGTTATGTTGGAAATGGTTTGTAACAGCTCAAGAGAGCCAGCTGTTCAATTTTTGGGAATTTTGTGAGCCAACTGTTAAACAATGCAATTATTAAAAATTAACTTTTGGGCTTCCCTGGTGGCACAGTGGTTGAGAATCTGCCTGCTAATGCAGGGGACATGGGTTCGAGCCCTGGTCTGGGAGGATCCCACATGCCGTGGAGCAACTAGGCCTGTGAGCCACAACTACTGAGCCTGTGTGTCTGGAGCCTGCGCTCCACAGCAAGAGAGGCCACGATAGTGAGAGGCCCACGCACCGTGATGAAGGGTGGCCCCCGCTTGCCACAACTAGAGAAAGCCCTCGCACAGAAACGAAGACCCAACACAGCCAAAATAAATAAATAAATAAAATACTTTGCAACAACTTTCAGATTGTTACCTTATTAGGACCTCACTGTAAATAGTTAAAAAAAATTAACTTTTATAAACTTACAATTAAATAAATTACATCAAGAACAACGATAAAAAAATGATCAAAACTCATCACTTCCTTATTCTGCTACATTTTACCATTACCTATGTTCTTGAAGGCATTTACATCAACTATCTGCAGGGTGGAAATCTTATATAACAGTGTGTAATACTGCACATCTCTTCCCAGTTCTTATCATATGTACTCTTATCATATGATCCAGCAATTGCAAAAATGGCCACGGTAGGAGTATTTATCCCTGCAAATGCTACAAATCAGGGCTTTTCGCTCTCCCCCTCCCAGAGGGACAGTTGTTAACCATGAACTAGCCCTCTATTCATTGCTGATGTGTTGGCTAGGGAGCAGACCAAACATGCCACTCATTCAAAAGGAGTTCAGCGTATTCAGTCAACCTGGCTCCAAATTTGCCTCAGTTAATTTATTTTATTATTATTAAAATTAATTAATTAATTAATTTTGGCTGCTTTGGGTTTTTGTTGAACAAATCAGAGATAAAGTAGAGCAGACATTTAGGATGATTCCTAGTATGTTTGGAACACAAAAAATGGCAGCTATTATTGGCCATTACTCAGATGCTTATCAGATGAGAGGCAATGTAGCATGGGCTCTGGAGGTCAACTAAGGTTTGAATCTGATTTTGGTACTTATTAGCTGCGTGCCCTCGGGTGAGTTGCTTAAATTCTGTCTCTTTTTCCTCATCTCTAAAATGCAGATAATAACAATTACCTAATTCATGCAAGTGTTGTGATAATTAAATGAAATAATGTATGTAAAGTGTTCTGAATGGCATATAGCACACAGTAAATGCCTGAAAAGTGGTTGCTATTATTCCAGACTAAAGCACTTTCACATATATTTTCTAATATTCACAAAGACCTATGAGGATTTTTTTTCATTCTTTTAATTGAAAATTTTCAAACATATACAAAAGTAGAGAGAATACTATAATGAATCCCTAGGTACCCATCACCCTGTGTCAACAATTAACATATTAGCTAGTTTTGTTTCAACTATACACCCACCCAACTTTCCCCCTACATTTGGATTATTTTGAAGCAAATCCCATCCATCACATCATTTCATTCAGTATATATCTCTAAAAGATAAGAAATCTTTTAAGAGTTTATTAACCTCTTTCGGGAATTCCCTGGTGGTCCAATGGGTAGGACTCCCCACTTTCACTGCTGAGGGTCCAGGTTCAATCCCCGGTTGGGGAACTAAAATCCTGCAGTGGTGTGGTGCGGCCAAAAAAAAGAAAAAAAGAAAAATAATTTATTAACCTCTTTCAATAGGTTGATTAACTGAGGCTCAGCAAGGTGAAGTAACATTCCCAAAGGGACCAAGCTGGTAAGTGTATTAACCAAAATTCAAATATAAACCTGACCTCCTTTACATTGCCATTTACTGACTGATATAAATATTCACAGTCTGAAGGTTAGACATTAAAACTCTAAGCTTCAATAGTAAATCTTAGCATTTTAAAATTTAAAAAGAGAATAGACTTGTGGTTGCCACGGGGGAGTGGAGGAGGGAGAAGGATGGACTGGGAGTTTGGGGTTAGTAGATGCAAACTATTACATTTAGAATGGATAAACAACAAGGTCCTACTGTCTGGCACACAGAACTGTATTCAATCTCCTTGGGATAAACCATGATGGAAAAGAATATAAAAAATGAATGTATATATGTGTGTAACTGAGTCACTTTGCTGTACAGCAGAAATTAGCACAACATTGTAAATCAACTATACTTCAATAAAAAAATAGAGAATAAAATAAAATGTCTTGGGAAAAAAATAAAATAAAATTTAAGAAGAAATCATATAGCACAGGGAACTCTACTTAATACTTTGTAATGGCCTACATGGGAAAAGAATCTAAAAAAGAGTGGATATATGTACATGTATAACTAATTCACTTTGCTGTATACCTGAAACCAACACAACATTGTATATCAACTCCAATAAAAATTTTTAAAAAATAAAAAGAAATCAGAATAGAATAAAAGCATAGGTGTTCAACATTGAGCAGTGATAGACCACAGATTAAGCTCTTATGGATTTATTTTTCCTCTGGTTGAAAGAATTTATCTTGATCTTTGAAGCCAACAAGCATGAAGTGTGAAAGCAGACATCAATTGTTCAGATTTTGTACAGAGTGAATAACTGAGCAAATTTTTTCTCCAGCTTTCAGCACTAAAACAAATGCCTGCTGGAAACTACAAGCACCTGCTGGTAGTTTGTCACACTTTCAAAAGAAAATATTCCTAGCAATGTGATTATTTAAAAGGAAGAGTATACAGGCAGAAACTGCATGCAGGGAATTAAAATTATAGTGCCCAGCACCATGACAGCTTTCAACAAATGTTGATTGATGATGATGAAAATGATAGTAATCATAATAATGAGGTTGACACATGACATATGAACCACACGAACGAGCAGGAAGACAAGTCGTATGTCTGTAAATAACAGCTTGCAAAGCATCTTTGGAGCTTGTCTGAGGAAAAGGCCAAAGAGGTGTTTGTGTATGTTCCAGGTACTAAAACCACTGGCTTTGGGGCCAGCGAGCATTCTGATCCCCTACTATTACATGTATGACTTTGAGCATGTTACTTAACATCTCTGAGCCTCAGTTTCTGCATTTGTAAAATGGGGATACTAGTACCTATTGCATAGCTGTTATGAGGATTAGATGAGGTTGTGTGACTGACTTATGATTATCAAAATTGTTTGGGAGCTTCCCTGGTGGCGCAGTGGTTGAGAGTCCGCCTGCCGATGCAGGGGACACGGGTTTGTGCTCCGGTCCGGGAAAATCCCACATGCCGCGGAGCGGCTGGGCCCGTGAGCCATGGCCGCTGAGCCTGCGCGTCCGGAGCCTGTGCTCTGCAACGGGAGAGGCCACAACAGTGAGAGGCCCGCGTACCGCAAAAAAAAAAAAATTGTTTGAGAGTTACTAGGAGATGTCCCCCAAGCTTGAGAAAATGAGGCAAGTAAAACTGCTTTTCAGAAGTGGAAGAAGGAGACTGAAGTGTGCTTAGGCTGGCAATAATGTATTTGGAGAAACACTGAATTATTTAGAAGGGGAGAGTAAATATCCCACGTTCTCCTGGTAATCTGATGAGGATCTAGCCTCCTGGGTTAAGTTTGCCGATAGGGAAGGAAATGAGCAGGCATTCAGCCTTCAAGTATGTAAACCCTGGGGCAGTGAGTCTCTCTGTGGATGACTAGGTTAGCATTTGGCTCCTGTGAATTTTGGGGTGCCCAAGTCTGTCTCTCAGGCCCTGGACACTCTGAGGCCTTTCACAGGAAAGGACAGATCAAGCCTGACTCACCTTAGACAGTGTGCACACAAATCACCTACAGGTCTTACTAAAATGCATATTCAGATTTGATAGATCTGGGGTGGGGCCTGAGATGCTCCCAGGTGATGCTGAGTCTGCTGGTCCCTAGGTCGCACTTTGAATAACAGAGCTGCAGACAATGCATGCACCCCCACTTTCAGTTACCCCTCTACTTTCCACGAGGATTCATCAATAGTATTTATCGTCCTCTCTTTCTTCCTGGGGTCATAAGTGTCCAACTAAGAACCTAACGCTTGCTGCCCAAGCACTCTACATCCGAGGACTAGAGCAAGTCTTTGACTTGCTTCCTTTGTTTTGTTCGTTCATACTTAGGGGTCAGCATGGGGCAATAATGGGTGTCTAAATCTTCCTCTCTCTAATCCAGGGTAGGTCCAGCAAGGGCACTGGCTAAGGCTGCTTAGCTGTATCCTGCCTGAGGTGGACTGAAGCTGAGAGAGAGAAAAGACTGATTGGACACGGGTCCTACAGGAAGCCCAAAGGCAAACCAGGGGAAGCTGAAGCAAAATTAGCTGGGTGAATGGGAAGAGTACCCGAGAGCGGGGTGAAGAGATGATGGTAGATGATTGTTTTGAGGCTAGGAGATCTCAGCTTATCTGGCAAACCCTGAACTTGCGGCTTGCATGATGGAATCCCTGTAACAGGCAAAGCTAAATTTGAATCAAGCCATATCCAGACTTGAGTTGTTAAAATAAGAAACAGGCATTGCAGGGCTTTTGAGAGTATCTTATTTTTGAAAATTTTGATTTGCTCATCTGAAAACTGAGAGAAATAAATTAAAATAAATGGGTCATAGATAAACCATAATGGAAAAGAATATAAAAAAAGAATGTGTATATGTGCATAACTGAGTCACTTTGCTGAACAGCAGAAATTAGCACAAGTATAGCTGCAAATCAGCTATACTTCAATAAAAAATATATATATAAATGGGTTATATAAAACTTAAGTATAGACAAGATTAAAACTCATCTATAATCTTTATTTTTATTTTTTTAAATATTTATTTATTTATTGGCTGTGTTGGGTCTTTGTTGCTGCACTCAGGCTTTCTTTAATTGCGGCGAGCTCGGGCTACTCTTCGTTGAGGTGCACGGGCTTCTCATTGTGGTGGCTTCTCGTTGCAAAGCATGGGCTCTAGGTGCATGGGCTTCAGTAGTTGTGGCACGTGGGCTCAGTAGTTGTGGCTTATGGGCTCTAGAGCGCAGGCTCAGTAGTTGTGGTGCACGAGCGCTGTTGCTCTGCGGCACGTGGGATCTTCCTGGACCAGGGCTCGAACCTGTGTCCCCTGCATTGGCAGGAGGATTCCTAACCACTGCGCCACCAGGGAAGTCCAAAACTCATCTATAATCTTTAGATGAATGGTGTTACACAGGAATAAAGTGCAAGATGTCAGAGGAAAATTAATTACCACTGCATTAACTGTCAAAAAACCTTCAAGTCTTTAAAACTTGTCCCTTTGTTTTTTTCTCTCACAAGGGAAATCGTGTTATAATTCTTCTGTCCAAATAAAGGCACTTTAATATCCCCTTTTTTTCTGCATGCTGTGTCTTGCTGAATTACAAAATTAGACATTTTTCATCTTTCAGAAACTTTTACTTAATTTTTTTGTATCCTACGAATAATGTTTTAAAGCTATGCAAAGTTTTAATTATTATAACCAAAAACATACGATAAAAGGTTGTAATCCTTCAAAGTACATCACAACAAATGCAAGAACTTTATTTCCTTCAAAGGGAACTGTCTAAATAAAGGAAGAAAACTGTGTTTTAAGCTAAGCATAATATTGTTTGCTGCTACATAATAACCAGTAGGCACACTATGGCTTGGGGTCTAGCAAATAACAGAGCACAATTCTTCATCACACAGCCTTGACTTTGATCTCAATTAGATTTCTGAACTTGGTAAGCCACTTTGTCAGTATTAGTCTCATTTTATCCTCTGTAAAATGAGAGATTAGACTAGTTGGTATCCAGTCCCAGTGCTCCACTGATTCAGCAGAAGCTTGCTTTTGATTGTGAGAGCATCAAAAAGCATTCGCTGTTTTCTTTACCATTGAATGTTTTAGTAAGCGGGGACCCAGAGAGGTGAAGCAACTCACCCCCCAGTGCTAAAAGGGAAGAGCTAGGATTAAACTCCAAAATGCCTGACTTCTAGCTCAGGATACTTTCTATAATGGCAAGCAACTTAAAATCTTTTTCAGAGATGAACTTCCCTGCTATTAAAATAAAAATGCACCAGGGAAAAAGAAAAACACAGAAGACGTTGGTCTAACATAATTTCCTCTAAGGAAGTGGTTATTTTTCTGGGTGGCTTAATATAAGACATAACTGACTGATTACGGTCGGACGTGTGGATGTAAATTATGCTAGAGAACCACATGAAAGCAGGTCAGGTTCTCATATACAGCCAAAATGGCTAGTTTCAAGATTACACAGTACTGATCCTCTTGGTCTGTGAGTGACCTGAAGGCAGAGGCCATGTCTGGTCCATCTGTGTGGTTAGCAAGGCAGGCATTCTGCATCTAGGAGATTCTCCCACTAGTTCAGGGCCGTGGGGGCAGGACTGGAGCAAAGGAGCAGATCTGCAGCATTAGGGAGAGGAACTGAAAGGAAGGGTTCTTTCAGGAGGACAAAGCATGCTACGGAAGGAGATCTTGCAATGGAACCGAACAAGAGTCTGTTCTCTGCACAAATACACGAGTAGGGATGTCAAGTGTCTGAAAAAATTTCCTCACAAACAGGGAATATAGAAGGGATGATGGTGAAAAAAAAATAAACCACATCCGTTTTTTTGTAGATATACCTTGTCCCTCCCCACTCCTTTTCCTCTGAGAAAGTTTTAACATTATCATGTACATAGTATTAGAGTACCTGAACATATTACTTGAAAATAGATAAATGAGATAGCAAATTATTCACATATCTTTATGTAATATTTATATAACACTGAATATGTGCTAGGCACTGTTATAAGTACTTTCCAAATAAATATTAGGTCATTTAATCCTTGTAACAACTCTATGAAATAACACTATTGAAATCCTCATTTTACAAATGAGGAAACTGGAGCACAGAGAAGATGAGTAACTTGCCCAAGGTCACACAGCTAGTAAGTGGTAAAGCCCAGGTAGTCTTCTCCCAAGTCCATGCTTTGCTTTATCTTTAAGAAAGGACTACAAACAAGCGGTGAGAGCGTGAAACCATGCAACTCTGATTGGGACTTGAACCCACATGTGTTGAAACAGGAGGGAAGGGGGCAGGGCACAATCTTTAAAAGAATGACATAACCCAAGGACACGACATAAAGTGATTAGAACCAAACAGGTCCAAGATGGCCTTCCACTAGACCTTTAGCCTCAGTATATGTTCATTGTAACACATCAGCAAGCTAAATGACACACCCACAGGTGCTGTAACAGTTCCAAGGACGACCATAGAGGTCAAAAAGTGGGCAGTGGCACAATTCCTGGAAATCCCCACCTCTTCCTGAAATAGCTGGAATACTCCTCCCACTCATTAGTCTATGAAATTACCCACCTCTATAAAAACTGACAACCCCATACACTGGTGCCTTTCTCACCTTCTGAGATGGCCCACACTCTGTCTGTGGAGTGTGTTTCTCTCTAAATAAATCCACTTCTTATGTATCATTTTGTCACTCACTGAATTCTTTCTGTGATGAGACATCAAGAACCTGAGTTTCATTAAGTCCTGAAACCAGATGTGTGATCTCAGTTGGAAGACTGTGGGTTTAGGCTGGGTTCAAGTCCTGGCATGTGGGTTCAAGTCCCAATCTGAGGTGCACGGTTTCAAAAGGGCCAGGTATATTACATTGCTGGAGAAGGAACCTCATGGGTGTCTTAAACCCAGCCACTTATTTTTTGGCTCCTATAGGTGAATGCTAAGTGGCAATAGAACTTTGCTGACACTATGTGAAACTGAGCAGGACCCTGTGGGGCCCTCCTCAGTAGAAATCCTTTTGGATACAAATCCTTTCTGTGTCCCCCATTTCTTCTTTGTAGGAAAGAAGCTTCAGCCTCCTAGACCTTCCCTGAGTACCAACGGGTAGATTCAAACAGTTGCTTATCAGGGAAGAGAGGGAATGCAGACACAAAGGAGAAGCAGTCAGGAAACCATAGTGCAATAATAAAGCAGGGTCCTGGTTCTTCCTCAAGGAACATACATAACAGTATCTCTGAGTTCTTCTGTAGGAACTAAGGCCCCCACCCAGGTGGAGGATGCTAACTTCAGGCTGGGTATGATTCCTGGAGCATCACCCTGTTACCTCACCACCAACCAGTCAGAAGAAAATCTGCACACAGTGGAAGATAAAAGACTCTGACCCCCTCCCCAAATGATTAACTGTGATTAACTTCCCTTTTCTCCCTCTTAAGAAATTTTCATGGTCAAGCAGAATCTTGGGAGTTGGTTCTTGGATACAAGTCCTATTTCTCCCCATGTTGCTGGCCTCCTGAATAAAGCAATCTTCGCTTTCCAGTCAACACTGGTCTCTCGAGTATTGGCTTTTGAGTGGCAAACGGCCAAATCTGAGTTAGGTAATATATGTTTCTCTAGTTTCTTGTCGTCACTACTAATTCTGTGCTTTTTTTGTTTGTTTGTTTCAGGATTGCTTATGGCTGGTAAGTTATTCCCCAAATTTTGTTAGTCATATTTGTTTCTCTACTTGTCCATCTTAAGACTGTGCAAACCAGGAAGGAGAACAGACTTTTACCTGGATGGGAAACAGCTCTTTGATATCCAAACTAGTAAGTTTTTGTGTTTCTGGTTTTACTCTTGACTTGCAGCTGAAATTGTAGATTTAAAGCTATAAATCTATATCTCTGTGTAATTTAGAAAGGCTTTTACCTCTCTGTGTATGAGTGTGAAACTGTAACTAAGCAAAGGGCTCATGGGCCAGCAGTACAGAAAGCCAAGCTCTAGCAGTGGGAATTTGCAGCAAAGTAAGGATTTATTGCAGGGCACCAAGCAAGGGAGTGGGAGACTAGTCTCCACTCCAACTTGGTCTTTGAGTTACGAGTTTTTTCAAGGGGGAGAACAAAGAGGCTGGGGTTAATCATCTTCTTGTGACATTTCTTAATTGTAGTTTTGGGAATCAGGATGTCTCTGGTTTGTGATTCTCTGGCCAAGCGGTCCATGGCTCAGAGGCCTATTAGCTCATCTTGCCCTGGAGAAACCACCTGAGTTTGTTTAAGTTAATAATAATATCTACAACAACAATTTTAGTACATTAATGATGTTATCAACAACATCAGTTTTACTTATCTGACTCTGGTTGATTAGTGTTTAGTTAGCACAGGATTGAGGTCAGAGAAGAAAGAAAGGAAATAAAGTTTGGGATGGAAAGAAAATCGAAAATTGGGTAAGGGAACTCGGCTTTAGGGGGACTCAGTTGCAGAATGTCTACCTACCTCTAGATGATATTAATAAATTAGATTATACGGACTTTTCTAGTGGTGCAGTGGTTAAGAATCCGCCTGCCAATGTAGGGGACACAGGTTTGATCCTTGGTCCAGGAAGATCCCACATGCCACGGAGCAACTAAGCCCTTGTGCCACAACTACTGAGCCTGCGCTCTAGAGTCCGTGTGCCACAACTACTGAAGCCCACATACCTAAAGCCCATGCTCTGCAACAAGAGAAGCCACCACAATGAGAAGCCCATGCACTGCAATGAAGAGTAGCCCCTGTTCGCCACAACTAGAGAAAGCCCGCATGCAGCAACGAAGACCCAATGCAGCCATAAATAAATAAATAACAATTTTAAAAATAAATAAATAAGATTATAAGGACTTCTAAATTAAAGGAGCTCTGCTCTGATTGGCTTATAGAGATAACTAAGCACACACGTAAATCAAATATTCCTAAAATCTCTTAAAATAAGGAGACCAAGCATCTAATACTTTAAATGTGCTAAACTAAAAAAATTCTAACAGAATATATGGGGAGGCTCAAGGAAAATAGGGTTCTTCTAACAAGGTACAGATTCTTTGTGGCCTCCATTCCCTGTCTCTGGTGATAAGAACGTCCTTTTCTTCCAGGGGCAAAGAGGGCATCTTTCACATGGGAGTTTTACCTCTTGCTTTCAAGAAGAAAGGGGAGGTCAGAGTGCCCTTCTTGCATCTGCTGTTTTACAAGTGCCTTTAGCTCAAAATAATCAGTAGGCCAAATCAGCATATTTTGAGGTGGCATGTTCTGAACCCCTTCAAGACTCATTTAACAATTTTGGTTTTGAGAAATAGCTATCTCTTCTCTGATTTATCAGTGTTAAGTATACAAATCTACATGTTGTTCTATTTGTATTTGTTTTTCCTAAACGTATGGAGGTTTACTGACCAAATAAGCTAACATTACTTCTACATAATGTTAATAAAGAAAAAAAGCAGACCCTGACATCCAGGAGCTGGCCTGGTGCTATCTTCTGCTGGGCCTTGGTGTTGCTATGAGCTGGCTTGTCACTCACAGCTAGGTCTTAATGTTCTCCTCTTGGACATGAACTATTTCACAGAACATCAACATCAGACAAGGCCACTCTGTGACCATGACAGATTAATACAAAAAGGAGCTCACTCCAATAATCATGTCTGAACATAGACAAAACAAGAACATTGTCCAAGCCATAAAATACCAAATATCTCTCTAGACCAGCTAGTATGTGACTCATACTGCTTTACCAATTATAGCTCTATGCTTGCATTAGTGTGCCTTCCCTATGAACAAGATGTATCGAGATAATCATAGATTGTCCCCGCTTTCACCTAGAGTAAACCTTCTCTTCCTGTACCTTCTCCAAAATCACCCAACCAAATCCCTAGTTGTATAAGTCCTTTCTAACATCCTATTACTGAGCCACCCCACAGTTCCCTATGGTGTATGTTCTCTCCTGCTACAAAACCAAACTTGTTCAACTACAGGAGTGTTCCTGGTGGTCTTTGGCTGAAGGGCATTAACAATATTTAAGATTATGAAATGTAAATTTGTGCTCAACTAAATTGAATCACTATACTGACAACATTTTTATTTCAATAATAATTATATTTTGTAGTATGTATGTTTTGTAGTAACCTGAAGTTAATTTTCAAGTTCTTTAACTTAAAACATTGGACTGGGAATTCCCTGACAGTCCAGTGGTTAGGACTCTGTACTTCCACTGCAGGATGGCATGGGTTCAATCCCTGGTCAGGGAACTAAGAGCCCACAAGCTGAGTGGCTCGGCCAAAAACAAAAACAAAAAACAAAAAAAACCCCAACATTGGACTGATATTAGGTTAATTACTAGATAATCACTGAATACCTAGATAACTTTTAAGTAATGTAGAATACTGTATTGTTGATTATTACTAAGCATAGTTTTAAGTATACATAGTTTTGCTTCTTACTTTTTTTTTTTTTTTTTGCAGTACGCGGGCCTCTCACTGTTGTGGCCTCTCCCGTTGCGGAGCACAGGCTCTGATCGCGCAGGCTCAGCGGCCACGGCTCACGGGCCCAGCCGCTCCGCGGCATGGGGGATCTTCCCGGACCGGGGCACGAACCCGTGTCCCCTGCATCGGCAGGCGGACTCTCAACCACTGCGCCACCAGGGAAGCCCCAAGTGGATTCTTAACCACTGCGCCACCAGGGAAGCCCTGCTTCTTACTTTTATGTGTTATAGAGAGGCTATAACTTGGGTCATGGTAATAAACATGTTCTCTTTGCCACTTTAAGAAGCTGAAAGAGATGTATGTGGCTGTAGAAAGGCGTAGTGTATGTGTTCATGAGCTTCGCTAGTCTGCTAAAGTGCTCCTGTACAACACGCGATTCTCATTTATCCATCCGCCAGTCTTCTCTGTGCAACAGAAGCTAGTTGCTTTGGTTAAAGGTAGTCCAACATAAATGGCTGAGGCTATTCCAGGAGCAATAGTCATAGAGAAATAAAACTACGTATGTCTTTTTTTTTTCAAGGGGAAAAAAAAAAGCTTTTGTCCTAAAGCAGAAATCCTCTGGTTTTCTCATCTCCAGATTTCTTAACACTTACATTGGAAGTGGAACCAAAGAAAATTTAAAGACCTTTTTATTGATTTATTTAAAGTTAGCAATGATGACTCCGTTGATGTTAACATAAATAACATCTTAGTATTATTATGAAATAGCTGTGATCTCGTGGATCCAAGAGAGAACCACTGTCCTAAACTTCAGTAGAGTGTCAGTTTGTTCCAGAATATTAAAGAGCATAATGATAGGCAAAACTTAAAAGTTAATTTTATTTGCCTGTGCATTTGGCTGTTATAACAAAACACCACAGACTGGGTAGCTTACAAACAACAGAAATTTATTGCTCACAGCTCTAGAGGCTGGAAAGTCCAAGATCAAGGTGCCAGCATGGTCACTTTCTGGCGATGGCCCTCTTTCTGGTTCATTAGCAGGCACCTTCTCCCTGTGTCCTCACATGGTGGAAGGGGCCAGGGATCTCTTATAAAAGAGACTCCACACTTATAAGAGACTTTTATAAGAGACTCCACACTTATCCCATTCTAAGCAACTCCCAGAGTTCCCATCTCTTAATATATTATCATCTTTGGGGGTTAGGTTTTTAACATATGAATTTTTGGAGGGGGGAGTGATCATTTAGACCATAGCACCTCGATTTATACTACCTGAGTTTGAAAAGAAGCTATGAAATTGGTGAGTGCTTTAGTGAAGTTCACTCTGTCTTGAACAGCTTGCTTTTATGAAATTATTCCTCCAAGAGAGCAGTCAGCCACTTTGTGGCAAGTTGAGTACATCAGGCCTCTTCTATCCACTTGAGCACCTCCTGGAATTCTTTTGATCCATTATAACTATGAATGGTTACATGTAGCAAACCTGGACTGAGAAGGGTATGATTATCAATAGGTTCAGACCCCTCAGACATAAAAGTTTGAGTTGCACTATCAGGTAAGCCACGCAGATCTGCTGGGGTAGTAGCTGAGGGTGAGGGGAATTTAGAATACATAGTGGAAACCATAAGCAAGACGAAAAGACAACCCTCAGAATGGGAGAAAATATTTGCAAACGAAACAACAGACAAAGGATTAATCTCCAAAATATACAAACAGCTCATGGAGCTCAATATCAAAAAAACAAACAATTCAATTAAAAAATAGGCAGAAGACCTAAATAGACATTTCACCAAAGAAGACATACAGATGGCCAAGAGGCATATGAAAAGATGCTCAGCATCACTAATTATTAGAGAAATGCAAATCAAAACTACAATGAGGTATCACCTCACACTGGTCAGAATGGCCATCATCAAAAAATCTAGAAACAATAAATGCTGGAAAGGGTGTGGTGAAAAAGGAACCCTCCTGCACTGGTGGTGGGAATGTAAACTGATACAGCCACTATGGAGAACAGTATGGAGGTTCCTTAAAAAACTAAAAGTAGAACTACCATATGACCCAGCAATCCCACTACTGGGCATATACCCTGAGAAAACCACAATTCAAAATGAGACATGTACCACAATGTCATTGCAGCACTATTTACAGTAGCCAGGACATGGAACCAACCTAAATGTCCATCGACAGATGAATGGATAAAGATGTGGCATATATACAATGGAATATTACTCAGCCATAAAAAGAAACAAAATTGAGTTATTTGTAGTGAGGTGGATGGACCTAGAGACGGTCATACAGAGTGAAGTAAGTCAGAAAGAGAAAAACAAATACTGTATGCTAACACATATACATGGGATCTAAAAAAAAAAATGGTACTGATGAACCTAGTGGCAGGGCAGGAATAAAGACGTAGACGAAGAGAATGGACTTGAGGACATGGTTAGGAGAGGGGGAAGCTGGGGCAAAGTGAGACTAGCATCGACATATATACACTACTGAATGTAAAATAGCTAGTGGGAAGCAGCGGTATAGCACAGGGAGATAAGTCCGGTGCTTTGCAATGACCTACAGAGGGGGGATAGGGAGGATGCGAGGGAGGCTCAAGAGGGAGGGGATATGGGGACATATGTATGCATATGGCTGATTCACTTTGGTGTACAACAGAAACTAATATAGTATTGTGAAGCAATTATACTACAATAAAGATTTTTTTTTTTTTAAAAAGAATGCACATGGGCTTCCCTGGTGGCGCAGTGGTTGAGAGTCCGCCTGCCGATGCAGGGGACACGGGTTCGTGCCCCGGTCCGGAATATCCCACATGCCACGGAGCAGCTGGGCCCGTAAGCCATGGCCGCTGGGCCTGTGCGTCCAGAGCCTGTGCTCCGCAACGGGAGAGGCCACAACAGTGAGAGGCCCGCTTACCTCAAAAAAAAAAAAAAAGAATGCATAGTGGAGGAAGGAGAGGATGAGTACTAAATGAAGCCTTCAGATCAAATGCAGCAATAGATGCTGTAGCTCTTCCAACACACCTCCCTCAGGAAGCAAGTTTCCCCTCAGAAAGAGAGGCCCATGGGCAGCATGGAGGAGGTGTTCCCTGTACAGTACAGAGAAGTAGGTCTGCATGGCACAATAGGTGGACTATGGCAGCTATGAGCTCTCAGGTCTCTGACTCCAGGGACCATAACTGACTGTAGGCCTCTGCTGTTGTGCTTGGAAATTCATCCTTATGTTTGTGCCAAGGCCATGCTTCCCTAGCCAGTGACTGAGCACAGCAAGGATACTAAGGTAGGCCCCTTCCTAGGAGACTTGTTGCAACTTCTTATGGAGACTTCAGCTGGAAGGCTACCTGATGGCCTGGAAAAGTTTTCTTAGAACTGCATGGCTGTCTAAGCATTCCCCCCTTCCTCCCTTCCTCCCTTTATCCCTCCCTCCCTCCCTCCCTCCTGTCTTTCCTTCCTCCTTCCCTCCCTTCCTCTCTCCTTTCCTTCTTTCCTTCCTTCTTCCCTCTTTCCTCCCTTCTTCCCTTCTTTCCTCCCTTCCTTCCTTCCTTCTATCCTTCACTCAGGGTCAGAGCTGTACTGCAGTCTGACAGATCTCCCAGCCTTCTCTGGCTCCCTACCCATTTTCTCTCTCAAAGACATTTCCCTTAATAAATTCCTTGCACATTTAATCCTGTCTTGATGTCTGCTTTTCAGAGGACCCAGGAAATGAACTAACTACCAATCAGCCATCCATTCATCTATTTGTATAGAACCCTGAGTTTATTCTGATTCCCTCAATTTCACTCTATTACCATAGGGTTCATTCTAGCCTTCTTCCTTTCCATATTTGAACTCATTTCTGACAGTGAGAAATCTAGAAATTATTCACATATGTTTACTAAGTTTCTCTGTCTTAGAATGCACAAAAGGTAGTTTCAGAATTACTAACTTGGGCTTCCCTGGTGGTGCAGTGGTTGAGAGTCCACCTGCCGATGCAGGAGACACGGGTTCATGCCCCGGTCCGGGAAGATCCTACATGCCGCGGAGCGGCTGGGCCCGTGAGCCATGGTTGCTGAGCCTGCGCGTCCGGAGCCTGTGCTCCGCAATGGGAGAGGCCACAACAGTGAGAGGCCCGCATACTGCAAAAAACAAAAACAAAAACAGAATTACTAACTTGCTCCATGGCAAAAAGCAAACTAACAAACTAGAGTTTAAAACTTGCTTACAGATATTTTGGATTTAACACCAAATGCAAAGGCAATAAGCACAAAAGTAAACAAGTGGGACTACATCAAACTAAAAAGCTTCTGCACAGAAAACAAAACCATCAACAAAATGAAAAGGCAACCTATGGAGTAGGAGAAAATATTTGCAAATCATATATCTGATAAGGGGTTAATATTGAAAAAATATAAGGAACTCATCAAACTCAATAGCAAAAAACCAAATAACTCAATTAAAAAATGGGCAAAGGGGCAAACTATTATATATAGAATGGATAAAAAACAAGGTCCTACTGTACAGCATACGGAACTGTATTCAATATCCTGTGATAAACCATAATGGAAAAGAATACAGAAAAGAATGTATATATATGTATAACTGTCACTTTGCTGTACAGCAGAAATTAATACAACATTGTAAATCAACCATACTTCAATAAAATAATGGGCAAAGGTTCTGAATAGATATTTCTCCAAAGAAAACATACAAATGACCAACAGGTACGTGAAAAGGTGCTCAGCATTATTAATCATCAGAGAAATGCAAATCAAAACCACAATGAGATATCAACTCATACCTGTTATTTAGTTCATGATTTCAGTTATGGGCTAATTCCATTGCCAAGGAAAGTGCCAGACTGATCCATAGCCTAAACTGGAACCCATACCCAAGATTAGACCTGCTGACCAATCCTATTTCAGTATATGTGCTGCCAGAGCAAGCACTGACCAATCCTAGCATATCAGTTCAGAAACCAGTTTACAATCCAGCCAGAATCCCAGCCAGTACCATCTCAGTATAATGTTGTACCCAGAGTTGTGTCGACACAGATAGACAAACGTGTCCTCAGCTAAGAGATCAGTCCAACTCAGAACATAGTTATGTGCCAGTCCACCTTGACGTAGAAACCAAACAACTCCTGACTAACCCAGATTAGGGCCAAGGCCTGGTTTCTGATGGCCCAGAACCCAAAATATGCTGGCTCATTCCCAGACCCATTCATTCATTAATTTATTCAACAAGGCTTTAGTGCAGGCCTACTAGGCTTCAGGCACTGTGGTAAGTGTTCACGCTTATCTGGGCATGGGAGGATTCCAGAGAGGCTTGCATCAATCACCCTAGTGGTGTAAATGCAGGGTCCAGCTCCTCTTCCTGTTGTGGTCAACACTTCCAGACTAGTGTCACCAGATAAATTTTCACAGATTTTTCTCATGACATCATATTCTGCTTAATCCCCTTATGGCAATTTTTAAGAAATGATTATTTATTTATTTGGTTGCACCAGGTCTTAGTCGTGGCAGACAGTCTTCTTAGTTGCGGCAGGCAGGCTTCTTAGTTGCGGCTCGCTGGCTCCTTAGTTGTGGCATGAGAACTCTTAGTTGCAGCACGCATGTGGGATCTAGTTCCCTGACCAGGGATCGAACCCGGGCCTCCTGCATTGGGCGCACGGAGTCTTAACCACTGCGCCACCAGGGAAGTCCCCCCCCATAACCTTTTGACCTAGTAGATTTCTATACTTGCTTATGACCATTCATTCAACACATTTATTAAATGTCTTTAGATTGCTAGGCCCTGGAGAAACGAAAATACTGCCTTTAAGTAAGTCACCGTCTTTAATTCTACCCAAGGAGATTAATAAATTAAAAAAAACTACTGCAGTTCTAAAATAAAGGTATAAGTTCTTTAATAAAGGTATCTTCAAAATTCTATGAGAGCCTAATAAACGAGTTGTTTCTTTTCTTTCTTTTTTTTTTTTTGGCCATGCCACGCGGCATGTGGGATCTTAATTCCCTGACCAGGGATTGAACCTGTGATCCCCCTTCATTGGAAGCATGGAGTCTTAACTGCTGCACCACCGCGGAAGTCCCAGAGTTTTTTTTTTAATGCTAGGAAGGTATAGTTAGAGAAAGTGATTTCTCTACTGTTCTTTGAAAAATGACTAGTTTAGTGAGAGAGAAAAACATTACAAGAAAAGAAGCAGTCTGTGCCAAGGCATGCAGGCAGTGAGGAGAATAGGATGCCCCAAGGACAAACAGTTGGTGATGCTATGGAATGTCTTATTCTTTGGAGACATGATGGTTTATACCACTTAGGGATAATGAGATTTGTTCTAAACTTGACCCATGGATGTTTGACACAAAGGACACTCGACAATATACAAATATATAATAAAAATTATGTCAACATTAGTGAATTTGGGAGGAAAGTATCTTATGAATTAAATTCCATCGATCCAGTTTAATTCCTTGATTAATACATAGACTGCATAATGGAGGCAAAATCCTCTGAGGTCAGAGTGGCAGGATCAGAAAGAATATTATTGGGATTAAAATGGCAAGATATAAACATCCTGCTGCTTCTACTCTTGTCACAATGAATTTTCCAAGGTCTCTATACCTTATGTCATAGATTACCTTCCCCTCCTACAACATTGACTCACCTCTTTGTTATATGGAATTCCCCAAACTAGTGTCACAAACTTAAAAGCCTACAAGTGCTAGGTGGATAATATGAGTAAAGCTGGCTAAGTGGGATTGTAAACTAATAAGTATCTGCCTTGTCCAAAGAGGGAAGCTGTTACTTTGCTCCAGCCAGTTGTTGCCATGTAGGAATACAGGCTAAGGACTGTCAGAACTCCAATATTTTCAAGAGAGAAGCCAGAAATCCTGATTTTTATTATGGGAACTTGTGACTTGGTAACTAGTTGGAAAAAACCCCAACCCTATAAGCAGGTCAAACAACATGTCTATGGGTCTGATTCTACCCCTGGGCACCAGTTGGTTAACTTTTTTAGTTTTCTATGATATCATACTTAAAGGAATGAAGGACTGTTCCATCTCCTGACATTACTGGATTCCCAAATAAGGACTCAACCTCTTTCTCTTGTGAAGAACTATTTTGTACCACCCTCTAGTAATTGCAGTTTGCCCATTCCTTTAAGCATCAAGTTTTATGCTTAAAACCTCTCTTGTGATAACATGAACTATACCAACAATCTTCCCCTCCATTCTTGAATTTCCCTGGCCACACCCTACCCTTTATGACCTCATGAATTGCCCTACCACCTTGGAATGACAACCCATGCCTCCATACCATTGCAATCATTTGCCTATTTCTTTGTATCATGCCCCATGATATCATGTATTAACCTCATTCAGGACTGCAACATAGGAAGGGAAGTGGGAAGATAAAATCTGTATGGCATCACAAAAGCATGAGGTTGCTTGGGAAAATTCATGATGTCATAAGAAAATTTCTACATTAAAAGGATCATAGGGACTTCCCTGGTGGTGCAGTGGTTAAGAGTCCACCTGCCAATGCAGGGGACATGGGTTCGAGCCCTGGTTTGGGAGGATCCCACATGCTGCGGAGCAACTAAGCCTGTGTGCCACAACTACTGAGCCTCCGCTCTAGAGCCCATGAGCCACAACTACTGAGCCCGAGTGCCACAACTACTGAAGCCCGCACGCCTAGAGCCCGTGCTCCGCAACAAGAGAAGCCATGACAATGAGAAGCCCACACACCGCAACAAAGAGTAGCCCCTGCTCACCACAACTAGAGAAAGCCCGCATGCAGCAACAAAGACCCAACAGAGCCAAAAATAAATAAATAATAAAATAAAATAAAATGGGCAAAGGCCTTGAATAAACATCTCTCTAAAAAAAAAAAAGGATCATAAAAGTTAGAGAAGGATGTGTAAATACTGTGATTTAGATCTCGTTAGAGTGAGTAAAAAGTATAAATTCAGTTTTCCAAGTATTTCAGGCAAACATCTATCATAGTGAAGTTTTATAGGAGATCTCTAAAGAGATTCTGCTTTCTGGATATACTGTTTATTCTTTAGGGGGAGTGAGAGGTTATCTTTTTTTTAACTTCATAAAGTGAAAATCTAGTGATTGGGAATAAGATTTATATAACTACAGTCATTGCACATTATAAGGTTTTTTGCTGAACAGAAACAAAAATTATGAATGTAGCACACAATATTTATTTGATAACATTCCTTATGGCAGCATGACTGAATTTTTTTCTCACTAAATTCTTGTAATCTATGGAACACATACTTCATACTACTTTGTTTCTAGTTTCTTCTTTTTTTTTTTTTTTAGGATTCCTAAGTGGGAGTAAAATTATCATTCTTAGGATGCTATAAAACTTTTTGGGTAGAGATAGTCTAATTTTTAAAGTATGGGACTCTTTAAATTATTGTCATTGTAACATGGATCTAGATATTGTTTTTACTGTCTATTGATTTACTCTTATTAATATTTGTCTCCTTTGTGATGATCACTAATATCAGCAGGTAGAGGACACAATTTCCATTCTCCTTATAAAGGAAAAAAAAGATAAAAACAAGAATCAAATCCCTTTGTCAAAATACTGAGAAAAAACATCCCCAACAACATGAATACCTAAGATAATTAGGTGATTGTCCTTTCATTCACTCATTCATTCAACAAATATGTATTGATTGCCTACTATATGTATCAGACACTGTGCTAGGCTCTGGGTAAATGGTGAAAAACAAATCAAATATGGTCTATACTCTCATGGATCTTCTGGTCTAGTGAAAGAGACAGACAAAAAACAATTAAGGAAAGAAGTGCATATATATGTATACCTATATATGTAAATGAATTTCACATATATGTAAATGTATATATACATATTATTATGGAGAATAATGGAAAGGAGGAGAGGAAAATTACTTTAGGTTGAGTAGTCAGAGTGGGTTTTTCTGAGGCAATGGCAAGCTGAGTACAAGTGAAGAAGGATCCGGCCATGTAAAATGTAGGGGAAATAGTGGTCTACCGAAGGGGGTATACTTGAGCAAAGGCCTTAGCTGGGAATGGTTTCTAAGAACAACAACAATAAAAAATCAACATGGCTAGAGCAGAAGCAAAAAGAACTACAAGTCTGCAACCTGTGGAACAAAAACCACATCCACAGAAAGACAGACAAAATGAAAAGGCAGAGGACTATGTACCAGATGAAGGAACAAGATAAAACCCCAGAAAAACAACTAAATGAAGTGGAGATAGGCAACCACCCAGAAAAAGAATTCAGAATAATGATAGTGAAGATGATCCAGGTCCTTGGAAAAAGAATGGAGGCAAAGATTGAGAAGATGCAAGGAATGTTTAACAAAGACCTAGAAGAATTAAAGAACAAACACCTAGAAGAATTAAAGAACAAACAGACATGAACAATACAATAACTGAAATGAAAAATACACTGGAAGGAATCAGTATCAGAATAACTGTGGCAGAAGAAAGGATAAGTGACCTGGAAGACAGAATGATGGAATTCACTGCCATGGAACAGAATAAAGAAAAAAGAATGAAAAGAAATGAAAACAGTCTGAGACCTCTGGGACAACATTAAACGCAACAATATTCACATTATAGGGGTCCTAGAAGGAGAAGAGAGAGAGAAAGGACTGAGAAAATATTTGAAGAGATGACAGTCAAAAACTTCCCTAACATGGGAAAGGAAATAGCCACCCAAGTTAAGGAAGCACAGAGAGTCCCAGGCAAGATAAACCCAAGGAGAAACACGCTGAGACACATAGTAATCAAACTGACAAAAATTAAGGACAAAGAAAATTATTGAAAGCAACAAGGGAAAAATGACAAATAACATACAAGGGAACTTCCATAAGGTTAACGGCTGATTTCTCAGCAGAAACTCTACAAGCCAGAAGGGACTGGCATGATATACTTAAAGTGATGAAAGGGAAGAAACTACAACCAAGATTACTCTACCTGGCAAGGAACTCATTCAGATTCGATGGAGAAATCAAAAGCTTTACAGACAAGGAAAAGCTAAGAGAATTCAGGACCACCAAACCACCTCTACAACAAATGCTAAGGGAACTTCTCTAAGTGGGAAACACAAGAGAAGAAAAGGACCTAGTAAAAAAAAAAAAAAAACAATTAAGAAAATGGTAATAGGAACATATATATTGATAATCACCTTAAATGTGAATGGATTAAATGCTCCAACCAAAAGACACAGGCTCACTGAATGGATACAAAAACAAGACCCATATATGTGCTGTCTACAAGAGACCCACTTCAGAACTAGGGACACATACAGACTGAAAGTGAGGGGATGGAAAATGATATTCCATGCAAATGGAAATCAAAAGAAACCTGGAGTAGCAATACACATATCAGATAAAATAGACGTTAAAATAAAGACTATGACAAGAGAAAAAGAAGGACACTACATAATGATCAAAGGATCAATCCAAGAAGAAGATATAACAATTATAAATATATATGCATCCAACATAGGAGCACCTCAATACATAAGGCAACTGCTAACAGCTCTAAAAGAGGAAATCAACAGTAACATAATAATAGTGGGGGACTTTAACACCTCACTTACACCAATGGACATATCATCCAGACTGAAAATTAATAAGGAAAAACAAGCTTTAAATGACACAATAGATAGATTTAATTGATAATTATAGGACATTCCATCCAAAACCAGCAGATTACATTTTCTTCTCAAGTGCACATGGAACATTCTCCAGGATAGATCATATCTTGGGTCACAAATCAAGCCTCAGAAAATTTAAGAAAATTGAAATCATATCAAGCATCTTTTCTGACCACAGCGCTATGAGATTAGAAATAAACTACAGGGCAAACAATGTAAAAAACACAAACACATGAGGCTAAAAAATACACTACTTAATAACCAAGAGATCACTGAAGAAATCAAAGAGGAAATCAAACAACACCTAGAGACAAATGACAACAAAAACACAATGATCCAAAACCTATGGGATGCAGCAAAAGCAGTTCTAAGAGGGAAGTTTATAGCAATACAAGCCTACTTCAAGAAATAAGAAAAATCTCAAATAAACAATCTAACCTTACACCTAAAGGAACTAGAGAAAGAAGAACAAACAAAACCCAAAGTTAGTAGAAGGAAAGAAATCATAAAGATCAGAGCAGAAATAAATGAAATAGAAACAAAGAAAACAATAGCAAAGATCAATAAAACTAAAAGCTGGTTCTTTGAGAAGATAAACAAAACTGATAACCCTTTAGCCAGACTCATCAAGAAAAAGAGGGAGAGGACTCAAATCAATAAGATTAGAAATGAAAAAGAGGTTACAATGGACACTGCAGAAATACAAAGCATCATAAGAGACTACTACAAGCAACTCTATGCCAATAAAATGGACGACCAGGAAGAAATGGACAAATTCTTAGAAAGCTATAACCTTGCAAGACTGAACCAGGAAGAAACAGAAAATACGAACAGACCAATCACAAGTAATGAAATTGAAAGTGTGATTAAAAATCTTCCAAAAAACAAAAGTCCAAGACCACCATCACCCTGATACCCAAACCAGACAAAGATACTACAAAAAAAGAAAATTACAGATCAATATCACTGATTACTATAGATGCAAAAATCCTCAGCAAAATACTAGCAAACAGAATCCAACAACACATTAAAAGGATCATACACCATGATCAAGTGGGATTTATCCCAGGGATGCAAGGATTCTTCACTATATGCAAGTCAATCAATGTGATACACCATATTAGCATATTGAAGTATAAAAACCATATGATCATCTCAATAGATGCAGAAAAAGCTTTTGACAAAATTCAACACCCATTGATGATAAAAACTCTCCAGAAAGTGGGCATTAAAGGAACCTAACTCAACATAATAAAGGCCATATATGACAAATGCACAGCAAACATCATTCTCAATGGTGAAAATCTGAGAGCATTTCCTCTAAGATTAGGAAAAAGACAAGGATGTCCATTCTCACCACTATTATGAAACATAGTTTTGGAAGTCCTAGTCACGGCAATCAGAGAAGAAAAAGAAATAAACGGAATACAAATTGGAAAAGAAGACATAAAACTGTCACTGTTTGCAGATGACATGATATTATACACAGAAAATCCTAAAGATGCCACCAGAAAACTACTAGAGCTAATCAATGAATTTGGTAAAGTTGCAGGATACAAAATTAATGCACAGAAGTCTCTTGCATTCCTATACACTAAGAACGAAAGATCAGAAAGAGAAATTAAGGAAACAATCCCATTCACCATTGCAACAAAAAGAATAAAATACCTAGGAATAAACCTACCTAAGGAGGTAAAAGACCTGTACTCAGAAAACCATAAGACACTGATGAAATAAATCAAAGATGACACAAACAGATGGAGAGATATACCATGTTCTTGGATTGGAAGAATCAATACTGTGAAAATGACTATACTACCCAAAGCAATCTACAGATTCAATGCAATCCATATCAAATTACCAATGGCAATTTTTACAGAACTAGGACAAAAAAATCTTAAAATTTGTATGGAGACACAAAAGACCCCTAATAGCCAAAGCAATCTTGAGGGAAAAAAACGGAGCTGGAGGAATCAGGCTCCCTGACTTCAAACTATACTACAGAGTTACAGTAATCAAGACAATATGGTACAGACACAAAAGCAGAAATATAGATGAATGGAACAGGATAGAAAGCCCAGAGATAAACCCACGTACCTATGGTCAACTAATCTATGACAAAGGAGGCAAGGATATACAATGGAGAAAAGACAGTCTCTTAATAAGTAGTACTGGGAAAACTGGATAGCTACATGTAAAAGAATGAAATTAGAACATTCCCTAACACCATACACAAAAATAAACTCAAAATGGATTAAAGACCTAAATGTAAGACAGGACACTATAAAACTCTTAAAGGAAAGCATAGGAAGAACACTCTTTGACATAAATCACAGCAAGATCTTTTTTGACCCACTTGCTAGTAATGGAAATAAAAACAAAAATAAACAAATGGGACCTAATGAAACTTAAAAGCTTTTTCACAGCAAAGGAAACTATAAACAAGATGAAAAGACAACCCTCAGAATGGGAGAAAATATTTGCAAACGAATTGACGGACAAAGGATTAATCTCAAAAATATATAAACAGCTCATTTAGCTCAATATTAAAAAAACAAACAACCCAATTCAAAAATGGGCAGAAGACCTAAATAGACGTTTCTCCAAAGAAGACATACAGATGGCCAAGAAGCACATGAAAAGCTGCTCAACATCATTAATTATTAGAGAAATGTAAATCAAAACTACAATGAGGTATCACCTCACACCAGTTAGAATGGGCATTATCAGAAAATCTACAAACAACAAATGCTGGGGAGGGTGTGGAGAAAAGGGAACCCTCCCGTACTGTTGGTGGGAATGTAAACTGATACAGCCACTATGGAGAACAGTATGGAGCTTCCTTAAAAAACTAAAAATAGAATTATAGTATGACCCAGCAATCCCACTACTGGGCATATACCCAGAGAAAACCGTAACTCAAAAAGACACATGCACCCAAATGTTCATTGCCTCACTATTTACAATAGCCAGGTCATGAAAGCAACTTAAATGCCCACTGACAGACAAATGGATAAAGAAGATGTGGTACATACATACAATGGAATATTACTCAGCCATAAAAAGGAACGGAATCAGGTCATTTGTAGAGTCGTGGATGGACCTAGAGACTGTCACACAGAGTGAAGTACGTCAGAAAGAAAAACAATTATCATATATTAACACATATATGTGGAATCTAGAAAAATGGTGCAGATGATCAGTTTGCAAGGCAGAAATAATAGACACAGATGTAGAGAACAAACATATGGACACCGAGGGAAAGTGGGGTGGGGGTGTGGTGGTGGGATGAATTGGGAGATTGGGATTGACATATATATACTAATATGTATAAAATAGATAAGTAATAGGAGCCTGCTGTATAAAAAATAAATAAAATTCAAAAATCAAACAAAAAAATCAACATGGCTAGAGTATAGTGATTGAGAAGGATGGTAGTGAGAAATAAGGTTGAATGGAGAGCTAGGAGACCTCATGAAGAAGCTTGATAGATAGAGCAAGGAGTTTGGAATAGAAGCCGTTGTTTTCAAGTAGAGCAGTGCTATGTTTTAAAGATCACCCCAACTGCTGTGTGGAGAATGGAATATAGGTGATCAGAGTGGGTGTAGGACACTACTTTAGAGGCTATCTGCAGTATTCCAGTGAGAAATGATGACTTGGACTGGGTTGGTAGCAGCAGAGAGAGAAGTAGATTATGTATTTCGGAGTAGCGTCAACAGAACTTGCTGATGAATTAGATATGTAATATGAAGGAACATTAAGAATCAGGAATGACTCATAGGGTTTGGCTTGAACAACAGGTGCATTCCATTTACTGAAATGAAAAAGATAGAGTGCTAATAGGTTCTCTGGGAAGCAGATGCTGACACAGAGTTAGGTGTGCAAAAAGTTTCTCAGGGAATAACACTTGTAAAAGGAAAAGAGGCAGAAGCATAGTTGTATAGAGAGAGGTTGCAAGCATGATGCAAACCTGACAAAGTCTCTGCCAGCCCAGTGGGGAGTACCAGAGCACAGACTGCTAGTTAGTAGAGTTCTGTGTTGGACTAGGTCCTTGTACTACCACCTTGCTCATTCATTGGCTGGGAGCCTCCCCAAGAACAGTATGCCATTAGTTATACCCCAAGAAGAGTGTAACTGGCTCTAAAGGTGAGGTGGACCCTGAAACAGGTAAGAGCTGGAATCTGTCAGTTAACCACATTCCTCACAGCTGGGCAGGCAGTCCTTCCTTGAAGGGGGATGTAAGTAAGCACATCTCCATGTCCACCACAGGGAACAACAGGTAGGAAAAGATCAAGAGTTCAGTTTTCGATAGGAGCGGGGCTAAGACAGTTAATTAAATCATTCATTCATCAAATATTTATTGAGCTTCTATAATAGACCATTCAAATGGAAATGTCAGGTGCATAGTTGGTAGCAAGTTCACAAGAGATGTTTGGGCCTGAGATATTTGAGAATTAGCATATATATGATATTTAAGGTCACAGATTGGCTGGCATCACCTACTAAGAGACAAAATGGTTTTTAACCCTGAGAAATATCACTGCTCTAGGGACTGTTTGGAGGCAATTTGGGTCGTCACACTGACTAAGGGGACAAGGGGGACACTACTGGCATTTAGTGGGTAGGGTCTAGGAGTGTAAAACATCCTGAAATACATGGGAAATTCTACTCAGTGAAGAAGTGTCCAACATAAAATGCCAATAGAGCCTGGGTGGAAAAATTGGCTGTAGACAGAGAAGTGGTCCCAGAACCAAGCCTTGGGACATTCCAACTCTTAGAAGTTGGGTAATGGAGAAGAAGCTGGCAAAGGAGACCAAAAAAGGAGTACCTAGAAAGGTAGAAGGAAAACTAGAAGTGAGTGGTGTCAGATGCCAAGAGTGCAGAGTGTTTCAAGGAGAGAGGCAGGTCAGCAGCAAAGAACGTTGCTGAGCAGTTGAATATGATGAGGACAGAAAAGTGTCCACTCAAAGGAGAGCTTAATACTGTAAGAGCCATCTCAGAGGAGTGGTGGAGATGGAAGCCAGATGGGCACAAGCTGAGAGTAAAGGGAGGGGAGCAAGCAGAGAAAGGAAATTTTTAAAGGAATTTGAATAAACAATAAGCAGAGAAAGAAGATGGAGGATGATTTGGGGTCAAGGGAAGGATTTTATTTCAAATATTTTATTATCAAAGTTTTAAACATGCAGGAAGTTGAAAGAATATTACAATAAATCTCACTAAGTTCTACCATTAACATTTTACTATGCTTGCTTTATCATATATATATTTTTTTTATGTGGACTACTTTTAAAGTCTTTATTGAATTTGTTGCAATATTGCTTCTGTTTTATGTTTTGGTGTTTTGGCCGTGAGGCATATGGGATCTTAGCTCCCTGACCACGGATCGAACCCACACCGCCTGCGTTGGAAGGCAAGGACTGCCAGGGACTTCCCTATCACATCTTTTTATATATCCATAAGGAAGGAATTTCTAAAGATGAAAAACACTCCTAGAGCATGTTTGTATGCCTACAGTGTGATTCAACAGGTACGGAAGATTAATGAAAAAAGAAAGAAAGAGAATAACCAAGTGAGAAATGAAGCCCTTGAGAACTGAGGGAGGGGAACAGGATTCAGAGTACAGGTAAAGGGATTGCCTTTTGTTGTTACAGAGGGAAAAAAGAGCAAATGGTTACAGAATCATGGTGGTTTGTGGATTTAACTCAAAATGGATTAAAGACGTGAATATAAGACCTGAAACGATAAAACTCCTAGAAGAACTTCAACATAGGTGGTAAGTTCCTGAACATCAATCTTGTTGATGATTTTTTGGATTTGACACCAAAAGCAAAGGTAATAAAAGCAAAAATAAACAAGTGGGACTACATCAAATTAAAAAGCTTTTGCACTGCAAAGTAAAACATCAACAAAATGAAAAGGCAACCTATGGGATGGGGGAAAATATTTGCCAATCCTATATCTGATAAGGGGTTAATATCCAAAAATAAAAAGAACTCATACAACTCAATAACAAAAAACCAAATAATCCAATTTAAAAATGGGCAAAGGACTGGAATAAACATTTTTCCAAAGAAGATATTCAAATGGCCAACAGGTACATGAAAAGGTGCTCAACATCACTAATCTTCAGGGAAATGCAAATCAAAACCATAATGAGATATCACCTCACACCTGTGAGAATGGCTGTTACCAAAAAGACAAGAAATAAGTGTTGGTTCAGTATCCTATGATAAACCATAATGGAAAAGGATATATATATATACATAAAAGAATGTATATGTATGGGTAACTGAATCACTTTGCTGTACAGCAGAAATTAACGCAACATTGTAAATCAACTGTACTTCAATAAAAAATAAAAAAGAAATGTGTTGATATGGATGTGGAAAAAAGGGAACCCTAGTGCACCGTTGGTGGGAATGTAAGTTCATACAGCCACTATGGAAAACGGTATGGAGTTTCCTCAAAAAATTAAAAATAGAATTACCATATGATCCAGCAATTCCACTGCTGGATATTTATCCAAAGGAAATGAAAATCCTAACTTGAAAAGATACCTGCATCCCTGTGTTCACCGCAGCATTATTTACAATAACCATGACATAGAAGCAACCTAAGTGTCCATCAGTGAATGAATGGATAATGAAAATGTGATATATATCTATATCACATTTTCATAATATATATATAATTATATATATATATATATATGCATATGCAAGATGGAATCTCCACCACTCCTCTGAGATGGCTTTTACAGTATTAAGCTCTCCTTTGAGTGGACACTTTTCTGTCCTCATCTTATTCAACTGCTCAGCAGCATTCTTTGCTGCTGACCTGTCTCTCTCCTTGAAAGACTTTGCACTCTTGGCATATATATATATATATATATATATGAATATTATTTAGCCATTAGAAAAAGAAGAAAGTCCTGCCATTTGTGACAACACGGATGAATGCTGATGGCATTATGCTAAGTGAAATAAGTCAGAGAAAGACAAATACCATGTGATCTCACTATATATGGAATCTAAAAAACAAAAATAAAAACATGAACTCATAGATACAGAGAACAGATTGGTGGTTGCCAGAGGCAGTGGGTGGACAGTGGGTGAAATGGGTGAAGGTGGTCAAAAGGTACAAACTTCCAATTATAAAATAAATGATCCTAGGGATGTAAAGTACAGCATGGTGACTACATGGTTTATTATATTTTAATTTAATTAAAACAATTTTTAAATTGTGGTATAGTTGATTTACAATGTTGTGTTAGTTTCACGTGTACAGCAAAGTACATGTATCCAGTCTTTTTTAGATTTCTTCCCATGTAGGCCATTACAGAGTATTGAGTAGAGTTCCCTGTGTCATACAGTAGGTTCTTATTAGTTATCTATTTTATATATAGTAGTGTGTTTATGTCAATCCCAATCTTCCAATTTATCCCTTCCCCCCCTTATACCCTGGTAATCATAAGTTTATTTTCTACATCTGTAACTCTATTTCTGTTTTATAGATAAATTCATTTGTACCCTTTTTTTAGATTCCACATATAAGTGATATCATATGATGTTTGTCTTTCTCCATCTGACTTACTTCACTTAGTATGACAATCTCTAGGTCCATCCATGTTGCTGCAAGTGGCATTATTTCGTTCTTTTTTATGGCTGAGTAACATTCCATTGTATATATGTACCACATCTTCTTTATCCATTCCTCTGTTGACGGACATTTAGGTTGCTTCCATGTCCTGGCTATTGTAAATAGTGCTGCAATGAACACTGGGGTGCATGTATCTTTTCGAATTATGGTTTTCTCTGGATATATGCCAAGGAGTGGGATTGCTGAATCATATGGTAGCTCTACTTTTAGTTTTTTAAGGAACCTCCATACTATTCTCCATAGTGGTTATACTGGTTTACATTCCCACCAGCAGTGTAGGAGGGTTCCCTTTTCTCCACACCCTCTCCAGCATTTATCATTTGTAGATTTTTTTGATGGAGGCCATTCTGACCGGTGTGAGTGATACCTCATTGTAGTTCTGATTTGCATTTCTCTAATAACTTGTGATGTTGAAGCATCTTTTCACGTGCTTTTTAACCATTTGTATGTTTTCTTTGGAGAAATGTCTATTGAGATCTTCTGCCCATTTTTCTGATTGGGTTGTTTGTTTTTTTGATATTGAGCTGCATGTGATGTTTGTATATTTTGGAGATTCATCCCTTGTAGGTTGCTTTGCTTGCAAATATTTTCTCCTATTCTAATGGTTGTCTTATGGTTTCCTTTGCTGTGCAAAAGCTTTTAAGTTTAATTAGGTTTTTATTTTAATTTTTATTGGAATATAGTTGATTTACAATGTTGTGTTAGTTTTACGTGTACAGCAAAGTGAATCAGTTATACATATACATATATCCATCTTTTTTAGATTCTTTTCCCATATAGGTCCTTACAGAGTATTGAGTAGAGTTCCCTGTGCTATACAGCTGGTCCTTTACATAGTGTGAAATACTGTATTTCACATTTGAAAGTTGCTAAAGAGAGTAAATCTTAAGTCTCAGCACAAGAAAAAACAATTGTATCTATGTGTGGTGATAGACATTAACTAGACATATTGTGGTGATCATTTTGCAATATATACACACTGAATATGTAATATTGAAACATTATGTTGTATACTTGAAACTAATATAAATGATATATGTCAATTATATCTCAATAAAATAAAGAAAAAAAAAGGCTGATGTGATGAAGTTTGATCTAGGGACTACCAATACTAGTATTGCTAGTACTGCTAGTATTGCAACACTAGGGTATCACTCTAGTGTTTGTTAGAAATGCAGGCTGATGGGATGAAGTTTGATCTAGGGACTAGCAATACTAGTATTGCTAGTACTGCTAGTATTGCAACACTAGGGTATCACCCTAGTGTTTGTTAGAAATGCAGAATCTCAGGCCTCATTGTAGATCTACTGAATCAGAATCTGCATTTTAATAAGACCCCCCAGGTAATCTGTATGCACATTAAAGTTTGAGAAGCAATGGATTAGGGGATTTGACGAAGGTGAACATTTTTGCAGTCGGGATATTGACAAATGATTCTGGGTGAATTATCAAGATCAAAGGTTAGCAATTTTTTTTTTGTAAAGAGTCAGGTAGTAAATATATTTGGCTTTGAGGGCCATAGATTCTCCATTACAACCACTCAACCTTGCCCTTGTAATTCCAAAGCAATCAGAGACAATACATAGGCAAATGAGTGTGGCTGTTGAGAATGGCTGTGTTCCAATAAAACTATTTACAAAAACAGGCAGTTGGGTGATTTGGCCCAAGGGCCTAGTTTGCTGACCACTGACCTAGATCGTAATAAAACTGTTAAGTCTTGGTGCCCATGTACAGTGTACTGTGGTTTTCCTCTTTCTGATTACTTACTGTCTCTTGTAAGTACTCCTGCCTCCCTCTCCCCCATTCTGAACACAGTGAAGAACTTGGCCAAGTGATGTCCTGTGGGATCCTAGAAGTGAGAAGGAGAAAATTGAAGTGTTAAAAAGCCAGAATCTCTCTGACACCTTTTTTTTTTTTTCCTAGAAGACCAAGGTATGGGGCAGGCTTCACATCAGCTGGTTCTCTGGAGTTGTTTCCCTTTTATTTTCTCCAGTAAACTCATTTTGAGCTTTTCCTCTGAGCCAAGAAAAATCAAGCAAAGCTATTTTATCCTTGCTTAGACCAGGTTGAGCAATAGCCCCTTGATGGCAGTGGCAGTGTTAATCAGAGAGGAGTTCAGAGGTAACAGGCTGAGGGCTTGCAGGGGTGGAGGGGGCAGAGAAATAATATTTATTGAGCATCTCTTCTCTAACAGTTTACATACATCCTTTGAACCCTTACCGTAAGTTCAATATTATGCTCCCAGGTTACAGATGGAGAAACTGAGACTAATATTGTATCAGACATTAATATAGCACTTACTGTGTGCCAGGCACTGCTCTGCTTTACAAATATAAACACATTCAATCCTCACAAGTCTATGAGGTGGGAACTATTATTGCCTCCATGTTATAGGTGAGGAAGCTATGCTATGGAGAGAGGTTAAGTAACTTGCCAGAAGATACTCTACGAATAAAGACAGAACTGAGTTTTTAATCCAGGCAGGGCTGGGACCCAGGTCTGGCTCCAAAGTCTTGTTTTTTCCCTCTCCAAGTTTGGGGTTTTACCTCTTAAGTAATAACATTTCCTTATAAGTCCCTCACATGAGCTCATAGTTCCAGGGCTCACTATCAACATTCCTATTTTTCTCTACCACAAGATAGTCTTTACTAGTATAAGAGATGCTGTTGCCTGCTTTACAGGCACACGACATTCTGAAATACCTTCCTCAGTGATCTCTCCTAATCCTGAGTCTTGCTGTTTCATCTTTGTTTTCCTGTCTTTCTTGTTTTCTTCTTCTTTCACCCCAGAATATTGCTGAGAATACTGCCAGCATCTCAGCCACCAAGCTAGTGTTATCTTTTTCTTTTCATTGTGTTGTTGGACTAATCCAATTTCTCATTTTCCATTCTTCTTCTCCACTGGATTACTAGATAATAGTAATAAATAATATTTATCTAGATAAATAATCTAGATAGATTATTACAAGATCTTTCAGAGTCTCCCCTTAAAGGGTTTATTCCAATTTTTAGGGCTTAGATCAGGCACAGTGTGCTTGGCCCTTTGGTAGATAGTGGGTAATAAAAATGTGGAAGATAGCTCCTGCCTTTGATGTATTTACAGTTTAGTGTTTTCCACAGTGATGGGATGTGGTATTGTCTCCTGACCTAACAGTAACATTGTTTACTAATGGTACATAACCAATGCCCCCATATTAGTATTTCTCATGTTTTTCAAATAGAAATTTAGTCCTCCTATACCATAACCTCTTGAATATACTTTCTTTCTCTAGTGTTTGCACTTTTCAATCTCTCCATCAGAACCGAATATGATTATTTTCCTCACATTTGTCTCTGCTATTAAACCCTCAGTGAAGGCAGAGTCATAACATTCTAGGACTTTCATGATGATAAGGGAGATAGTTTGAGATTTTAAGAAAATGGACAAGTGTTTCCTCCTTAACCTTCAAAACAGCTTAACCTCCAGGCACTGTTGTAAGTATACAGATGAGAGGTGTGTAAGAGTAAAGACTGCTGGTCTTGGAATCCAGAGACCTGAATTATAGCCGTAGCTCAGCCACTAAAGTGAGAAGGGCTAACATTTACTGAGCACTTACTATACGCCTGTCACTTTTCTATTAACTTATGCTGTAAGGAGGAGGGTACTATTATTCTCATTTTACAGACAAAGAAAGTGAGGCACAGAGCACTTAAGTAACGCTGCGAGACAAGGAATTGGTTTGACATAGGCAGTCTGGCTCCAAATTTGTGACTTAGCTACTATTCTCTATTACTTCCTGATAAAAAAGAAGCTACCATTACTAACATATATGCAACAGGTTCTATACTGGTTTTCTGGAATCTTATCTAATCTTCACTAACAACTCTGAGGTATATACTATTTTTCACAAGGGAGAAAACTAAGGCTCGGAGAAAGATGCCATTATTTGGCAGACTTAAGTTTTGAAACCAGCCTTGAGGCTCCAACAGCTTCTCTAACCCTCGACCACTAATATCTTTGAAGCTGAGTTTTCCTATCTTTAAAATGAGGGTTGTGGAGTAGATGTCTCAGTTCTATGAGAAGGGTGTGAAGAAAAGACAGATGTCCGCAGCTGGGTGTGAGACAAGGTGAAATAAAAGCAATCAAGCCATAGTGGCCCAGGGCCCAGCAAAACGGGGGTGGGTGCGGTTACAAATATGAGGAAGATTCCCGCCATGGAGGAGGCCCGGGATGTTAGACCCAAGCGAGGCCTGTGGGCGAAAACAAGCCTAACAGCCTGTCTCTGACCAGTCCGGGAGCTGCCGGCGCGGACCGGCGGCCGAAGGGGAGGAGATACCTGGGTTTTTGTCCGCGTCCCGGGTAAGCACCTCACCCACCCAAATCCTGCTCCACAGGACTCTCCATGAAAGCCAGAGAAGGAAGGGGCGCGGCTTCTCAGCCCGCGCCGCAGAGCGCCACGTCCCTCCTGGCTCACCCTCCCCGGGGCTCCTACGCGTTAGCTCTCCACACCGCCCGCCTCCAAGCCCTCCGGCGCGGCCTGGTCTCCGCCCTTGCCAATCGGCACCTTCCACTCTTCGGGTAGGACCAATTAGCGGCTGCTGGGGCCCGGGGCGGTCGCCATGGCAGCAAGGAGGCGGGAGCGCGCGGTGGGTAGAAGTACAGAGCAGAGCTGCCGGCTGGGGGCTGGAGAGGTAGGTCCGTGCGCTGAAAGCGTTCAGCAGGCGGAGCTTCGCGTGTGGAGACGCGGCTTCGTAAGGCCGGCGGTCTCGAGGTGGGTGAGGATCTGCACCGCGGGAGGCTGGGGTGGGTCCTGAGATAAAGCTCAGGTATTCGCCTACCCTGCCCCGGCAGTAAGGATGGTGGGAGCTCCACGGCTGAGCGGGCACGGTGGAGAGTGGCTTCCAGCTCGAGCTTGAGACGCGGGGTCTCTTTCTCCGTTCCACTCGCTGCCGGGCACCCATGCTTTCTTTGCGGTCGATGAAAGTGGCAGGCTCTTGGCGAGGAGCAGGCGGGGGGTGAGTGCAGGTCCAAGTCCCAGTCTGGGCTCCAGCCCGGCCTTGGCAGGTTGATGGGCGAGGGAGGTGCCCCCTGGTGAGACTGATGCTCACCACCGGCTGAGGCGCAGGAGCTAAGATAGGCCGGTGAATCCTGCTCTTCTGCCGGTTCTGTTCAGCCGGCAACCGCTGACATTAGGGGAGGAGAAAGTTCGTGCCGGGTGTGGTATTGTTTTCTCTAAGTGACAAATCGTTAGGTGTGAGATGATGGTACAGGGTTTGAGCAGGATGGTACTTCCTTGTTGCACCTGCTAAATAGTGACTGAGTAAAATGTGGTTATTGTTGTGGTTGGTGCTGGCAGTGGTCTTGGATGGCAATTATTTTATAATGTCAAGAAAGAAAATATGGACATAAACCATTGAACCATTACTCTCATTTCTGGGAGACAGAACCTCTTGAAAGTCTCAGTGTCCGCTAAACTCCTAAATTGGATAATGTCCATTTACACAATTGAATAAGTAAGTGCTGCCGTCTAAGCCTTTTATTAAGGCTATTAAATTCATGAGTGACTATGAGCACCAAACTATATATTACCTGGGTTAAAAGAGGGGGGAGGAGGGAGAAGGGAGGTTAAATGCAATTATATCTGATACTCAATGTTGTCTGAAGGAGATTGTGGACTTTCCTTATAAGAACTGAAAGAATTGATGAGGTATTTGCTTTAAGGAATTCATTAAAAGTAGTATGACTAGTAGTATAATAGATTTGGATCCATTAACTTATAGCTTCTTTTACAGCCTACTTAAATTACTTGTTTCTTAAGACCTTCCCTGGTAAACTCTGTTGAATAGTGTCAGCCAATATCCAGATTCTTGCATCTTGTTCCTCATAGATATTGCCTCGAGACTCATTCTGATTTAAGCCGAGTGTTAGTTCTTGTTTTACAAAACTTGAAAACCAAGTTCAACAAACATTGAACCAACAGATGTTTCAACAATTCTTCCTCAGTTAGTAGAGTCAAAATTTTAAGAAAAAAATGGAAATTAGAATTAGAAATGAAATCTCAAATAATATCCCTCTTGTTATTAGGGTAAACATAGGAACTTCTGGGCTTCCCTGGTGGCGCAGTGGTTGAGAGTCCGCCTGCCGATGCAGGGGACGCGGGTTCATGACCCGGTCTGGGAAGCTCCCATATGCCGCAGAGCGGCTGGGCCCGTGAGCCATGGCCGCTGAGCTGTGCGTCTGGAGCCTATGCTCTGCAACTGGAGAGGCCACAACAGTGAGAGGCCCGCATACAGCAAAACAAACAAACAAACAAAAAAACCCATAGGAACTTCTGTTTCTCATCTTGGTCTTTAAATTCTCCATGATCTGGTCCAGCTTTTCAAGATAAGTGAAAAATTCATTTGTCTCCTTGTGGTTACCTATGTTGTTCTCCTTCTATTTTAGTTTTACCCATTTTGCAAGGGTGAAGTCCATGTTGTGTTTACCTTTCTATGATCTCCCAAGGTACTTATTGTTCATACCACACATTTTATATATACCCTTTCAGTATGCTTTTTGCCAAGTTGGTTTGTGCTCTGTAAATACCAGTTAAAATGAAATGCACAATTAAGGCAATAAGGGTACCTTTCAAAACACTAGTTATTGATTATGGGCACTAATATAGAGTATCAGTAACATGATCAATCCAGTGTCTTTTTATTTTGGGATATGTTATGTACCTCTATAGACATACCAAACTAATTTTGTGTTATTTGGAATAATATTTAAATTCCTTTCCACTTTCTAAGGACCCTTTAGATGACTGAAGTGTGCAAAATACCCTTTTAAGTACTGGGTAGCTGGAAGAATCAAGTGTAGGATTTCAAAATGTACTGAAAATAATTCTTAAAGTCAATAATCTTTTAAGTATTGTAATTGAGTTGACTATATTTGGCATGATAGGTGATTAACTTTTTCTAAATAATTGAAGGTCTAGAAAGGGGAAATTGTTATTTTTCTGTTTAATACATGCAATTAGTTTATAGGCTTTAAAAAACAGGCTCCTAACAATTTAAAATAATTTATTCAAGGAGAAGTGTTGATCACTTTAATGATTTTCAATCTAAAATTTTTAAAAACCACCACAATATGGTAAAAAGTACATTTACTTAGAATTAAATGGCCAGATTCCAATCCTGGCTCTGCCAAATGATCTCGGCCAACTCAGTTAACCTCCCTGTGCCTTATAACCTTTTATAAAAGTAGGGTCTGAACCGAACGACCTCTAAGATCATTTCTGGTCCCAGCATTCTCTGATTTTAAAAATTTAAAGCAGCCTAATGGAAAATGAGATAGCAGTTGCATGCTTTTATTTTTGCCAGTTTTGTGTTTGTTTGTTTTTTCTTTGTTGTTTTTGGCAGAGCTTCCTGACATACTGTATTTTAATTATTGAAGTACAGTATGTGTAAATAATGAAGACATTGTAATTTTAATATATTTAAAATTCTTACTGTTGCTCATATGTTTATTGAGTATACATATGAGCAACAGTAACTGCTTTTCAGAAGCCTTATCATCAAGGATACTGTAGGGGAGAGGGAGAGATAAATTAGGAGTTTGAGATTAACATATACACACTACTACACACTACTATATATAAAATAAACAAGGACCTACTGTATAGCATAGGAAACTATATTCAATATCTTGTAATAACCTATAGTGGAAAAGAATCTGAAAAAGAATAAATATAAATATATATATAACTGAATCACTTTGCTGTATACCTGCAAGTAACACAACATTGTAAATTAACTATATTTCAATTAAAAGAATGGTTAATTTAAAAAAAAGAATACTGAAACTGTCTTTTAAGGTTGGAAAAAAAGGCAATATACTGGTTTTCTTGATTGGTGTCCTTTTCTACAGATATGAGCAGCAGAGACACTAAGATCTATGCTGATATCTTGATACAGGGAAGGGTTGGAGTCCAGCTCAGCTGGTCATACATCTGATGTTTTATTTTTTTTAATTTTTTAATTTTAGAAAGTTTCTTTTTTCATATATATTTTATTTATTTAGTTGTTTATTTTGTCTGCGTTGGGTCTTCGCTGCTGCTCGCAGGCTTTTCTCTAGTTGCGGCGAGCAGGGGCTACTGTTTGTTGAGGTGCGCGGGCTTCTCATTGCGGTGGCTTCTCTTGTTGCGGAGCATGGGCTGTAGACGCGTGGGCTTCAGTACTTGCAGCATGCTGTGCTCAGTAGTTGTGGCTCGTGGGCTCTAGAGCGTAGGCTTGGTAGTTGTGGCGCATGGGCTTAGTTGCTGCACGGCATGTGGGATCTTCCTAGACTAGGGCTCGATCCTATGTCCCCTGCACTGGCAGGCGGATTCTTAACCACCGCGCCACCAGGGAAGCCCGGAAGCTCTGTTTTAATTCCAGGGAGGAAGAGATTGTGTTCTTCTTTTGTTGGATGTATTCTTTTCATTGGCCTACAGCTGCATCAGGACTTTGGCTATGGCAATGCTCAGAGGAGAGCTCTAACATGGCCTTTCAAAAAATGACATTTAAGGTTGTATGTCAAACTGGTTTATTGCTTTTTAAGTTCAATGACTTTGGGTGTTTACAGCACAGATTTAATTTAAATATATAGATATTAAATTTTCAAGACAGGAAGGGCATTACTGTTTATGGAGCATTTACTATTGCCAGTACTGTGCTAGTTACATTGTATTCATTCTTATTTTCATCCAGTCAAAAACTTATGGAGAAGTATTAGTTCAATTTTATAGATAGGAAAATCGAGACTCAGAGAGTCAAATAGCTTGCCAGTAAATGAGGGTGTTTAGGATTAAATCTGCTGTTTATTTTTATTTTTTTATATATATATTTTTTTGCGGTACGCGGGCCTCTCACTGCTGTGGCCTCTCCCATTGCGGAGCACAGGCTCCGGACGTGCAGGCTCAGCGGCCACGGCTCACGGGCCCAGCCGCTCCGTGGCATGTGGGATCTTCCCGGACCGGGGCACGAACCCGTGTCCCCTGCATCGGCAGGCGGACTCTCAACCACTGCGCCACCAGGGAAGCCCTGCTGTTTATTTTTGACCATGCTGTGTTAATAAAAGTCATGTGCCTTTCCGACATATTACATGCATATGATTACTCTCCTGCTTAGATAATTTTATGTTAAATATAGTACCATGAAAAGAAACAAATCTGTGTTCTTAAAACTTGAAGATATTTTATTTCCTTATTTTCTTTACATACTGCTTAGAAATAATTATGTTCACTGGTGAGTTTGCACATGAGCTAACTGCCTTGTATTTTACAGTTAGGTAGTGGATTTCAAAAAAGATTTTGAGATGTTTTGCTTTATTACTGATCACTATGTCTGAGGCTGGGGCCAAGGTTAATTTTTAAAAGTGGTGCTAAGATTAAAAAAAGATTCCAGATAAAGATTTTAAGAAAAATTCCAGTTAAGGATTTAATGGGGAAACTTACCCTATATATTGAAGTCTCATTGCAGAGGAAAATAAGCTTTTAATTTGAACTTTTCTTAGTTATTTAAAAGAGGAGCAATATGGTAAAACCTGGGTACAATAAATGAGTATCTTTGCTTATTCTGGTCTTTGATTCTGTTTAGTTAATATATTTCTTTCCCTTCCCCCACTGGAATATGATACAGTCTCATTCCACTTTATAGAAATTTGGCACCTTTTCTTATCACAGGATTTGACAAATGTTTACACTGTCATGTGCCATTACCACTGTAATAAGGCTAAATTTTTGTTTATTTTTAATTTTTTTTTTTTTTACATATATTTAGAACCTGTTAAGAGTCAGTTCTTGCGAAAAAGCATTGAGCCAGGAGCCAGACCCACCTCTTCACTGACTGATCTTGTGCAAGTCATCTTACCTCTCTGGATCTCAGTTGCCTGATCTGTAAAAAGGAGATAAAAATTCTTTACCTGTTTGAAGGTAAGTGATCAGTTAAGAAAGCAAAAATGAAAACAGACTTAGTGGTGGCTTCAACATAAAATATTTATTTTCTCATGTAAAGTGATTCTTGAAGTAAGCAGCCTAGGATAGGTGTAGTAGCTTCATAAAGTCACCAGGGACCTAAACTTTTTCCAGTTCTTTGATCTGCTGTTCCTAAGATGTGGCCCTGGTCCTTGTAGTCCAAAATAGCTGCCAGAGCTCTAACTGTCAAAGCAGAGTTCCAGGCAGCAAGGCGAAGACAAAGAAGGATGCATCCTCTCCCTTTAAGGAGATTATCCTGAACCAAAGCTCAGGCTACCAGGGAAGCAGGGAAATGTAGCTGGATACATGGCTGCCCTGAACAAAATTGGGCTTTTGTTATTGAAGAGGAAGGGAAGATTTGGATATTGGCTGGGAAATAGAAGTATTTGCCACAATATGGATCTTTTTCTCTTTCATCTCTGATATCTGTAAGCTGTGATAACCTCTCAAAGAAGCTTCAGTAGTTTGCCACGGCAGAGCTCTAGTCTGACCATTGTCTCTAGAAGGAAATAACTTTCATCTAATACACTGTTTTTCTTTTGTTATGTTTATCCCATGATTCATTATAGAAGGTTTTCTGTCTTGATTGGGTATTTGTTCTGGTTATTTAAAAAAAATTACCCATAAATGTTCAATAGTAGATGTTGGTTGTGTAGCTAACATTTATTGAGCCACTTGCTTTATGCAAAGTACTATAAAGACAGAGATAAGTTATCCTAAGAGTATCACATAATAAGTCATCAGGAAGTAAATTTATGTTGAAAAGTGTAATCCACCTTAAGATACATTTAAATTCAATGTTGTCACGCAATGAACATTTTTACCTTTCTTCTTGGTTAAAAATTGTGGTTTTTTTTAAACAACTTAACTGTTAACCGTCTTGAAATTTCCTCTTACTTAACTACTAGCCCTTGCTTAACTTACTTAGGTATACCAATATTTTATTTCCTTCCAGACCTTTTTGGGTAAATATTATGTAAATATACCCTATACTTGTCACATGAAATGATTCAATTGCCATTACATCTGTAAAGAAAGTGAATTGAAATAAAGTTTTGAGAAAAGGAAACTGAAATTTAGGAAATGGAAATTGGATGGGGGAAGAACCTAAAGATTCAGTGAATCTTTTAAGAATATTAGAAGGAATATAAGGAGCAAATTAAGACATTTAGCATTTTTAGTCACCTGACTGAAAACGTCTTATTTGCTGAATACTATTTTAATGCCTTAAAAGTTTTTCAATTAACAGAAAGGATCATGCTGCATGTTGCTTTGTAAGCAGCTTTTTTCAAATTGCAATTGTTTACTTAATAGGCTGCCTTCCACACGAGATTGAAAACTCTGTGAGGGTAGGGACCATGTCTATCTCACTTACCTTTGTATCCAGCATAATGGCTGGAATATAGTGAGTACTTAGTAAATATTTGTTAAATTAATAAATAGCATACAACAGATTAAAGAAAACGTACTTCAATTCAGTCTTAAATTTAAAAGGAATAGGAGTAAAAGAGGAGGGTTGGGGGAGGGAGAAAGAGATGGATGAGGGAGGAAGAAGAGAAACAAAAGGAAAGAGAGACAAACTAGTTTCAGTTTTTTGTACTCTTCACACTTCTCACCCATGACCATGCTTTTTAATCACTTCCAGGGTTTTTCTCCTTACAAACAAGCAAAACATGAAACTCTTGAGAAACACACACATACATACACACCCCAAGTAAACTTAATCTGGATAATTACTGGTACGAATCAGTAGTTGAGAAATGTGCCTCTGTTTATGAATGGGAATTTTGATTTGGTGGAGACAGGGAAGGAGAGTTAAACTTATTTTTAGGACTTGGACATTTAGGGAAATTATTTTGTATCTACTGCATGTTAGGAGAGGCTTAAGAACTCTGCTTTTTTTTTTTTTTTAATTTTGGCTGTGCTGGGTCTTGTGATGCATGGGCTTCTCTCTCTTTGTGGCACACAGGGTTAGTTGCCCCGTGGCATATAGGATCTTAGTTCCCCCACCAGGAATTGAATCTGTGTCCCCTGCATTGGAAGGCAGATTCTTAACCACTGGACCACCAGGGAAGTCCCAAGAACTCTGCTTATTTTGTAATTTTTCTTGAGGCTCTAATACCTTTGGGATCAGTGCTTTCCATGCTGTCTTCTTTTTTTTAATTTATTTTTTGGCTGTGTTGTGTCTTTGCTGTGCACGTGCTTTCTCTAGTTGCGGTGAGTGGGGGCTACTCTTCCTTGTGTTGCGCAGGTTTCTCATTGCGGTGGCTTTTCTTGTTGTGGAGCACGGGCTATAGGCACGCGGGCTTCAGTAGTTGTGGTGCATGGGTTCAGTAGTTGTGGCTCGCAGGCTCAGTAGTCATGCAGCAGGGGCTTAGTTGCTCTGCGGCATGTGGGATCTTCCCGGACCAGGGCTCGAACCCATGTCCCCTTCATTGGCAGGTGGATTCTTAACCACTGCACCACCAGGGAAATCCCTCCATGCTTTCTTGAGATCACTGCCTGATTTGGAATTTCATATTATCCTACTTCAGAGCGTTAATTTTCAGTCTATCCTGGTTTGGATCAGTCTGCTGTGTCAGCCAGCTAGTTTGGCCCAATATTTCCTCTTTAGGACTCTGTTCTTATGGAAGAAGAGAGTGATAAAAGAAAGGAGAAGGCCATTCTTACTAACCTGATAGTGGAAGAGAAGTAAATTATTCTCCCTTTCTTTCCATTGCCTCTCCTTATCATTCATCTCTCCTTCTTTTGTATGGACATTTGTATATTATTGGGTTAATGAAAATCTGTAAACCTATCTCTGATACATTTGACATTATCTTGGTATTTAAAGACATCTTTGTATCGTTACTTTTCTACCTAATGAGCTAGAAAAATTTTCATTTCTTTTGTTATAACAGTTAACATTTATTGAGGGCTTATTAAGGAGTAAATGTTTTAATTAGCTTTAGACTTCAGTAAGTTAATTGTCCTAATTATTTCTAGAATAAACAGTAAAAGATTAGAAACTAATAGAAGGGAAAAATGTATTTTAAAAATTCCTCATCAATCAAAAACAAAATTTTAAAAAACACGCAAGAAAGGAGAGGAGATAAATATTAAAGAGGCAGGATAAATAGAAAGCCGAAAAGAAGATGGTGTTTCATCAACTCTAAGACTCCATTGATATTAAGACACCAGTTTATACTATATAGAACACATACTGCCAGTTAAATTATTACACTGTGCTTTATCACTTATAATTTCATTTTGTGTTTACTGAAAGTGCTTTTTTTTTTTTGAAAGTGCTTTTTAAGATTCATTTAAACATATAGATTTTTCTCACATCACTTTTGCAGATACATAAAGAAATTACAAGTTAAATAAATTGGTTAAGGTATTCCTAAGGCTTTTTCACATTCATAGTCTGAGTCTTTTGAAATGCTTCCTTGATTCAGAATTGTGAATGTTTGTGTTTTCCCACACGACATTGTTCTCTCTACTATGAAGAGTGAGGGTAATTTTATTCTGGGAATTTCTTTAAGACCATTTGCCTGGAATTTTCTTCCAAGCCTCTGACATTCATTTTGCAAGCTTTGATGCCAGTGCTTTTCAAAAGATGACAATGGAAAGTTGTCAGATCCATCTTCTTTCCTCAACCTCTCCTTCAGTTGTTTATTGACTAAAATGTTGAGGGGTTATATTTTGTCTAGACATGGCATCAGGAATAACATCAAGTTGTGATACCTTTCCAGCAACCTATTCTTTTTTTTTTTTTTTTTGCGGTACGCGGGCCTCTCACTGGTGTGGCCTCTCCCGTTGTGGAGCACAGGCTCCGGACGCGCAGGCTCAGCGGCCATGGCTCACGCGCCCAGCCGCTCCACGGCATGTGGGATCCTCCCGGACCGGGGCACGAACCTGTGCCCCCTGCATCAGCAGGCGGACTCTCAACCACTGCGCCACCAGGGAAGCCCCCAGATTATTTTTAAAACAATCCCAGGCATCATGTATGCAGCCTCAGAATGCATCAAGAACTAAACTCATACCCTTGGCAGACCACGAAAGGCTCTTGAACATTCAAACCAGATTTAGCTAGCCTTCCTTTAACTCAGCCATAATCCCTCTTTTGCATACACAGTAACGTTTTTGGGAAATGCTTTTGTAGTTTAAAATTTAATATGGCAGCAACTTTTGGCCATAGGTGCTTATGCTAGTGTTTCAGTGATATGCTATTCCCTATGTAACCCATTCTCAGGATATCAATCTCTTTAGTACCTTTAGCATTAGTATATCATTTTGAGGCCTGTGAAGAACATCAGGATTTTTTCAGCATTTCCTATTGACTAAATTCAGCTTTGTTTCTTCGTCAGATTACATGGAAATTATGCAGCTTCTGTTTAGTCTTGATAGGAAGTCTCTGACAAATTAACATTTGCCTTAACGATTCATGAATCCATCAAATCAGCCTCATGTTCTATAATTTTTTTTTTATTTGTTGGAGGCATTGTCAGTTTCTACTGCCTTCATTTGCGTTGTTTGGCTGCTCATAGATAATCTTGTTGCATCTCAAAATGTAAGGCAGCTTTGTCTATTTGTTGGTATCTTCCTGTCTAAAGTCAGGTGAAGCACTTAAATGTTCTTTTACAAGAAAATGTAAAGTTGCTGTTATTCCTTTAACATCAAATATTTGCTTCACTAATATCAGCTGCTTCATTTCTATGTTTACAAAATATTTTTTTTTTTGGCTGCGAGGCTTGCGGTATATCTCATTCCCCGACCAGGGATTGAACCTGGGCCACGGCATTGAAAGCCCAGAATCCTAACCACTAGGCAACCAGGGAATTCCCCAGAATAGCTTTTCATTTCAATGCCAAATCACAATTGAATCCTTTTGAAGATATTTTAAATGGCAATTAAATTCAATTTGTGAAGTACCCAAAATGCAAAAACTCAGTCTGAAGTGATGGAAGTAGGAATAGCTATAATAAAGTTCATGCATGTGCAGGCAGTAAAGATTATGTTGCTATTGCCACTTAGTCAACCACATTTTAATATTCCATTAACTGAAAAACACTCTGATTTCTGAGATATTAAACTGAGGAATTAAGTACAATGTCAGTAATTTGATTAAATATAAACAGAAAAAATACTCTAGTTGGAAAGATTATTAGGCTGAATTTAAAAAAAACGTATGAACTGCTATGTTTAAAATGGATAACCAACAAGGAGCTACTGTATAGCACAGGGAACTCTGCTCAATGTTATGGGGCAGCCTGGATGCGAGGGGAGTTTGGGGGAGAATGGATATACATGCATATGTATGGCTGGGTCCCTTTGCTGTGCACCTGAAACTATCACAAAATTGTTAATCGGCTATACTCCAATATAAAATAAAAAGTTAAAAAAATAAAAATATGAGCTAGGAAGATTTCATCCTTATCAAGTGTACTTCAAAATAACCAAAAAAACCCAAAATATGACACTTATTTTTTATATATAACTGGTCTTTATCATACAAATAAAAGAAAATTTATTAGAGAATGGAAAAAATAAATAAAATAAAGTGTGTGAGAATGTGTGTGTGTGTGTTTGTGTGTATCTACACACTAATCAAAAGAGAACTGGTTTACCTATATTACTGTCAGAATAGACCTTAAGGCAAATTGGGGTATAAAGGTCACTCAAATGTGAAAAAGATTAAACCCACCAGAAACCTAGAAAATCTTAAATTTGTGTACATTTTTTTTTGCAGTACGCGGGCCTCTCACTGTTGTGGCCTCTCCCGTTGCGGAGCACAGGCTCCGGATGCGCAGGCTCAGCGGCCATGGCTCACGGGCCCAGCCGCTCTGCGGCATGTGGGATCTTCCCGGACCGGGGCACGAACCCGTGTCCCCTGCATCGGCAGGCAGACTCTCAACCACTGCGCCACCAGGGAAGCCCAAATTTGTGTACATTTTATAACATAAACTCAAAATATTCAAATGAAAATGGACAGAATTATAAGGAAAAACAGATAAATCCAAAATTAAAGTGCAAGATTTTCACTTTTCTAGTATGATAGGACAAACAGACAAAAATCATTAAGAATGTAAAAATTGGATAATTATGAAAATTTATAGAGCATGGCTAGTTCTAAAACCTCTTTACTTTTGTAGGTAAATGATATTTGTAAATTGTATTTGTTCCTTTTTTAATGTTCGCATTTTATTTTATAAGCTCAGATTTTTTGCTCTATTTTTCATTACTTTAAAAAAAAGTTGTCATATGATTCATATATCATAAAATTCACTCTTTTTAAAGTGTACAGTGTCTCACACTCTGTATGGGAAGTGTGAAACATTCCTGGCTTTACTTCATTCTTATTTTATCTAGATAGGAACTTTCTTTGGTAGTTGATTTTTGTATTCTTTGTATCCCAGCACCCAGATCTTCTATTTGATCTACCAAGGTAATTTTCAGCTGGCTGAATAAGCAATGTTTGGTTTAAAGACATTTATAAATCATATAATTTAATTTCTTACAATTGGTGTGAGTACAAACAATTTTAGTAGTATTTCTGATAAGGTAACAGAAAAGATCTACACATTATTCAAAAGAATAAGCTGATAATAGAATCTAAGAGCTTAAAGAATACTGAAGTCTAGTTAAAGTCTCTTTAAAAAAATTCATTATTTAAAAAAATGAGGAAGCAGGGAAAGTTAACTGACTGACCTATGACCACATAGCAAGTGAATGGTACAGCTGGAATTAGAATATAGACCTAAATTTAGTTTTGCCTTACCCTTCTTAGATGTAACATCTGACTTTCATTTCCTTGAGGATCCAAATTTACTTTTCAGATACGCATTCTCTTTGTCTCTCATAGTAGAAGAGATTTGTGAATAATAGAGCTAAGGAGAGGCAGTATGTCCTCAAATGTTAGCATGCCTCAGAATCACCTATAGGGCTTGTTAAAATAGATTTTGCCCCCCCTCTTCTCTTCCTCACCCTCCTCAAAGATTCTTTGATTTAGAAGATCTGGAGTAAGCCCTGATAATTTGCATTTCTAACAAATTCCCAGGTGGTGCAGATGCTGCTCGTTCAGGGACCACACTTTGAGAACCAGTGCTTAAAAGCAGACATACTCTTTGAAGTCAGTCACTCCCAGGTCCAAACTCTGGATCTACGATTTACTGCTGTGTGACCCAGATCAAGTTTTTTAACTGATATGTTTCAGATTCCTGTACTATAAAATGCGAATAATAATATTTATTTCACAGGGCCTTTATAAGAAATAGATTAGTTAATATAATAAAAAAGTTTGGCATACTGCTTGCTACATAGTAGACACTCAATAGATGGTTTCTATTGTTATTTATAAGCCTGGGACCCAGTGAAATGTTTATGAACCATAAATTCAGTCAGTGTTTTAGAGTAGATGCCCAGAGACTTTCTGTCACTTTGAGATGCTGTCAGGACACAGACACATAGACATATTCATATATACAAACACATTCTTGCTTGACTCTCTTCGTGTTTATGGTAGACTTGAAAGAAGAGTGAGAGAGCAGAAGTGACAAATTGGTAAAGAGATTCCACTTCCAAGATTGGATTTATCTATAGTTTATTTTTATTACTCTCAGCTTCTATTGTGTATTGAAGTAAAGGTGGACACTATAAAAAAAAGAGCATATTTCAAGGTATGTGACATAGCTGCCAATTGCTAAGACAGAACTGCTTATTAATGTGTGCGTGTGTTGTATGGTGGGAAAAGGAGAGCCTAAGGGACATCGGAGATGACGCAGGTGGAGGGGAGAAGTCTGTATGAAAGATTCTTTTAATGTATTTTTTTTAAATTTTATTTTATTTTTGGCTGTGTTGTGTCTTCATTGCTGCACAAGGGCTTTCTCTAGTGGCAGCGAGCAGGGGCTACTCTTTGTAGTGGTGCGCAGCCTTCTCATTGTGGTGGCTTCTCTTGTTGCTCTAGGCATGCTGGCTTCAGTAGTTGCGACACACAGGCTCAGTAGTTGTGTCCCGCGGGCTCTAGAGCACAGGCTCAGTAGTTGTGGTGCACAGGCTCAGCCTCTCCGTGGCATGTGGGACCTTCCCAGATCAGGGATTGAACCTGTGTCCCCTGCATTGGCAGGCGGATTCTTAACCACTGCACCACCAGGGAAGTCCTGAAAGATTCTTTTGAACTCTGGATTGATCACATCAAGGGATAATCACAGTTCCTGATGGGGTCTGCAAAATGAAGCTATGGAGGTATATCCCTGAGCTGACTTTCTCTGTGTACATTATTATAGAGAGACTATTCAAACCATTTTAGCAATTACTCATTTTCTAACTGTACAGGTACCATGTTAGGGGCTGCGGAGACTTAATTAAGCTCCAGAAGTGTGTGTAGAAGAGATCAAAATTGACTTGAGCAGTTAAGTCATAACTTGGGCCTTTCAACCATGATTACACTTAAAACTTTTACGTTGTTTAATGGTCATTTGGTCAGCCTGTTTACAGTGGCATATGGGACTTGCAAAGGTAAACAAAACTTTCAATTCAGAGTTTTTAAAAAAACAACTAACTTAATATTTTTAAATTAATTTTTTAAAGGTAAAGGGTATAGCTAATAAATACTTGAAAAGATGCTCAACATCATTAGCCAGTGAAATGCAAATCAAAATCACAGTGAGATACCGCTTCACACCCAGTAGGGTGGCTATAATAAAAAAGATAGACAATAGCACGTGTTGGTTAGTATGTGGAAAAATTAGAATCCTCTTATATTGCTGGTGGTAGTGGAAAAAGGTGCAGCTGCTATGGAAAACAGTTTGGCAGTTCCTCAAAAAATTAAACATGGAGTTATGGAATTGACCTAGCAATTCTACTCCTAGGTATACAACCTAAAGAATTCAAAATATGCTAACACAAAAACCTGAACACAAATGTTCGTAGTAGCATTATTCACACTAGCCAAAAAAGTAGAAATAACCCAAATGTCCATCAACTGATGAATTGATAAACAAAATGTGGAATATCCATACAATGGCAAATCTATTCAGCTGTAAAAAAGAATGAAGTGCTGGGACTTCCCTGGTGGCACAGCGATTAAGAATCTGCCTGCCAATGCAGGGACACGGGTTCGATCCCTGGTCCAGGAAGGTCCCACATGCCTCAAAGCAACTAAGCCCGTGTGCCACAACTACTGAGCCCGCGCTCTAGAGCCCGCGAGCCACAACTACTGAGCTCATGCGCCACAACTACTGAAGCTTGCACACCCTAGGGCCCGCATGCTGCAACTACTGAGCCTGCATGCTACAATTACTGAAGCCCGCGCGCCTAGAGCCTGTGCTCTGCAACAAGAGAAGCCACTGCAATGAGAAGCCTGCACACCCCAATGAAGAGTAGCCCTCACTCCCCACATCTAGAGAAAGCCTGCACGCAGCAACGAGACCCAATGCAGCCAAAAAAAAAGAATGCGGTGCTGATTCGTGTTACAACATGGTTATACCTTGAAAACAATGCTAAATGAAAAAAGCCGGATACAAAAGGCCACAGGTTTTATATGAAATGTCCAGAATAGGCAAATCTATATAGACTGAAAGTAGATTAATGGTTGCCAGAGACTGAGAGAATAGGGGGAGTGGGGAGTGACTACTAATTGGTATGGGGTTTCTTTTTAGAGTGATGAAAATGTTCTAAAATTGGATAATGGTGATAATTGCACAGCCTTGTGAATATACTAAAAACCACTGAATTGTACAATTGAAAAGGGTAAGTTTTATAGCATGTAAATTGTATCTCAAAAGAGCAAAAATAAAACACGTACCTACAGCGGGCATGAAGCATGAATGAGAAGTAAACTTTGTTGTCATAAAAAATAATTGTGGGAAGAGGAGGTAATTCATGGTTAGGAAAAGATTCTGTGGAGAAACAAACTATCTTTCTATTAGAGATTCATAATGCAGAGTAGCCGATCTGAAGTTCTGAAAGTCTTATAAAGGTGGAAACTTATTTAGCTTCATTGAGCCAGTATCTCCCAAACATTTCATTTTAAAAACCATTTATTCATGGCAATCATGTTGAACTAGTGTCCTAGAGAAGAGTGAATCTTGGCCTTGAGCATACGTATATAGGTGGATCACCTGGATTGTTTGTTAAAACAGATTCTGGGTCCCCACCCCAGAGATTCTGATTTCAGAGGTCTTGGCTGCAGGCTGAGAATTTGCATTTCTGACAAGCTCCCAGATGATTTTATCCTTCAGGTTTGAGAACTAAACTTTGAGTAGCATCTTTATAGAATAGTCAAATCCTGTACCTTAAATGGGTGAATTTTATGGCATGTGAATTATATCTCAATAAAGATGCTAAAAAGTTTGATATACTAGAAATAGCACTAAAATATGGATTCTAGTGATTTTGTTAATGCAAGACAATGCTCTATGAGTGATTTGTTTCCATTAAAAATTTCTTCATCCATAAAATGAGTCACTGTTCTATGTATTACGTAGGGTTGTGATGAAAATGAGGCAATGTACTCTTCCAAATTGTGTTCTGTAGATAAAAACATGTTACTTAAAAAAAAAAAGTCCATGGCCAGCTAAGTTTGGGAGTCTCTAAATTAATAATGCATATTCCAGATTGATGGTCAGACCATTATTTTTGACTTGGATCCTAATATCACTCTCTCTATATAAAATCAATTAAGTATGACCTTTTTATTCATTCTAATTCTTGTAGTAGATCCTCTGGAGCTACAAAGATCCTTATGAAGTAGAAGCTGAATGAGCAAGGTTTGAATAATATTGCGGGACCAGCAGTATTTGTTCCTCTTTTGCTTCAATGCTGTTACACCCTGCTTGATATTTTATTGACCTATTTATCTGAAAAATTATTGGCCAAACAGAATTTTAACATAAGACTATTGGCTATGGTAAAATAATGTCTAGGAAAGTTAAGAGAATACTTGTAGCCAGTTATTTGTCTCTTTTAATCAATTTATGTTCATAGAGCAACTTATTTTCAAAATTCGATTGAAGCTAATTTAAATATTATATCCAGAAATAATTTTGGCTCTTTAGTATTTTAATAGAGAAAAAAATAAATAGTTTTCCCTTCTCTCTTTTTTTTAAAAAAACTATTTATTTATTTGGTTGTGCCAGGTCTTAGTTGCGGCTGGCGGGCTCCTAGTTGCAGCTCGCCAGCTCCTTAGTTGCAGCATGTGAACTTTTAGTTGCGGCATGCATGTGGGATCTAGTTCCTTGACCAGGGATCAAACCCGGGCCCCCTGCATTGGGAGCATGTAGTCTTAACCACTGTGCCACCAGGGAAGTCCCCCTTCTCCCTTTCTTAAACTTGGACTATTTATTTTAAAAAAAATTGAGTCCCTCATTACTGTCTTTATCTGAAGCTTTTATAATTAACCAAATGTTTTCTTATATTATATAGCAGTTTAAACTTTAAAATTTTGTTTACTTGTCATTTCAATTTTAGCTGAAAAGCATTTCTTTCCTGATTTTCTTTAGTGATCTATTTTAAGCATTATTTTTGATGTTATAATCTATTTTTAACCCCTTTCCTAGAATTCTTTTGTTGAATTAAACTTCCTGAAATTAAATATATTATTAATGTGGCATTGGGAATGCATGTATATATAGTTTGAAAACGTCTTTTCGGAACCTTAATATAATTGTACCTTTATTTCAGATGATGTGGAGGACCATCCTACTACAATACTGTTTTCTCTTGGTTACATGTATACTTACTGCTCTTGAAGCTGTGCCTATAGACATAGACAAGACAAAAGTAGAAAATGCTCAACCTGTGGACAGTGCAAAGATAGAACCACCAGTAAGTGAATGCTAAAGATAACCTTGTGGGAAGAATTTTAACTAAAATATTGCTAAGAATTTATTACTTATAAAATTGGACATTTAGGAACTATTTCTGAAATAGCAGTAAAAAGAGTATTGGATAAGCATATGTTCTTTAATATCAGACAAAGTTTTTTTAATGTAGTTATATTAGATATATATATCTAATTAGTATATTAGTGTATAGAAGAATTAATCATAATATATTTCCAATGTAGAGATAACCAACCAAGAAAACGTACTATATTCAGAGAAGAGACAGATAACAATGAGGAGAGACAGGTGACAAGGGGGTAAAACCAATTAGTATATTGGTTAAGTATTCACTGTCTAAGCCATGTAGAAAATCTACCTTTATGTAAGAGTAAAACATGACATTGGTCCTGATACAACTCTCTTCATTTGAGAAATACAGCTTTTAACTTTGGCTGCCCAAACTATCAAAGTAGGTATGTCTCATTGCCATTTTGCTAGACGTTTTTTATTTTGTTTGTTTGTTTTTTTAGGATTGAAATCTTTAGATACAGGAAAGGAAAAACTTTCAGAAGAGTTACTGTTTGTTTCTTAATTTGAAGGATACTGGACTTTATTATGATGACTACCTCAAGCAAGTGATTGATGTGCTGGAAACAGATAATCATTTCAGAGAAAAGCTCCAGAAAGCAGACATAGAGGAAATAAAGGTAAATGTAATTAAATAATTATTTAACAAACACTTGAGCATGCCAGACACTGAGCTAAGTATTGGGATTACAAAGATAAGACTCGGGACTTCCCTGGTGGCACAGTGGTTAAGAATCCACCTGCCAGTGCAGGGGACACAGGTTCGAGCCCTGGTCTGGGAAGATCCTACATGCCACGGAGCAACTAAGCCCATTTGCCACAACTACTGAGCCTGTGCTCGAGAGCCCGTGAGCCACAACTACTGAGCCCGCATGCCACAACTACTGAAGCCCACGCACCTAGAGCCCGTCCTCTGCAGCAAGAGAAGTCACTGCAATGAGAAGCCTGTGCACTGCAAGGAAGAGTAGCCCCCGCTTGCTGCACCTAGAGAAAGCCCGCACATAGCAATGAAGAGCCAACGCAACCAAAAATAAAAAAATAAATAATTAAAACAAACAAACAAAAAACAAAGACTCATTCTTAGCCCTTAAAGAACCCTCAAGGGAGACTAATATCCAGAAAAAGATTACTAAGATAAATATACGCTGAGTGTATAATACATTTTGGAGATACAGAGGATGGACACCTAATTCAGTAGGAAGCAGTGGGGGAAGGTGGGAAGTCTTTCTTCCTGGTAGAGATTATGCCTGTGCTTAAATATGCGGCTGAGAAGAGGAGAAAGACTGGGAGACATGCTAGGCCAAGGTACAAGGGAACAGAGACAGGAATATATAGGAACCTGGAAGGAGTAACTGTTGCTGGAACCTGGCCTGGGAAGTGGAGGCCATGACTGGCCAAAAGATGAGGTTGGAAAGAGTCATGGGCTAGATGACAGAGGGCCTTGTACATCATGGTAAGGGGCTTGAATCATGATGTGAGGACAGCCGGAAGCTATTCAAAGGTTTAGCACAGGTTTAGTTCTGGTGTTTTAATCAGGTCCAGATTAATAGAAGACGTAACGGGCCATATCTTATCTCAATAGGGGAGGTTTAATTATTTGTCTCTGTCCTAAGAACCCTATTTATTTGACATTATCCTAGCCCTAGACATCTCCTTAGTATTCACAATAAAGAAAGAAGGTTGTAAAAACCAAGATCTGACGTGAGAGATTCTTTTAAAGCCCACCCTTGAAGGGTAGTGAATCCACTTAGTTGGGTTTATCTTAGAGTCAGCAGTAAAAAAAATTCCAATGATTTAATTTTAAACTTTCAGTTATAACTCTCAAGATAATTTTATTGGTTTGCTTATGTTATTTTTGTTTATCTGTTTTTAACTTTCGTAAAAAGTTATCTTACCTGGAACTTTGTTTGAAGGAAAATTTCTGAATCAAACATCCTTATTTTAGTCTCTGTCCCTGGTCTGGGCCCCTGTGAAAGTCTGACCCACATTAGGTTGTGGCCACTATCAGAACCTGTGTGTGGCTTTTATTTATTTTAATTTATTATTTTTTTTTAAATAAATTTATTTATTTATTATTTATTTTTGGCTGTGTTGGGTCTTCGTTGCTGCACATGGGCTTTCTCTAGTTGCCGTGAGTGGGGGCTGCTCTTCGTTGAGATGTGTGGGCTTTACATTGTGGTGGCTTCTCTTGCTGCAGAGCATGGGCTCTAGGCGCTCGGGCTTCAGTAGTTGTGGCACTCAAGCTCAATAGTTATGGCTCACGGGCTCTAGAGCTCAGGCTCAGTAGCTGTGGCGCACGGCCTTAGTTGCTCTGTGGCACGTGGGATCTTCCCAGACCAGAGCTCAAACCCATGTCCCCTGCATTGGCAGGTGGATTCTTAACCACTGCACCACCAGGGAAATCCCTGTGTGTGGCTTTTAGTTCACAGCTGTCCTCTTGGAGGCTGTGAATTTTTCTGGGAGAATGGTAACAGCCTTATGCCAATAATTCCCTTGAATTATCTTTATTTTATTTTATTTTTTTTTTTTGAATTATCTTTTTTTTTTTTTTTGGTGGTACGCGGGCCTCTCAGAGCTGTGGCCTCTCCCGTTGCGGAGCACAGGCTCCGGACGCGCAGCCTCAGCGGCCATGGCTCACGGGCCTAGCCACTCCGCAGCATGCGGGATCTTCCTGGACCAGGGCACGAACCCGTGTCCCCTGCATCGGCAGGCGGACTCTCAACCACTGCGCCACCAGGGAAGCCCTGAATTATCTTTTTTTAATTGAAGTATATTTGACATACAGTATTATATTAGTTTCATATGTACATCGTGATTTGACTTTTGTGTACATTGTGAAATGATCACCACAATAAGTCTAGTAACCATCTGTCACCATACAAAGTTAATACAGTATTATTGACCTCATGCTGTACATTACATCCCCATGACTTATTTATTTTATACCTGGAAGTTTGTACCTCTTGATCCCCTTCACCCATTTCACTCCTCCCCCAACCTCCCTCCACTCTGGCAACCACCAATTTGTTCTCTGTATCTATGAATCTGTTTTTTGTTTGGTTTAGTTGGTTTGTTTGTTCTGTTTTTTTAGATTCCACATATGTCATGCGGTATTTGTCTTTCTCTGACTTATTTCACTTAGCATGATATCTACAGTCCCCTGAATTGTTTTGAGAATAATCTCTTGTTTCCTTGAAAAATTCATTTGAGCTGTGGAACTAATTTCCTGGGATGAATGATATTTAATGTAGAACTTTCAATGTCTCTTATTTACTTCAGTTAGGACTAAGAGTGTTATTTGGGGGCTAACAGACAGTGTGGGTAATGGGAGTTACTATATAGAGATAATCAGGGAAAAGAAAACAACAAGCTTGCCTTCTTCGGTATAGGAGAATACTTTTATAACTGTCTTCCTTTCACAGTCAATTCCTATTCCCTATAGGCTTGCGTGGGGGGAGACAAAATGAAGTAAGTTAAACAGTTGTTTAATGAAAAAGAAATTGAGTAAAAATAGACAATAAAAATCAAGCCGACAGAATCATTACAAACAGCTGAGCAAAGCCTCCTGTCTCCGGAAAAACTGGAAAAAAAAGTTAGAAGTTGTCCTTTGTTGTCAGCTAAGCATTTTGAAAGGAGAATCATACTATGTTTCTTCACTTACCAAACATTGCTAACTGGGAAGATTATGGCTTCACCCACACCACTTCCCTGAATGTACTTTTGTGAAGGATATCAGTTGACTTCCTTATTTTTTTTTTTAATTAAAATATATATATATATATTTATTTATTTGACTGCACTGGGTCTTATTTGCGACATGCGGGATCTTTAGTTGCAGCATGCGGGACCTAGTTCCCTGACCAGAGATCAAACCCAGGTCCCACGCACTGGGAGCATGGAGTCTTAACCACTGGACCACTAGGGAAGTACCTGTCAGTGATTTCTTAATTGCCAGATCTAGTGAGCACCTTTTATTCCTCTTCTTACTGGACTCCTTTATTTTATCTCAGTGGTTCTCAGATTTTAAATTGTTAAAACAGATTTCTGGGCCCCATCTCCTGACTTTCTGATTCAGTAAGTCTAGGGCCTCCATATCTAAAGTTCCCAGGTGATGCTGATGCTTCCACTTTGGGACCACACTTGAGAACTATTGTTTTATCTAATAATAATGACCATTCTCTCCTTGAAATGTACTACTCTTTTTGCTTCTGTAACAGCATATTCTCTTAGCTCTCCTCCCTCTCTGAACATTCTTTCTTGGTCTTGCTTGAGGCGTTTCTTTTCCTTCCCTTCCTCCCCCTTGACTCAGTCCTGAAGGGTCTGTGTGCCTGATTGCTAGTTAGACTTGCAGTTTCTGATTGAAAATGCATTTTTAAACAAGAGAAGGTAAACCACTAGCTATTTTGTCTCTTAAATTTTGGAACATTTATAGAATTACTCATCTATGAAAAAATGTAATCAAAGGAGACAACCTAAAAAAGATGAATTTTGAAAAGTTGTTTATATATGGAATGACTAAAGCTTAAGGAGGCCACATTACTTAAAAAAAAACTATTGAAATATAATTCACATACCATAAAACTTGCCCCTTTAATGTATACAATTCAGTGGTTTTATTATATGTACAGAGTCATGTAACCATCACCACTATCTAATTTTAGAACAATTTTATTTCCCCCCAGAAGGAACCCTGTACCCATTAAGCAATCACTCCCCCTTTCCTTTCTCTCCTCAGCCCCTGGCAACCATTAATCTACTTTCATTATCTGTGCATTTGCCTATTCTAGACATTTCGTATAAATGGAATCATACAAAATTTGGCCTTTTGTGCCTGGCTTCTTTGACTTAGCATAATGTTTTCAATGTTCATCATGTTGTAGCATGTATTGGTGTATTCATTCCTTTTAATGGCTGAATAATATTCCACTGTATGGATATTCCATATTTTATCAATTCATCAGTTGATGGACATTTGGGTTATATCTACTTTTTTGGCTCGTATGAATAATGCTGCTATGAACATTCATATTTAAGACTTTATGTGAGAACTTCCCTGGTGGCGCGGTTGTTAAGAATTCTCCTGCTAATGCAGGGGACATGGGTTCGAGCCCTGGTCCGGGAAGATCCCACATGCTGCGGAGCACCTAAGCCCGTGTGCCACGACTACTGAGTCTGTGCTCTGGAACCAGTGAGCCACAACTACTGAGCCTGGGTGCCACAACTACTGAAGCCCACGCACCTAGAGCCCGTGCTCCACAACAAGAAAAGCCACCACAGTGAGAAGCTTGCTCACTGCAACAAAGAGTAACCCCCGCTCACTGCAATTAGAGAAAGCCCGAGTGCAGCAACGAAGACCCAATGCAGCCAAAAATAAAATATAAATAAATAAATAAATATTTAAAAAAAGACTTTATGTGAATATATGTTTCAACTCTTTAGGTATATACCTAGGAATGGAATTGCAGGGTGATATGGTAACTGTGGGTTTAACTTTTTGAGGAACTGCCAAAATTGTTTTCCAAAGTGGCTGCACCATTTTGTAATTTAAGTTACTTTTTGAGTTTCTTCTTTGCGCTTTAATTATGCTTTTCTAAATTATATGGTTTTTAGACATCTTGATTTTAGAGTTACAAACTGAATATCTTCTGAAAGAAATGCTGTTTGTAATGTCAAATTTATCTAAAATAGTCAAAAGTATAACTACTTTATTATAACCCTATTTTTAATATATTGTGTCTTATCTAAAAATGCAATGGAATAGATAAAATTAATTTATTATTTTTGTTAACAGAGTGGGAGGCTAAGCAAAGAACTGGATTTAGTAAGTCACCATGTGAGGACAAAACTTGATGAACTGAAAAGGCAAGAAGTGGCAAGATTAAGAATGCTGATTAAAGCTAAATTGGATTCCCTTCAAGGTAAGTGCTAAAGAAAAGGCAGGAAAATTCCAATATTTGGTTGTTAAGGTCAGTTTACAGACCATGTTCCTATAGTCAACATTTAATGTTATTATTGATTTGGCTTCTCTTATTTTTTTAAAATTTATTTATTTATTGTTTATTTATGTATTTAGGCTGCACCAGGTCTTAGTTGCGGCACTCGGGATCTTCATTGCGACATGCGGACTTCTTAGTTGCGGCATGTATGTGGGATCTAGTTCCCTGACCAGGGATCAAACCCAGGCCCCCTGCATTGGGAGCATGGAGTCTTACCCATTGGGCCACCAGGGAAGTCCCACCTTCTCTTAATTTTTAAAATTTAATTTTTTGAATAGGTTATATATTCATGTCATTCAAAAATCAAAATGATTAGCCTTAAATAATTATATCAGTAAAAAGGAAGAATGAAAAATAATGAATTAAGCCACTGATTTAAAAGAGGAAAAATAACATCAAAGCAAACCAAAAGAAAGTAGAGAGAGAAAATCTAATGAGAACAATTTCCATAGATGAAATAGAACAATCGTCAGAGCTAGCTCCACAGAAACACCAGGTTCAGATAGTGCCAAAGGGAATTCCACCAAACCATTAAAGATCAGATTGTCAGTGCTATTTAAAGTATTCCAGAGCATAGATTAAGAAGGAAACTTCCACACTCTTATTATGTGTTGATGCCAAAGCCAAAAATTATTGGACGTTAAAAGAATATTCTATCATAGCAAGTGGATTTATTTCAGGAATGCGAGATTAACTTAATTTTAGGAAATCTAATGCTGTAAATTATCATATGAATAGATATAAGAAGAAAGAAAGTTTTGGTGTGACAAGAGAAATTGTAAAGTCAAAGGACAAATAATGAATCAGAATAAATCTTTGAAATTTGTATTTTTTTTAAATTAAGACAATTTTTTTAGTGCAATATAAGGTTCACAGCAAGATTGAGGGTAAACGCAAAAAAAAAAAAGGACACGTGTTTAGGGCTTCCCTGGTGGCACAGTGGTTGAGAGTCTGCCTGCCGATGCAGGGGACATGGGTTCGTGCCCCGGTTTGGGAAGATCCCACAAGCCGCGGAGCGGCTGGGCCCGTGAGCCATGGCTGCTGAGCCTGCGCGTCCAGAGTCTGTGCTCCTCAATGGGAGAGGCCACAACAGTGAGAGGCCCGCGTACCGCAAAAAAAAAAAAAAAAAAAAAAGATTGAGGGTAAGGTACAGAGATTTCCCATACACCCCTGTCCCCAAACGTTCATAGCCTCCCCCAATACCAACATCTCCCAACAGTGTGGTACATTTGTTACAATTGATGAACCTACACTGACACATCATAATTACCCCAAATCCATAGTTTATATTAGAGTTCACTCTTGGTGTTGTACATTCTATGGGTTTAGGCAAATTTATAATGACATGTATCAACTGTTATAGTATCATACAGAGTATTTTCACTGCCTTAAAAATCCTCTGTGCTCTGCCTATTCATCTTTCTATATTCTTTTAATTTTAGACTATGAGAAGATTAAATAGCTATGAAGCAGTTTTTGAAATGTGAAGATATCTTAAAGAAAGTAATCTCATTGTTCATATGATCATCTCCATATATTCAGAGAAGGCATTTGACAAAAATTAACACCCCTTCGTAATTTTAAAAAAGTAATAAAATAGTAATCAATAGATACTTCTGTAACATGATCAGATATGTCCAACTCAGCTACACATTGGGGAAACACAAATATATTTTCTCACTAAAATCAGAAACAAAACAATGATGCTCACTGTCACCACTACTAATTAATATTGTTTTGGAGGTACTAGCCAAAGGAATTATACAAATGAAAAAATTGGAGGTAAAATAATCGGAAAGTAGGGGATAAAACCATCTCTATTTGCAGGTAATATAATTATTCACTTGGAAAACCCAAAGAACTTGTCTGAAAAACTTAGTATATACAAAAGTAAAATTCAGCAAGGTAAACAATATACAGAAATCAGTGTTTTTCATATGTACAAACAACAGCCAGTTAGGAGATGTAATGGAAGAAAAGACTCCATTTATGATACCAACAAAGATAAAACACCCAGAATAAACCTATTAAGAAATGTGCAAAACTTTCAGATAAAAACTTTAAAGTGCTCCTGAAGAACACGAAAGTAGATTTGAAAAAAGGGGAAGACATAACATCTTTTTGATACAAAGACTCAACATTATGAACATGTCATTTCTTCTTAGGTTAATTTACAAATTTAACATGATCCAAATAAAAAGATGTACTTTTTTCCCCTGGCACTAGCCAAGTTAATTTTAAAGTTCATATGAGAAGGGAAATGAGCAAGAAAAGCGATGTGCCTATGAAGAAGAACAAAGAAGAAGGACTAGATATATTAGATATTAAAATATATCACTAAGCCTCAGACATTAGAACTCTATGGTTTTGTCATGTAAGTAGAAAGACCAGTGGAACAAAATAGAAATTCCAGAAATAAAATTAAATACATATGGAATTAGTTTGAATTAAAGGTGGTATCTCATTATTAGTGAGATAAAGATTAAAAAAAAAATAAGTAGTCTTAATAGAGTTGGATAGCCATTTGGAAAAAGGTAGTTAGATTTATATCTCATATACATCAGAATAAGTGCTTATATAAATCAAAGATTTAAGTGTAGAAAATAAAACCATAAAAGCAACAGTTGACAGCATAAGTGAATTCCTTTATTGTCTTGGAATGGCCTTTCTAATTATGAATCAAAATCCAAGGGCCAGCTTTGGCAAGTGGGAGACCCTTCAGGCTGGCTCCTGTGTCCTTGTAACGTGCCCCCATAGGTTGGTTATCTGGGTGGTTCATTGTCATCAATAAATATCTGAATACTTACTAAGGGTGGAATAGCAGTTCTTAAACTTCAGATTGCATAAAAATCACCTTAGGGAGCTAGTTAAAAATGCAGATTACTGGATCTCACCTCCAGATACTCTGATTCTAGGGATGAGTAATCTGCATTTTATCTTTTTAAAATAGTTATTTATTAATTTTTATTTTGGCTGTGCCGGGTCTTAGTTGTGGCATGCGGGCTTCTTAGTTGCTGCATGCAAACTCTTAGTTGTAGCATACATGCAGGATCTAATTCCCCGACCGGGAATCAAACCTGGGCCCCTGCATTGGGAGCACGGAGTCTTACCCAGTGGACCACCAGGGAAGTTCCTGCATTTTAAACATGTACCTCTGGTCAATGGATCATATTGGAGAAATTGTGTAGAGCAGTAAACTCTCTGCTGGTGAATAGACTTAGAAAACAAGTACCAAATACTCTTTATCCTGAAACTAAGGATATCAATGAGAGGTAAATTAACTCATACCATCCTACTTCAGCTGGTCAGACACACAAGGTAATTCCATCCTTGAAGCCAGGCCTAAGGTGGTTTGAGATTTCTTTGCCCTTAGACAACTTCCATCCCCTTAATCTTGGCAACATTTTCTTTATTCCAAGACAGCGGCTGAATTTCATTATCTAAAGTAAACTGTTTTATATGCTTAGAAAAGTTATGAGTATTTTCTCATTGATTCAAAATTTATGAATTAAAATTTCTGATAATTTGAAGGAGGGCTTAAAGCGTCTTAATTTTACAGGGTGTGTGTGTAATTTTTAAAGTAGGCAATACATTCACATGGTTTAAAAAAACAAAGTGTAAGGGGCTTCCCTGGTGACGCAGTGGTTGAGAGTCCACCTGCCGATGCAGGGGACACCGGTTTGTGCCCCAGTCCTGGAAGATCCCACATGCCGCGGAGCGGCTGGGCCCGTGAGCCATGGCCACTGAGGCTGCGAGTTCAGAGCCTGCGCTCCGCAATGGGAGAGGCCACAACAGTGAGGGGCCCGCGTACCACAAAAAAAAAGAAAAAAAAAAAAGTGTAAGAAAGTATATAGCAAAAAGTTCCATGATATTTTTGTACTTTATCAGTTCCCACTGCCCCTAATACCATCCTCCTGAGTTTCTTTACTCACATATAAACAAATACAAATAAAAGTTCTTATTTTTCCTCTCTTTTATACAAAAGATACATGCAATACACGTTTGTAGCTTGTATTTTTCCTTTACGAATATATTTTGGAGATCTTTCTGTATTAGTACGTAGAGACCATCATTTTTGTTAGCAACTGCGCAGGTTTCCATTATATAGGTATACCATAATTTATTTACCAGACCCCTGTTGATAGGTATTTGGGTTATTTCTAGTGAACACTCATGTACACATACCACTATGTATCCATGTAAGATTATCTGTAGGATAAGTTCCCCACAATGAAACTGTTAAACCAAAGGATATATGTATTTGTAATTTTGGTAGATAACTGCCAACCTCCACAGAGGGTGAACAATACCCATTCCCACCAGCAATAATTTCTCACAGCCTTGCTAATTATAAGTATCATCAAACTTTAGGAGTTTTGCCGCTCTGTTAGATGGTATAATTGTGCAGGTTTAATATGTATTTCTCTTATTTTGAGTGAGGCTAAGTGTCTTTTCATGTATTTCAGTGATGGGTCGTATCCGTTAGGGCTAGGTTTTGTAACAGAGCTTTTCTTCATAAGTAAAACTTCTAGTACAGGGCCATACTGAGAATTCAGTGAAAGCTTAGTTGAACTAAATTCAGCTGTTTCTTACTTTCTGGCATAACAATATGTTCCAGGCTCATCTTGTACTTTATACCCTGCCCTAGCCCTGGAATTAGCCATTTCTCTGAGGATTCCTGGTTCTTAATTTTAGTGCGAAATGATGTTGCAGACCAAGAGATGGCACTAGGTGTGCTCAGTACTCCTGGGATATATTTTCTTCTTGACACTTCCATAGGACAGAGATAGGAAATACATGCATGTCCATACACATATGCATGTACACACACATATATAAATATATATTCATACACATGCATATATGTGTACACATTATATATGTATGTTTAGAAATAATAAGTTCACACAGTTAGCACTAATTCCCATCCCTTTCCCCAAGTTTCTTACCTGCCTTCCATCATTTTCATGTTTGTATGTTCTTTTTTCCTAAGTGAGAATCCTGACTTCTAACAAATCAACACATGTACATATTTTGCTCAGTTCTATAATACAACTGAAATCGTCCAGAATTGCTTCACTCATTCAACTACAATACACTATAGCTTTTTTTTTTTTTTTAAGTTCTTTACAAAGAAAACTGTTGATGTTTCTTTAAAAATCAGTCATAATCAGGGACTTCCCTGACGGTCCAGTGGTTAAGACTCTGTGCTTCCAGTGTAGGGGGCGAGGGTTCGATCCCTGGTGGAGGAACTAAGATCCCATATGTTGTACTGTGCAGCCAAAAAAAAAAGTCATAATCAATTGAATTTACTGAATTAGATTTTTATTGTTCCATAAAGGATTAATTGGAGCAGCATAAAAATAGTTCCTTCATATAAATTTTAGAGCAATTCTTTTTAGAAATTCTTCTTAGGACTTCCCTGGTGGTCCAGTGGGTAAGACTCTGTGCTCCCAATGCAGGGGGCCCGGGTTCGATCCCTGGTCGGGAAACTAGATCCTGCATGCATGCCGCAGCTAAGAAGTCCGCATGCCTCAACTAAGTAGTCCGCATGCCACAACTAAGAAGCCCACATGCTGCAAGTAAGCATCCACATGCTGCAACTAAGAAGTCCACATGCTGCAAATAAAAGATCCCACATGCTGCAATTAAGACCCGGTGCAGCCAAAAGAAAAAAAAATTCTTATAAAAAAAAAAGAGGGCCTCCCTGGTGGCACAGTGGTTGAGAGTCTGCCTGCCGATGCGGGGGACACGGGTTCGTGCCCCGGTCCGGGGAGATCCCATGTGCCGCGGAGCGGCTGGGCCCATGAGCCATGGCCGCTGGGCCTGTGCATCCGGAGCCTGTGCTCCACAACGGGAGAGGCCACAACAGTGAGAGGCCCACATACAGCAAAAAAAAACAAAAAAAAAACAAAAAAAAAAAAGAAAGAAATTCTTCTTAGACCTTTGGTGAGGGTAGTATATTAGAGTTTAATTAAAAGTACGAAATTTGGTACTTTTACAATAATGAAAAAGTTTTTACTGTAAATTATACTGGAAAAGATAGCTAACTAGTCTTTCTTGAAATAACATTAAAATGTACACATTAAATTGTATTCCATTCTAGATTCAAGGGCATTACCTTTGACTAGAATAACAATATGTACAATACTCTAAAAGAAAATACGAACTTTTAAATCTAAAACTTTGAATTTTCTTATAAAATCCTATAGGAATTAATATGAATGCTTATTCTTATGTATTATTTATATTAATGTTTCTAGCTTCTAATAAGTTATTGTTTACAGTTTTCTCTTTTTCTTTCAGATACAGGCATAGACCACCATGCTCTTCTAAAACAATTTGATCATCTAAATCACCTGAATCCTGAGAAGTTTGAATCTACAGATTTAGATATGCTAATCAAAGCGGTGAGACTCATTTCAAAATGTGTTGTCTTTGTTGTGCCTTTGAGGTTTTGTAATTTGACAAGTAAATTCCATGACGTGGTAGTATAACTTTTACATACTCTCTAGAATATCTTTAAAGGGAGATAGCTTAACCCTTATTAGTATAGATAATAATGTGGACATACAGGTCTGTAATCCCTTGCCAACAATTCCAAAATACTATAAAAATGGAAACCTGGCTTAAATTATAGTAAGGCTATTTATAGGTTTTATTTAGCTTACTTAGTGTATTTATAGATTTTGATAAGGAAGTACTAATCTGTTTGATTACAAACTCTTCTGGGGTGTTAAATGATATGGCATATATGCCGTATGTCTTTTCTAAAATCTAGAAAATTCTTAAACACATCCTGCCTCAGGGATTTTAGATTGTAATTTGTAGACCTCTCGTGTTGTACTGTATGAAGTTAGCAAATTAGATGTTCTAGCCTGGGTGTTACTAGATTTAGTTAAGTCGTTAGGAACTGTTCTAGTTCTCTATACTGTACAGATTTGATACAGTCCCTTCCTTTTTCTTCTTTTTAAAATAAATTTATATATTACTTGCTTATAAGGAACTTCCTAAAGTTGAAACTAGCTTTGAACTTTTAGTTTCTTTGAATGCCTACATCTCTGAGAGTGATAATGACTAAAATAGAAGGGTAAAATTTAAAACAGAAGTCAAATATGTTTTGGCCCTCCTATGCTACCTTCTGTTAGAGAGTATGCTATATGCAAGAAAGCCTTTATTTATATTTTTCAAGCACATCTTCTTATTTAATTTAAAAATTGCATTATAGGCTACAAGTGATCTGGAACACTATGATAAAGCTCGACATGAAGAATTTAAAAAATATGAAATGATGAAAGAACATGAAAGGAGAGAATATTTAAAAACACTGAATGAAGAAAAGAGAAAAGAAGAAGAATCTAAATTTGAGGAAATGAAGAGAAAGCATGAAAGTCATCCCAAAGTTAATCATCCAGTAAGGATTATGACTTTGTAAAACCATAGTTAGATGAAGATACTTCTTTGTGCCAGATAGTAGAATTTTATAAGTTATTAGTACTTAAAATCTTGATTCTTAATTCTGCAAAGTTTTTCAATTTTATATTTTATTTTGAGCCTATATACATAGATTATAGTTTGTCTTGAGTGGTTTTTTTTAAATTGATTCACAGGGAAGCAAAGATCAACTAAAAGAAGTGTGGGAAGAGACTGATGGATTGGACCCTAATGACTTTGACCCCAAGACATTTTTCAAATTACATGGTAACAGATTTGATACAATATTAATATTTATATCTTTTGTTTGAAAAATTATAGATGCTTTACTCTTAATTGACTTCTGCCACGGTTTGCTAATCGAGTCCTATTGATAGTAAACATTTAGAGTTTTCCTCTAGGGTAGTATAGTAGTCTTTATTGCTGGTCTGCAGTATAAAATATTTTAGGTCAGTAGCTATGTCTTTATACTTGCTTTTATTTTTGAGTCATTTTATGACTTATTACAAGTTTCTCTGTAAAATGAAGGCATTTCTGTGACTAGCTAGGTTATATCTAATGGACTTTATGCTGTAATATTAAAATTTACTTTTAGTCTTATAGCATATTGCTTCACTTTATATTTTGGTTAATATATATATTTTTCTAAATAACAATGTTGAATTATGAATAAGTAGTGAATTGTTATCAGTTGGACTGATCTGAGGCTTCATAAGAAAGAAGGATACCTTTTTCTGTAGCATGTTGATGCTTCGTGTTAAGTAATACTTTTGCAAACCATTAGTAATTAGTTGTATTTTAACTATCAATTTTCTAAGGCATTAAAATCAGTTTTTGCATTTGTAACTTTTAAACTTTAGATGTCAATAGTGATGGCTTCCTAGATGAACAAGAATTAGAAGCCCTATTTACTAAAGAGGTAAATGAGTTCATTAAGTATTCAGTGGTTTTGCTCTGTCTTTTTTCCTTCTATTATCTTCCTTTCTTTTATGTTGGTTTTAAATTTTTCTTTTTAGTTGGAGAAAGTATATGACCCCAAAAATGAAGAGGATGATATGGTAGAAATGGAGGAAGAAAGGCTTAGAATGAGGGAACATGTAATGAATGAGGTATGTTTGAAAAGTTTGTCTGTTACTTCTGTGGAGTTTTCAAGTTCTTGCAATAAATCTTACTGTAAAATAAATATATATAATATTTAATTGGATTTTGCATTTTTGATCCAGAACAGTCAGTAGGTTCCCTTAGTGTAAATAAAATTATTTTGTAACTGCTTTAAAATATTTTAAAATATTAAGATGCTGCTGCATATAAAAGAATGCTGTAAAGCATTCTTTTAGAAGTAAAAAATAATGTAGTCCATTATTTGATATTGTAAATGCTGTATTCGTTTTTGCTAAGAAATTAAAAAACTCAATACCTTAATGGTTTATAACAACAAGTATTTATTTCTTGTTCACATTACTAAGCTGAAAACTCTGAAATAGCTATCATAGGCAGGGTAACTTAAGCCCACTTTTTTGTTGTTTTGTTTTGTTTGTTTATTTGTTTTTGGCTGCACCACGTGGCTTGTGGGATCAGCTTTTGGGATCTTAGTTCCCTGACCAGGGATCGAACCAGGGCCCTTGGCAGTGAAAGCACAGAGTCCTAACCACTGGACCACCAGGGAATTCCCCAAGCCCACTGTTTTGCTTCAGTGATTTTCACCTGTTATTTGAGCTATTTATGGTAAATTGGGATTTTTGTTGAGTGCTGGCTTCCAAGTAACAAATTAATTTCTTTGGCCATCATAGAGTTCACTTTTGTAACTGAATTTGCCATAGTCTATAAAAGCCATTAAACAGGGTTTGGAAAGGTTGTCAACTTTAGCTTTGATTTAGTTAGTTGTTTGTTTTTAGGAAAACATTGTTGAGAGCATTTTAACTTAAACTCCTTTACTCTTGGCTAAAACAGTCTTCTTTCTGGAAAGATTGTTTTTCTTGCCCAAGCACTTGGCTTTGAAAGGAGGTGTGGTGAGTAAGGAAAACAATACTAGTCTACCCAGTCATATCAGCAGACTCAAACTTGGTGATCTTTGGGGGTATCAGTTATTTTCAAATTTGAATTATATAGAAGAAAAAGTTATCTATTTTCTGATTCTAGGATAATGTTGAGTGTCCTGTTTTGATTTTTTCCCTCAGTTTCTCTGGATGTTAGGCTAGCCCTAATTGCTGTATATTTATGTAGTAGCATCTATTAGAAGAATTTCTAGTATCTAAATAATGTGAAAGAGTTATTTTATTTTACATGTACACTTTCCTTTAATCAGGTTGATACTAACAAAGACCGATTGGTGACTCTAGAAGAGTTTTTGAAAGCTACAGAAAAAAAGGAATTCTTGGAGCCAGACAGCTGGGAGGTAATAGAACCTACGTGAAATGGGATGTATCGTTCAAGACATTCTACATCAGTCTATTCTGCTTTTAACTTTTATTTGCCATTATGTTTGCATGTATAGTTTTACCATCTTGGCTTTTCATATGAAATTTCACTATAAAATAATGAACTTGATTTCTTGCAAAGCTGGGACAATTGATCTCTATTGGTAATCACATTGCATGTAATTGTGTCTTTCTAAAATCGTCCTTTTTTTCTTTTTGCGGTATGCGGGCCTCTCACTGTTGTGGCCTCTCCCGTTGCGGAGCACAGGCTCCGGACGCGCAGGCTCAGCGGCCATGGCTCACGGGCCCAGCCACTCCGCGGCATGTGGGATCTTCCCGGACCGGGGCACGAACCCGTGTCCCCTGTATCGGCAGGCGGACTCTCAACCACTGTGCCACCAGGGAAGCCCTAAAATCGTACTTTTTTTGTGTGTAAAATATGTTCATTCTTGAAAATTAAAAATATGGATACAGTTAAAGTATGAATTCGAGGTTACATGTAATTCTACCATCCGGAGGTAGACACTTAAATTATGCATTGTGTTATGCCAGTTTGGAAATCGTTTGTATATTTAGTATATGCATATATAACATACAGTGAATAAATAGTATACTGTCCCATTTTTAGCTTACATATACACATAAATTCATATCTATATATATTTTTAAATGGCTTCATATATTCACTATATAAATGACTTTGTATGTTTGTGAAATTCTGTTTTCTAAAAATATAACAATATTTCATGAACATTTCAATGCCATGTCTCAAAATCTCGATTTGAAAAATGACCACTTAGCATGCAGTTGTGTGGTTGTAGCATAATTTATATAGCCATTCTTCCAGATTCAGACATTATGGGTCAATTCTAATTTTTTTTTACTGTGATAAATAACATTATGATGACTATCCATTTGTTCATGCATTTGGGGGCATCTGTGATGATTTCCCTGGGATTAATTCCTAGGAATAGAACTATTCTCAAGTTTTATGAACATTTTTTAGTTTCTAAATATATCTGTCAAATTGCTCCTGAAAAGTATTTGAATTTATACCGTGGTTTACTGTGTATAAGTGAGTGCATACACATCTTGAACAGAATAGTTGAGCGGTACCAAACAAAGTAGATTGAAAAAAGAACATTGTCGACAGGTGCAAGCCGCGGCTATCAGCATGGACACCAGCGACAGGCATGAAACGCTAAGGCTGCTACTGCAGCCACCAAGAGGCCTGTGTGCAAGCACAGGTCACTATCCACACCACCCCGGGAGCCTGTGCAGCCCGCCACTGCCAGGGTCCGGTGATCCAAAGAAAACTTCCCCAGGAGAACACACAGCATGCCTCAGGCTATTGCAACGTCATGTCAGCCTCTGCCGCCACAGGCTCACCCCGCATTCCATACCCCTCCCTCCCCACCGGCCTGAGTGAGCCAGAGCCCCGTAATCAGCTGCTACTTTAACCCCATCCTGGCTGGGCAAAGAACAGATGCCCTCAGGCGACCTGCATGCAGAGGCAGGGCCAAATCCAAAGCTGAACCCTAGGAGCTGTGTGAACAAAGAAGAGAAAGGGAAATCTCTCCCAGCAGCCTCAGGAGCAGCGGATTAAATCTCCACAATCAACATGATGTACCCTGCATCTGTGGAATACCTGAATAGACAACGAATCATCCTAAAATTGAGCTGGTGGACTTTGGGAGCAACTGTAGACTTGGGGTTTGCTTTCTGGATCTAATTTATTTCTGGTTTTATGTTTATCTTAGTTTAGTAATTAGAGTTTATTATCATTGGTAGATTTGTTTATTGATTTGGTTGCTCTCTTCCTTTTTTTTTTATATAGATTTTTTTTTCCTTTTTCTCTTTTTGTGAGTGTGTATGTGTATGCTTCTTTGTGTGACTTTGTCTGTATAGCTTTGCTTTTACCATTTGTCCTAGGTAATCTGTCTGTCCGTTTTTTTTGTTTGTTTTTTTTAGTATAGTTTTTATTGCTTGTTATCATTGGTGGATTTGTTATTTGGCTTGGTTGCTCTCTTCTTTGTTTCTTTCTTTTTTTATTACTTTTTAATTTATTTTATTTATTTAATTTTTTTTTGCAGTATGCGGGCCTCTCACTGTTGTGGCCTCTCCCGTTGCGGAGCAACAGGCTCCGGATGCGCAGGATCAGCGGCCATGGCTCACGGGCGCAGCCGCTCAGTGGCATGTGGGATCTTCCCGGGCTGGGGCACGAACCCGTGTCCCCTGCATCGGCAGGCGGACTCTCAACCATTGCGCCACCAGGGAAGCCCTAATCTATTTTATTTTTAATAATTTTTAAAAATTTTTTATTTTAATTATTTCCTTCCTTCCTGCCTCCCTCCCTCCCTCCCTTCCTTCCTTCCTACAGGTGTCAGGCCTGTGCCTCTGAGATAGGAGAGCTGAGTTCAGGACAGTTGGTCCACCAGAGACCTCCCGGCTTCACGTAATATCAAATGGGGAAAACTCTCCCAGAGATCTCCATCTCAAAGCTAAGACCCAGCTCCACTAAACGACCAGCAAGCTACAGTTCTGGACACTGTATGCCAAACAACTAACAAGACAGGAACACAACCCCACCCATTAGCAGAGAGGCCGCCTAAAATCATAATAAGGTCACAGACACCCCAAAACACACCACCGGACGTCGTCCTACTCACCAGAAAAGCAAGATCCAGCCTCATCCACCAGAGCATAGGCACCAGTTCCCTTGACCAGAAAGGCTGCACAACCCACTGAACCAACCTTAGCCACTGGGAGCAGACACCAAAAACAACAGGAACTGCGAACCTGCAGCCTGCAAAAAGAAGACCCCAAACACAGTAAATTAAGCAAAATGAGAAGACAGAGAAACACACAGCAGATGAAGGAGCAAGGTAGAAACCCACCAGACCAAACAAATGAAGAGGAAATAGGCAGTCTACCTGAAAAAGAATTCAGAGTAATGATAGTAAAGATGATCCAAAATCTTGGAAACTGAATGGAGAAAATACAAGAAACGTTTAACAAGGACCTAGAAGAACTGAAGAGAAAACAAACAATGATGAACAACAAAATAACTTAAATTAAAAATTCTCTAGAAAGGGGCTTCCCTGGTGGCACAGTGGTTGCGGGTCCACCTGCTCATGCAGGGGGCACAGGTTCATGCCCCGGTCCAGGAGGATCCCACGTGCCGTGGAGTGCCTGGGCCCGTGAGCCATGGCCGCTGAGCCTGCATGTCTGGAGCCTGTGCTCTGCAATGGGAGAGGCCACAGCAGTGAGAGGCCTGCGTACCGCAAAAAAAAAAAAAAAATTCTCTAGAAGGAATCAGTAGCAGAATAACTGAGGCAGAAGAACAGATAAGTGACCTGGAAAATAAAATAGCAGAGCAGAATAAAGAAAAAAGAATGAAAACAATTGAGGACAGTCTCAGAAACCTCTGGGACGACATTAAATGCAGTAACATTCCAATTATAGGGGTCCCAGTAGAAGAAGAGAAAAAGAAAGGGACTGAGAAAATATTTGAAGAGATTATAGTTGAAAACTTCCCTAATATGGGAAAGGAAATAGTCAGTCAAGTCCAGGAAGCACAGAGAGTCCAATACAGGATAAATCCATGGAGGAACATGCCAACACACATATTAATCAAATGATCAAAATTTAAATACAAAGAAAAAATATTAAAAACAGTAAGGGAAGGCAACAAATAACATATAAGGGAATCCCCATAAAGTTAACAGCTGATCTTTAAGGAGGAGCTCTGCAAGCCAGAAGGGAGTGGCAGGATATATTTAAAGTGATGAAAGAGAAAAACCTACAACCAACATTACGCTACCCAGCCAGGAACTCATTCAGATTCAATGGAGAAATTAAAACCTTTACAGACAAGCAAAAGCTAAGAGAATTCAGCACCGCCAAACCAGCTTTACAACAAATACTAAAGGAACTTCTCTAGGCTGGAAACACAAGAGAAGGAAAAGACCTACAATAACAAACCCAAAACCATTAAGAAAATGGTAATAAGAACATACATATTGAAAACTACTGTAATCATAAATGGATTAAATGCTCCAACCAAAAGACATAGACTGGCTGAATGGATACAAAGACAAGACCTGTATATATGCTGTCTACAAGAGACCCACTTCAGACCTAGGGACACATACAGACTGAAAGTGAAGGGATGGAAAAAGATATTCCATGCAAATAGAAATCAAAAGAAAGCTGGAGTAGCAATTTTCATATCATAAAACAGACCTTAAAATAAAGACTATTACAAGAGACAAAGAGGGACACTACATAATGATCAAGGGATCAATCCAAGAGGAAGATATAACAATTGTAAATATTTATGCACCCAACATAGGAGCACCTCAATACATAAGGCAAATGCTAACAGCCATAAAAGGGGAAATCAACAGTAACACCACCATAGTAGGGGGCTTTAACACCCCACTTTCACCAATGGACAGATCATCGAAAATGAAAATAAATAAGGAAACACAAGGTTGAAATGATACATTAAACAAGATGGACTTAATCACTATTTATAGGACATTCCATCCAAAAACAACAGATTATACTTTCTTCTCCAGTGCTCATAGAACATTCTCCAGGATAGATCATATCTTGGGTCACAAATCAAGCCTTGGTAAATTTAAGAAAATTGAAATTGTATCAGGTATCTTTTCCGACCACAATGCTCTGAGACTAGATATCAATTACAGGAAAAAATGTAAAAAGTACAAACACATGGAGGCTAAACAATACACTACTAAAGAACCAAGATATCACTGAAGAAATCAAAGAGGAAATCAAACAATACCTAGAGACAAATGACAATGAAAACACGATGACCCAAAACCTATGGGATGCAGCAAAAGCAGTTCTAAGAGGGAAGTTTATAGCAATACAATCCTACCTCAAGAAACAAGAAACATCTCAAATAAAGCAACCTAACCTTACACCTAAAGCAGTTCGAGAAAGAATAACAAAAAAACCCAAAGTTAGCAGAAGGAAAGAAATCATAAACATCAGATCAGAAATAAATGAAAAAGGAAACAGGAGGAAACAGGAAACAGTAGGAAACAGTAGGAAAGGAAACAGTAGGAAAGATCAAGAAAACTAAAAGCTGGTTCTTTGAGAAGATAAACAAAATTGATAAACCATTAGCCAGACTCATCAAGAAAAAAAGGGAGAAGACTCAAATCAATAGAATTAGAAATGAAAAAGGAGAAGTAACAACTGACACTGCAGAAATAGAAAGGATCATGAGAGATTACTATAAGAAACTATATGCCAATAAAATGGACAACCTGGAAGAAATGGACAAATTCTTAGAAGAGCACAACCTTCCGAGACTGAACCAGGAAGATAGAAAATATAAACAGTCCAATCACAAGCACTGAAATTGAGACTGTGATTAAAAATCTTCCAACAAACAAAAGCCCAAGACCAGATGGCTTCACAGGTGAATTCTATCAAACATTTAGAGAAGAGCTAACACCTATCCTTCTCAAACTCTTCCAAAATATAGCAGAGGGAGGAAAACTCCCAAACTCATTCTACGAGGCCACCATCAGCCTGATATCAAAACCAGACAAAGATGTCACAAAGAAAGAAAACTACAGGCCAATATCACTGATGAACATAGATGCAAAAATCCTCAACAAAATACTAGCAAACAGAACGCAACAGCACATTAAAAGGATCATACACCATGATCAAGTGGGGTTTATCCCCGGAATACAAGGATTCTTCAATATACGCAAATCAATCAATGTGATAAAATATATTAACAACTTGAAGGAGATAAACCATATGATCATCTCAATAGTTGCAGAAAAAGCTTTTGACAAAATTCAACACCCCTTTATGATAAAAACCCTCCAGAAAGTAAGCAGAGGGGGAACTTACCTCAACATAATAATGGCCATATATTACAAACCCACAGCCAACATGCCCCGGTCCGGGAGGATCCCGCATGCCGTGGAGCGGCTGGGCCCGTGAGCCATGGCCGCTGAGCCTGCGCATCTGGGGCCTGTGCTCCGCAAGGGGAGAGGCCACAACAGTGAGAGGCCCGTGTACCACAAAAAAAAAAAAAAAAAAAAAAAAAAGAATGACATTAGAATATTCCCTAACACCATACACAAAAATAAACTCAAAATGGATTAAAGACCTAAATGTAAGGCCAGGTAGTATAAAACTCTTAGAGGAAAACATAGGCAGAACACTCTATGACATAAATCACAGCAAGATCCTTTTTGACCCACGTCCTAGAGAAATGGAAATAAAAACAAAAATAAATGGGACCTAAATGAAAATTAAAAGCTTTTTCACAGCAAAGGAAACCATAAAGAAGACCAAAAGACAACCCTCAGAATGGGAGAAAATATTTGCAAATGAAGCAACTGACAAAGGATTAATCTCCAAAATTTACAAGCAGCTCATGCAGCTCAATATCAAAAAAACAAACAACCCAATCCAAACATGGACAGAAGACATAAATAGACATTTCTTCAAAGAAGATATACAGATTGCCAACAAACACATGAAAGGATGCTCAACATCACTAATGATTAGAGAAATGCAAATCAAAACTATAATGAGGTATCACCTCACACCAGTCAGAATGGCCATCATCAAAAAATTTACAAACAGTAAATGCTAGAGTGGGTGTGCAGAAAAGGGAACCTTCTTGCACTGTTGGTGGGAATGTAAATTGATACAGCCACTTTGGAGAACAGTATGGAGGTTCCTTCAAAAACTAAAAATAGAAATACCGTAAGACCCAGCAATCCCACTACTAGACATATACCCTGAGAAAACCATAATTCAAAAAGAGTCATGTACCCCAATATTCTTTGCAGCTCTATTTACAACAGCCAGGACATGGAAGCAACCTAAGTGTCTATTGATGAATGGATAAATAAGATGTGGCACATATATACAATGGAATATTACTCAGCCATAAAAGGAAACGAAATTGAGTTATTTGTAGTGAGGTGGATGGACCTAGAGTCTGTCATACAGAGTGAACTAAGAAAGAGAAAAACATATACCGTATGCTAACACACATATGTGGAATCTAAAAAATATATATATGGTTCTGAAGAACCCAGGGGCAGGACAGGAATAAAGACACAGACGTAGAGAATGGACTTGAGGACACGGGGGTGGGGGAAGGGTAAGCTGGGACGAAGTGAGAGAGTGACGTAGACATATATACACCACCAAATGTAAAATAGATAGCTAGTGGGAAGCAGCCGCATAGCACAGGGGGATCAGCTCGGTGCTAGAGGGCTGGGATAGGGAGGATGGTAGGGAGACACAAGAGGGAGGAGATATGGGGATATATGTATATGTATAGCTGATTCACTTTGTTATAAAGCAGAAACTAACACACCATTGTAAAGCAATTATACTCCAATAAAGATGTTAAAAAAAAAAAAGAACATTGTCCTTTCCTATATAAAGTAAAAATATTACCTTTTTAATTAGTTTGAGATAGGATGGCCAACTGTCCTGGTTTACCCGGACTTTGGAGTTTCCCAGGATGCGCAACTTTTCAGCGTTACAACCTGGACAATCCTGGACAAATTGGGACGATTGGTCATCTTAGTTTGAGGTTAAAGAAATCAGCTTCTTTTTTGTTGTAAGTTTTTGTCTAACGTTTGAACTATTTCTGGACATTGGTGAAGAAAAAGAATGCTAAGATTATTTGAACATGAATTCCCTTGAGTGCTTCTGGTGAACTGGATCAATAGACAATTATATACCTTTTTCACTTCGGCATAATTTCAGATTTACAAAAAAGTTTCAAGTATGAACAAGGAATTCCTGAATACCTTTCACCCAGATTTCCCATTTTACTACATTTGCTTTCTCCCTCCTTTTCTCTCTTTCTCTATTTTTAATCTGTGTGTGTGTATTTATATATAACATCTATAATTATTTTTGAGAGTAAGTTGCACACGATGCTGCTTTAACCTTAAATACTTGAGTGTGTATTTTTTGCAAACAAAGATTTATCTTACATAATCACGATAAGATTATCAATGCTACGCACACAATACTATTCTCTAATCTCTAGATTTTATTGAGATTTTTGTCAATTTTTCCTGTATTGGTCTTCATAGCAAAAGAAAATCCAAGTTCATGCATTGGATTTAGTTGTAATGTCTTTCTAGTCTACTTTAATCTGAAACAGTTCCTGAGTCTTTGTATCTCATAGCATTGATATTTCTAAAAATTACAGACCAGTTATTTTGTAGAATGTCCCTCATTTTGAATTTGTCTGGTGTTTCCTTATGATTCCTACTTTTGATAGGAATATCACTGAAGTGATGCTAAGTGCATCATATCAAGAATCATATGCTGCTGATTATTTCCATAACTGGCAATGTTAACTTTGCTTATTTGGTTAAGGTGGTGTCTACCAGGTTTTCCCACTGTAAAATTACTATTTTACCTTTTGTAATTTGAAAAGTATCTTGTCTATCCCACCATACTGCTAGAATCAGAAGTCAGCTTAAAAAAAAAAATCACCCAACATCATATCAAAAGTATTTCCAAATACTATTTGTAAGAATTGTTTTAATAACTATGGAGGTGCTTAACTGTTTTCTGAGGGTTAGACATATAGGTTATTTCCAGTCTTTTATTGTTATTTAAAAAGATAGTACTGCTATAAACACATTTTTATATAAAGTTTTTATGTGTTCAGGGTTATTTCCTAAGATAAATTCTCAATGTAGCATTACCAGGACCAAGGGAATATTTTTAAGGTTGTTGATATACTTCGTAAAAGTGCTTTTCAGAAGAATTGTACCAATTTACATTTCCACCAATAAAAAAAGAGATTGCTCTACTTTTTAAAAAGGTATTGTCTTTGGGGATATACTTTGAGACTCATTATCTATGGGGTTTAGCATGCATTGATGAATCTAGCCAGAATAAATTGTTACTGTGACTGTTGACAAATGGTGATTTTCTAATCATCATTCCTTAGTTGGCTTTCCGCTGTAGGTGGAAAAAGCCAATATTCCCTTTGACTTTCCACTGTAGCTGTTCCTTCCCCCTTCTCTAGTTGTTTATATCAATGTAGACTCTTGGCTTCTTATTTTATTCAGTAAACTTGAATTTTTACTGTCATTTGTTTTCAATGCTCAAATTGTCCCTGATTTGGCTAGCAGGAGTTTCCTCAGACTGGCTTTTGTGTCCTTCAGGCATGTCCCTATCATTCTTTGAGGACTTCCTTACTTTTTAGCGTAATAAGGTGTCCAAGGCTCATCTTGTTCTTTCTCTGCCCTACCTCTGGACTCAGACATTTTTCTGAGGAGCACTGGTTCCTTTTAGTGGAGATCAATATTACAGTCCAGGATCTGGACACTGGATTTGCTCCTTGCTACTGGAGTGCCATTGCTTCTAGGTCTTATCAAGTAACAGAGTTGAGGAATTAAAAATATATATATATATATATAAAATATATATTTATAGTATGTGTATGTGTGTCTATATATACGCATGCACGCACATATGTATATAGACACATCTACACATTTATATTCATTTTTATATTTTAGCTATCAAGAGGTATTAAAACTCATGAGTTCATACTGATATCTCCTTAAATTTCAATCTAACGCTTCTACTTGCAATACATTCTTTTTCTTTTTCCATATTTCATACAAAGCCTGGCTCTCATTTTCCACAATAATATTGTATTTATTTGTTCAATCCTAAGATGTACGAAGAGTTTCAGAATTGCTAATCGATGCCTCTGCAAAGCCAGACTTTAATATTTTTTACAGTTTTTTTTGTTGTTTTAGCCTAAGGGCATATAGTCCAAATGCTGTGATCAAAAGTTTCTGGGGGGGCTTCCCTGGTGGCGTAGTGGTTGAGAGTCCGCCTGCCGATGCAGGGGACACGGGTTCGTGCCCCGGTGTGGGAGGAGGAGCGGCTGGACCCGTGAGCCATGGCCGCTGAGCCTGCGCGTCCGGACGGAGCCTGTGCTCCGCAACAGGAGAGGCCGCAGCGGTGAGAGGCCCGCGTACCGCAAAAAAAAAAAAAGTTTCTTGGGTTAGTTCTTTTCTCCTGCCCCCTTCTGTGGATTGTTTTATTCACTTAAAATAAAAGTATTATTTGTTTCTATTTGTATTCAATTTGGAGAGGTTTTCTGTCCTTGTGGATTTTTATTTATTTTCTTTTTTTCTTTGAGTATGTGAAACATTGATATGTTTCCAACAATCAAATCTGTGCAAAAAAAGGCATATTCAAAGGAGTGTGATTTTTTTTTTCCCCACATTGTCTTTGTCCTTTCCACCCAGTTCTCCCCTTACTCTGTAGGTAACCAGTCTTATTAGTTTCTGGATTTTCCTTCCTGTTATATCTTTTGCCCAAATAAGTGCAAGTGTGTATATTCTTATTTCCCTTTCTTTCTTACCCAAAAGATATAATACTATAGATATTCTTTTGTACTTTGCTAAGCATAGAATTTTAAAGCTGAATCAGACCTTTTTGTTTTCTTTCTAAGGTTTTTCTTTTCTCATTTCTTTGTCTTTTAGACATTGGATCAACAACAGTTCTTCACAGAGGAAGAACTGAAGGAATATGAAAATCTTATCTCCATACAAGAAACTGAACTTAAGAAAAAGGCAGATGAGCTTCAGAAACAAAAAGAAGAGCTACAACGTCAGCATGACCAACTTGAGGCTCAGAAGCTGGAATACCATCAGGTGATATTTTGTAAAAAGGCTTGTGGCATTAAAAAGGATTTTAGGGGCTTTGCTACAAGCCTGTGTTTTTGTAATATATTTTAATTAGCTGTCGTATTTTAAAGTTTAGTATTTTTTAAACTGCATTTTTTTAAACTTCCTTGTTGAATATTAATCTAAATTATAGAACGTAAATATCCCATTTTGGAAAACAATTTTCAGTTTGTTGTGCATTGTCAATGGTCATACATATCAGAGAAAATCAAATAACGCTTACTTTTAAGGCATTCTTTTTCCATTCACTAGGTTTTACAGCAGATGGAACAAAAAAAATTACAACAAGAAATTTCCCCATCAGTGCCTGGTGGAGAATCAAAGATCCAGCCACGTATGTAATTTTGTTTATTTGTTTGTTTGTTTGAGGAAATTAAAAAATTGAATAAATAGAAATTCACATTTATTACAAATATAATTTCAAATCATTAATATCTGTGCTATTTTCTGTTTATTTGTGGAAATAGAGCAATTTGTGTTACAGAAAAATGAAAAAGCCTCTCAAATTTGTATACATCAGTACATTTCAAAAGCTATATAATTTGATAGCCATATGCATGGTGAAATGATTTTTTTCAGTATTATTCATAATTCTTCCTAATCAGTTATTGATACTATCACAGAATATGTTTTTTAATTGTAATCAGTGATTAACTAAACCTAGTTAAAAAGCAAATACTCAGTATATCTAAGTATAAAAGAATATTCAGAATAAAGGAAGATACCTTTAAAATGAGGGCTTTTTTTTTTTTTTGAACAGGCATTTAAAGTCCAAAGTCCGCCAGAACTTAGAATAAAATTGTTACATCATCATGTGTGTCATCTTTTTACCTCCCTTCCTTTTCCTCTGCTCAGTAAATATTTTAAAGCATATATGGAATAAAGGAAGATACTTTTTAAATGAGAACGTATTTTTTTTTTTTTTGGACACAGATGTTTAAGGATTGAAGTCTACCAGAACCAGGAAGGAAACAAACTCAATACCTGCTCTCATTTTCATACCTCTTTTCTTTTTCCTTTGTTCTCCTTTAGTGATTTAATTAAGTGGCTTTATGCCATAATTTAGTGAAACTATTAGTACCTATTTAAGTGAGAAAGCGCCACCCACTGCTTTTAAAATAAATTGTTTTCTCTTATTCATAAAGGTAAATACTCTTTTATGGGTGCTTATCATCCCCTCTCTCAATAAAAGCTCTTTGATATTAACAATTCTTCTCCTGAGAAGACCATAGTATTCCCCAGTGTGTGTTGGTAACTTTTTCCTACTTTCAGCAATCTTAACTGCTAGAAATTCTTCAACCAAACAGCTCTTGCTACCACTTAAGTTCATTTTTCATTTACAATTTTGCTTTATACTCTATCATTCAAGATCAGGTTTTGCTACATATAACAGAAAACCCAAAGATAATGGTGGTTTAAACTGAATAAGAACTTCTGCCTTTTACATAGAAGAAATCTGGAAGTAGGTGATGTACAGGTTCCTATCTTTCTCCTCTGCTCTCCCCAGTGCATAGTTTTTATTCTCGAGTTATTTCATTCTCAAGGTCCAAGATGGCTCTTGGACGCAGTGGGGAAGGGCAACAAAAGGAATGTCCCCCAGTTGAATCAGCTTCCTTGATGCAGTTTTCCCAGAGAACCACATAGCATTTGAATTTACATCTCATTGGCCAGAGCTGTGTCACATGGCCATCTAGCTGCTAGGGAAGCTGAGAAATCCATTTGGCAATGGGACAGGCTAAAAGTTAGGATTCTTTTAGGAAGGTTTCCCTTTAAGAAGGGAAGAGGGAATGTTTGGTAGGCAACTTACAGCTTTAATTTAAACAGCCTTTTGGTTACCTAAATATCTATGTACATTCTTCCAAAACAGAAACCGCTCACTTCCCTCACCTCAAAAGGAAACCACCAAAACCCAATCTATTATTGCATGTAGTTCAAAGCCCATGACATCTGAGTATAGTCCCCTCCATCAGGTTAGGATGTGGTTTTTTTATGTTCTGGTCATCTGCAAACTAAAAAGCAACATGTCTGCCCCCTGAGCACCATATGCATAATGGGATAGATACAGGATAACTGCAATAAAATCAACCTTTTAGAAAAGGGGAAAACAGGAAACAGAGCAGTCATCTTTCCATAACAATTAAAAAAATACTGCTTGGCAAAAATAGCAAGGTCTCTCTGCTCTGTCCATAAATATATTCTTTGGTTTTTCTATTAGGCAACCCCTGCTTCACCTTTCTGGGAGGAACTCCCTTGTCTAATGTCCTCAGGGGCCCTTGGCATTGCCCTCTAGGATGTTTTTATTGCCCATTAACCTTCAAGGACGCAAGTGGGCATTGGGAAGTGTCCTCTTCTGGAAGGCTGGACAGTCTTCGCACTTCACTTCCTGTTATTGTGGGTTTGGGGCCTTGGGATTGTTTCAGATAGTTACAGGCTGTTTCAGGCCAGGTTTAGGGTTTTTGTTTGTTTTTGTTTCGTTTTGCTTTTTGGCAAAACAGTTCCCTCAAAAGTTGTACATTTCTGGTCTGTTTTCTTCAATTATTACCAGGAGAAACCACAGAGATCTTGTCAAGACATACTTGACAAAGAACCTCATCTTTTGCTTGCTGGCCTCTGTGTTCTTTTCTCCTGTTGGGTCTTAAATGAATGGTACCCACTTGGGATTGTTTTAAACTATAGGCTTGGATGGGATAACAGCAGTCTTAATCTGATCTTTTTCCTTAGGATGGCTCCCATTATTTGGCAGAAAATTCTTAAGGGAAGGTTCTTGGAAAGGTTGTGAAAGCTTTAGCGCTTCCTCAGAACCTTTACTTATAACTGTTTCAGTTTAGAGTACGGTAGCACAGTAAGTGACTTTTTCAATTCTTCAGGGCTCCAGATTTGGGACTTTATCAATTTATTTGGTAGATAGAGAGCAGTTCTCTCGGCAAAGCTATATTGCCTTCCATCTCTGCAGACTTGCTTACCTTAGCCTGAGCCACATCTCTCCTGTAGGACTTTTCTGAAAGAGGCAAGGCGCAGCCCACACATGCTAGCATTCTGAAATTCTACCACCATTTTCTCTGATACCTTAACCTCAGTTGGCATGAAGTATCACTGCCCCAAACCCTACCTTCTTAACTAAGCCAATTCCATTTTTTCAGATCCTTTTACTTGCTGCACCTTACTTCTAGCTACCAAATTCTGTATAGGTTAAGATTCTTCATTGTAAGTAATAGAATCATCTTCAGCTACTAAACAGAATGGGATTGATGGGGGGGGGAGCAGTATAGATAGATAGCTCACAGAATCTTTGGGAGGGCTGAAAGAACGGAACTTAGGCTGAGCTTCTAGGAACTGCATCATGAGACTGGGCTGCCAAAGAAGCTGCTGCTTTTGGAACCATCAAGAAGCTGCCTGCTAAATCAGGAAGCCACCTGCCATATTAGGAAGTCATGAAGTTGCCAGCTCCAGAACCACACCACCTCTGCCTTGCTTTGTGTCAGCAAAAATGGATATTTCATGTCCTGCTTCTCTCCCCATGTAATTCAGTTCTGAGTAAAAGTTTCAAGTGAGTACATCTGATTGTTTGGACCAATCATATCTGGAACCCTAGCTGCAAGGGAGGTTGGGAAATAATATTTAATTTCCTACCCCTGTAGTACAGGAATGCATGTTTAAAGCTGTTGAGTGAACAAATCCACTGTAATACCTCAAAAATTTACAGTTTCTTTTAACATTAATAATTTTTAAAACTCTTAGTTCTCATTTTACAAATTTTAAAATAATCATTGCATACTCCTCCAAACACTTCAGATTTTTTTCCTTAAATCATGGATCCCAAAATTAAATAGAGGAATCTAGAAAAGTTCTGCTTATATGTAGCTTAAAAAAACCCACAGAAATCACTCAGGAGACTAATGCTATGTTTCTTTAGAGATAGAAAAGAATTCCTATCTCTGTTGTTTAAATTGTAGCAAATATTTTTAAATGCTCTGGGATATCCTTTTGTTGATGACTCTATCTGTAAGCGTTATTGTGATAAGACAGGGATTCACCTAGGATAAATTTTTTTAGATGGTGGACTAGGGTCAAATCAGAAAGTAATTGGAGACAATAATATTGTACTTTTATGAAATGTGACAAATATCAATACAACAGCAGTCATATTATAATATATTAAATATATCAAAGTAACACATCTTGCACCTTAAATTTACACAGTGGTATATGTCAAATATATTCAAGTAAAAAAATAGTAATTGGAGGAGAACTTAGAGAAATTTTTTAAAATGCTCTTTTGGCATGAGTAGATAACGGACGGATATTAATGTAGACATACCTCACAGTTTCCAGCAAATTATTAATTTATATTATTAAAAAAAGAATTGTTGGCCTAAGATTATTTATGGGCATAAGGAATCCCAGTTCTTATGAGTATTGGGCATTTATGAGTAAAGATTGTTTCTTAAAGAGTTGCTAATAGTATTTTTTCCAGCTCTGTTAGAAAGTATTCATCCTGTGTTTGATTTATCCCATTCTTCTTCATATTCTTAGATATTAAGAAGTCTTTGGTTTAGTTGACTTAGTGGTATGTATAAGTAATTTGGAACTTTGTTTCTCATATTAATTTTCATGAAGCATGTACATTTTATAGTATACTTAGATATATATAATTAAAGTTATATTTTAAAAGACAGTGGTCCTCTAGAATATTTGATGCTCACTAAAGGAAACTGCAATTTAGAAGCAGTGGTAAAAAATCCTTTGAGATATAGCTCTACTTTTTTTTTTTTAACCAAGATTTGTTTACAATGGCATTTTTTTCATGCTAATTGAACAGATTTGTATTACCATAAGCCTAAATGCAAATCTGTTTTTCCCATGAGGAAAAATATAAAGGAAATTTTAATATTTGTGATAATGTGACTTTTAAGTCTAGCTAATAAAAGAGGGGGTAAGAAATGTATTTCCTTTAGGGAGAAATATTGACAAGTCTAGTTCTGGTTAGTGCCTAAAGTTTAATTTTTGTTTTATAGCTGTGCAATAAATCGAGAAGAAATTGATAAAGAGGCAGAGTTAGATGATGACCTTCATCATTTTCATGCAAGATTTTTGTCGCCTGAAAAAGCTGCTAGAGAAGATCATCTTTACCCTTAACCACTGGTGTCTCAACTTGATACTTGAATAATTCATTTGTTTTTTGTTGGAATTGAGAAACTAAGGTGTATTAGGTAAAATGCAGAGTTCCTATAGGTGATACAATGGAAGACTCTAATTACAGCTTGTTTTCAAGGTATGAGATTTGAAGGAAATTGGATCTTTTCCTTGCTTTTTGTTTTTTTTAACACAATATCATTAGCAGGATTTCAGTCTTTCCCTACCCATGTTTTAATTAGTTAATTAATTAATTAATTAATTAAAATCCAACAATTTAGATCTAATAGGTGACTTTTTTCAGTTTTTAAAATTTCATATTGAACTATAGTTAATTAACAATATTATGTTAGTGTACAGTAAAGTGATTCATATATATTTATATGTGTATATATACTTTTCAGATTCTTTTTCATTATAGATTATAAGATATTGAATATAGTTCCCTGTGCTATACAGTAAATCCTTGCTGTTTATCTATTTTGTACATAGTGTTGTATCTTTTAATCCCATATTCCTAGTTTATCCCTCTATCCCCCTTTTCCCTTTGATAACCACGTTTGTTTTCTATGTCTGTGAGTCTGTTTCTGTTTCGTGAATAAATTTATTTGTATTATTTTTTAGATTTCACATATAAGTGATATCATATAATATTTTCTCTGACTTGTTTCACTTAGAATGATAATCTCTAGGTCCATCCATGTTGCTGCAAATGGCAATATTTCATTCTTTTTTTATGACTGAGTAATATTCTATTGTAGTGTGTGTGTGTGTGTGTGTGTGTGTGTGTGTACCACATCTTCTTTATCCATTCATCTGTTAATGGACACCTAGGTTGCTTGGCTATTATAAATAGTGATGCCAAAAATCTTGGCTGTCTGTGCACCAATGCCAGAAAGAAATACGGAGACAGAGTTTTGGAGAAACAAGAAAAATGGCCTTAATCTTTGCCTGACAAAGGGAAAAACACAGCAGGCTAGTGCCTCCAGAACTGTGCCCCCCCCTTCCCTGGGGAATAAGGAAAGGTTATATAGCCTGGGGCTTGAAGTCTGGGGTAAGTGATAAGGCTCAAAGTAATTAAGGTCTTGCATTTCTTTTCTTCTGCAAATTCATGGCCAAAGCTGGCATCAGGCAGCTCAGCAACCAGGTCTGATGGCCCTGAAGTTATCAGCCCATGATGTTCTTTTTGAAATGAAGAGTGCTACAAGGGAGTGTGGGGGAGAAGAAATGCTAGGTGCAAAGGGTAATTCATATGGAATCAAGAGTAATCAGCTTTGTGAAGGACAGGTCTAGCTACAAGTGTTTGTTAGTAGTAACAGCTAAAGAATAACCAAGATTGCTTAACTCTTTCAGGCCTGTTTATGTTGTTTCCCCAGCCTGTTCATTGTTTCCTTATTTTCCTTGTTTATCAGAAAAGAAAAGTCTCATTTCTATTTTGTTTTTGTAAATTTATTTATTTATCTTGGCTGCGTTGGGTCTCTGTTGCTGCATGCAGGCTTTCTCTAATTGCGGCGAGTGGGGGCTACTCTTCGTTGCAGTGTGCGGGCTTGTCATTGCAGTGGCTTCTCTTTTTGCAGAGCACAGGCTCTAGGCACGTGGGCTTCAGTAGTTATGGCACACGGGCTCAGTAGTTGTGGCTCGCGGGCTCTAGAGTGCAGACTCAGTAGTTGTGGTGCACGGGCTTAGTTGCTCTGCGGCATGTGGGATCTTCCCAGACCAGGGCTTAAATCCCCCGCATTGGCAGGCAGATCTTTAACCACCAGGGAATTCCCTCATTTCTATTTTTGCTGCAACAAGTTCCCCACTGCTAGTTCATTCCCTCCATATCAATGGAGGAAGGGAGAAGGGCATCATTCTCGTCTGGCTGAGGACAAAGCTTCAGTTTTGCTCCATTTGATAAAACACCAGCTGTCCAGCCCAGGGGCCCATCTATTTCCTACTTCAATAGTGCTATAATTTATTTATTTAATTATTTCATTAAAAAAAAATTTTATTGGCGTATAGTTGACTTACAGTGTTGTGTTAGTTTCAGGTGTACAGCAAAGTGAATCAGTTATATACATATACATATATCCACTCTTTTTTAGATTCTTTTCCCATATAGGCCATTACAGAGTACCGAGTGGAGTTCCTTGTGCTATACAGTAGGTCCTTATTAGTTATCTATTTTATATATAGTGGTGTGTATATGTCAATCCCAATCTCCCAATTTATCCCTCCCCCCATTTACCCCCGATAACCATAGTTTGTTTTCTATATCGGTAAATATTTCTGTTTTGTAGATAAGTTCATTTGTACCCTTTTCTTAGATCCCACATATAAGTGATAATCATATATTTGCCTTTCTCTCTCTGACTTACTTCGCTTAGTATGACAATCTCTAGGTGCATCCATGTTGCTGCATATGGCATTATTTTGTTCTTTTTTATGGCTGAGTAGTTAGTTATGCATTAGTAACCTTGCTTAAAAAAATTCAAGAACTGAGCCAGAACAAGCAGCAGCAGCAAGTGGTGAAGACACCAAATTGAAAAATTTGGATTTATGGTTACCAGCACTACCAAACTGTTTACTGAGATAAAAGTAAAGCAAAACAAAACCAATAAAACCTTTTATTTAATTTCAGAAATTCAGGGATTTTTCCAAATATTGCCTATAGAGTTATGTAGAAAAAAATTTACATTTCACGTTTACAGATATCTACAGTTTTCACAAATTAAGTTTATATTTTAATTGATATTAGTCATGTTCTTAATGATAATGCCATGTACCATCTTGGTTGTCAGTCAGCCCTTGACAGTGTATTTTTACTTATAGGCACACCCTTCCAGTTGCCTTCCAAGCTCTGCCTGCCTGTTAACAAGTTGTTTTGTTTTGTTTTTTAACAATTTTTTAACTAGTTTTGATTATAATTTATTTACAATCTATTGTAAGCAATAGATATGACTTTTGCTGTGCAAATTTTCTTACCTGTTTTTTTTTGGCCACGCCACACAGCTTGTGGGATCTTAGTTCCCCCACCAGGGATCAAATCCAGGCCCATGGCAGTGAAAGCACCGAGTCCTAACCACTGGACTGCCAGGGAATTCCTTCTCCTTTTTTTTTTTCTCCTTTTGTTTTATCCTTAGTAATAAGTATGTTTCCTAAGACTGTCCAGGATTATGAATATATATCTTGCAGTTAAAGTGTTAAAATATTTCATTTTAGGGCTTACCTAGTGGCGCAGTATTTGAGAGTCCGCCTGCTGATGCAGGGGACACAGGTTCGTGCCCCGGTCCGGGAGGATCCCACATGCCGCGGAGCGGCTGGGCCCGTGGCCCGTGGCCGCTGGGCCTGCGCGTCCGGAGCCTGTGCTCTGCAACGGGAGAGGCCATAACAGTGACAGGCCCGCGTACCGCAAAAAAAAAAAAAAAAATTTCATTTTACAATTCTTATAATTTTGCTACTCCATGAAATTTTTTAATGAATAATGATTTTAAAGTTATAACTTGTCTGAGTGTTTTAAAAATAAGGGAGGAAAAACTAAAATTCCATCTACTAGCTCTCTTTGCCATCTCCCATGAATCATTGTATTAAAATGTTATTTTTTAATTTTAGTCCATTTAACATCTCCTTTTTAGTGATATGAAAATATGTGTCATTTAATTAAATCCTCACCCTCACTTTAGATTCCCTGTGTATGGAGTAAGTAACACATGTATGGCTTATGCCATTCTACATTCGTTTTGTACCATGTGACTTTACCTATTTTGCTGTCCACTATTACTCTTCACTTGTCAAAGTGATTTGAGTTTGCTTTACTTTTGAACTTTATCCTTTCTTTTCTTGGTGTTGCTACTTCATAAATATGTCCTTATTAGAGTAGTGATGTATTATAGATTATTTCTTTTTTGAGACATATTTGCCATGCCCCTTAATGTTTTAAACATTTTTATGGTAGTATTGAAGCATTTTCCTCAAACGCAACAATTTAAAACTCCTATATCTTTGTGTAGTGATTCCTTCTTGTTCTATAGCATTGAGTAATGTGTATTAGAATTTGTATTTTAACTTTTTCCTGACCAAATCTCAGTTCTAATCCTGTATTCATTTCTTGTTTCCTTTGATGTGTATGTGTTTTCACTCTCTGATATTTCTAGTATGTTTCATTGAGGGTCAAGGTTGATCTTGGGGAAAAGAAAACTATGTCTGCAGAAAAGTCAGGTTTTCTAGAGCTTGTTAGGCAAGAAGGCAGTCCTTGCTAGAGTGGTTTCTGACCACGGTGGAGAGTGCTTCTAACCCTGAAAAAAGTTTCTGACTCATGAGTAGAGATTTCCTGACTCCTTCCTTTTAACAGAGTGAAACAGCTTACAGAGCAAAAGCGTCCAGATTGTGGTGAATGTCCGTTGTCCAATTCTTTAGCTTTTTTATACCCTCCTTAAATAATAATAGTATTTAAAAATACTTTGTGCATCCCAACAGACATTCTCCATCTAACAGTTGTTAATAAAGGAAAATAAGTATTTTTTGGAACAGAAAGACCAGGACATGAATTTGGCAATCTCTGATTAGAAGAGAAGTAGCATATTTTATTGTTTTATCATCACTTTTGCCTGGATGATCTGAGTTTTAGTTAAGTTCCTCTCTAAGTACTCTCCCATTTTTCTACTGTTGTATTGACTTTTCCACTATTGTATTTCTAATGCACCTCCTTAATCATTGGAGAGTTTCGAGGGATGTAGAATGTTGTAGCACCATTGTTAGAGGTCTTAAGGTATCATAGCCACCAGCTTCATGGGGCTTATTATCCAGACTTTCAAATGAATTCTCCTCTTCCCTCACAATCCCAAATAATAATCTTTTCTCTAAGGAAGTCTGTTACTAATTAAGATTTAGAGGTGATTTTATTAAAACAGGATTAATTTCCAAAAGGTTTATATAAAAGATAAAATAGAGGCTAAATCTTTTATTTTAAGGACAACAGTTTGAAGCCAGTTAATGCTCAGAGTGACTGTTTCATTCATTTGGAATGTTTCTGGTGACTTCCAGGTAGTTTGGTCTGCCCCTCTCTATCTAGTTTAAGGACCTAAGAATGGAAGGGCCCTGGAGGCTGAAGTACTGTAGCCAAGGGGGAGGAAGGAGCCCCCATCCTGCTGTAGGTGTTTCTTTCTCTGAAGCAGTTAGTGCAGGATCTATTAGCAAATGAAAGTTCTAAGCCCTTGCAACTTTCAAAGTATCCGTCTGTGTACCAATTTATGTAGCCTCTAACTGAAAGATCATATTTGTGGAAGGAATATGTGTTTATATGTAAGCTTGTGCTTAAAACAGGTCTGAAGGGAAGACCATTATTTATCCTGTGTTTTTTGAAAAAAATTGTCTTCTGAAATTAAAACATAAAAAACATTTTTTCATTATTGCTTTTCTTTCTCATGAAGGAAACCTGTGTTGCATAATCCATATTTATTATGTTTTAAAAACCATTTAATAATGATGGTTTATATATCCTATTTTGTCAGAATTTTTTAATTAATCAATTAATTAATTTTTGGCTACGTTGGGTCTTTGTTGCTGCGTGTGGGTTTTCTCTAGTTGCGGCGAACTGGGGCTACTCTTCGTTGCAGTGCACCGGCTTCTCATTGCAGTGGCTTCTCTTGTTGCGGAGCATGGGCTCCAGGTGCACAGGCTTCAGAAGTTGTGGCACACGGGCTCAGTAGTTGTGGCTCATGGGCTCTAGAGCGCAGGCTCAGTAGCTGTGGCTCATGGGCTTAGTTGCTCTGCGGCATGTGGGATCCTCCTAGACCAGGGCTCGAACCCGCATCCCCTGCATTGGCAGGTGGACTCTTAACCACTGCGCCACCAGGGAAGCCCTAAGGTCAGAATTTTAAATATCTTTTATTTGTTATTACTAATTCTGGGGGATTTTGAAAAGTTTTCAATTTAAATGAGTTAAAAAAGTAAGCGTTTATAAATATGTGGCCAGACATGTTCTGTTGATTTTAAACTTTGGAAAGAAATTTTATTAGTTTTAAGTATCCTCAGTTTAATTCTTTTTGGCTTATTTAGATACTTTGGACTATTTTTAAAACTACAAATAAATAATTGGATTTCAATTTGATAATTAGGAAGACAGAGAGTTTATACGACTTTGTTATTTTTTTTATTTATTTTTTTTTTGCGGTACGCGGGCCTCTCACTGTTGTGGCCTCTCCCGCTGCAGAGCACAGGCTCCGGATGCACAGGCTCAGCGGCCATGGCTCACGGGCCCAGCCGCTCCACGACATGTGGGATCTTCCCGGACCGGGGCACGAACCCGTGTCCCCTGCATCGGCAGGCGGACTCTCAACCACTGCGCCACCAGGGAAGCCCTATTATTTTTAATAAATTTATTTTATTTTTATTTTTACTTTTGGCTGCGTTGGGTCTTTGTTGCTGCACGCGGGCTTTCTCTAGTTGTGGTGAGCGGGGGCTACTCTTCATTGCAGTGCACGTTGCAGTGGCTTCTCTTGTTGCGGAGCACAGGCTCTAGACATGCAGGCTTCCGTAGTTGTGGCATGTGGGCTCAGTAGTTGTGGCTCGCAGGCTCAGTAGTTGTGGCTCATGGGCTCTAGAGCACAGGCTCAGTAGTTGTGGTGCATGGGCTTAGTTGCTCTGCGGCATGTGGGATCTTCCCGGACCAGGGCTCGAACCCATGTCCCCTGCATTGGCAGACAGATTCTTAACCACTGGGCCACCAGGGAAGCTCAACTTTGTTATATTTGAATTTGTCTTTTGACTATATGTTGTAAGAATTCTTCCAGTGCAGTATTTATTGGAAAATATTATTCTAGTCATCATTTGTATAGGTTTATATTTAATTATATTAAATGTAAAATCAGAAAAATATGTAATATTTGTTGTGATTTTCTGGGGAAAAAGACAAATTTGACAATGTTGAAAGAATGAATTGTTTGAAAAACACTCATGTTGCACATTTTGGCTAGAATATTAAAATTTGTAATTTGTACATATCCTACATTGTTATTTTAATAGTATCACTAGCATATTTATTTTCTACACTAGATATTGAGCAAACACATTTCTTTTGTGCGTGTGTTTCCGGCTATCATGATAAATGCTTATATGCGTGTATGTAAATGTAACATGGCCGAGCCTTTTTCTTTCACCTCAGTTTAAGAAAATGCCAAACAGCACAATAGCCATAACTAAATTATCTATGGTGTGTTTACTTTGGAGGTGAAATAAGTTCGCTAACAAAAATCCTTGAGAATAAACATAATGAGGCAACTTTTATACAGGGAAATATATTTCCACTATTCAAAGTGCTTCATATATTCATAGAAACATTAGAAAATGTAACTCTGCCTAAATAATGCCATACTCTTATAATATAATTTAAGATGTTAAATTCAAATGAAGTGATTTATCATTTCTAAACACAAACAAACAAACAAGAAACACTAACATTGCAGAGTCATAGAGCCTCAGGGTCTTAGAGATCATTTACCTGGAAGGGACCTCTTCTCCAGCATTTCCTAGTAGACTTTTATCCAGCCCTGCTTCCAGTGATAGGACTGAAGTGGAAATCACAGTAGTTACCAGGCTTGTCTCCAATATTGGAATCACCTAAGAGCTTCAAAAAATACTGATTCCTGTGTCCCACCTCCAGAGATTGTGATTTCATTCTTCTGGAGTGCAGTCTGGGCTATGAAATTTTTAAAAGATCTTCGGGTGATTCTAATGTGCAGACAAGTTTGGGAACTGCTGGTAGATCATGTGGAAAACCAATCAACATTAGAGAATCTACGCTGGGGAGGAAACCTGACTGATGTTATGAAGGCTCTGTAAGCATTTAAATGTCACTTCAGTTACATGCACGCACACACACCAGTGTTTGTAATGTGTAGGAAACATTTCCACTTAAATTCAAGAACCTTTTAATAGCAAGATATCACAGTGACAAAGAATCCATGATAATGGGATAGTGGAAAGTACTGGGGGCTGGGTGTTAGGACCCTGGCTCTGTCATTCTCCAACTATATGATTTTTTTTTCCTCCTAGTGTCTGGAGAAAAAACTCTAAAAGTTCTAGACTGTGAGCTTTTACTAACTTTACTAACTTAAATTTCCTAACTTTTCCATTTGAAAGCATTTCAGATTTGCAAAAAGCATGCAAAAATAGTACAAAGAATTCCCATAAGCCCTTCATCTAGCTTCCCCAAGTGATAACATCTTACAAAGTTATTAAAATCAGGAAATCAACATTAATACAATTTTACTAACTAATCTGCAAATTTTGCCAATTATCCCACTAATACACTTTTTCTAGGCTAAGAACAAATCCAGGATCTCACATTGCATTTAGTTGTGTGTACATGTGTGTGTTTGTTAACTCTGACAAAAAATTATCAAGCCTATCCAAAAAGGTTGCAACAATTGTACAGGTAATTCTAGTATGCCCTTCCCCTAGATATATCAGTTCTTAGCAGCTTGCCACATTTGCCTTCAAGCTTTCTCTCTGTATAATTCAGTTTTTTTACTGAAGCATTTCAGTAAAAAAGTTTTTTTTTTTACTGAAGTTTCAGACATTGTGATCCCTTACTGTAAATATGTGAGTGAGCATCTCCTAAGAACAAGGACATTCTTTTATAATAACCGTCTTATAAAAATTATCCTCTTATCAAATTAAGGAAATTTAACATTGTTACTATGGGCAAAGGATGTGGTCTGCCATTTCAATAAAGAAAGGATGTTGCTACCCTCAAGCCATCAGTCACCATAGCTGCCCACAAGAGTGCACCCTGAGGAGATCTCAGGATGGAGATAAACAGGATACTAGTCCTTAGAGAGTTGAAGTGCATATCAAAGGCATGATTTCAGTGAGCCCAGATTCTTGCATCTTCCCTTACATAGAAAAGTGCTAAATTCATTAACCTGAGATGTCTGGTTTTCTTTAATTAACAGTAATCTTTTAATGTTCTGACGACCTGTTTTTGTTGTTTTTGTTTTTTTCACAAAAACTCCTATACAGTATATCCTGGTTCCTCCCTTACCTCTTTGGAACAGCCCCTTGGAGCTATCTGAGAGGCTGTCTCCCGGTCTTCAGTCCTCAGTAAGTCCCCTGAATAAAATACAATTCTCGGGCTTCCCTGGTGGCGCAGTGGTTGAGAGTCCGCCTGCCGATGCAGGGGACAGGGGTTCGTGCCCCGGTCCGGGAGCATCCCACGTGCCGCGGAGCGGCTGGGCCCGTGGGCCATGGCAGCTGGGCCTGCGCGTCCGGAGCCTGTGCTCCGCGACGGGAGAGGCCACAGCAGTGAGAGGCCCGCGTACCGCAAAAAAAAAAAAAAAAAACCACATAATTCTCAACTCTTAGGTTATATGTTTTTTTTCAGTTGACATTCTAATACTATTGATCTATTATAACATCTGGTCCATATTCAGATTTCACCAGTTGTCTGAATACTGTCCTTCATAGTAATTTCTTTTTTTTGTCATCTAGGATTTAATCCAGAATCAAGCTTTGCGTTTACTTGTCGTGTCTCTTTTATTTCCCTTAAGCTGAAATAGCTCTTCAGCCTTTCTTTGTCTTTCATGACATTGATATTTTTGAAAAGTACAGGCCAGTTATTGAATGGCCCTCAACTTGCATTTGTCTAGATCAGTGTTTCTCAAAGTATGTTCTGTGACTGGTGCTGGTCTATACACCAGTGTCACCCAACAATGAGGGGTCAACATAGAAACTGAAATTAGTTATGCCTTTGAAAATAATTTTATGTCTGTTTTATAATAAAAATGGGAGCTTATATTTTTATGTCTTGATTTCCTTTTTCTAAGAATTCATTTTTGTTGTATTTTATAAAATATCAGTCCCCAAAGGGTTGGATATTTTCTTTAAAAAGGTCCTTTGTCACAGCTACTTTGAGCAGCACTGGTCTAGATGAGCTTTGTGAAGCTAAGGACTGTGCTTTATTCACCTGAATCCATTATATTCAGACCGTACCTGGCAGAGTTCAGTGAATGGTTGCCTGTGGGATGACTTAAAATGGCCATTCCTGGGCTTCCCTGGTGGCACAGTGGTTGAGAGTCTGCCTGCCGATGCAGGGGACACGGGTTCGTGCCCCGGTCCGGGAAGATTCCACATGCTGCGGAGCGGCTGGGCCCGTGAGCCATGGCCGCTGAGCCTGCGCGTTCGGAGCCTGTGCTCCGCAACGGGAGAGGCCACAGTAGTAAGAGGCCCGCGTACGGCAAAAAAAAAAAAAAAGCCATTCCTTTATTAGAGACACTTATGCTGAGTTCAAATCTGTCTCTCCATAAATTCTACATAGGAACCTTCCTTCTGCCTTCAAAAACATGCAACATGTCTATGCATATAGTTATGTGTTAGCTTTTCAGAGATTTAAAAACTGATAATAAGTCTTAAAGCCCAGTCTACTCCAAGCAAAAGTAGCTCCATTTCTTTTTTTTTTTTTTTTTTTTGAAGCTCCATTTCTTTTACCATTTGTAGTGATTAGGATTAAGTTTTGCTGAAAATAAGAACGCCTCAAATAAGAATGGCTTATTGACTTTGTTTCTTATGTTCTGCAAGCTCAGAGGTGTCATTCTAGGGCTGGTAGGGAAGTTTCCCAAATCATCAGGGACCCAGCACCCCTCTATTTTGCTGTCCCATTGTCTCCAATGTGTGACTTTTACACTATGGTCCAAGATGTTTGCTGATGCTCTAGCTATTACATCTGCATTCCTGCCAGCAGATGGAGGAAAGGGTAAAGAGCATATCCCTCCCTTTAAAGACATTTCCCAGAAAGCACACAAAACACTTCCATTTATATTAATTGGGTCAGAACTTGGTCATATGGCCACAGTGAGCTTGTTCTGCAGATAAGGAAGAATGTAAATATTTGTTTAGTTACTGACAGTACCACTAACTCAAAATTCACTGTGCCAATAAGACTACTCTTTATTGGGATTTGATCCACAGCCCACAGGATACTGTAATTCTTACAACAGTCCTGCAGGGAAGATTTTACGACCTGAATTTTAGAGAAGTGGAAATCGAGGCTGTCGGGGGTAGAGGGGGTGAGGTAACTTGCCTTTTGTCCTGCAAAGAGCAGCTGGTGTAGCTGGCATTTGAGTCCAGTTCTGCCTGTGAGTTTCTGTAGGTTACACTGTTTTTAAAGATGTGAGAAAAATAATTAAATAGGATCAATGAGACTACTGGAATGCAAGATGCTGGAGAAAGAGATATGTGCGTTTATAACAACAGCAAATGCCACTTGTGTTCTGAACTTGGCAGTTTAATTGATTTTAAAGGTGGTCTGGAGATCGTAAAACTTGATCACTGAGCATTTTGTTTTGCTTAAGAGGTCACAAGCCACGTTTTGGTTAGTAAGGGGAAATGGGCTGTTTTCAGACATTTGACTGAAGCATCCTGGAAATATAAATTTAGCTTTAGGTTTCAGTAATATAAGATTTTTTTTTAAAGAAATGTAAGTTGGAGCTGGTAGCAGATGTTCCTATTCTATAAGTTTGCTTTACAACAATATGAAAACACGTGACATTCTTTACAGGTTGAAGGGTTTATTTTTTGTACGTCGGCTGAAAAAATACGTGCATCCTAAAAGTTATGGGTTTTTTTTAACATCTTTATTGGAGTATAATTGCTTTACAATGGTGTGTTAGTTTCTTCTGTATCACAAAGTGAATCAGATATACATATATCCCCATATCTCCTCCCTCTTGCGTCTCCCTCCCACCCTCCCTATCCCACCCCTCTAGGTGGTCACACAGCACCCAGCTGATCTCCCTGTGCTATGCGGCTGCTTCCTACTAGCTATCTATTTTACATTTGGTAGTATATGTGCGTCAATGCCACTCTCTGAGTTATGTTTTATTCGGCGGGAATTTTTAGGACTTCAAGCCCAGGAGGCAGCATCTCAAGTAACCCTGAGAAAACTGGTCCAAGGAGGCGAGGGGGCGGGTTTTGCAACAAAGGGCAGGTAGTCGGGAACATCAAAAGATTATTGTAATTAAAGAAAACCAGATACCCCAAGTTAAGGAATTAAGCCCATTTCTACGTATGGGAAGATGCAAGAGTCTGGGCTCACTGAAATCATTCCTTTGATATGTACCTCAACTATCTGGGGCCAGTGTCCTGTGTTTTTGTAGGGAGTGGCTGCGGTCTGATGGCTGCTAGATGGCAGGTATTCTTTCCTTCCTGAGTTGCCTCAAGGCTCACCAGCTTACCTTCTGGTGGTGGCTACAATCCCCGGTGACAGTGACAGCCTCTGTTTACTGATATGTTAGCAAATAATCCATTTCTCAGTATCAAAATAAAGAAGGACTTTTCAGAACCGTAAAAAAAAAAAAAAGTAATGTTAGTTTATCATGCTGATGGTAAGAACAATTGCCCCCAATGCGCTCCTGCATAGTGGATCTTCCTTAGAGCAGCGCCCAGGCGATCGGATCCTGGCCTCAGCTTATAAAGCGAACGTAGAGGCTGACGCGAACCCTGTGCCCATGCCGGCCGGCGCGCTCGGAGGCAGGAACTTCCTGCCCACTGCTAGCCGCTCCCACTCCCGGCGCGCGCGCGCAGCCGGTGGAAGTGTGACTGAGAAAGGCGCTGTCAGTAACTTTCCGTCTCTGTGAACGGAGCAACCAAAACGACTTCTCGCAGAGTTGCAGAAGGTGCAAATGCGCCATTAACTAATTCCGCGTAAAGTTCCACTCACCGCGCAAGAGATGTCCCGTCACCCACTCCTTAGGACCTGCCCACTCCTAAGAGGAAGAAAGCAACTAAGAGGAAGTTTGAGGATGCAAGTTCCGGGAGGCTGTGGCCACGGCGCAGAGGGCGGGCGGCCCAACGGGGTGGGGCTCCGTGCTGTGTTCCCGGTTCTGGTGCTGATCCTGGGGCTCACGCAGCTCACCGCAGGTAGGCAGGAGGGAGAGAAGGAAGGAGGCAGGGAGGGAGGAGGGGTGGCTTTCACTACGCAGTGAGGTCCGAGTCCGGCTGGGGCTAAATATCTTAAAAAGCCCCAATCAACCCTGAACTCTGTATTGTGAAATGCGGATTCATTTACTGATTCAACAGTTGTATACTGACGCCTACTATGTGCAGAGTCGGCACCTGTAGGAGTCTGTGAGCACACGCTCTGATGTTCTGTAAACTCTGCCTCTCTTGCATCATGCCAGTTGCTGGAACGGAGAGGCGTGAAATAAGAAATTTACTCTGGGACTTCCCTGGTGGTCCAGTGGTCGAGACTCCTCGCTTCCACTGCAGGGGGCACGGGTTCGATCCCTGATTGGGGAACTAAGATCCCGCATGCATGCTGCCAAAACAACAACAACAAGTTTATTTCCCACAGTTCTGGAAGCTGGGAAGTCCATGATCAAGGTGCTGACTGATTTGGTTCCTGATGAGGGACCCCTTCCCGGCTTGTAGGTGAACGCTTTTTACTATATCCTCAGGTTTGGAGAGATGTCTCATATTTCTCATGTCTCTTATTTTTTATTTTTATTTATTTATTTTTTGGCTGCGTGGCATGTGGGATCTTAATTCCCCGATCAGGGACCAAACCCATGTCCCCTGCAGTGGAAGCACAGAGTCTAAACCACTTGACCACCAGGAAACTCCCTCTCATGTCTCTTATAAGAGCACTAATCTGATTCATGAGGGCTCACCCTCATGACCTAATTATCTCCCAAAGGCCCCTCCTCCAAATACCATCACACTGGGGATTAGGCCACAACATATGAATTTGGTGGGGACACAAACAGTCCATAACACATCCGCCAAACACATTTGTGGATTAGAAGCAACATTGCTAAGATGGCAATACTTGCCAAATTGATCTACAGATTCAGTTCAATTCCTATTAGAAACTTAGCTGACTTCGTTGTAGAAATTGATAAACTGTTTCTCAAATTCCTCTGAAATTGCAAGGCACCCAGCATAGCCAAAACAATCTTGGGAAAAAAAAAAAAAAGAACAAAGTTGAAGGAGTTTATGTGGATTAATGAGGGGCCATAAACTAAGGGCCTTTGTATCTGAAGACCCCTCCCCCCGCCCCCACAAAAAGGGAAGTTGTTTCCAATTATATGGCAGTGTTTTAGAGCCCCAGGCCTATGTTTCTTCCAAGGGTCTTCTATAACACAGTTCTCATATTGCCCCAGGTTTTCTGGAAGTGGAGATGGCAGGAAGGACTCAGATGGTTTTCCTGAATGAAAATGCGACTATCTTTTGCAAGATCCCTGGTTTCCCACACCTGGACATCAACAGTGTGGGTATCACCTGGTTTCGGAAGGCTCAGTTGTCTGAAATAGAGATCAAACTGTTTGAATTTTTTGGAGACCACAAAGTGGCATTCCGACCTGGAGCTAACGTGTCTCCATGGAGGCTGAAGAGGGGGGATGCCTCACTGCAGCTGCCTGGGGTCCAACTGTGGGAAGCAGGAGAGTACCGATGTGAGTTGGTGGTCACTCCTCAGAAGGCACAGGGGAGAGTCTGGCTGGAGGTTGTAGGTGAGTGCCTGAGGGCAGTGCCCTGTGATTCCCATGGTGATGGGGCTTGGGGTGGAGATGTAGATGGGCCAAGTGGAGCAGAGCATGGGCCTAGGAGTCACATAGACATGGGTTTGAGTCCTGGGCTTCCATGGACTTCTAGACAACTTTGGACAAGTTATTAATCATGCTGAATCTCAATGCCCTTCCCTCTAAACAAATGTAATAATACTTTTCTAAGAGGATTGACTGTAGAGAAGAGGCTATGAAAAATGCAAGGAGGATGCTTAGAATAGTGTTTGGCCCATTTTAAGTTCGCAGTAAAAGATAGTCAAAGTAATTATATAATTTCCTTGGTGTGTGGACAGTTAGTCTTCACTGAAGAGGTACCTCTGAAAGGTAGCTGGGGAAGGAGAGAGATTGCACTCTGGTTCCATGGATCTGAATCCTATTCTATCTAACTTTGTTGCTTCCAAACTGAGTGATTGGATCAGCCATTTAACATCTTTACACGTGAATTTTCCCATGTGCAAATGAATTTTCCATGTGCAAAATGAGGCAATAAGTCATACCTGCCTCATAGTGTTCTGAGGATTACACAAGATCATGTAGGAAAATGCTCAGCCAGTGCTGTTGTGAGGTAGGTGCTCAGTCAAGATTTATAACAACACTTTTCCCTAAACACGTTTTTGAGCTCCACTTTCTTCTGTTATAAATAGGTCAGATACTCTGTGGATGAGCTTGGGGCTGCCATAACAAAACACCACCGACTGGGTGGCTTAAACAACAGAAATTTATTTTCTCACAATTCTGGAGTCTAGATATCTAGAGATCAAGGTGGCAGCAGGGTTGGTTTCTTCAGAGGCCTCTCTCCTTGGCTTGTAGGTGCTTGTCTTCTCCCTGTGTCTTCACCCCCTCTTCCCTCTGTATTTGTGTATCCTAATCTCCTCTTCTTATACAGACATCAGTCATATTAGATTAGGATTCAACCTAATGATCTCATTTAACTTACCAACCTCAATGAAAACCCTACCTTCAAATATAGTCACAGTCTGAGGGACTAGGACTGGGGATTAGGACTTCAACATATGAATTTGGGGGGGGCATACAATTCAGCCTGTAACTGAAGGGCAGTGTCTGTGAGCCCTCCATAATTGTACTTAAGACTTTGAATGTTTTGTACATATTAATTTTGGTAATGGGGATGTATATTAGAATTCATTTCCTCTGCAACTGACAGAAAGCCTAAAATAAACGGGTTTTTTTCCCCAAAAATTAGATACACTTTATTTTTTAGAAGAGTTTTAGATTTACAGAGAAATTGGAAAGTTAGTACCGAGTTCCCATATTACTCTTGCCTCCACACCCCACTTGCCCCATTAGTATCGTCTTGTATTTATGGTATATTTGTTATAATTGATGAATTGATTATTCATTAATAATGTTCTTTTTGGGTTAGTATTAGTTCTCTTTGGGTTCTCTTTGGGTTAGTTCTCTTTGGGTTAGTATTAGTATGGTATATCTTTCTCAATCCTTTTACTTTTACTCTATTTGGGTCCTCATATTTAAAGTGGGTTTCTTGTAGAAAGCACATGTTTGAGTCTTTTTTTTATCCACTATGACAGTCTCTGTCTTTTAGTTGATGTAGTTAGACCATTCATTTAAAGTGATTGCGTATATAGTTGGACTGATATGTATTGTGTTTGTATCTGTTTTCTATTTGGTGCCCTTTGTTTTTTAAATTTTTTTAATTTAACTTTCCGCCTCTTTTTATGCCTTCTCTGTTTTGTTTTTTTTTTTGTTCTTTTGCAGTATGCGGGCCTCTTACTGTTGTGGCCTCTCCCGTTGCAGAGCACAGGCTCTGGACGCGCAGGCTCAGCGGCCATGGCTCACAGGCCTAGCTGCTCCGCGGCATGTGGGATCTTCCTGGACCGGGGCACGAACCCGTGTCGCTTGCATCAGCAGGCAGACTCTCAACCACTGCACCACCAGGGAAGCCCCCCTTCTCTGGTTTTAATTGAATATTTTATATGATACCATTTTCTCTCTTTTCTCTGTATATCAATTATACTTATTTAAAATTTATTTTAATCGTTGTCCTAGAGTTTGCAGTGTACATTTACAACTAATTTAAGTCTGCTTTCAAATAACACTGTATTGCTCCATGGGTAGTACAGGTCCTTAATAACAGAGTATTTCCAGTTCTTCTCTCCCATCTCTTATAACATTACTGTCATTCATTTAACTTTTTCATATGCTATAACCACCCAGTACATTGTTGCTATTATTATTTTGAATGAACACAATGATCTGTTAGATCAGTTAAGCATAAGAAAAATAAATGTTTTATTTTGCCTTCATTTATTCCTTCTCTGACACTCTTCCTTTCTTTTTGTAGATTCTAGTTTCTGACCTATATCATTCTCCATCTCTCTGAAGAACTTCTTTTAACATGTAGCAAAGCAGGTCTTCTGGTGACAGATTTCCTCAGTTTTTGTCTGAGAAAGTATACTTCATTTTTGAAGGGTAATTCTTCTGGATATAGGAGTCTAGATTGGTGGGGTTTTCTTTCTTCGAATACTTTAAATATTTCACTCCACTCTCTTCTTTCTTGCATTTAAGAAGTCCCATGTCATCCTTATCATTGTTCCTCTATAGGTAAGTTATTTTTTTCCTCTGGCTTCTTTCAAGATTTTCTCTTTGTTTTTTTGCATTTTGAATATGGTATACATAGGTATAAATTTTTTTTTTTTCTTTTTTTGGTATTTTTCTGCTCGGTGTTGTCTGAGCTTCCTGGATCTGTGCTTTGGTGTCTGTCATTAATTTTGGAAAATTCTCAGCCATTATTTTTCAAAATGTTTCTTCTGCTCCTTTCTCTTTTCTTCTTCTGGTATTCCTATTACATATGTTGCCTTTTGCTGTCATCTCACAGTTCTTGGATATTCTGTTCCCTTCTGGTTTTTTTCCCCATTCTTTTTTCTCTTTGCATTTCAGTTTGGGAAGTTTCTATTGACATTTTTAAGCTAGCTAATTCTTTCCTTGGCACTGTGAAGTTTACTGATGAGCCCATCAGAGGCATTCTTCATTTCTTTTATAATGTTTTTGATTTCTAGCATTTCCTTTTGATTCTTTCTTAAAGTTTCCATCTGTCTATTTACATTATCCATTTGTTCTTGCATATTGTCTGCTTTTTCCATTAGTGCTCTTAACATTTTAATCATTATTTAGAATTCTCTATCTGATAATTCTAAAATCTGTGTCATACGAGAGTCTTGTTCTGAGGCTTGCTTTGTCTTTTCATACTTTTCAGCATGCCTTGTAATTTTTTGTTGAAAACCAGATATTATGTATCAGGTAGTAAGAACTGAGGTGAATAGGCTTTTGGTGTGAGAGTCTATGTTGCTTTGGCTAGGCGTTAGGCTGTGTTTAGTGTTAATGCTGTACCTGTAGGTGCCAGAGTTTTCCCCCTTCCTTGTTTTGTTTGAATTTCCCTATGAACACCTTAAACAGAGCCTGTGTTTAACAGCTCTCTCAGTTGTAATCTGTTACCATTCTGGAACTCTGTTGATGTAGTGGTAAGGTGTTGTGGAGGAGAAGCAGTCTATACTCGTGTGGTTAAATCTCATTCTTTTGAGTTGCCTGAGCCCCTAGGCTGTCTCACCTTCAGAAGTGTTTCTAGGTGAGGCGGGAAGGCTAGAGGGGGCTGGAGTTGGCTAATCATCACTATCCCAGGTCAGGCAAGACTCTGGCAAAGTCTTTTCCCTTGAGAGCATCCTTTATTATGGAGAATGCACTGGGTATATTTTTAAATAGTTAACTTTTCCTCTCCCCATTGCTCAAAATAGGAGGGAATTTTTCTTGGATCTTCACAGTGAGAGTGTGGTGGGATTCTGGGAGGTAAAACTCATGAAAGTGTTGTGACCCCCCCTAAGACTGGGCCTTTAGGAGTTTTTTATTCTCAATCTAGTCCACACTTATCCTTTAGCAATTTGTCAGAGTTACTGCTTAAGTGTGTCGACCAGTTTATTACTCCAGTACCTTCTGCTTAAGGTTTTATGATCTCGGCTGTGATTCTCTCAATCTGCCTGTCTTTTTTCAGGGTGGTGGTTTGCCCTGTCACCTCAATTCTCTGAAGGATCTAAGAAAAGCTGTGGATTTACAGTTTGTTCAGCTCAGCTTTTTTTTCCTGTTATGAGGATAGAAGTGATGACTTTAGGTCTTTACATGTCAGAGGGAAGCGAGAAGTCAATAGTGCTTTTAAGAAGGTAGTTTATTTTCCTTTCACAAAACTGTAGCTAACCCAGGGCATGTGTGGCAGTTCTGTGATCATCTAGGACCCAGGATCCTTTTATGTCATCACTTTGCCATCCTCAACCTGCATTTCCACCTTGTGCTTGGAAATGTCTTCTCCATCTCCAGCCATGACATGGTATTGCAGCCATTCTGCAAGAAGGAAGAAGTGGAGGGGGAGAGACACTGTTCTTTTCTTTAAGATACCCTTGTTATTTCAGGAGACTTCTTAGAAGTTGCTCTCACTACTTCTGAATACATCCAAACTTCCAGACCCTTAGTTCACATGCCTACACCCAGCTGCAGAGAAAGGTGGGAGAAGTAGCTTTAACTTGGAGGTGTCTTTGAAGAATAGAGATTCGCAGCAAGTAGCAGTCTCTGCCACAACACTGTTCCAAGGCTTTCCTCAGATTCTCAACCGTGTCTATGACACAGAGGGGCTTAAGAAACTCTGCTTTATAAAATTGCTGTGAGTTTCGGGGTCACAGCATATCGGCACCCTGCCAGCACTGGAACCAGCATACCCAGATCATTTAGCCTAGGCAGAATACCATTCAGTTGACTCACCTTTCCTGAAGGCTTGCCATGGGTCTGACATTGGGCTAATAATAAGCAAGTCCCTACCCACCCTCAAGGCATGATTTCTCTCCCCTGGCAGCTCACCCAGTCAGTAGCTTGTTTCTGGAGCGAGCCGTGGTGAAAGATAATGAAGACAGACATATTTTGTGTAAGTCAAGTGGATTCTACCCAGAGTATATTAACATAACATGGAAAAGATGGACCCAGAAGGATCCCCAGTTCCAGGAGATTTCTGAGGACGTTATCACTGGCCCCACCATGAAGAATGAGGATGGTACATTTAATATCACCAGCGACTTGAGGCTGAAGCCCTCTCTGGAAGACAATGTGACCATCTACCAGTGTGTGGTATGGCATGTATCCTCACTCATGTGCCAGAGTTTCAACTTCACCCCGATTCTGATAGGTAAGCAGCCCCCTAGACATTTCCCCAACTCTTCCTCTTGAGGGGAATATAATATCAACTTTGGTTCCCACACAGTCTAGGGGAATATGGGGGCCAATAGGGAAGGAGAGAAAGCTTGGTCTGGTTTAGCTCAGCCCCAGAGTCAGCAGTCCAGATTAGGTCCTTAAGCTGGGACAGATGGTCTAATAGGTAGAGAGTGGTGATGACCTGGCTTCCAGGGTCATGGCTCTGGTCCTGCTGGTCCAATTCATCTGCCTAGAGGTGAAGGAGGTAAGGAAGGCAGAGGCTAACCAGTGGCCCTGGGAAATGTGGTCAGGGTGTGCCAGGTGGGGCTTGGGATGGCCCTGAAGGGAGAGAGAAATTGTTCCTGGAAGTAAGGACTAGGGATTGTGTGGGTGGGTGGTGTGTGCAGGGATGTGTTTGGGATACGTGTGGGGCATGGGGAATATGAAATTGAAATATGCTTTGTGTGTATGGTATAAGGCATTTGTCTGGGTGATATGTGTATGTCTTAGTCCGTATGGGCTGCTATTGGGTTGGCCAAAAGGTTCATTCGTTTTTTTCCATAAGATGGCTCTACTAGCACTTAGTTGTCTTTAACGTCATTCAAAACAATTTTGTTAGATTGTACGTGACAGCTGTCATATCAGTGTGCATTTAAAAAAAGACATCAAAATTGGTGAAGTTTTGTGTAGCCATTTTAATATTGAAGATGGAAGAAAAAAAGCAACATTTTTGGCATATTATGCTTTATTATTTCAAGAAAAGTAAAAACACAACCGAAATGCAAAAAAGACTTGTGCAGTGTATGGAGAAGGTTGCTGTGACTGATCAAACGTGTCGAAAGTGGTTTGCGAAGTTTCGTGCTGGAGATTTCTTGCTGGACGATGCTCCACGGTCAGGTAGACCAGTTGAAGTTGATAGCGATCAAATCAAGACATTAATTGAGAACAATCAACATTATACCACGCAGGAGATAGCCAACATACTCAAAATATCCAAACCAAGCGTTGAAAATCATTTGCACCAGCTTGGTTATGTTCATCTCTTTGATGTTTGGGTTGCACATAAGTTAAGCAAAAAAAACCTTCTTGACCGTATTTCTGCATGCGATTCTCTACTTAAACATAACAAAAATGTTCTGTTTTTAAAACAAATTGTGACGGGCGATGAAAACTGGATACTGTACAATAACGTGAAATGGAAGAGATCGTAGGCAAGCGAATTGAACCACCACCAGCCACACGAAATGCCAGTCTTCATCCAAAGAAGGTGATGTGTATATGGTGGGATTGGAAGGGAGTCCTCTATTATGAGCTCCTTCCGGAAAACCAAACGATTAATTCCAACATGTACTGCTCCCAATTAGACCAACTGAAAGCAGTACTTGACGAAAAGCATCCAGGATTAGTCAACAGAAAACACATAACCTTCCATCAGGAAGATTACATCCATTACATCCATTACATCCATTACTTCCATTACATCCATAATGTAACACCACGTGTTTCTTTGATGACCTGGCAAAAACTGTTGCAGCTTGGCTGGGAAGTTCTGATTCATCTGCCGTATTCACCAGACATTGCACCTTTGGATTTCCATTTATTTAGGTCTTTACAAAATTCTCTTAATGGAAAAAAAATTCAATTCCCTGGAAGACTATAAAAGGCACCTGCAACAGTTCTTTGCTCAAAAAGATTAAAAGTTTTGGGAAGGTGGAATTATGAAGTTGCCTGAAAAACAGAAGACAGTGGAACAAAAGGGTGAATACGTTGTTCAATAAGTTCTTGGTGAAAATGAAAAATGTGTCTTTTATTTTTACTTAAAAATCGAAGGCATGTTTTGGCCAACCCAATACAACAAATTGCCACAGACTGGGTCACTTATAAAGAACAGAACTTTATTTTTCACAGTTCTGGAGGCTGGAATTCTGAGATTAGTGCGCCACTATGGCTGAGAGCCCTTTTCCAGGTTTCAGACCTCTCATGGTGTCCTCACATGGTGGAAGGGGTGAGGGATCTCTCGAGGGCCTCCTTTATAAGGCACTAATCTGACTCATGAGGGCTCCACCCTCATGACCTAAAGCTCCCCAAAGCCCCACCTCCTAATACCATTGTATTGGGCATTAGGATTTCAACATAAGAATTTTGAGGGGAGATAGACATTCAGTCTACAGCAGTATACAAGTGATACAGGGTAGTGTAGTAGTATGGAAGCTTTGGACGTGTGCATGGTATGTGTATATTGTATGTGGTGTTTGATATTGTGGTGTTTTTCTGGCAAGTGCTAAGCAGGCTGTTTGATGTGTGAAGGTGTTAAGTGATAGGATGGAGGATGCAAAGACGTGTGGCAGAAGGTTGGTGGTTCTATCTCTGACAGGGAAGATGATACACAGCCACACAGATCCTAGAAGCAGTCGTGTGGTCTTCTTTGGCCCCTGCCAGTAGGTTTCCTCTTAATGTTCTCCTCTTCTTTCTCTCTGCAGAATCTGAGAAGAAAACTGACTCGTGGATTGATTGGTTGTGTATTGGATTAATCTCTGCTGGACTGATCGTATTAATTTTATTTTTATGTTTTTTTCTTTGGAAAAGATAAGAGGCTGCAAAGCAAAGTTTAGACTTATGTTTTGGAGTAGACTCTGGGAATTCAGAATTCATGGCCAATGCATGGTGTTGGGGAGTTCTCAGGGTTGATGCTGGGATATTCTAAGTGTGTTTATGATGTGTAGCTTTTTCTGATGTGTTGGGGAGGAACTGTCTCATTTGGTCTCCATGTGGTGGCCTGGGACTCTGAGGAGATGCATTGTAAAGCCCCTCTGCCTTCTCATAATAAAGTCTCACTGTAAATCGAACCTGACCTCATTGTTCACACCAGTCCTGTGAATGATGTGGGCTGCACTAGTGTTCTCACATATAGAATCCACAGCTCAGAGAGGGGAATTCCTTCCCCCGGTTGCTCATATTTTGTTAATAGCTCAATGAGATAACTTACCACCCAGACTTTACTGGTTTAACCAAGAACTTCTAACCCTAGTGAGGGTGTTTCCAAACTAAAACATGTTTCCAAACATGTTTATCCCTCTGGCCCACATAGCAAATAAAATAACTCAGGCTGTTGTTAAGACCAGTGTAAATGTGTTGGTTAAATGGTTCTAGGTAATAAAATTGCCTCCAGTTATTTATGAGCCTGCCAAGGCAGAATCTGTGCAATAGCTATCATTGATATCATGATATCATGATATAATGATATCATGAGATATCATTATAAATGCTTTAGGAAAAGCAGAAAAATCGATTAATCAAGAAAAAAGGCTGTTTGTCTAAAGCTGACCAACTGATTCATAGAGCCTGCTGGAGGGTGAGAGACACCGGAATCAGAGCCTGCTAGAGGATGAGAGACCCTGGAAGCTGGAGCTAGTTGCTCTAGTGGAGGCCAGTCTGGATCAGATGACAGCCACCGGACATGTAAGCAAATCTAGCTGAGATCATCAGCATCAACAGAACCAACTCTCAAATGCATGAGAAATACTTATTTTTTCTTTTTCTTTTTCTTTTTGGTGGATGGGCTATGCCACAGCATGTGGGATCTTAATATTCCCGGCCAGGGATCGAACCCGTGTCCCCTACAGTGGAAGCATGGAGTCTTAACCACTGGAGCGCCAGGGAAGACGCTTTGTTTTTCTTGCTTGCTTTTTTTGAGAAATACTTATTTTTTCAAAGCCACTGTGTTTTAGGGTGGTTTGTTACATAGCAAAAGCTAACTGATACAGCTCCCCAGGAAGTTGAATTTTGACCCAAAAGTGTGGTTGCCGTGGAGATGTGCTGCTGAGAGCCCCTCCAAGACAGAGCCTGCTATGAAGAGTGTACTTAGCCACCATGTTCCAGCTATGGTATCTCAGGGACCTGCTGTAGCTTTTGAGCTTATGCCATGCTCTCCTGGCCAGCCAATGGCCGATCAAGGCAGGAATCTTTGGAGCTCCCTGTTGGGATGGCTGAGATTTTCTTGGAGTTGCACTGTCATCTGACGCTCTTGCTAGCCAATCGTCCTTTCTTCCTCCCTTCACAGGTATAAGACCTACGTCAAAGTTTCAGTCAGAACTGTAGTTATTTACTTCTGTCTGGTTTACGCTGGAGTATCTTCCCTTCCCCAATAATAATGGCATTATAGGGAAAACTGGAGTTGATCAAGTGAAGAGTACACAGAGGCAGGGCTGCGTAATAAATTGTGTAGTGTATCACTGCTTTACTCATTGGCATCAGTGCCTGGAAGGACCTAAGTATGGGGGACAGAGAGAAGTTCACACTCCTGTACCCAAGTTGGCCAGTCTAGGTGGCCTGCCTTTCACATCACTCCAGAGTTGGGCCAGCCCAGAGTGGAAATAGAGTAGGGTGTAGGTAGATGGAGATGTACAATGCCCCAGTCAGGTGGTCCTGGCACAGAGGATGCCAGTAGTCTAGATTCTAATGCAACAAACCCACTCTCTGGAACTCAGTTCTGACCTTAATCCCATTGTTCGGCCTTTCCGCAATTCCTTTCAAGTTGGAACAGATCTGTTGTTCTTCAGGCCTGCCCCAGTCTAGGGTCAGCAGCATTCATGTCTTCTTCCCCCAAGTCTTCTGCATGTCTTGGTACAATAGGGTGTCTGACACTGGACCTGGGGAGACCTCAAAGGTGAGCCCAGAGATGTGTGGGGAGCCAGGGCTACTCCCTGCAGCAAGCTCCCTAGGAAAGTTCTCCCTAAAAGAAGATGTTGGAGAGGAACTCAAGAGCAGGACAGAGCTGGGAGGATGCTACCTGAGGAGAATGGGTTCTATAGAAGCTGGGTGAGTCCTCCCCAGCAGAAAGGCTGGAGGTCCACCTTAGTGGGCCACATGTGGGCCATGCAGTGACTGGCTGGATATGCCAAATCCAGAGGCATTAGGCCTGAGCAGGTTTCCAGTATGGGTAGGGGGCTAGTTTTCCCAGACTGGCAATTCAGTTTCACTACTGGAAGAGGGTGGCTTGGCTTCCCTCCTCTCTTGAACTCAGGACTGAGGCCCAGGACACATGTCACAACACCTGGTGTGAGTTGGGGACAGACAGGAGTGGCAGATGTGCCCCATTAGTCTGCATTGCCACCTGACTGGCTGTGGGAAAGGTAGCCTGGAAGGTAGGGACCCCAGTCCATTTGCAAGAAGGCGGAAGAGGGAGGGTTCATCATACACATGGGTGGGAGAAAGTGTTGGTGAGGTCCTGTAATAGGGAAGAAACTTTGTATTCTATTACAAGTTAATCACTAAAGGGATGTTGCCTATAAGCTTAAATTATACATAATGGCCCGTCCCTGGGAACCCTGCCTCCCACTAATGAGTATTAAGCTAAAATACCTTTGTTTAGCTCAAGGGAAACATCCTGACCAGGCCCACCTGTGAATGACTGCAGGAAGGAAGAAATTAACACATACCCTCTGGAAGCTGACAGGAACCAGGACATGTTTGACTTTACCCCCTCCCCTTTTAGTATAAAAGAAGCCTGAATTTCTAACTCAGGCAAGATGGTTCTTAGGGGCACGAGCCACCACCTTCTCCGTCTGCTGGCTTTATGAATAAAGTCACTGTTCTTTGCCCCAACAACTCGTCTCTTGATTTATTGGCCTGGCATGTGGCGAGCAGTACAAGCTTGGACTCAGTTAACAGTCCCTCTGGCTCCCTTGGTGTTTTGGACGTGATCTAGGCTGTCACTTATCATAGCTGAGTCTGTATCAGTCTCAAATCTGGGACCTTCCTGAGTTGCGCTTTCCCTTCCTGTTCTTGGTCTAGAGACATGACGCTTGAGATCAAGGTGGCACCCCTAGAGGAAGGTGGCGCTCAGGAGATTGGGACTGTGCAGCAGGGGAAGGGAGCAGGGCTGTGGTTTGAGACAGACTCGGGTTCAAATCTTGGGCCTGCCACTTACTAGCTGTGAGATGTTAGCAAGTTAACAGCAAGTCTGATCCCGACTCCTCATCTGCAAACCCAGAGAACAGTGCCTCTGTCAGCACTGGACCACAGTGACCTGAGATACATCCTTGGGATCTGGAGAGCCAGCTCTGCAGACAGGGTGTGGACAAGCTTGGACTGCTACATCTGCTCTCACGTGACACCCAGTGCTGTCCTCGAGGCGGAATATCAGAAACAAAATTCTCACAAAAGTTCCTGCTGGGCTGAGTGGAGCTCAGGGGAGCTCCCTTGTCTAGTTTAGACAAGTGCCTTAAAAAGGGGGTGCCCCCAAATGGTGGGAGCACTGTCAGTGGACAAGAACATCCAGTGGAGGGTGTCAAGGAAGGTCTGGTCCAGCTGTCCCTCCATGCCTGGAACTTTCCAGCTCCTCCCTGAGCTAAGCCTAAAGGCTAGGGGTCTCAGAGCGGAAAGCCTCGACCAGTGGTTCTGAGTTTTGGGGATCAAGTAGGTCTTGTCTGTGGTCAGCAGGTGGCGCTGAGCCCTCAGTTCTGCCGGTTCACTGTCACCAGCTGTTTAAGGTGCATGAGGGAGTGGAGGAAGGTTACTCTGGATGGTCCCCAGAGAAGGTGCTGCCCAGGGGCTTCTCATTAGTGAGTCTGGTCTCCTGCTCTGGTCTTAAGGACGGTCAAGCTGAGTCCCAAGAGCCAGGCACTGTCCCCAGAACTCTGGGCCAGCTCTGAGGAGCTTCTCATCCCTTCTTCCTCTAAGCCAGAAACAGGTCAGCTCAGCAAAGAATCAATGTTGGGGGGTCTGTGGGTGCAGAGAGGGGGCATCTTAGAGCTTCGACCAGCAGCTTCCTGGCCATTCAGGCCTGCCTCTGGAGTAGCCTGGGACAAACTCTCACTGATCCAGCCAAAGCCCTCTGCAGGCCTCAAACTGCAGCATTGACCTTGGCTTGTCCTGTACATTATCCACCATTCATTCATTCATTCAGCACTTACTCAGGGCCAGTCACAGTGCTGAGTCAGGCACAGTCCCTGACCTCAAGGAGCCATGGACTTGGGGATGGGGAGACGGACCCATAAACACAGGCAAAAGTAGAATGCCCACAAGCACAGAGGAAGGGAAGGGACCATCGCTTTCTAGAGGAATCAGGGGAGGCTTCAAGGAGGCATCATTTGGCTTGGACCTTAATGGATTTCAACAGGTAGAGATGAGGCTTGGGCATTCCAGGCAAAGGGAATAAACAAGCAAAAGCTCAGATGTAGGAAGATAAATACAAGGAGGGGATGCTGAGGCTGCCAGCGGGACGGGTGGTTGCACAGTGTCCTGGCCAGAGAACAGTAAGCTGTAAGGCTGGAAAGCAGGCAAAGCCTGAAATGACTGGTCACAGGTCTAGCCTTGACCAGAAGGTGATGAGGAACTACTGGAGGCACTTGACGTTGGAGAGAATGATGTCTTTTAATAAGACCACTCTGGTGGCTACATGGCAGATGGTGTGCAGAGGATGAGATGGAGACAAGAAGCCCAGGTAACAGTTGCAGTCACAGCCCCTGTCATCGGGGTCTGAGCTGGGAGGGGACATTGTGTAGAAAGTAAGACCAGGCAGAGAAACGCATCACCAGGGGACATATAATAGCACCTTCTCTCAGCATTTGCTTGCTCAGTTGTCTCACCACGTGGCTGATTGAATAGCAGTCTCAACAGTTAACATTTATTGAGCACTTATTATGGACGAGGCACTCAAGCATTTGACATAACGCTTTTCACTTACTCCAACAATTCTATGAGGTAGGTACTTGTAGTATCCCCACTTTATAGATGAGGCAACTGAGGCACAGAGAGGTTAAGTTATGTGACCAAGGTCTTAGAACTCAAGCAACTGTTTTGAGAGCTAACGCTCCAATTGCCACACTAATGCCTGTGACATACCCGCCTCTCTCCTGAGCCCCTCGGCCTTCCATCAGCCCCCTGGGAGTGGAGGCAGGGCTCAGGGCTATAAGCCTGATGGGTGCCCAACGGAGATGGTCAGACGGTCTTGTAGGGCTGGGCTACCAAAGGCAGGAAGGGGAAGTCTCTGAACTAGGGGAAGAGGGCCAGCCCCAGGTCCCTTTCCTGGCCTCCCAGCTGGGGTCCATGGCGCCTCTGAGATGTAGGCTGGCAGCTGCCAGCCCCTGCTCTCCCTGCCCACCAGCAAGAACAGCCCAGAGTTTAGGTCACGAAGGGGGAGGCTTTATTGACAATGGAGAAGGCAGAATTCTGGGCAAGTACACACAGCACTGCTCCAAGAGTCCGGCTTGGGGGTCAAGCCTGTCAGGACCAAGGGCCTTTGTGCCTCAGGGACCTCACACACCCACTCCATCCTGAGCTTTCCAACATCTCCTTTTCTAGCAACCCAAAGGCCCTCCATGGCCACCCTCTGGACAAAGTGAGTGGCAGCCACTGGGTGGGGGGGAGCCAGGCCAGGGTACAGTCTGAGGCCTGCCAAGCGTGGTGGGCCCAGGACCCCAGTCTCTCCCCAGCCTCTTTCAGCTTGGCATGCCAGGGTCCGCCCCAGCCCACTCCAGCCTCCCAGGGCCGGGGACAGAATGGAAGTAGGCAGGTGCAGCAGCCCCAGCCCCTGGAGCCCCCGCTGAAGAAGCCTTGGGGTCAGGGGTAAGGGGCCCGTCTCCCCTTCCCCATGCCTGGGCAGGGCTCAGCAAGGTAAGCCTCCCGGTGCCATTTCCTCTCTGCCAAGCCCGCCCCAGGGAGGCTCCACATCTCCAGCCCTCCAGCTAGACTGTGTTCCCTCATTGCCTGCCCTCCCCAGCAGGCCAGGCCCACCCTTTTGGCCATCACCTTTTCAGGGACCAAGTAGGGGCTGGGGCCTCAGCACAGGCATCTCGCAGGGCCACAGAAACAGAGCAGCAGGCCTCCCATCTGGGGAGTGTTCTTCCCCAGCCACCCGTCCAGCTTGCAGCCGGTCGGTTGTGGGGGCCGAGGACTAGATGGAGTCCCAGCTTTAGGGCCTGACACTTCCCACAGCTCCCCTAGCCTGGGGCAGGGTCGGGGGGAAAGCCAGTCCTGAGTTGGGGCTGGGAGGAGCAGGGACAAAAATAACCCGGTACAGGCTCCTGCTGAGGCCAGAAATAGAGTAGCGACAAGTGCCTTGCAACACCCTGGGCGAGCAGCAGGCAGGGAGGTTGAGATGAGGAGGGCCCAGCCTCTTAACAGGTCCTGGCCTGGCCGAGGGGCCCGCACTACGTCCAGTCTACATACCATGCCACACTGGCCTGCACGCACATGAGGAAGGGGGCCCAAGGGAGCAGGGCTCAGGACAGGGAATCTGGAGAGATGCTGAACTTGGCCTTGGCCTTGGCCACGGCCACGCTGCGCTTGCGCAGGGGCCCGCGGGCGAGGGTCAGGACATCCAGCAGGCTGGGGTCCTCATCCAGCTGGCGGGCCGTGCAGAGCGGCGTGGGCACTTTGATGGTATTGCCAAACTTGGAGTAGTCCACAGAGTAGCGGCCATCCTCCTCGGCCACGATGGGTACAAAGCGCTGGCCCCACAGGATCTCGTCGGCCAGGTAAGAGGTGCGGGCCTGGGTGGTGATGCCCGTGGTTTCCACCACACCTTCCAGGATGACGATGATCTCAAGGTCCTGATGGTGGTGCAGGTCGCAGGGCGCCAGGTCATAGAGCGGGCTGTTGGCGTCAATGACGTGGTAGATGATGAGGGGAGCCACCAGGAAGATGTTATTGCCACCCACACCATTCTCCATGGGGATGTCCACCTGGTGGAGGGGTACCACCTCGCCCTCAGGGCTGGTGGTCTTGCGCACCACCTGCATGTGGATGGTGGCGCTGATGATCATGCTCTTGCGGAGGTCGCCCACGCGCAGCATGAAGCAGAGGCGGCTGTGGCGCAGGGCGATGACCGCATGCTTGCTGAAGATGAGGGTCTCAGCCCGCCGGTGGGCCTGGGCAGTCTTCATGAAGATGCAGCCCAGCATGATGGCATTGATCATGAGCCCCACGATGTTCTGCACAATGAGGATCAGGATGGCCAGAGGGCACTCCTCGGTCACCATGCGCCCGCCGAAACCGATGGTCACCTGCACCTCAATGGAGAAAAGGAAGGCAGATGAAAAGGAGTGGATGCTGGTGACGCAGGGCACAGCAGCACCCTCACCAGGGGCCAGGTCACCGTGGGCGAAGGCGATGAGCCACCAGACCATGGCAAAGAGCAGCCAGCTGCACAGGAAGGACATGGTGAAGATGAGCAGCGTGTATGGCCACTTGAGGTCCACCAGCGTGGTGAACACGTCCTGCAGGAAGCGACCTTGCTCCCGGATGTTCTTGTGGGCCACGTTGCAGTTGCCATTCTTGGACACGAAACGGGCTCTCCGCTCACGGGCACGGTACCGGGGCTCTGTCGGGTCCTCTGCTAGCCGCGTCAGCACATACTCCTCAGGGATGATGCCTTTGCGGGACAGCATGGCTCCAGCGACCACCAGGGAGAGGTCTCCCCCATGGGGGAGGAGCAACCACCTGATTGAGGCTTCAACCTACTTTGGGGTTTCTGCCCTGGGACCACCCTAAGTCTGCACCGGCCTCACTTCTGAGATGCCTCCCCAGCTAGACTCATCCTCAGCTCCACCTGGCCCCTCCTTCACTTTATACCAGCCTCACACCTCAGCCCACCTGCCCACTGCCTACTGAACCCCCTACTCTGCCTGTTCCCCACCTGGCTCTGGATCCCAGCTCAGCTCTCCTCCACTCGCTGACCACCCCTGGGCGTCTCTCTAGGACCCTTCTCCCCACTCAGCCTTCTTTCTCAACCCACCTCTCCCACCTGGGAACGTCACACCTCCGGATCTTACCAACCGACCACACCCCACACAACCCGCACCGTGTTTCCCGCCTCACCCATTTCGGCCCCGGGCTCCCCTCCAAGCTCCAGTTTCATACCGTCTCACCTCCAGGTACCTCTTTCCTAACCCACCCTCCGTAGCGCTCTCGCCGCTCTCCGATCTCCCTCTAGCTCTCGTCCTCTCTGTCTCCTTGGGATCCTCCGCCCTCCAGAGTCACCACTCCACCCAGCTCCACTCCTGATCCCCTCGCCCCCAGCGCGACCTGGCTGGCGGGGCCCACTCTAAGCCGCGGCCTCCCGGCTCCGCGCCGGCAGCACGCACGCCGGCGCCGCGACCCCGCCCGCCGCTCCGTCCCTGCCCCCACCCCGCGCTCCTCGCCGCGGCACCTGCTCCTGCTCATCAAGCCGCAGTCCTCGCCTCCCCGCCCCCTCCTGCTGCCCGGGCGCTCGCGGAGGGCCGTCCTCCGGTCCTTCTGTGTGTCAATCGGCCCGCGGAGGCCGACCTGTGCTAGGTGGGGTGGAGAATTGAGGACACCGAACGCCGGAGGCGTGGAGTGGGGGCCGGGGGCCGCCAGGGGGAGCCCGACCTATTCCTGGGCTGGAGGGCTGGCGGGCACAAGCTCAAGCCCCGCCCCTCGCCATTCACCTCCCACCGTCTTCCTTCTCCCTGCTCGCTTCGTCTGGCCTTGGGAGTTTGCCCAATCAGATGGACTAAAGAGGTTCCTCCCAGCCCACACGCTACGAAATTAGGGCGGGGCGGGGCAGAGCGGGACGGGGGCGGGGTGAAGGGAGTCGTGACCCGCCCTCCCATTCTGGGGACCGATGCCCTGTCGCCCTGGTCCCACAGCAATTTTCCCATCCTGGGTTGGGTCAGTATCCGCCTGGGCTTTGTGGGTTCCCAGCAAAAGGAGGTACCGAGGAGCTGTGTCACCAACCTGGTGACTGGGGTTGGGGCGGGGAGATTAGGTGGCCCGAGGATTCCTAACTGACCGCTTCTTTTCTATGGCGATGATTTTAGTATTTTCAGAGTCACGAATCCTTTGAGGGTCTGATGAAAGCCACGGACTTCCTGGGGGTGGGGGGTGGAGATGTACCTTAGTAGGTGTAGAAACATAGTTTAACACCCACTACAGGGGATGCTGGATGCTGCAGCCCAGAAGCCTGGGTGGTTGCATCTTCTCAATCATGACCCACACTTTCAATCCCACCCCTGCATTTTATTACATCTTATTTTATTATTTATTTATTAAAAATTTTTTTAAATTTATTTGTTTATTTTTGGCTGTGTTGGGTCTCGTTGCTGTTCGTGGACTTTCTCTAGTTGCAGTGAACGGGGGCTCCTCTTCGTTGAGGTGCACAGGCTTCTCATTGTGGTGGCCCGTGGAGCACGGGCTCTAGGCACTTGGACTTCAGTAGTTGTGGCACACGGGTTCAGTAGTTGTGGCACACGGGTTCAGTAGTTGTGGCTCGCAGGCTCTAGAGTACAGGCTCAGTAGTTGTGGCGCACGGGCTTAGTTGCTCCGCGGCATGTGGGATCTTCCCAGACCAGGGCTCCAACCCGTGTCCCCTGCTTTGGCGGGCGGATTCTTAACCACTGCGCCACTAGGGAAGCCCCCACCCCTGCATTTTAAAGGGAGTTTGAGCTACTGGCACTTGCTTTACACCTCCTTACACCTGCAGCCTGAGGAGCTGTGTCAGGGCTAGCTTGGGCACTGGGGGTCCTAAGCTCTTGGCCTGAAGAGGAGTGGTGTTTCTACTGCAGGCATCAACCTAGTATTGTCCTGTGGCTTGGGCCCCCTCTACTACTCATGGTAGATCTTGGGCTATACTGCCAGAGATGCAGTGCTTAGGGTGGGGAAAGGAAAATAGGGTGAGCAGAGAGGGCAGCTCAAGGAGACAGAGTTACACAGGAAAACTCTGGGGCAACTACGGCTGCTCAGCCATCAGAAAAGGAACCTTGGAGAGTCTTCCCAGGGAGTTCAGCTACTATCGCAGAAACCCCTGAGGTCCAAGGAGGATGGACTATTTTGTGTGGTCCAAAGTATAAACCAGTATAGACACTGAGTGGAACAGAGGCAGGCTTTGATTTCACGTATGGAAGAGTCATTTCTAATTACCAGAGATGACCCTCATCTATGGGGTATCCAAGTCGAGGCTGGCACACCATCAGGGGTGCTATAGAGGAATCTGAGGCTAGAATGGCCTGAGGCATCTCTGCAAGACTTCAGTGTGAGCTGTGACGTGCCCCTGTGCCCTTGCTACTTCCCTTTAATCCCTTGGCTGGTCATAGGCATGGGGGTGGGAATCCTCTTTTCCCTCCTTAGGCTCTGCTCCTGGGAGGCCCAACGGTGGAGGGAGTTCCGGGCCCCCAGAGGCATCTCAGAGCTGGAAAGGCTAGGACTTGCCTCACAGCGTGACCCTGAGGCCTCGCTTGCCAGGAAGGCGAGCCCCCCACCAAAAGGGCTCAGCCTCCTGCTCTGCTCCATCCTGCACCTCCTCATACTCATCTCCCCCAAACACTGCACTTGTCAGGTCCCTTTCGCATTCAGAAACCTTCTCCACTTCCTTTTGTGCATAGGCATGTCCCAGACTCCTTGTCCTGGCATTCAAGGCTCTCTGCTTATCTAATTCCCACCCTTCCCATGCCCAACTTAAATCCTGCCTCTCCCAGGAGCCTGCCAGGCCTCACAGAGCTCTCCTTTCCTGAGCTCCTCTGGCTCCTGGAACAGCCAGAAGGGTCTGTGCTGGACCCCTCTCCAATGACTGGTGGATTTTCTTTGCACCGTATGACTCTGACCCCCTTGCATACAACAAGGATGAAGGCCCAAGACTCCTGGGTCTGCACCCCAAGGGCCTGGTACAGCCGGTACTGAAGGCAACGTGTAAATGATAATAAAATGATACGCAAACAAGCACCTTCCTTTCTTGGTGGGACAGGTATACACTCATGTCTCATGATGCACGTGGAGTCTGAGGACAGCTGTTTTTTAGTCTCCCCAGTGTCTGGGCCCCAGTATGTCCCAGTCACTACCTGGCCGACTTGTGGCATATGTACTGTGCTTTCTCTCTGAAGGGCCGCCCTTCTCCCACTTCTGAATGTCCCTATGTGTGGGATGGAGGTGGGGATATGTGATTCAGGCCCCTCTCTTTTTCAGAGGGGTAGGATGTAAGCTGGAGGTGCTAGTGGCCATCTGTCATGGGGGAGGAAGAGGAAGATGGAATTCATCACCCCTGATGTCAAACACCTGGATCTAGCCGTGCTTCAAGTAGTAACCTCCTGGTCTTCTCAATCACATAGGATAATAAATTCCACTGTTTAAGCCACTTTGAGTTGGGTTCCTGTCATTTGCAATGTAAATAATGCTAATCCGGGGTACCTGGGGACCCACAGTTTTAATCCAAGAATTAAACTGAGAAGGAAAAGGGACCAAGATATATGCAGATCTGCTACCTTAGCTGATGAGATAATCACAAAAATACTATAACTCTGTTATGGACTGAATTGCATTCCCCCCAAAATTCATATATTGGAGCCCCTGCAATGTGATAGGGCCAGTGAAGAGGTAATTTAGTTTAAATGAGGTCATAGGAGTGCAGCCTCATCCAATATGTCTAGTATCCTAATAAGGAGAGAGAGAGATAAAAGGGGTGTGCACACAGAGGAAAGGCTGCATGAGGACCCAGCTAGAAGGTGGCTGTCTGGAACCGAGGAGACAGGCCTCAGGAGAAACCAAGCCTGCGACACTTTGATCTTGGACTTCCAGCCTCCAGCACTGTCAGCAATAAATTTCTGCTGTTTAAGCCACCCAGGCTATGGTATTTTGTTGCAGCAGACGAATACGACCTAGCAGACTAAGACAGCCCTCATGTCACAGGTGAGGAAACATGCTTTTGCCCACACTCACAGAGCTTCGTCAGGTCTGCCTGATGCTAAAGTCAGACTGCTTCCACGGGACCCACGGTCCACCCCAGTCCCTGCCCACCAGACCCACGGCCTCAGGTAGGAAATAACCAGTCTCTTTATTTACAAGTGATTTTACAGTTAGAGAACCCAGGCGGGAGGTGGGGGCAGGGTGGGGCATGGGATGGCACATGGGCTCTGGTAGGTCACTTGTCTGCACGGACAAAAGAGGCGAAGACGCTGTCCTTCTGGCTGAGCAGCTTCTCTGGCTTGTCGAACTCAAGGATGGCGCCGCGCTTCAGGACGATCACCAGGTCTGCACTCAGGATGGTGTGCACGCGGTGCTGGGCGGGGCAGGAGGGGCTGTCAGGGTGGGGGGGGGCAGGCTGGGGCAGCTGAGGCATCCCTCCTGCAGCTTGGAGGAGGGGGCATGTGGCCAGAATGTCTTATCTCTGCGGTGACTGCCCTTTCCCGGGGTGGCTGTAACTCCAAACCCTCCATCTGCTAATGCCACCCTCTCCCTCACCAGGTCTCAGCTCTGCCCCACCTCCAGGCTTCAAGACTCAGAGATTCTCCCAACACCCCCATCTCCCATTTGCTCTGGAGAAGTAACCCTATCCTAGCTCACAGGGCCTTGGGACAGGAGCGGACCTTGGAACCTGGAGAAAGAGGGGAGGTCTGAGGGAAGTTCAGGCACAAACCCTCCTACACCCCAAATCCTGCAATCCAGGCTCGCTGCAAGTCTGCCAGACTCCTTGCCCTGCACTGCCACAGGGTCCTCTCTTGATTACCAGGCGCAGGTGAGCCCAGAGGCTGCCCACTGATGACAGCCTCAGGAGGCCAGCTGTCTCTCTGGGTGTCCCCCCTGTACCCCATCATGGGCCCCTTACCGCTATGGTGACCACAGTGCGGTCTGCGAAGGCCGTCATCACCACCTTCTGGAGGATGTTCTCCTGCCAGGTCGGAGCAGCAACTGTTGGCTCACCTGCCCAGTGGGTGGGGTCTGGCCTGGCTTCTGGCCCAGCTCCCATCTGACCCCAACCCTAGCCCCGCCCCCTCCCTCTGGCTCTAGTCCCCATAGGACCAACCAGGTTCCCAGTGTTCAGGGGCTGGGTTCCACCTGTTGGGAGCTCAGCTGTGTGCATGTGTGTGTGCTGTGAGTGTGTCTGGGTGTGCTGGGTTGTGGGGATGGGTGTGAAATTTGTGGGTCCGTGTGCAGCTTGTGTGTATGTGTGTTATATTCCAGCCTTAAGACTAGCTGGAATCAGGGTCCCCCAGCCCGTCGCCTTTTCTGCTCCATATGACTCGATATTAAAGGCAACTTGAGTTTCAGGACTATTTTGTGCAACCTTCTCCCTAACACCCCCGAAAACCCTCTCCGAGACCCCCACCCCATGGGTGTGCCCAGCACCGACCGTGGCCATGTCAATGGAAGCCGTGGCTTCGTCCATGATGAAGATGCTGGTCTTCCTCACAAAGGCCCGGGCCAAGCAGAACAGCTGCCTCTGGCCCTGGCTGAAGTTTTCCCCGCCTTCCGTGATGATGGCATCTGAAAACAGCCCCAGGCAGGGGGCGCAGGGCTGAGTTAATTCTGCGTTGTGAGTTTAGTGGACGGAGTGGCTTGGGGTTTCAGGAAATGTGTGTACAGGGGTAAATATGTAGGGGTGTGTCATGAGTACAGGTGTGCACAGGGTGGCTGCACCTTACACAACACGGATGCCATCTGCTAGAGTTACAAAGAGAAGAGCGCTCCGTGGAGTTATGCACGGCTGTGGCCCTGGGCAGTTCTGGGAGGCGCATCAGCACAGAGTGTGTCCGTCCCGCATGTGTATAGGCCTTGGTGGGGTGATTTTCTGAAGCCAAGGCTTGGCCGGCCCCCAGTCCCAGGGGTTTCAACAGATACACCAAGGTTCTGCTGACCCCCGGGGTGGGGACACAGTCTTCCCAGTAGCCTCGATGAGTGACCTGTGCCTGTGATTTCTAGTCAGTCCTCTCCTCCCTCAGGGCAGAACTGGGCAGGCAGGTGGATGCGGAGGGCAGGGCTGAATATACCATCACGGTATTGGGGACTTGCAAGCTCTGTCTCCTTACTGTACCCCTGTGCCCTGTAGGAGAGGCCAGATCCTGACTGACCAGTTGTGTGACCTGGGACAAATCACTTGACATCTCTGAGCTCCTGTATAGTGAGAAGTAGAACTTAATGGTCTCTGGGATCCTGCCAGACCCCAGACTCTAAACTCTGAGCAAAGCTAAGACACGGGTGTGAGTTGTCCCTTCCCAGCCCTTACAAGCGTCCTTTAGTACCCAGCCTGTGCTCAGCCAGGAGTAGTTACCGAGGCCTCCAGGCAGCGCCTTCACCACCAGCTTCAACTGGGCTATCTCCAGGGCCTCCCACAGTGTGCTGTCAGAGCACTTCTTCTCCGGGTCCAGGTTAAATCTGGAGGGTGACACACAAAGTCCTTAGAGAGGGGAGCAGGGTCCTGGCTCTATTCCCAGGGGACGCGCAGAGGGTGAGACTGGTGAAGGGAGCAGTGAGTGGGAACTGATTGACTTGGGGGTCTGGCTGGGAGGGGGCAGCAAGGTGCTGGCAGTGGGTGGAGGAAAGCATCCCAGGCTTGAGGGTTGGGGGACCCCTACCAGTGCCTAGGCCTAACGGAAAAGAGAAAGGCATGAGCGTGCAGCTTTAAAGAACCCGCGCCAGCCCTTCATGCCCAGAGCTAGAGCAGGGCTGCTTGCCCAGGGAGGCTCGTCCACCCCTTCCTCTCTATGCCCCAGATCTGGAGGAGCGGAGCCAGGCCTGGGGCTGGGGTGGGCCTGGTGGCGGGGGTCAGGGGGCTCACCGGATGGTGCCGCTGAAGAGGACGGGGTCCTGCAGGATGATGGAGAGACGCGAGCGCAGGGTGTGCAGCGGCAGTTTGGCGATGTCGATGCCATCGATGATGATGCGCCCTGCATGCAGACAGTGTCACAGGTGGGGCACCAAGGAGCGGGGACACGGTGGCACTGGGGACAGGGTCTGCCTGCAACATGGGTCCCAATGAGGATGCGGGGGAAGGCAGCGATGGCTGGGCCTCCTGTGACGTCTGACCATACCCAGGACTGAGGTCCCATCTGGTGGCTGTGGGTACATGAGGGGTGCCCGTCACACAGCTCACCTTCGAACATGTCCACCATGCGGAAGAAGGCAAGAGAGAAGGAGGACTTCCCACTGCCTGTGCGGCCGCAGATCCCAATCTGGAAAGAGAGGAGCAGGTACGCTGTGGGCACCTGGGGTGTCTGGGAGCCTCTAGTGCTGGGCTGTGCAGGTGTGGGAAGCCCCAGCATCTCTTCTCGTCCTGGTGTTCTGACCAGCATCCCTTTAGCTAGGGCTGGGCCCGGGTTTGGGCTTGTTTCCTGCAGTGGATCCAGAGGGGGCTCCTACTTGGCTGGCTGGGTGTGGTACATGACTGCAGATGTCTGACTGCAGGAGCTGGGGACGTGGGTGTCTCTCTATGTGCCTGGGTGTGGCGGGAGGGCACGGGGTGGCTGAGCGTAGTGCACAGGATGTACCCCACCTTAAACTGGAGTCGCCTCTCACCCCGTCGCATCCGATACGGAGACAGAGGTGGTGATATAGAAGGATAAGAGAGGCAGGGACAGAGGTACATCTAAAGGTCAGAGACAGTGAGACAGACAGCCACAGACAATGACAGAGTGAGAGAGACAGAGACAAAGAGACAGGAGGAGAGGGGCAGCGTCGGAGCAGAGGGGGAGAGAGGGGGGAGTCAGTCAGAGTCGGATCGGAGTGCCAGACAGGAGCTCCCTCCCCAGGACAGGGCCTCACTCTCTGCCCCAGGACCCTGCTCTGAAGTTCAGGGTACAGTGTCCTGGGAGAGCCCCTAACCATTTGTGGGGGGCCCTGACAAAACCCCTCTGAGTCAGGGGAGTCTGGGGTGTCCTGTCCATCTCCTTGGCGGGTGAGTGAGGGCAGCAGGAGGAGAAGGCGAGAGGCCCGGGCCTGGGAGACTGGGGGGCCCTGAGGGCCAGGAGGTGACTCTGTGAGGCGGTCCAGCCCTCTGCCCTCCCCGCTCCCCTGACCTTCTGTCCTGGGGAGATGAGGGCGTTGACGTGCTTCAGCACTGGCTTCAGGGAGCTGTCGTAGCGCACACTCAGGTTCTGGATCTGGATTTTCCCTTGGTCTGGCCAGTTCTTCGGGATCAGCGATGGTGCTGGGGGCCGGGCTGGGGGTCAGCTGCCAGGTGTGGGCCACAGCTGGTATCCAGGCATGCCCTCCTGCCCCCAGGCTCCTCATGTTCCCCTCAACCCAAACACACATCCACGCTGGGTCCTTTCCCCAGAAGTCCTCCCGCGCCCCTCACCCAGCAGCCCCTCGTAGCACTCTGCTTCAGTGTTCAGGAGCCCATGGATGCGTTTCACAGCCCCCAGCTGGAGCTCCATGTCCGCTAGGTTCCTCACCATCCAATTGAGGTAGTTGGACACCTGTGGGGAGCAAGCCGTTCACAGTTAGTGATCACTTGGTCCTGTCCCTGGCCACCAGGATGGCTCTTCTTACAGGTGAGGATGCCTTTTGCTGCCCACCGCTGACTGTCCAGGGGGCCATCCATGGAGGTTACAGTGAGTGTGGATCCTCACCCACCCCCGCCTGGGGCCCAGGCCTGGGTGAAGGGGCAGGGACCTGCAGTAAGCCCTCCTGTCCACATGGTCCCTCTGGCATCAGACTCGGTATAGCTTGGGTTAAGGCCTGGGAGCGTCTCAGTCAGGGAAGGTGCCCTGGGCTTCCCCAGGGGCTGGTGTCTGACTCCTCCCCTGCCCCACCTGCTGCCACTCACCATTAAGGCGTAGGTAAGGCCCAGGCCCACCAGGCCAGCAGAGAGCTCCCTGTGCAGGGAGTTGGAGATGGAGGTCACGGCCGCGATGAGGACCACACATGCACCAATGTACTCCTGCAGAGGGAGTGGAGCTGGCCTGGACCCTCAGGGGTTGAAGGCACAGCATCCCTACCCCTCACTCCCTTCAGGGCACACAGCAGCTCAGCCGAGACTCAACCCCAGCCCCGCAACACATCATCAGACACACAGGAGGCTGTGAAGGCTGGAGTCCCAGTAGACAACGTATGCACACAGCTCTGCTCCCCCCACCCCCAAGGCCAGCACGCATGCCTCACCAGCTGGCCCACACCTGTCATATGACCCACTTCAGACACACCTGTCACAGCTAAACACACAACTGTTCTCGCTCTTGGCACACACCTCAGACACACAAGCCTCCAGGCAGTGATATAAGGAAGGGAGGGCTCAGGTCAGACACAGGGAGGACCAGCAGAGTTGGGAGAAGCAGGAGGGCTCGATGCCCACCCCGAATGCACACCAGGCCGGTATCCGTCCTCTCTTCCCACCCTCCGGTCCCTGTTTGGCCCTTGCTCTGGCTGCACAGCCCTATGAAAACCCCCTGTCCCGGGGGTGCGGGGAGCTGGGGGCCACTTGCCATGCGAACTTCGAGCCACCTGTTGGCGGCCGTCAGGAAGAGGGAGGCGATGTTGTTGGAGTCCGTGTATTCAAGGAGCTTCTGCTGGAACCGGGCCTCGTACCTGGGGGGAGGATGGGGAGGGTGAGGGGGAATAACCTTGGTCCGTGTAGCCCCCGGGACTTTCCTCACCTGCAGAGGGGGCTGCCTGGGCCTCAGCAGCCCCCAGACATGCCACCTCTGCCACCTTATGGATGCCACTCCTTCCTGGAACTCCTTCCCAGCTCCCTCCTGCTTATTCAAACCTGTCAAAGGTGCCAACTCCTTCAAACGCTTGTTTTCACCCCAAGACCTGTTCTCCTCTGCAGGGCTTCCCTGTTACAATAAAGTCCACCTCCACCCACCCAGGCGCTCAGGCTGGAAACCCAGGAATCATCGGGATTCACATCTAATCCCTCAGTCCTCTTATTTCTTTCTCCAAAATAGCCCTGGCCTCTGCCTGCCTCTGGCCTGCTTCCTGCCCACTGCAAACTCACTTGGACTATTGTATCAGCTTCCTGATAGGTCTCCCTGCTATCTCCCTTCAGTCTACCCTCCACACAGCAGCCAGCATCATCTTTCTAAGTCATAAATTGCATCCTATCTCTCCCCTGCTAAGAATATGAATGACTTTTCGGATAAAGAACCACCTCCTTGCCAGAAGCCTGTGTGAGCCAGCTCCTGCCAACCTCACCCACCTCCTTCCATGCCACAAATTCCCTTGCTCACTGTGTTGCAGACACAGAAATTACAGTAAAGTAATTTATTACTTTACTTGCCTTTTTTCAGTTTTGTGACCATGCCAAGTTCTTCCCCACCCCAGGGCCTTTGAACATGCTGTTCCCTCTGCCTGGAAGGCTTTCTCCTCTGCTCTTCCCAAGGCTGACTCCTCTCCACTTTCAGGCTTTACCTTAAGTGGCACCTCCTCAGAGTGGCCTTTCCTGGCCTCTTTTTCTCCATCTCTGCAGCCTGTTTATTTCATAACCTCTGCTCATATGCTAATTTCTCTAGCTGTTTAGTGTCCATCTCCCTCACTAGACTGTAAACTCCATGAGGATGGAGACCATGTTGGTTTTGGTCACTAATGTATCCCCAGCACCTGGCACTGTCAATAAATATCTGTCAAACGAATGAACCTTCCCTGACCCTCTAAGATAGATGGGACCTCTCTGTACCAGGAACTCTGGAGGCTTCTTTCCTGCCCTCGTGCCCTCATCACGTTCTCCCTTGGGTTACTTTGTAGGGATCTGCCTCTTCCCTCTGACAAGCCTGGGCTCCTGGTGTCGCTCTCCTTGGCCACCCCTTCAGACTTTGCGCCAGGCCTAGAAGAGGGGGCAGGTGTACTTGTTTGATGGTGAATGCAAGAATGAATGAAAGCTGTCTCAGCGTATGCTCTCAGGGAAACAACTGAGGGGACTCAGAAGAACTCAAGATGGATCTCGTGGGTATTTGCTTTTCACTCCCAGAAGCTGTTTGTTCTGCTTCGATTTTTTCTGGGTGGAGGGCCTGCGTCTGAATCATGTGTCTGAGGAGAGCAAAGCAAGTCTCTGAGTTGTGAGAGGGTGTGATCGCCCAGCCGCAGGGTCGATGTGTGTGTGTGGGTGATGTGTCTGAGGGGAGAGTGAAACCATCGGTCTGAGGGTCTGTGTGAGTAAGTGGGTGTTGTAGATGTGTATGTATGTGTGAGTGCATGTGAGTGACTGGGGAGTCTGAGGGGTGTGTGACTGGCCTGAGGGGTGGGTGTGCATGAGAGTGTGCGTGAGATGGGAGCTTCTGTGGTAGGTGTATGACGGAATAAGGAATGTGGGAAGAGCCCCAGCTTGGGGGCCATGTGGACCCCGGTTGGAGTCTGAGAATTATTATTTACAGGCTGTGCCTCAGGACCAAGGCTCAGTCTCCTCACCAGTAAAATGGGGATAGTAATAGTTCCTACATGGACTGAAACCACCATTCAGTGTTGGGCACCCTTGAAACTTTTCTTGGGAAAAAGCAGGGCCTCCAGAAAAACCCGGAAGGTCAGCCAGGCCTGGGTTCCCAGCCCAGCACCAGCTCTCACTGTCTGTGTGACCTTGGGCTGGATACTCAGCCTCAGCTGTACAGCGTGGCTTCTCCTGCCTATGTCATGAGGCTCTTACGAGGATTAAATGTAATAACCCACACACATACCTGGCACGTGGGAAGTGTACAACCAATAAATGCCAGGTAGCTCTCAGCAGGACAGGCCTCTGGGCAAAAAGCCAATGAATTCAACACATCCAGGGATGATGTAAAAAGTCCTTCACTCAAATTTAAAACTCATTGACCGTGACAGCGCAGGGTGTGGGAGGCCTCCCAGGCAGCAGTTTCTCTGGCTAACCACTGGCTTGGTCTGAGGCTGGTTGCAGGATGTGGGCATACACTCAGATCCTACTGAAGGGTCTGGCCCACTCTAGGAAAGTCGCACTCTCTCTGCCCCAGGTCCTGCCCAAAGGCCTCCAGGATATCAATTCTAAGAGGAGCATCACCGAAACTTAGAGTAGAGATTGGCCCAGGAGTGTTGAGGGGTCTGGAAGGTGAAGAAACTGGGGAGTTCAGGCTTGAGAAGAGGAGGAGGCTGGAAGGAAACCCTGGAGTCATGCCAGGCTCCAGGGAGCTTCTGTGGGGAAGACAGCACAGGCAGCACAGTGGCAGGGGATGTCCAGGGAGCAGAGCCAAGGCCATGGCAGAGCTCTGCTTTGCTTTGCTTTACTAGGACAAGACCCCAAAGAGGACCTCCCATCGGCCCCAGATGCCCCAGAGAGTGAACTGGGGCTGCGGTGCTGTGCCAGGAGCCTGGGCACCTCTCCCAGGGCAGCAGCTAGACTTTGGGGGTTGGAGGGAGGAGATGCAGGCAAGCCTCCTCAAACCCTGTCAGCTGGCCCTTGAGTCCTAGGGTTACTGGACACAAGGCTGGTGTCACATGGTTACTGTCATGCCCCGCACAGCTGTGCCATCCTAAAAATAACCTAGAATCATTCTCTGGGTGAGGCTTAGAGACCAGAGCCCCAGTATCTGGGTCAGGGGTCTCTGGCCTGTCTATCTGGAGGAGAGATGCCCTAATACTTCAGACAGAGACTGAGGTGGGGAGCAACAGCCCCCTCCACTCCCAAGGCAGCCTCAGATGCTTCTGTCAAGCCCAATATCACAACTCAGAGTGGCAAGAGGATGGTGGGAGTTTTGGAGGAACTGAAACTGAAGTTTTGGGAGAGTTCCTCCAGCCTGGTGAAGTCTTATCTCCTCTTTGAGTCCTAGCACTAATGACACCTCCTCAATGAAGCCTTCCATGACTGCCTCCCTTCTATGTTCCCAGAGCCTGTGTCCCCCTTTCTTTCAGAGTACTTGTCACATGGGTTTGCCCTGGCCTGCTCAAAGCCTGGACTGTAAATGCTTTCAGGGCAGGGGCTCATCTGACTCATTTTTGTCTTTTTAGTGCCTGGTGTGGGGCTTGGTGAACACTCAGTAAATGTTTGTTGAATGAATAAGCAGGTTCAAATCTGTACTTTGTGGGACCTTACAGAGAGCCTCAATGTCCTTATCTGAGAACTGGGAATAATCAAGCTTTCCGTTTCAGATTGCAGTGCAGAATGAATGAGACTGGCAGGTAAAGTACTCAGCATAGTGTTTGGCTCACAGGAGAGTCTCAATGAAAGATGGCCTCAGGGCTGGCCCACACCATGTAAGGGCCTTTCCAGCATTGATTTGTGAGGAATTGTCCCAGCCTTTTCTCTTTTCATGTTTTGCCTTAGTTCACAGAGGCCATGGGCTTGGCTCTAGGCCTGAGATTCTCCTCTCTGGATCATGCCGCTAGAGCCCACTAGACCTGACACCCTGGGTGGACTGGCCTTGGGGACTGATGAGGGGGTGGGAGACATGTGTCCTGGGCTTTCCTAAGCAGAGCCCTGAGAATTGAATCTCATGACCTGTGACCCTGGCTCCATCCCCACCCCCCTACCCCCCCAGGGTGAATCTGGTACCTGAAGGCCCGGATGGTGGTGAGACCTTCCACGGTTTCGGCAAAGTGCGAGAGCAGCGGGAGCTGGGTGGTGTCGTCCAGCTGCTGCAGGTCCCTGTGCAGGGAAGCAGAGCCGAATGGTTAAGAGGGCAGCTCAGGGCTCAGCCTGGGTCTGAATCCTAGCTCCACCTCCTACTACAGTGCGGGCAAATAGCTTCACCTCTCTAGGCCTCAGTTTCTCGCCTGTAAAGAGGGGAGACAAGGGTACCACCCCATCAAGCAGTCGTGAGGACTGGATGAGCTCGTTTATGTAGATGCTTAAGCAGAGCATGCTGAACGGTTACTGTTATCCTGGGCATCGTCCACCTCACGTCTGCACCTATCTATTTGCTTTGCCGCACTGCCTCACTCTGCAGCAGTGTTAGTTCCCTTTCACAGGCGAACAACTTGAACAGCTAGTCAAAGGAACAGAAAGACCAAACTCCACGCTATCAGTCCCCTCCCTGATAACCACCACAGGCTTTGGATTTAAAGAGCTCCTGGAGAGGGTAAGGCCAGTGGTTTCCGTGGCAACGGAATTATTCCTGCTCCCCACAGCTGCACCTTGACAAGTGTATTAGTGCCAAGGGGGTCAGCTTGGGAATGCAGGAAGCAGCTTTCCTGGACAAACTGTCCCCAGGGCCAGAGTGGGTGCCAGGGGAACAGGGTGGTTTCTCTGGCAGAAGAAATGAACCTTGTAGATCAGCTTGTATGGTGTTTCAAAAGCCACTGTGATTTTGTGAATATCAGCGCACTATGTTCCATGTGGGTACCAGGGGATTCTGGATCATCCAGGCAAAAAGCCGTTTATACCAATCGTGATCCTTGTGGGCAGGGTAATTGTGGCCAAAATGTATCTAAATTTCATTATTATTATCATAGCCAATCAGTATTTTGACTCATTTCTAACAAACTCTGTGGACTTGAGAGAGGTACTTAACCTTTCTGACCACAACTCCTAGTAAGAAACACATTTTGTATCACGAATCAGTACACACACACCCCCATACATGACCAAAACAAAGGTTTCATCAAGCAAAGCTTACTGTTACTATGTGAATACAGTCTCATATTTTCTATTCTATTTCATTAAAAAAGTTACGGGTTGTGATCTATGATACCCATTTCATGACCCACTGATAGGTTGTGATTGGCAGTTTGAGACACACTGGCCTAAAGATTCTTAAAAATTGTCCCTACAAATCTTTGAATCTATGAGCTTAACAGAATCACTCCCAGAAAGAACTTCCAAGAGAACATTCTTAGACAATTTTGAGTAGGAAAGAGTCATGCGTGGCTCCAAGGCTCATGAAGGCGAATGTGATCAACGCGAAAGGCCGTGAGAGGCTCCCTCGGGTCCAGGCTTCTAGCCACGCTCTGGATCACGTGGGTTGGGAGGTCTGGTTGCCATAAGACCCCTCACATCAGGTGCCCTCTGATTTTATGCATCAGCCGTCAGCCTGGACACTGGAATCATACAATCCTCCCGGGAAGCACTTTGGCAAAACGAACGAAGGGCATAATCACGTGCCTACACCCTGACCTAGCGATCCCAGTCCTGAGCATATCACCCAAGGAAACAGTTCAACTAGTAACTGCAGTGTGTGCGTGCTGACAGATGGTTATATTAGGGTAGTGGAATATGAATACTTCAATTTTCCATTGTTTTGGGGGACACGACTCTACTGCTTCTACGATGATGATTCTAATAACTGTGCTGAAGTGCCTGTTGCAAAGAACTTCCCATCCCTCACCCCCTGGCAAGTGCTGCCATCACCTGGATGCCACCCGGAAGTACTTCTGGATGAAGTAGCACACGACAGCCAGGGGCAGGAGGGCCACGAGGAACACAGGTGTGACATAGGAGATGACGGCCAGAGCTGAGACACAGAGCAGGGTGGAGCGGCTCAGGCACTCCAGCGTGGACGGGATGTGCTGCAGGAGGGGAGGGTGAGAAAGGGAGGTGAGTTTGGGTATTTGATGGCCTTCAGTGTGTTACCTGGAGTCATATTTTGCTCTCTTCCTTTATTACGGGTGCATGTCTTACCCCGGCAGCTACGCTGTAGGCTCCCTGAGAACAGGAATTAGAGCTTTGTTTTTCACCATCTAGTATGATGGCAAATAAAGAACACAGGCTAAATGGAAATGAATATTCTCCACAAAATCAGTCACCTTGGTTTAGAGTATGTTTGCAACCTTATTGTGAGCCAGAGTGGGCTTGGATGGAAGCCAAAGGGATGTGGTTTCCTTCAGCCTTATTAGGAGGGTCTCCCAGGGGAGGCCCCAGGTCCTGAGGCAGCATTATAATCAGATGGGGGCCACTGGGTTCCTACCCCAAGGCTCTGATCTGGGGAAGCCAGTGCCAGACAGGAAAAGCTCCTGGGGGCCTGGCCTCTCTGAACTGCGGAAATGCATCGCCGTCCTGTGTACCTGGTCGATGGTGTTACAATCGGATGAGAACCTGTTCAGGATGCTTCCAAGGGGTGTGGTCTCGAAAAACCTAAGAGGTAACCAGAGGAGCAGTTACTCATATGTTTACTGATTTCCTTCCTGTTTACTGAAGGAGGACAGTTATTTCTTTCGTTTCAATGTCTATGGGGTCATCCCCAGGTCTGCTTTCCCAGGGGCATGCGCCTTTGCAGGTCTGTAGACATCTGGCCTGTGTCGCTGAGAATCCGGGTGGCCACGCAAAGGAGTGCTGGCCCCTCCCCAGCCTCTCTGACCCTACAGCCCATGTGTGACCTCTGCCACCGTTCTCAGCTTATCGCTCTGCCCGACACACTCAGGACTCCCTCTGTGTCCTCCTAGGGACACAGAGTTCTCTCCAGAGGGACAACTCTCCCAGGGTGGGGAGGGGACAGGGCCCCGGGGCAGCTTGTTGGCCGGCTGACCCTGCAAGGCCACTCCAGCTGTCAGCACTCCGGCTGTGACCCAGAACCGGCACAACCCCAACAAGAGGATTTCAGAACCACAGATCTGGACAAATAGAGGGTAAGTAAACCTGGAGGCCGTGTCTGTGGGCCACAGAGTGCTCACAAGGCTGAAAAGTAAAAAGTGCAGATGGTGAGGTCTGGCATTAAGGAGGGGCCAGATAAGCTGTTTGCCTACTGTATTTGTAAACCGAGTTAGCCAGCCAATTGGGCTGCGACAGCCTTAAACCTCTTTCACACCAAGCAGCCTTTGGGGGTTTTATCCATCCCATTACGGAGGATGAGAACAGCTTCCCTGTGTGTCCCTGGGGTCAGAACCTGCAGAATGGCTGCGGGCGGAGAGAGAGGCAGGGGAGGTGAGAGCTGAACCGTGGGTGGTACCTGACTAGGGAGGGGAAACTAACATTTACGCAGAGCCTGCAGACACTCGCTGTGAAGGGCTGTGGTGACAATTAGATGAGCTAACCATGTAAGATTCCTAGCACCATGTCTGGCTGAGTACATGCCAGTTTCCCTCTGCTTTCTGCACCGAGGAGGGCACTTTTCTCACATCATCTCCTTGAGTCACCCCCAGAAGCCTGCGACAGAGATCGTATATCCCCATTTTATTGATGGGAGACCTGAGGCCCAGAGAACAATGACTTGCCCATAGCCCAGCACAGCCAGGGGAGAGGCCTACCTCATGGGAGCCAGGATGATCTGGTTTAGCAGGCTACAGTGCAACCTCTTGGCCACCTTCAGGCCTGTCCACTCCACTGTGATGGATGTGACAAGGCACAGCACGATGCCCAGACTGCAGAGCACTGTGAACACCATGGCGTAGACGGTCTGGTCGAGGGAGCACTCCTGGGCCTGGCAGAGAATGAGGCAGGGTCCTGTGGGGGGCGGGGGTGTCCATGCTCAGCCCTCCCCCCACCCCAGCCCCGGCACTGGGGCTGCTGGCCACACCTGGCTGAGGGAGCAGTTCCTGGACGTGGGGCTCAGGATCAGGGCGCTGTCAGTCCACTTGGCCAGCCAGTAGTCAATGGCCACCAAGACCATGTGCTTGAGCAGCTGGGAGAAGACGAGCAGTGAGAGAAGCAGGATGCCGGCCGAGGACAGGTACTTGCTGCAGGCCCGCCACGGGATCTTGGCGCGCTGGTGCAGCACCGACGACAAGTTGTCCTCCTCCTCACTCTCGGCCGCCTCCTCTGCAGGCCGTAAGAACCCTCCCTGTGGCTTCACACTGCACACCCCTCTGAGGGGAACCAGGGGGGTGTGTCAGCCCCACTTACAGATGGAAAGACTGAGGCACACAGATGGGATGGGATTTCATCAGAGGCACACTATCTCCCCACTCCCAGAACCCCAAACCTTAGTCTCCTCATGGTTGATCAGACCTCAGGCCATGATTTCACTCCAGTCCCACTGTCTGTACCTTCCTCTTCTTCCTCATCCTGCAGGAGGCCATCTCTCGAGGACATGGCCCGGGGCAGGCCCTGGGGTGGCTCTGCGGCTTTTCGCTCCACAATGGTCTCCTGAAAGACAGATGGGTCTGGCCGACGTCCTTGGGGTGTGCAGAGGGGAAAAGGGAGGGTAGGGGGGCAAGCACCCCCAGTGATGTCCGGTGTCAGTTTCCAGGTTGCCGCTGTCAGTTTCCAGGTTGCCGTGTCCAGATGGACACGTTTGCCTGCCAGAATTTCTTCCTTCCCCTTCATCAGCTACCAGCACCCCTATATCCCTGTGGGAGACCGCCTCTCCCCCATTCTTAGTCTCTGTGACAGGGGGCTGATCATTCTCCCTTGCTCCTGGGGTGTGCACGTGACCCAGGACTGGTCAATCTTCCCATTCCACATCCCTGACCACAGTGATTTGTTTGGGGTGGGCACATGACCAAATCGGACCAATAAGAGTCAGCCCTGGGACTTTGCTAAACTGTCATGAAAGAGGCACTTTCCTTCTGGCAGAGCTGTTGACCTGGGAGAATGGAAACCTGAGATTGCCAATGGCCCTCATTGTTATATGAGAATGAAGCCAATGTGAGGTGAGTAGAGCCAAGGGATGGTGAGAAATAGATTCCTGATGATATTGCTTGACTACCTGGATCTAGCTCCACCTGAAGCTATGGCATTGACTCTCCAGTTTCTTGAGCCACTAAATCCTTAACTACCCACCCTTTTTTCTTCTTTGCTTAGCCAGTTTGCATTGGTTATCTGAAGCTTTGTAACTGAATGGTACCTGACTATCTCAGGATAAGGGGAAGTCATCCTCCCGACTCTGCCTTGGGTAGCTGGAACAGGTACTGGCTCTCTAGTGGGAGCAAGTTCATGCCCAGCTCCCACATCTGTCCTTTGTGTGTGGGGGGGGAGGGGGGGCTTCCTGGGGCCAACGAGGGCAGGAAGACCTTTATGAGTTCAGGTTCTAGCAAAACCTTCCCCTCAGGGGGTGGCTGACTGACCCCCAAAATACACCCACCTTCTCCAGCTCTTGGTCCTGCCGGTTCATGAGGGTTTTCCAGTGCTCAAAGAGCTGGCACTCAGACCTCTGGAAGTCCTTGAGCGTGCCCTCTCTCTGGATGGTGCCATCCTTCATGGCGATGATCTGGAAAGACAGAAACAAACCTGGCGGGGGGCTGGCTGGGGAGGAAGGGAGGAGGCCACAGCCCTGCCTGACCGAGAGGTCTAAGATGGATGTACACAGAGCACCTATCTCTTCCCCACCACAAACGGCCTCCAGCTTGCCCACTGCCCTCAGCAACACACTCCAGAATTTAGAGTGTGGTACTTCTGGCGGGGGGGTGGTATTCTCAATGGTTGCCCCGAGGTTGATAGAAGGGTTTGCAGAGCAAATTAGAGCATCCTGGTCAAGCTGTCTGGGTATCCCCAAGGACTCCAGCAGTGAGAGCTGTTTCCATACACTGAAAGGGCTAATAGCACGTTACCCTTAGCTCCTCCTCATGGCAGGTCTGATACGTTCCACCCGTGTTTGGCAAAGCACCTGTTGGTCTAAGGGTGTGTGGCCTCTTTGAAATCAATAAAACTTCTTTTATTTGAAACATTCAATGTTTTATACTCATGTAGACCCATCAGTAATTCAGAAACCCATCCTGCTCCTCTCACCCCCACCCACCCCATGCTGGTGTTCAGGGACGGATGCCCAGGAGTCCTGTTCACTGACACCTTGAGGAACCAGGCACCTCTGTGTCTGCCTTCTTTGGACTAAAGATTGTCCTGAATTGTCTCACCAGAATCACCACAAAAACTCAGACACAAACCTGTACCTGCTTTAATAGCTTTTTTTTTTTTTTTTTTTTGCGGTACGCGGGCCTCTCACTGTTGTGGCCTCTCCCGTTGCGGAGCACAGGTTTCGGACGCGCAGGCTCAGCGGCCGTGGCTCATGGTCCCAGCCGCTCTGCGGCACGTGGGATCTTCCCGGACCGGGGCACGAACCCGTGTCCCCTGCATCGGCAGGCGGACTCAACCACTGCGCCACCAGGGAAGCCCTTTAATAGCTTTTTAAAGAAATCTAATTTTTTTTTCTTTTTTCTGCTTTAATATCTTTTTGTGAAAATCTGGATCTTTTTTTTTTTTTTTCCACAGTAGAGGGAAGATCTTACCACATGTAGAAGGAAGACTTATTTGGGGGGAATTAGCAGGGCCAATTAACACAGACCTGAAGCTTAGGAAGGACCTCAATTTCCCCGGACAAATTTATGTAGGATTCAGGCAAGACCCAGATTTCACAAGTCACATGATTTCCATCTTAAAAATTAAATGCTTTCCAATTATTTGAAAAGTAACTATTGTCTTCATGTTGAGGAATATGGGAATTTAACTGATGTGGGATTTCACAAAATTGCATTCTACTGGTAATATTGAAGTTTCTATTACCACTGCCGTTGTTTGTTTCCATATTTTCCATTGGATCCTAACTTGAATCTGATGCACTAGTGGGCAGGAAAATGGCTCTCCCTTCCAAATGGGCACTCCCCAAGGCTAGGGGGGGTGAGTCATCAAACTGGGCAGGAAACAGAGGTAAGAACTGAGTGTCTGCTTCTTTTTGAGACTTCTTTGTGCCAGCCTTGTGTGTACCCACATGGGGCCCGTGTCAGGATATGGATGTCTGCAGCTCTAGGTGATACCAAACCCTTGGGCTATGCAGGGTCTCCCTGACTGGCCCAGCCTGTGTGAAGCCATCCATTGCTGATCTCTTCTGCTTTGTGGCCCTCAGCAGTTGCTACTGAGACATCTGATTGACTCCTTTGAAGATGTCTGACTGCCTCTCCCGCCTCAGCCCTCCACAGCTTGACCCCCTTGTGGCCCCTCACCCAGTCTGCATGCGGCAGGTACTGCAGCTTGTGTGTCACTAGGACCACTGTCCGCTTATCATCTCGGAGCAGCTCAAGGATCCCAGCCTGCATCAGGTGGTCACTCAGATGGACATCCAGAGCTGAGAAGGGGTCATCCTAGGCAGAAGGGAGAAGGTAGGGACACACGCGGGAAGAGGGGATAACAGTGAGCGTAAAAACCACCAGAGTTACACCAGCTCTGTTTTAGGGACTGACACGAACCCAGCCCACTGCGTGGTCCTGGACAGTGCAACCAACCTTTCTGGGCCTCAGTTGCCTCGTCTTGAAATGGGGCTATCAGTTATGCCTCTCAAACAGATCTAATCACAAGCATTTCCTGACTCCTGAACCTCCACTGACTCCCTATAGTTTATTAAGTCTGAATTCCTTAGCACACTAATCCAGGCCCTTTATTTACCACCTGCTCAGTCTTCCTTTCCAGTCTCACTTCTCATCTGTCTTGTGCAAGCTCCCTACGCTCCAGGTTTCCAAGGAATTTGCCATTCCAGGCCTTTGCCCAAGCTGTTTCCTCTGCCTGGAGTGCTGATCTGCCTCTTGTCTGTCTGGTGAACTGTTATTCATAGTAATAGTGGAGGGTGGAGAATAAAGCTGGGGTCAGAGACCTGAGGTTCCTTCTTCTAACCGTCTGTCCAAATGCGCTTCCTCTTTCCTTCTGTTTAACTGACTCACTCTTCAAGACCCTCCTCTAGGAAGCCCTCCCTGATTACTCTAGCCCTCACAGTGTCTCCCTGGACATAGTCTGTGTCACACAGTTTGGCTTTCAAGTGGGCTGTGGCTCTTAAGTGTGGGTAAGCACTGTCTCCCTAATCAGACTCTCAACCTTTGAGGCCAAGGGCTAGGTTTTAGAATTCTTCAGTATCAACTAAGGTACCTCACTCAGAACTTGGCGTGAAATAGGGCAGGTATAGATAAGTTTTATCTCATGTTTGATTACTAGTGGTTAACTGGAGTGCTGTGTTGAGAAGGATTCTGAGGCCAAGTTAAGTTTCCATGGCAAAGAAAGCTGTGATCAATTAGCAATGCCTGCTCTGGGCATGAGATGTGAAGTGGTAACTCACCTTCCATGTATTTGCCATTTTTATAGTCGGGCTAAATAAATGTTAATAGGTTGGGGCTGTCCTACAGGGAGGAGGCCTATAATTACTACTCGCCTCCCCTCATGGCTACTGCAGAGCCCAGTGCGAAATCCACATGGGTCAATTGGACTAACCGTGCCTCAGTTTCTCCATCAATAAGATGGGTAGGTAATATCTCTGGCAGGAGAGGATTGCTCCTGTAGGGGGAGGTTGTTGGGTGATGGTGTGTGTGGGACTGTCTATCTGTGTAGGCAATGAGCCAAGGTGGCAGCCAGACACGAGGGCCCCAAGGAGGTACCAGCTGGTGCACTCACCAAGAAGACGACGTTAGTGTGCTGGTAGAGGGCTCGGGCCACGCTGATGCGCTGGCGCTGACCACCGGACAGGTTGATGCCCTGCCGCCAAAGGGGAGGAAAGGTCATGCCCTCACAGCCCTTCAGGAGAGACTGTCCTGGTCCCTCCTTGTGAGCTCTTTGGGAGGGAGGCCTGGCTCTATGCACCTCTTTGCCCCCTCTTCACCTGGCAGAGAAGGGGAACTTGTGCATGTTTACTGAATTCATTCAGAAGTGGGCAGAATGAGTCCCAAGGTGCTAGGGACCATCTGACCCATGAAAACCAGGATGGAGGAAGGGCGGATTTAAATCACACATAAGGAGGACAGCCACAGAAGAATCCTATTTGTTTAAGCTTATGGAGGATGGACCCCGCCCGGAGAGGGAACAGGAAGAACCACCCTGAGTCTAGCGCAGTGTTGTGCGGGCTCTCAGTACATACTTGGGGCATGAATGGAGATGTCAAGTCATCTCCAGCCTGGGAAAGTACTAAGCTGACCTCTGCACCAAGCAAGACCGAAAACGTTTCGAGGACAGCCACCAGCCCAGGGCTCAAGGAGATCATTTTGATCCCACTGCAGGCAACTCTTCAGCCTTCCCCCTCTCTCATTTCTCATTACCTGTTCTCCTTGAGAAGGATGTCAGGGCATGGTGATGGTGATGGGTGGGGAGCAGGGGAGGCTGAGGGCCCCAACTTTGAGAACCAGCCCCTGGAAGCTGCTACTAACCCGTTCCCCAATCTGGGTCTGGTCTCCATGGGGCAGGATGTCGATGTCTGGCTGCAGGGAGCAGGCTTCGATGACCATCTTGTACCTGCAGTGGGGTGGGTGGGGACACAGCTGATCAGCCTGGCCAGAGGTGGGCCTGGGCATTTGCAGAGGGTCATTACCTTCCAGGCAGACATGCCCAGGAGGAGCAATGGCTTTAATGGGCCTCCTGATGGGTGTAAGCAAACACCCCGTGAGCTTGAAAAGAGCTGAGGGCAGCACCTGACACCATCATGAAGAAAGTTAAATATTTGAAAGATGAAATTGAATGGGAGCAGATAGCCACATAAGTGACAAGAGAGGGCCTGGGGCCCCTGTGCAGTGGGAAAAGCTGTAGCCAGAGCCCATGCTTGGAGCACTGCCAGGGAAAAATCACTGCTGGTTTGCTTAGGCAGTAAATGATGATGGCTGGTCAAATATTCGCCCAGCCTGCTCCCCTCACACTTCCCTGGTCAGCTCTCAGCCTGGGCAGGTGCCAGCCAGAGTGCATGGAGGCATCACAGTGTCTTGGTGCCACGTACTTGGGTGTCAGGAAGACTTGGATTTGAAACCCATTTCTGTCACTTACTGGCTGGGTGGCCTTGGGAAAGTTACCTAACCTTCCTGAGTCTTGGTTTCCTCATCTATAAAATGGGGATAGTAATAGTACCTGCCTACTGGGATTGATGTGAGCATTACAGCAAATCATGCATAGCAAGAGCACCTGGAAAGAGCTCCATGATGTTAGCAGTCATTAGCACTGGAGGGATTTGTGTACAAGCTGCAGAGCTGGGGGTAGGGAAGCACGAGAGTGGAGACTCACGGAGGGCTGGCGAGCCTTTTCACCAACCTCAAGAGAAGGCACCAGGGTTCCTGCACCTCCCTCCCCTCCTGCCTTCTCAACCACGGGAGCTGGACTGCCCTGATGCTCAGCACATCTGGATCATTTCCAGATGGACCATATGGAACAGGCTGGAATCCAGATAAGGGGGCTGGAGAGCAGGATGGCTGGGTGAGGAAGATCGATGGAGGAGCAGGCAGCCGGCTGGGCTTGGGGGCTGGGGCAGTGGCTCATGCATGACCAATTGCTCCCCCCCCCAGCTTGCCCCCCAACCCACCTCCTCAAGGCTTTTACCGTTGTTTGTTGAAGGGACTCTCAAAGGTGATGTTCTCCTCCACGGTGGCATTTAGCAGCCATGGTTTCTGAGAAGCATAGGCCACGGGGCCTCTCTTCCTGGAAAAAGCGGGGCAGGAGTAGGGAGGTATTCTCAGGGGGTCATTGTCAGAGGTGGTTGTCAAGCTGATGGCTTAAACTGGGGCAAGGGGGTGGGGGCAGCACTAAGATGAGGAGGTGCAGTTGGCAGAAATCTGCTTTGAGTGGCTCCTGGTGGCCTCTCGTTCCCCAAGGGCCCAAGGCAGGCTTGGGTGCTGGGTCTTAGCTGGCTGGGGGATAAGGGACCTCAACCCCTCCCTGCTCTCCACCCCTCCCTATCCCACCCCTTCAGTCTGTTGCCCTTCCTAAGTCTCTACCCAGAGCCTGGGAAGACCCCAAAGTGTGACCAAACTAAGTAAATACTTGAACCCTGATTTCCTCCTTCCTTGAGTAGCCCTCAAACCACTCGACTTTGATGTTAGCAGGTAACACTCCAAATGGAACTTTTTAAAAATGAACCCACATTTAGTGTGATGTGGTTTCTGAAGACAAAAAAAAAAAAAAGGAAAGAAAGAAAAGGAAAAGATGACCACCAGACAAAACTGATCTGGTGTGAAGCGAGCGGCTTGACGCACGGAAGCAGCGGCGGCCTCCGAACCACCGCATGGAGCACAGCGCCCTCCCTGGCCTCCTCTGCAGCTGGGCTGGACCTGGGGGGCTGCCTTCCAGAGCTCTGTGGCTCCCTTGGCCTGAGACCCCCTCTGAGGAAGTCTGCCCTGGAGGGCGATGCTCTCGGGACACAGTACCTGATATCCGAGTCGGTTGCCGTCTCCCGCTCTGGGCTGCAGCAGGGGAGGAAAGACGTACCTTCAGGGTTCACCTGAGTAGACTGAGTTCTCCATAGACATTTTGAGCTCCCTCAAACCCAGCGTGAGTGCCTTTATAATCCCTGAGACCAAGACTGCAGCCACAAAAGCCACACGCCACCCAGGGGAAGCCTCCGCTGCCTGAATACACGCGACGTGTGTGAGGAAGGCCTCAGGGGACCTGGTTAAGTTACGAGGGACAGTGGGGGGAAGGCACCACTGGTGTAGGCTCATGGGGGTGGTGGTGCTTCCCACGTCAGAGGAGCATGAGGCCCAACACCTCTGCATTAGGGCGCGGACGCACTGGCCGAGGTCTCGGGCTGACATGGCTGCACAAATATCTGGGGCAGGAAGTGCGCTTTGACCGTAGCCAGGCGAGGCTGGGCAGGCCACCATGGGTGCCTGCAGTCTGGGGATGGCAACCTACAGCTGATGGAACTCAGTGTGGCACCTAGAGAGCTGAGAAGGGCTCCAGGTGTGATTTGCAGCCCCAGGTCCCTGTCAGAAGACAACCGTGGAGCCTGGGGGATCTGCCGACAGGGACGGGGTCAGTTCTGGTGCCCACACAGCCTGGACAGACCCCAACTGCTCCAGTGTCAAATACTCCGTCCCGTTGTGCTCATCCATGCGTTCATCCTTGTCACATACCATGAGGCCTGATTTTTGGCTCAAGAACTATGGTCACTATGGCTAGAGAGTCTGGGCTGTCATCATGCCCTGGCACTTGGCGACAAGATGGGAGAAAGGGCAGAGAAAGTATGGGGAAGTGAAACTTCTGTGGTGTTGGAGAATGAAGGCCAGAAGCTTAAACGGATTTCCAAGGTCAAGTCAACCTCCCACTCCTGACTTCCCACCACCTCCAGTGTGTCTCGATTGTCTTGAAAGAGGTGTGGTTAGGCAGGGTTTTGAAGGTCTTAGAGCGACATCAATCTATTTCACTTGGATGTCTTAGACGACCAGAACATAAAGCACATTGAACATAAAGCAACACGACTGAATTTTCTGTCTGCCTAGGGGATACCCACCTCCGCTTTTTATAGCTTTGTTTCTCAACTTTTCTTTCTTTCTTTTTTTTTAAATTTATTTTTTATTTTTTTATCTTTGGCCGCTCTGTGCAGCATGCGGGATCTTAGTTCCCCGACCAGGGATCTAACCCATGACCCCTGCACTGGGAGCACGAAGTCCTAACTGCTCGACTGCCAGGGAATTCTCCAAGCCCCTTCCCTTTATTGGAACCCACTTCCAACCGAGCTCCAAGGCTGTACCTGGGGTCCTCTCCCGTCTCGCTGTCAGGAAGGCTGCTGGGGCACAAATGGGAAAAAACAATACCCGTTACTTCTCACTCCACTGCCTTCCTCTCCATCACACTGTGTCTTTGGGGAGAAGCAACCCCACAATCCCCACCCCTCTGACCCATCCCCAGTGCCCCCAAGTGGCTTCCATGGGGGCAGAAACTGTTCTTCTCAATCTCTGTCCCTCCTGCAGCAACTGGATGGGCCCCCTCCAAACAGCAAGGGCTTCATTAGTACTCCTGACACAACTCCAAGCAGCAGTGAAGCTGGGTTGGCATCAAGACTGGCTTATAGTTGGGAAAACTAAAGCTCAGGGAGGGAAAATGACTTTCCCAAGGTCATAATCATTTCGTACAGCGTTTTCCAACTGTGGATTGGGACCCAAAAATTGGGTCTGAAACAAGTAAACTGCAACTGCACTTAAAAAGAAAAGAAAAGAAGAAAATACCAATGTGCATTGCATGTGGTCAAGATGTGTATTTTTTGTGTGAATTTTTTTTTCTCTTACTTATCAATGCATAAATGTAGTGGACTGTGATGTAAAATCTGTTTCATACTGTGGATTACAGTAAAAGTTTTTTTGAAAAACACTGAGTGAGGGGCTTCCCTGGTGGCACAGTGGTTGAGAGTCCGCCTGCTGATGCAGGGGACACAGGTTCGTGCCCTGGTCCGGGAGGATCCCACATGCCGCGGAACGGCTGGGCCCGTGAGTCATGGCCGCTGAGCCTGCGCGTCCGGAGCCTGTGCTCTGCGACGGGAGAGGCCACAGCAGTGAGAGGCCCGCGTACCGCAAAAAACAAAACAAAACAAAACAAAACAAAACAAAAAACACTGAACGAGGTGACCTGAATATTGGTGCCAACTTTGTCAGTGCTCTTTCGCCTGCCCCAGGCCACCTTTCAACCTTCCAGAAGCAACCTTCTGCCAATGAAGTATGTACTTCTGACATGCACATTTGGGGAAAATCAATCTGTTCTGTCTTCATGCAGATCTTACTTTAACAATAGTAAAACCAGCTAACATTTATTGAACTTTTATAAGCACTTGTGATAAGCACTGCAATAGTATTATCTATTTTAAAGCTCAAAAAAACCATATGAAGGAGGTCCGCACTTTATAGACAAGGAAAGTGAGACTTAGAGAGGCTAAGTAACTTGCCCAAAGTCACACAGCCAGCAAATAGCAAAGAAAATAGATTTGTCTAACTCCAAAGCTTCATGCTCTTAATGACTATGCTGCATTGCTTCACTGTGATTACCCAGGCCATACCTCTGATAAATTTCTTGCCAGGAAAACAGGATGGACAAAAACAGGGATGGAAAGAAGCCTGATGAAATTCTCTTTTGTCCTCTGCTGAGGAGCAGAACAGAACGGACCCTGATGGATATATAATCACCAGTTCCCTACGATCCTATTCACCGATCTTTATGGTTTCATTTCACTCCCTCAACTCCACCTAACCTCATGTTCCCTAACCATCAGATTGCTGTAGTTTATGGACAAGCTGGTAATGTGGGACAGATGAAAAAACCCAAGCTTACAAATTCCAACTCTGCGGCCACAGCCCAGATAAGCTCATCGCTGCAGTCTTCTGCCTTGACTGCTTCCAGAGTTGCAAAGGCTGTTACTTTTCTGGAGGGAAGCACATCTGTGGCCTCCCTGAGGACCCCAGCACACACTGAACTCCCTCGGCTCTAACTCAGTTTGCAGCATTATCTGGGCTGTTCATTTAGCCCTTATAATGGACTACCTTCTTCTCTAATCAGCTCCTGTGTAAGTCTTTTATCCCCAGCGGGATTTTAAGGCAGGAAGAGCATCTTTTTCAGCTCCACAGTGCTTCGCACATGACAGGTCTGTAATAAATGGAGGTTGGTAACAGACATCTTTAATCGTTTGGGAGGAAGGAAGGGAGGGGGGTTAGCACTCAGTGCGGGCCATCCTCATGCCAGGCACTGTGTGAAGTTGTTTGTATTCATCACTTCATCCTCACAACAACTCTATAAAAAGATGTTAGTATCCCCATCTTACAGATGGAAACACTGAGGCTTAGAGTTTGCCTGATGTGCCCAATGGTACAGAGCTAGAAAGAGGGGAAGCTGGGATGTGAATCCAGGTTCATCTTCTCCTCTTTCCAGTGTAGTTCCAGCCTTCCTAGAATGAGTCTCCTCATTGTGTGTGTATGTCTTAATCTGAAAAGTAAAAACTGGTATATGTGGCACACACTTCCTCTCATTGATTGCTGGGCTCTTAAATGATTGTTCCTCTTCTGCCTGCACTTTTGGGACCAAGCAGTGAGCTAAGAAGATGATCTCTCCTTTTCTCTGACCCACCTCCTTCCCTGCAGCCAGCTGTGAGCTGGGTGCCTGTGTGCATGGCAACCCGAATCACTGCACAGAGCCTGCCCTCAAAGGGCTCACGGTCTGGCAGAGCGAATCAGACAGGTACAGATGTCAGAAAGTTATAAGGGCCAAAAGAAAAGTAGGAGCAAGAAAGTCCTATAGAAATTTGGGGGAAAAGTACACACAAACACATATGCAAATATGCAGAGAAAAGACTGGAAACTTCTGGGTGGCGGGATATTAGGTGGTTTTTAATCTTCTTTATACTTGCGTATCTTTTCTCATTTAATGTACATTCTTTTAGAGTCAGAGAAAAATGTACTTTTTACAAGTAGTTTGGAGGAGGAAGAAATCTGAGAAAGTGAGGAAGGGCTCATAGAAGTTACAGGTGAACGGAACCACGAAGCGGGAAGGATGGAGAGAGCGGAGGTGGAGGGAGAGAATTCTAGGCTGGAGGAGGAGTCTGCATGAGTGCAGGCAGTGTGAGAAGTGGAAGGAACATGGGCTCTAAAGTTTGTATCCGATGGGCTTCTCTACTCACTGGTTGTGAAATCTTAGGCAAGTCCCTTTCCTTAGGGGAGGCTGTTTCCTTATCTATAAAATTGGGGTAATGGTAGGAACCTCACCATGACTCTGGGAGAATGTATTACCAACATAGCTCATAGCTGGTTGGAGGGAAGGACCTGGGTGGGGTTCGAGAATGAGGGATGGGGTGGGCGGGAGATCATCCTTTCAGCTCGGTGCTTGGTTTCAAAGGCAGAGGCAGAGGAGGAGTCCAATGGCCCCAACATTCATTTAAGACCCCAACAATAAATAAAAAGGAAAGCAGTGGAAATTGAGGTTGGAAGGGGAAGTTAGGACTTATGGGTCTCCATGGTCCATTCATCCTGCCCCAGAGGGGCTTGTTGCTGCCCTGAAATATTACCTTTCACGCACAGTGCCCTTTCTGATTGATGTCGTTGGGTCCTAATGCCAAATCTCTGAGGGAGGAAAGGGTTTTTCTTATAGTTCAGATGAGGAAACTAAGATGCAGAGAGGTGAAGTAACCTGCCCAAGGTCACACAGCTATCGAGTGGCAGAGTCAGGACCACAACCAGAGACTATCTAGTTCCCAAGTCGGGCTCATCATGTCCACATGGTGCCCCTGCTGTCTGCTCACCGTCTCACCACACCTGCCTCCTGCAGGAAACCTGGGGTGCCCTTGAGCCCCTGACCCAACTCCCCAAAGGCTCCAAGGAACTGTATGAACAGATGGGATCACAGAGTCGTCCTGAGACAAGCCTATTTTTCACCCTGGGGAATCGGGGGTCTCAGGAGGCAGCCTTCACACCAAAAGGCAACAATGTCCTGAGGCAGGCTCAGAACAAGTAGGGCCCGGGGCGCACATCTCCGTGGGTGGCAGGGGCAGCAAGGAGCTCCAGAGAGGCCAGTTTGCAGTCCCTCGTGGGGAGGTACCTCAACACTTTCCTCGGATCCCTGCTTCCTGCTGTCTCCCCAGGGCTGTTTAAAATCAATCTACTGTGGACATTAATGGCCCTATTTTTTATTTCCAGGGAAAGAATTTCACTTGAATATATCTGCTAATTTTGAGTGTTTATCAGAATGTTTTCCTCTTAAAGATTAAGGAGAGAGTTTGCAAATTCCCAGGTTAACAGTGAATCGAAGCAGAGAGCCAGGCAGGCGCAGGTGACTATCAGTAAAGTGAATATTTGGGAGCCGCACGAGACCTGGGTTCTCCCAGAGACATGGAGCCGGGCAACAACCGATGTGCAGGACCCACTCAAGGCTGCCTCAGTAACTCTGCAGCCTAGAATGTAGGGCCTCACCCCTGAAGCCCCCATGCGCATCCCAGGCCTCTGTCCACCCAGGACTGGTGCGCCCCCTGAGGGCAGGGGCCAGGTCTTCTCCTTTGTAGCTTACACAGAGTGGTTCACAAAATACACATCCTGTGGGGGGGGGGCACCTGGGGCATGGCATGGAGTAGCCCTCCAGTCCCATCTCCAAGGAGCTCAGTGTCATGGGGGAGACATGCCCCAGCATACGGTGTGAGGCATGCACGAATAGGATTTGCACATTCCACATGCTGGTGGAGAAGTTGGGTGGTGGAGGTCTGGGTGAGGGAAACAGCTTGGGCAAACGCATGTGGGAAGGAGAGAGAGGTAAAGGCGCATTAATTGCAGTCTCCTAAAGGTCATAAGTTGTTCCTGGTTCATTCATTTAGCAAATGCATTCATTTAGCAAAGGCGCTGTGGATACAGAGAGACAAACAAGATATGATCTTTATCCCCAGGGAGCTCACTACAGTCTCTCCTGGAGACAGGCTGGAGTATAATTAAAGAGCAATAGGGGAATTTTGTTCCTGGAATAGAAGTACATCGTCAAAGAATAATATTTATAATAATATTTATAGGGCATTTGCTACATGCCAGGTTAAACCTCACATTAACTCCACGGGTAATAAGGGAAAACTGGTACAGAAGGGTCACAGAATTCCCCAAAGCACAGAGTCCAGATTTGAACCCGGACAGCCTGCCTCCAGAACATTTGCTCCTATCTGCTCAGCAGTACTGCTCATTTTCTTCAAGGAAGGAATAAATGAATGGTTGTACACACAAAGCAACCTCCCCAGAGCATTCTGCTGTGACCCTCCTAATCCCCCAAATCCCTGCCTTGTACCTCCTGGAACTCTTTCTGGCTGCCTGGTCACCAGGTCTTGGCCCTGGTATGGATGAAAAACACTGGAGCGGCTTGGCATCGCCCCTGCCTCTGGCTGCAGACAGCCAGGCCCCGGGAGGGGCTGCTGGGTCAAATGCTATTTTGCTCTTGGCTCACTTGGCAAGCGCGTCGTTGCCCTGCAGCCCTGCAGCCCAGGGTCTGAGGCATGGAGCTCCTGCAAGTAACGGAGGGGTACCTCAACACACAGTCCCCACACTTAACTCATTGCCCAGGGTAGGTGGGCCAGGCAGAGCTGTGTACGTATCCAGGATTTTGAGAGACAAACAGCAGATGAAGCCAGCTGAGCCAGGTATGACCAGCCTCCTTCTCCCATCCGCTGTAATGAACTCCTGACTGATCTCCCTTCCTGCAGTCTCTCTCTCCCCGATCCCTCATCCTGTATCACCAGCACGTTTCTCCTACAGCCTTCAGGCTAAATCTTGTTTCCCAGGCCAGGTATACAGGGTGTCTGACCTCAGCGCAGCCCACTTCTTTCTTTCTTTCTTTTTTTTTTTTTTTTTGCAGTACGCGGGCCTCTCACTGTTGTGGCCTCCCCTACTGCGGAGCACAGGCTCCGGACGCGCAGGCCCAGCGGCCATGGCTCATGGGCCCAGCCGCACGGGCCCAGCCGCTCCGCGGCATGCGGGATCCTCCCAGACCGGGGCACGGACCCGTGTCCCCTGCATCGGCAGGCGGACTCTCAACCACTGCGCCACCGGGGAAGCCCCCAGCCCACTTCTTCAGTCCTGTCCTTCACCAGCGTCCCTAGCACCCACTGCTCTGGCACCAGAACCACACCCTCTTACATGATCACACCTTTGCCCACGCTGATACCCTTGCCTGGAACACCTTCCTCTCCCACCCCGGCCTCTTCCATCTGATGAAACCACGCTCATCCTTCGAGGCTCAGATACCATGTCCACATGAGCCTTCTTTCCTTGACCACAGAGTTCACTGTTCCTCTGTGCTCGATGGTGGCACTGATCTCTGTTCTCCTCCCTTGGAAGCAGCGGCCACGTCTTCACCATCTTTGCATTCCTATTGCTGTGCTCGGGGTCTGGCACACAGCAGGTGCTCAGTAAATATGGGGTGAGCGAATACATCAATGTAGAGAAGCCAGAACATGAGCTGAGTCATGAACAAATTCTCACAACGTCCCGGGGTTGGCTGCAGGCTACCCTGATGCACCCGCTATGCTTGGGAGGGAGGCTGTGCTGTGGAGGGGGGCAAAGTGGATCCTGGAGCAAAAAGATCCTTTCACCATCACTCCTCGCTGAGCCTGGAACAGAGCCAGGATGTGGGGCCCCACCTGCCGGTCGAGGAGAGTGAGTGTCAACGCAGACAGAGCTGTGAGCTGTGCTGCGATGGTTCTGCTGAGGCGGGGAGGCGGGGTATCACAGCCATTGAGGCTGCTGGCCTTCAGAGTGGTCAGGCTAGCTATTTCTTTGTGTTGCTCTCAAGCCCCTGCTCTCTCAGCACACAGTGGAAAGCCCATGCACTTGAGCACTTAGGGACACATCCCACTTCTGCCATTTAAGGGCTGGGTGGCCTTGGGCAACTTGCTTCCCCTCAGTTTCCTCATCTGTTAAATGGGGATAATGATAATGCCTACTTCACAGAGTTTGGTGAAGACTGACCGAGACAATGAGTAAATAAAGTGCCTTACACAGTATCTGGCACACAAGAGGCGCTCCAGCACCCTGGAGAGGCCCCTGTACCCGCTGGGGCTGGGGCAGAGGTTTCCTAAGAAAGAAGAGGCAGCAGTCAGACCCTGAGGGTTGGCACACCTTGGAGAGGAGGTTGGGCCTGAGGCTGAGCTGCCTCTGTAAAGGCCAGAGAGGTGCTGACACTGGTGTGACGGCACCTGAGGTTGAAGGGGGTGGGGAGGAGATGAAGGACGTGGGGCAAAGGGGACACGCTCAGAGGGGGTCTGATCCAGGCTGAGTGGGACACAGACAGGGGAATCTAGGGGCAGCCCCAGTCTCTGGGCTCTGTAATCTCATCTAGGAAAGGCCTGCCCTGAGAGAGGGCCTGGATCCAGTTTGCCCTCCACATGGAATTTGGAGAATAATCCCTGGAACTAGGACCCAAGGGACCCCAGCCCAAGGCAGTGGCCAGGCTTGAGGGAAAGAGCCCAGGCTTGGGACCCTGGTCTGCATGCTGACTGGTAAGTCACCCAGCCTCTCTGTCCTCAGTTCTTACTTCTGTGAAATGGGGCGATAACACCCAGCGGGAAGCTTCAGTGAGATCGTGCTTGCAGTGCACTTAGCAAAGGGCCTGCCCGTAGCAGGTGCCCAATAAATGGTCAGTTGCTTTCTTCAGCTCACAGTTCACTGGGGGCTCCTGTCTTCCCATCACAGACACACACAGGCAGTCAACGGACAAGGGCTCCTCCCTCCAAAGCCCTGAGGGGCAGTTGGTACAAGGGCCTGGAAACGCAATGCTTGGACCTTTCCTGTCAGGCTGTGTTGAGAGACACCCGAATAAGATAGGGAATGGATGCAGAGACCGTCTGTCCCAGACATACCACATCCCCAGTGGAATCAAGGTTCCAGAGACTAAGGTCATGGGAAACCCAAGGGGCTTGTTTGCCAACCCACAGCCCCGTTGAGGAGGGAAACTTGCCAGATGTGCTGGGTGCACCATTCAGGGACATTTTGGAAAAACAGGAAATGCGGGTACATGCAGGTGTTCAGACACTGGTCCCAAGGTCTTTCTCTCTGCTCAGTCTGCACTCAAGCATATGAAAAAACCTGACATCTTGCCTCTGGCTGTGACTTTCATTCCTGAAACCTCAGTCGGATCCCCTTTCTCTTGGATTCTTGGATACTGGGGACGGGGAGGTGTTGGGGATGAGTGCCGGTAGGCTCCAAGCCACGCTGTGTGATGACTGCAGTAGCCATGTTCTGTCCAGGTTTCTGAACACCTTTTCCACCCTCTTCATTTCTTGGCTCTTCTTTTCTGGCTTTTAAAAAAGCCTTTATTTTATTTGTATCTTTAATCAACTAGTTTCAAGTGCTTTTTGGAAGTGGGTATAAATAATAGATTCATGACTGACTCAGTCTAGGGTTCCGGCTCTTTAATTAGGATAGTGATCTTTGCCCAGAAACCTACATTTGTCTGGTTTATCTCTGGCTCCTTGAAATACCCACTGAATGGTCTGTATCAACTTTGCTGATGACCAAGCCAGAAACCAATGTTCGTGTTACGGTCCCTCACACTGGGAGGCAGTGCGGCTGCGTGAACACAGAATTTGGAGTCAAACAGAACTGCGTTCGAATTCCAGCTCTGCCACTTATTAGCTGGGTGAATGAGGGCAAAGAGTTTGGCCCTTCTCTACAACACGAGATCTGTTAACACTACTTACCTTGCTGGTTTTCATAAGGATTTTCATAAGGACATAGTGTGTGCAGAGGACATAGCAAAGTACCTGGCACATAGTGAGGGCTTAACAAATACTAATGATGGTAATGAGAATAACAATTCAGTGCTTTCATTGAGTACTCGCTGAACACACTCAGTAAATGCATGATGCATCCTCCACTGAGAAGCACGGTTGAAAAGAGGGCTTCTGCCTGCCCACTGTCTTTCCCCACTAACTGAGCCCAGAGGATGCATGTAGTACCTGTTCCAGAAGACGCCCCCCGAGACCTTCTGCATCTCCCCCAGGGTGGCTAGGAGGAGTGAGGACTTGCCGCAGCCCACCTGCCCCACGATCATGGTCAGCTGGCCTGCAGGGAGGGAGGGCGGCAGATGGGACTGGGGCCAGGAGGGAGTCTGAACAACCACCACCCAGAAAGACAGACAGACAGATATACCCAACCCCGGGGCCCCCATTTGCTTTCCTCCTACCTAGAATCCCCAGGGAGTCCTTTGAGCTTTTCCTTCTGGAAACCTACATCTTACCTCTGGCTCCCCAGGTCCTTCCTCCTTCCTACTGCTTATCCCCCCCGCCCCTTCCTAAGCACCTGCTTCTCCTTCCAGTGCTCTCAAGTGTGCCCAGCGCCTCCCAGTCCCAACAAAGGGCACCCTTTCCTTCCCACTTCCATGCTTTGCTCCTGCTGCCTCCCCTGCAGAATGTCCACGCTGCCTCGTGGCTCGAGGCACCCTGCTCATTCTCAGAATCCCCGCCTCTTCCACTATGACTTCCCTGGCTACTGGGGATTGCTTTTCCTTTTGTGAAGCACCCATTCTGTCTGCAACAGATGGCTTGACATCAAGGTCCCGCTGTCTTGCCCTGTCCTTGCTGTTGCACTGCTGCCTAGCACATGGACTCCTCGGGGAAGTAGCCCACTCCCTCTCTAACCTTCATACCCTAGAGCACACACCAAGAGTGCACATAGAGCAGGTACTCAATCGATCCTGATTTTTCTTTTTCTCCCCATGTCACTCAGGGGAGCGTGGGAAGGGAGCACTTCAAACACGACTCCAAGTGGGACACCCCCAGACCATGATAGAGGGGTGAGCTGGGCCATACCTTGGGGGATGCAGATGGTGATGTTGGACAGTGTGGGGATTCCATCGGGGGTCCACGTGAAGAAGCCTCCAATGATCTTCGTTGGCGGTACCCCAGCCCCGGAAGAGAACAGAAAGGCAGCTGGGGTCTCAGTGTGAATAGCCCGTCGCCTCCCCTCCCCCATGAAAGCCAGAAAACACCGATTCCAGTCCCCAGATCACTTCCAAGGCAGGGGAGTGGGGGAATGGCCTTCTCGTGCAGACCTCTCTACCTGAGGCACCCTCCCCAGAGGACTGCTACAGGTCCCCCCACTTGGTGGAGATGGAAGCATTGTCGCTGGTCTCAGGACTCCTATGGACTCTGCAGGCGGCCAGGTGACCTCCAGGGCAGAGGGCTCAGCACACAGGTCTCTGGCACTTCAGATTTAGTGTTTCCTCCTGGAGTTGGCGCTGGGTGGCGAGCGTCGGGCTGCGGGGTCTCAGACTCACCTGGACACAGCAGTTGTCAGCATCCCCATCTGCACTGCGGGTCAGGCTCTGCAGCGGACCCATGATGCCCCGACAATCCTCCCAGGCTGGACGCTTGCGATTCACAACCTTGAGGGGCTGGGGATGGTTAGGAGGAGGTGAGGGCCCAGGGGCTGGGAGCTGTGCAGGGAAGGGAGCTCCCCCCCAGTGAGGACAGGCTGAGGCAGGACCAGCAGGGAACGAGCTGCATGCATTAAAGAAAAACACTGTGTGTGTGGGGGGGAGGTATGGCAAGGGGACGCTGGACACTCACCACCGCCTGGTACTTGCTGGCCTGGCCCCGGGGCTCGGGCTCCCGGGGAGCACACTGCTCCTCGCGGATCTCTGCGCTGGACAGGAACTCGCTCAGCTTCTGCACGCTGCAGAGGAAGTGCAGACACCCCTCACCCTGCCCAGGGCAGAGGGGAGGGGAGAGGGAGGAGGGCGAGGCCTGAGAGAGCAGCTCTGAGAAGATGCCAGGTTCTAGGTGTGGCCCTCAAAAAGCCCACACTGGAGGGGACAGACAGGGGGCATCCCATGGGGGGCGATAGGTGTTACCAAGGTTGGTTAGGGTCTACTAGTCAGCTGGAGTAGGTTAGGGCGTGGATCAGGTGGGATTGGCTAGTTTTAGGGTTAGCATTACAGTTGATTAGTCTTGAGTTATTAGACTGAAGGATGTTGGGCTTTACCAGTGACTTTTAGGTTAGTTAGGATTAGGATTGGCTATCAACCACAACTGATATTTTTTGATCGTGTAATATACATGAAACACTGTTAAATACTTCATGAGCACATAATTTAATCCCCATAATATAATCTGATCTTGCTGGGGGAGGTGTGGAAGAGGTATTATTCCCAACTCATGGAGGAAAAGGATCCACCCCTGGGATTTCTTTATGGACTCAGAGGAGGTTCCGGAAGCTTCACTCTTTTGATTCATTCTCTCTTATCCCTGGGGGTGGGCAAGACGCCTGGGGAATCTTGAGAATTGTTCGTGTACCCCTCTCCCACCTTTTGCTTAAATGTCCAACAGCCTGGGGCCACCCCCACCCCTGTTTCTGTTCTGGGCATGACACCCCCTCCCCACAGCAGGAGCAGACAGCCAGCCTCGTCCGCTTCCCCCTCTGTCCTTGTTCCAACACACTTGGCAGGGGCTGTGGGGGAGGGGAGGAGCTGGCCTTGGGGTCAACCTTCAGGCTGTGTCCTGTTCCCACTTTCAGCCCAGAGTCTGGTCTCCCTCTTTAAAAAGGGCTTAGCGGGCTTCCCTGGTGGCTCAGTAGTTGGGAGTCCGCCTGCCGATTCAGGGGGCGCAGGTTCGTGCCCCGGTCCAGGAGGATCCCGCCTGCCATGGAGCGGCTGGGCCCGTGAGCTGTGGCCGCTGAGCCTGCGCGTCCGGAGCCTGTGCTCCGCAGTGGGAGAGGTCACAGCAGTGAGAGGCCCGTGTACCGCAAATAAGTAAGTAAGTAAATAAATTAATTAATTAATTAAAAGGCCTTAGCTATCCTGATGATGGTGACATGAGAACAGTTTACATAGAAATACTTCTGACTCAGGCAAGGGATTTCCCATAGGTGTAGCATCCTTGAATCTGTGGGTTCTACACAGAATCACAGGGTTCTACACAGAATCACAGGCTGGGGTGTGGGTGGGGGAGGAGGGCTGATCATTAGAAGTCACAATGCCATGGCCAACGGGAGCTAATCCCTTTTCAGCCGGCTACTCCCTAGTCAGATACTCCTATGACCACAGTTCTACTGCGTTATGACCCCTTCCATCCTTGACCCTCCTTCCATCAGCTACTTCATTCCAACAGCTACCCCTCCCTGCCAGCTGCCTCGGACTTGCCAGGGTCCCCGAGACAGGGGTGTCACTTCCCTCAAGGCTGGAGGGGCTTGGGTACAGAGGACATTTGTTACTGTCTGGTCCCATTGGTGATGAGAAAGGACACAGCCAGCTCTCCCCAGTGGCACGACTGGCCCTTGCTTTCAAGGAGCTGTTTCAAAGGCCTAAGGAGATCTTCGCACTCCAGCTGTGGCATTCTCCAGCCAGAGCCTCAGCCTTCTACCTTCAGGCTTTCACTCCCAAGAAGGCAATGCCTCTGGGAGAGGGGCAGAGTCACCACTGGGCTCTAGAGCCCAGAGGTGGGGCCTCCCAGAGTGCGAGCCAACTGGGGACAGGGTGTACAGGCACCTGGAGGGAGCTGCTCCACTGAGCGGGGCTGTGAAGGCGCTGAGACCCGTGGAGAGAACAGGGGATGTTCAGCTTGGGGAAGACCAAGATTTTGGGGATACCTTCTGAAATCTGAGGGGCTGTCACGTGGGGGAGGGATGGCGCTCATTCTGTGGGGCCCCGGAAGGCAGAACTAGGACCAATGGTTAGAACTGATGAGGTTATACCAAATTTGGCTCAGTGTTGAATTTTCCTTTTTATGGAGTTCTCTCGGAGGTGACACTCTCCTTGCAGGATGTAAGCACGTTGGCTAGTCCTTCTCAGGGACTAGAGGGAGGGAAGCTACACATGGCCCATGTCCCTCTGACCAACCACAACCAGCTTCAGTGAAGCCCAGATCAACGGGCAGGCATGTCCTGGGACCAAACAGCTGTGGTTGTAGCAGTGACCAGAGTGAGCCCTGGGGCCGACACGTGAGCGGCCTGACCACTGCCCTTGCTGGACCCTCCTCTCACCTGACCAGAGCTTTGACTGTGGACCGGACCACACTGGACAGCAGGAACAGTGGCGTCACCAGGATGTGGAAGAGGGAGAGGGAGGCAAAGGCTACCGAAGGGGAGAAGTCGGCCTCTTTGAAGAAGCTGACGTGGCCCACGAAGGTCTGCGGACAGAGGCACAGATGCGACAGAGCAGAGCGTGACTCAGAGTGTGGGCCCCTCCCGCACTGGCAGCCCTCAGCCCTGGGAAGGAAATGAGAGGCGGGAAGCAGGGGACCTAGGGGACCTTTGGGTTGGAGACACCACCATCCTCACAGCCATCTCATGGAACCGTCCCTCCCTGCCCTGCTTCCTTCATTCCAGGAATGACCAGGGAGGAGCCCTCAGGGTAGGTCAGCTCTGCCCTCTCAGACTGTAGTCCTCAGTCGGAAACGTAAACACGATCATCACAAAACCACCTCTTCGCCTGCCGCCTGCCCCCCAGCCTCCGGGTACCTGGCTCGGCTCCGTGGCCTCTGCTACCCAGAGTTCCCCAGGGAACCAGGCCAGGAACCAAGTCAGTAAGTCACGTTGAAAGTGAATTCCCAAGTGTGACTGACAGGCTGTGAGCTCGTCACAGTTCAGGGACGCCGGCCCCGGGGGAAAGTCACAGCAGCCAGGGATGGGAGCCCCGGGTGAGGGGCTGTGGGCGTGGGGCCTTTCTGAGGGGCGCACTGCCGGCCCCCACTGTTCAGCTCCTACTCAGCTTTGGTCAAAATTGCTTTAGAAAACCACCATTGTCATATTTAATGGCATGGAGAATTCTTCGTGTCATATTCTTAAATTTTAAAAAGCAGTTTACAAACCTGCATAGGAAGCACAATCCTAATTTTGCAAAAATGCCGTATTCTGTGAATCAGAAAAAGACTGGAGAAAAACACATTAACTTTGTTGCCAGTGGGATTATGGGTGATTTAAATTCTCTTTGCCCTTTCCCTTCTGTATTTCCCAAAATTTCTACAAAAACATTGTAGAAATTTTTACTTTTATAATGAAGTTTCACTTTTATAATGAAAGGTTTGATAGTTGTTTTTTTTTTTTTCTTTTAAAGAAAGTTTAATTGCTCTAGAGACTAAGCGTCAGGTCTTCCAGGCCAGGGGTTGGAGGTCCTGTCTGCCTGGAGTGGGGCAGCGGAGGAGGGACTGGCTGCATATATAGACTCTCCATCCAGCACCCTATTCTCAGTCCTGCTGCTGAGCCCATCTTCCGAAGCCCCTGTGCAGAAAGGCCAAACCCTGGGCGCCTCTCACGCCAGACAGCCTTCCCCACCCCGCCCAACCAACTCTCAACGGGAGACGAAGAAAGGATCCACTTACGATGAGGACGGCTGCGATGGGGATGGCCGTGTTCATGAAAACTGCGGAGGAAGCACAGGGGGAGTTTAGTGGGAGGAAGGAGACGGCTGGAAGTGAAGCTGCCCAGGTTGGTGTGAAGGCAGGGCAGCCTCTGGGGTCCTTTCCCCAGCCTGCGGGGTGGAGCTGGGCAGAACTCTAGCTCTGTGGCACCTCCAGCTCCTAACGTGTGTCCCTCAGGACGCTTATCTCCATCACTGAGACTTAAGCCTTTAAATACAGGTTGAAATGCTCTTACTCTGCTCCATGTGGACAGTGTGAAGAAAGCCCTGTGAGAAAGTGGCAGGGGAAGGGATTGGAGAGCTGGCGGACTGTGGTCAACCACGAGGTCAGCAGCACGTGTTTCTGGGGGCACCAAGTTGCTACTCCTTCCTCTACGTCTGGTCCTTGAATCCCAGGCTCACTCTGAGGCTGAGAGGCTTCCCAGTCTCCCATGGCTCTTAGGAAGGATTTCAAACTCATTCACACTGAGGTATTAGTGACTGAGGACAGCTGGAAGCAGGGTCTGCCTTAGCTCTAAGGCTGACAGCCCACGCCCAGGTGGGACAGTTGGTTTGCTGCAACAGAGGCCCTCTCCTTATTCTGTTTACGGTGTGGCCCTCAGGCTCTTCATAGGGACCCCAAAGAGCAAAGAGATCTGGACTTAAAGTCAGAGAAGGACGGAGTCCCCATTATTTCTAAGCTGTGTGATCTTGGGCTGATCGTTCACCTTCTCTGAGCCTCGGTTTCTTCACCTGATTTCTGTAAACTTGTACTTACTTGTTCACATACTCTGGCTCTCTCCAAGGTGAGAGCAGGTAATGCAGGGAACAGGCCTCTGTGATGCCTCAGTGCTACCTGAGTATTATACCTCATGGGCTGCTAGCTTAGCCCTGCTCCTCTGGTCCAAGCTGTGAGATGCCCGAGAGTGCCCTGACCCCAGGCCAGAACTTCCAGAGAGAGTAGCCCTCCTGGAGTAACAGACGCCCATCCTAGCTGCCACCTTCCCACCTCCTCCTCCTTCCTTCCAGGAGCCTCTTCCAGGCCAGCGCAGAAAGGAGTCTGGTTCTGCCATTAGCTAAATTAAAGGAGAAGCCAAGAGCCAGGAGCCAGAGGCCAGAGTGTCTGACACTCTGAAGAATTCCAGACCGTCAACACCATTCCAAGAAGCTGATTGTCTACTTACTCCAAGAGTCCTGCACCACCTAGTACATACATGGAGATGTGGAACCCCAAGGGAGTGGAAGAACGTGGTCCCCGTTCTCAGGGGGCTCCCAGTCTGAGGAAGGAGACAGGAGGAACTATGCTCCCAGGAGACACCTTATAGGACGGGGAAAGAGGAAACATGCCCATACGGGGTTCCCAAGCAGATAGGAAAGATATTGTGCCCATCTTTGGGGAATCCCCAATCTATGCGCCCTGCCATTGGAGGGCTCCCTGTCTCATGGAGAAGATATGGCTGGAGCCCTTGGGGCACTGCCAATCTCTCCGACCACAAGGCTTTTTATCAACACTAATATCACACATGATGGTGATTTAATTGCCCTTCTTTTTTTTTTTTGCTGTACGCGGGCCTCTCACTGCTGTGGCCTCTCCCGTTGCGGAGCACAGGCTCCGGACGCGCAGGCTCAGCGGCCATGGCTCACGGGCCCAGCCGCCCTGCGGCATGTGGTATCTTCCTGGATCGGGGCACGAACCCGTGTCCCCTGCATCGGCAGGCGGACTCTCAACCACTGCGCCACCAGGGAAGCCCTTGATTGCCCTTCTTGATGAAGTTTCCATGGTCTCCTGGTGCCCACCTCAATGCCACAACCCTCCCTCACAGCCCTCTCGTACTGCAGGGGGCAGGATAAGCATTATTGGTTTTCCCACAGCATAAGGAACCCAGATCTGGGACATAGGACAGAGCATGGCCATCACTGGCTGGGGAGAGGGAGGGAGAGGAGGATGTCCATCAGGCCTGGGCCATTGACCATCACCAACGATGAAGCTGTAAAGACAGTTAGCCTCGTCCTTCCCCTCCAGGGCAGTTCCTCCAGGGAGCTCCCTCAGGCAGGGGCCACCTTCCGTTCCTCTCCTGCCCATCCTGTCAGAAGGTACCTGTGCACCCCACCTCGGCCCCTGCCCCAGGCCAAGACCCCTCCCCCACACACGGGGGGCTCAACTCCCAGCTGAAGAATAGGCTTGGAAGTTAGATTATAAATTGGTACAACTCGCTCAGAAAGCAGTCTGGTGCTTTGTAGCTAGAGCTGCACAGGAGTTCAGACTTCTGATCCTACCATCCGTCTCCTGGAAATTTATCCTGAATAATCACTCAAGAGAAGCACAAAGCCCTCAGCAAGATGCTGTTAGCTGCAGCACTGCCTGTCACAGCAACACAAAAACCACAACCACAGCAACGAACCCCTGAAACCAAGTAAACTGGAAACATCCCACAGGATCAGCTGTTTTAGTAAATGAGGGAAAAAGGCAACTCCGGGGAGCCTCCATTTTCCCGAACCACATAAGGGCCGATGGGACATTAAAGGCAGCGGAGGAGTGGGAAATATAACCAAGAATAGATTTCTCTCCAACTTTGGCATGGGGTGGGCTGACTCACTTAGATTTGATCTAGGAAACAATTAAAAAAAGAAGGACATGACAGTGCTCAACCCTTGAATGTTAGGGAGTAGGGAATACTGTTAAATAACACTAAGTGAAAGCAGAAGATTATGAAACGATGTGTGAGTGTGATGCTGTTATGGAAAAGTTTAGTTGCATGTAGGCAGGTCAGAAAGGCCACCTTCAAGAGGGAAAGCCTTTTTGTAATGGAGTAGAGATAAGGGTACCTATTGGTTTAATACTGCCCCTCCATCCTTTAAGAAATATTCATTCAGAAATTCTTTTTTGAGGGTCTCCGCTGTTTCAGGCATTGTGTTGTGTTCTGGGGGTTCCGTAGTGAACAACTGTGTCAGCTTTTCATACCCCCCAAACAAAACAAAACAACAGATCAACTGAAAACAAAGCAGGGCTCAGATCAACTGCTCCCCCGCCCGCCGCCCGCCGGGCTTTGGCCAAGGAATGCTGTCTGGCCTTGTGGGTGGCAGTCCCCCCGTGCACTGCAATAGCAGGAGCTTTTCATTTGCAAAACATTGATAAATATTTCAGAAGCCATGCACGGGGAGGCACAGTGAGCCATTTGTGCCTCTGGTTAACTTCACCCCCTCCCCTACCCAGGGCCAGGGGAGGAGCTGCCAGCTCACAGTGACTGCAGGCTGCACCTGTAGGAGGGGAAAGGCATTTCGAAGTGAACAGAGCTATTCAGTCCGGTAGTCAGTCTGAAGTCAGCAGAGGGAAGGAAAGTAGGCAGTGGCGTGTGTCCGGCGCTGGAGGTGGTGGAAGCGAGGCTGGAGTTGGTGGAAGCGAGGCAGGAGGCTCACAGCCACACTGATTGCGGCTTCCAGCTCTCCCTCAGACACCCAAACCCCCCGCCAGGCTATGTATCAGCAACCCACTGTGGCTGTACCAGCTGGTGGAAGGAAGGGCAGACGCTGAAGTCCAGAGAAGCTGGAGAAGGAAGGGGGACCAGGTCTGGAGGTCTCCTTGTCCCCACACACTGGCTGTTCTGAGTCAGGGCCTCCGCCGAGGAGGAGACACTCGCCAAGAACAGCCAGGGCCTGGGTTGCGGGGAGGGGCAGGTGCTGGGTGCCCTGTGAATGGGGTTCACAGGCACCATCCTGCCCACCCCACACCTCCATCCGAGCTTGGGGGCTTGTTTTTTGCTTTTCAAAACATAGCATGAGGCCAGTCACATTCATTTGATGTGAACCACCTGACTGTGGTTCAGACCCAGGTGGGAAGAGGGAAGACCCCTGACCACAGAACACTGGAAGAGATGGCAGACCCACCTTTCCTTTAAAATCCTTCAATGCCTCTCCTGCCTCAGGAGAAAACCCAGCACACAAGGTCCTGCATGATCTGGTCTCGTTACCCTCTCCTCACCGTGATATACTCGAGTCTTGAACACACCCGTCATCCTTTTCACCTTTAGGCCTTTGTGCCTGGAACATTCTTCCCTCACTTGGCTGACATGGGATCCTACGGGCATCGGCAATGGGTTTCACCGAGCACAAGGCTTCCTTGACACCCACCACTCCTAAGATGAGGTTGGGTGCCGCTCTGATGGATTCCACTTTCTGTTCCTGTCACTCACGACACAGCTGCCCATCTGGCTTCCCTACTACACTGTGAACAGCCTGCCGCATCCCCCAGGCCTGGCATAGGGCTTGACACATAGTGGGTGCTCAGTAAATATTTATTAGATAAGGGAACGAAAGAAATAAAGGAGGCCAGGGCCAGGTGTGCCCATGAAAGAGAACAGGGGGATTTAGAACTGACCCTGTGGCTCTAACCACAGGCACGGCCCATGTTCACGGCCTGGTCTCCCACAGGACTGCGAGGGTGAGGACCGTGCAGCCCCCCCTCTAATGTCCAGGGCCTCAGGAGAGTCTAGCACAGAGAGGAGGAATGGGTGCTGCACAAAGGACAGAATGAACTGGCAGCATGTCAACTGGTTGACAGTTAGGGCCTGGGACCCCTGTGTCACCCCTGCAAAGCTTTCCTCAAATTTACGGCTGGACTGGACACCTAGAGCTATGCGGGTTCTGCAAGGAAATAAGGGTTGAATTGGTTTCTAAGGGGAGTGAGCACAGCACTCGCTCGCAGCTTTTCCCCACTTTGTCTTCTGCTCATTGACACCCTGCCTGTGGCAGGTGCAGCCACGCCTCCTCTTGCATGAAGCTCTGTGTGAACTCTGAGGCCGTGCAGGCTTTCTTCTTCTCTGTTCTCTGCCATTTATTGGCTGAGGACCTCAGAGAGTCCTTTCACCTCCCTGAGCCTCAGTCTTCCATGCTGTAAAATAGGACAATAGTGCTACAAACCTCACCAAGTTGTTCGGAGGGTTAAACGAAGTCAGGCTTGCTGGGCAGCAGCGTGGAGCAGGTCCCCGTGGTCGGGAGCTCCCTGCCACACTGTTTCACGTATGTTAGCTCTGACTTCTTAGCAGACCATAAACTCCTTGAGAACAGGAGCACATCTTTGGTCTCTTGCGTCCCTCCCAATGGTTAGCACAGGGCAGGGCTCACTTAACGCCCTCTGAGTAACTCACATCTGTTTTTCTCCGAGAGGAAATGCTGATTCTGGATTTTGATGGCAGAGAAACTGTATCATTTCCTTTTCACCCCCTTGCTCTGTCCTGCCATGCACCAGCTCAAGGCTCCACAAACAGGAGCTCTCAGTGATGCCACTGTGAGACCATCAGACAGAGTGTCAGAGGTAACCTTGTCTGCCTGACAGTCTGCCTGGTGTACAATGACCAGACTGAAAGCCCAGCAGGCAGCACCAGGATGGGCCCCATCAGGACACGTGACTCCAGGGCTCCTTTGCGGCCACAGGACCCCCATGGCTGGTGCCAGAGGCGAGAATCAAAGATGCCCCATTACCTCAAGCTTAATGACCTGTGTCCTAATTCTGGGTGACAGAGAGCAGAAGGCAGGAAGTCCAGGAGGAAGTAAATGAAAACACACTCAAAGCATATAACTGCAGCCTGGCGGTGCCCTCACCCTAACTCCCTGTCTCTCCCCAACCCACTGCCGACCAACACAAAGAAACCCATTCCAGCAAGGGCAAACACAGAGCAAACAGCACTTGGCTTTCAAAGCTCTCTCTCCCGGAGGGCTCGTCCCCTTCCTCCTCTCTGCCCTCTTCCAGGGACCAGCCTGGGCTGCTCTGTTTATCTCTCTAGGTCACCAAGTACTGGACAGGTGAGGGGCCCTGAGGAGACCCCTGTTTAGCTCCAGAGCCATTGTCATCTCAGCTCTTGACAACGTGGCGCCTCCTTGCCCCAGGTCCTCCTGGCTCCAGACCCTTTACAAAGCCATGGCTAGTCTTCTGGGGGCCCCACAGGACAAAAAAGCACCTACTAGACAGGCTTCGTGGGCTAGCCTGGGAACCTAGGCGTCTTATGATGCTGTTTCCATAGGAAACATGTCCCAGCAGGTTGAAGTTTGGATTGCAGGAAATAAGCATACATCTCTTAGAACCAAAGTAGCTGCCACCTGCCCCCACCTGTGTGACCAGAGGCTGTCCCTACTTTGCTGTCAGGAATCTTGGGGACCCAGTGCTCCCAATTTCCTTACGGCTTCCCTTCCCTCTCTCCCGTCGTAGCAACAGTGAGCCCGCCCTACTCAACCCTGCCACGTTATTGCCGGGAGGGGGAAGACCTCCCCCACCTCAGCAGTTGTTCCCCCTGATGGGGTGTCTGGAAGCTAGGTGTCTGTAACTCACGGGTCTGTACACAGCGTGGGGTTACTGTTACCACGACCAGGCTCAGGGGTAAGCAGAGCTGACAGAGAGGCTGAAGAGGGCCTAGGGTGTGGACACTGGTTTCTCTGAGCTCCCCAGAGGCTCCCGCCTAATTTCTCCTGTCCTATCAAGTGCTCAGCCCAGGGGTGCTTGGAGGCCACAAGGTCACGGCTGAGGAACCTGGAGTGTCTTGGTGAAGAATCTAGGAAAACTGCCATGCTCATCTCTCCATTCTGAGAAAATCAGCTCTTAGCAGGATTTTCTGCAGAAGGGTGTCATGGCTGGTGCCACGATGGTGGGTGGCCTGGCCACTGGTGCCTGGACCAGGACGCCATGGTCTGACCGGACACAAGGAAGTGCTCAGTGCAAGCCCCACCTTGTGAGAACCTTCAGGTTGGACGCTGGCCACTTGAGCCCACCAGACCCCCTTGCTAGGCAATGTGACTGCCAGGAACACACAGGTGACCTGAGGGACCACCTCATTCTCCATGCACCTCTCTGGGAGACACATCTGGTGCACCCTCCACCGCTGCCCAGCACTGCCATGCCCACAGGTGTGTCTCTTCCTGCCACACCAAGAGAACCAACTTCAGCCGGAGTGGGGTGGTAGTCGTAGTGTCTACCTCTCTTAATTTCCTTCCCTATTTCCCACTCCTGTCAGAGCCCATGCTGGGTTGTTTCTCCTCTATTCAGAGACAATAGCCTGAAAATGGTGCCCATTATGCCCTCAGTTTTCTTCACCCCACTTGGGTTCCTGGCTCTGGGTGGAAAACAGCATGAGGCTGGGAGTCTCAGAGATTCCAGAGGATCTAGTCTGAGCCAAGCCATTAACCTCAGAAGTGACCTCAGGAAGATGCCCCCCTCTGGGCCTCAATTTCCCATCTGTAAAATGGTTCTCCCAACTTACAAAAACATTTTCCATTTATCTCTCCTTGCCACGTTCTGTGTAATTTCCACAGATCTATCTTTTTATTCACAAATTCTCTCTTCAGCTATGTTAATTCATTTAACCTGTACACTGAGTTGTTTTTTGTTTCTTTTTTATTTTTTTCTCTCTGGGGGCTTCCTCTTGGCCCTTCCTACCAAAATGGCTCTTAAACTGGACAGATCAGGGAATCAGAGTGAGGTTTTCTAGCTGCTAAATATCTACATCCCAATTATGCACTTGGGCAGTAACCACAAAGGGGTGGATCCATGGAACCACTAGACCAACTGTGAGATAAACTTGGGCCAGGACTCCATCCATCACCTGAACTCTATATGCCCACTCTGACCAGGGGGCCAGCTGAATTAATTTCAATAACTAAATTTTTAATTTTTAGAAGTTCTTTTGGCTTTCTTTTTGCTGTTTTGCCTTGTGCCTTTCTTTAATTATTTTAACACACTTATTTTGTTGGTTTTATTTTGTTTTGTTTTTTGGCCATGCCGTGCAGCTTGTGGGATCTTAGTTCCCTGACCAGGGACCAAACCCTGGTGCTCAGCAGCGAAAGCACAGAGTCCTAACCCCTGGACTGCCAGGGAGTTCCCTTAAAGCACTTATTTTATTATCTCTTTCAGACTATTCTATCATCTCGAGGTATTGAGGAACGAATTCTCCTATTTGCTGACTCTCACTCTGGTGGTACATCTTTTCTGGAGGATTTTTATTTCTTTATTATCAGCTCATTGTTTAACATGAGTATTTGCCACTGGAGTCCTGTGTTCTCTGGAAAATGGTTTTAATATGCGTGTCTTCTGGGACCATAGGAGTTTTACCAGTTTTGGTCTTTTTTTCTCTATTTTCGGGGCTTGGGGTTCCCAAACCACTTGGTTAATGTAAATTCAGTCCCTACACCTGTGAGTACCTCAAGCTTGAGCTTTTGTTCTTTAAAGAGAAATTTTCTACCTCTCATGGCCCCAGGTAGATGAAAGCTTCCTTAAGGCACTGGCAGCTCAGTCTGACTTATTGAAAAGAAGTCCTCACACTTGGGAGAATTCAAAACTGCTGTTATTTATTCATTTATTGCTGCCTCTCAGTAACATATCAGCTTAATAAGACATCAAAGACCACATCTATCTTTCTCATCACTGTACCTTGAGGGCCAGCCCAGGGCCCTGCACGTAGCAGGCTCTCAATACGTTTGCTCGATAAATGGCTGAAGAACGTTGATTTCTGGCAGCTCTGCTACAAGAGACAGTTTGAGGCTCTCCTGGACGGGATGATCCCCAAAGTCTCCCACTTCTGCCACCCCTACCTCCTCCCCCAGCCCTGGCACCCTATCCTGGCATGTAAGTAGCTGCACACAGGGCTGGCTGGTTGCGGGGGACTCACTGGAGATGGAGGTGTAGACGGCGAAGGCCCTGAGGCTGGTCATCTCCTTCCTGCGGGTCATCTCCACCCGCGTGCGGAAGATGTTCTCCCAGGCGTACAGCTTGAGCAGTTTGATGCCACGCAGCATCTCGTTGGTCTGTTTCAGCCTCTCGTTGGAATACTCCTGCCAGGAGTCACTGAGTCAGAGAAGGGTTTCTTTTGCCCCCATCCAACCCAAGAGGAAGGAGGTGAGTCAATGCCCTCACCAATTTGCAGCCTCCGCCCAGCCTCCGTCTCCTTGGGGATGCTCCATTAATCCCATTTCACAAAGAAACCGAGGCCTGGACAGCTGAAGTGACCTGCTTAAGGCCAGTCATAGTGTGGATGTGTGTGGGGGGCACTGTTTGGTGACATCTGGGGGAAGAGTGAGGAGACCCACTAATGTAAGGGGAGAGGGAGCAGTATGGGGGAAGGATGGGAAAAGGGGGCGCATGCACACCTACAGATACTTACCAGTGTGCTCCGCTGGGCCTGGGAGAGCTTGGTGGCCACAAAATACTGCACTGGAGCCAGCAGAATGATGACAGCTGCTCCAATTAAGGCACTGATTCCAAGGATGTAGTAAAGGAGAATCACACCCACGATGATCTGAGGGAGGGTCATGGGAATGAATTCCCTTTGATCTGGGGGCTTCCCTGCCAGGGGGTATTGGCACCCCCCTCCCCACCCGGTAACCCAGTGCCCTAAAGTGGGACATGCCTTTGTGTCCAGCTTTCAAAAGTTTCTTGTGGGAAAGAGGAGGAGGTGTTACAAAGCAATTTCAGAAGGAGGGACTCACATGATGGGCTCTCACACAAGCAGAGAATTTCTGGGCTGGTAACTAACTGTATTTATCTGCAAGGCTGGCTGAGGCATTAACTCTCTCCATGTCTACTTTTGCAGATGGAGGTCTAAGAGGTGAGTCTGCACAGTGAGTGACAGCACCTTTTGTTCTATTGGCTGGTTTTCAAGGCTGATGGTTCACTCTCATTGGAAAAAAGTGATACGTAAGCAAAGGAGCAAAATAGCTGTATCCATGCCAGACAAAACCAGTCCAGGGTCTAAGAGTTTACTTTTCATCCTTATGCTCCTGGTGTCTTTAATTTTTAGTGAATCTGGTAGGCATCCTCTAAAAAGAGAATTCATTCTGTTTCTAGCTTTATGTAAATGACAGCTGGCTTCTGAATATTTATGAGAAGTATAAATTACTCTTGCCAGCCCCCAAAGCATCACGATGACAACTTCTCAGGTCGCCTTCAAAGGCAGACGCTTCTAAATTCAGGACTTATTCTAGAGGAACAGATGTGCTGCTTCCTTAAAAGAAAACAAAAGTGTGTCTGGGTTGGCCCTGCACTCCCCGAGCCCTACACCAAATTGGCACTAGGCTCCTGCACCATCTCAAGGGCCAAAGAGCGGGTGGGTGGCTCTGTTGTGTCTATTAGTTAGAGAATGCCTCCTGCATTAGCAGGTTCCTAGGGGGCGGGTAAGTGACCCCTTTACCACCTGCCTCCCGGTGTTTAACTGATGTTAAATGCTGGCATGGATGGGCAGAGGAGCACATTAGGAGATGAAAAACCTTCCTACTCTTGCTGGCCCCCACTCCCATCATCCCTCTGGAAAACTATCCCTGGCCTCCACTCTTTCCATTAGCTGTCCTCATTTGGAGGCAGTCAGGGTGTTGTTTAGCAACTTGGGTAGAGCAGGATACCAGGGAAGCTCTCAGACCACTGCCAGAGTCACCGCCAGGGCCCCGGCTGGGGGGTCGGTGTCTGCACGCCCACCACCTCCAAGGCTGGTAGCTGCTGGGGCAAGAGCTGGGGATGTGACGACTTCTACTGCCACCAGGCTCCTCCTCACACTTCAGCCACCCTTTGTCACGCTCCCCAGACCCTTCTGCCCCCTCTGCCCTTCTGCAGGGGTCTGAATGGACCCTGTGAGAGAACATACCAGAAATCAGGGATTCTGAGTGTGCAAAGCAAGTGTGGGGAATAAAAGGACTATTTTATCTCCTAGTCTCAGGCTAGGAAAGCAGTCTCATGTAGTGGTGGGGAGATCACAGTCCCAGGAGTCTGCAGCCGAGTTTGAATGCAGTCCCAGCATTTACTGGCAGTGCAATCTTGCATCTCAGCATCTTCATTTTTAAAATGGTAATTTTAATTGCCGCCTTAGCAGGACTGTTGTGAAGATTAAATGAACATATATATGATAAGAACCTAGAATAGTGCCTGACACTTAGCTGGAGACAAGGTGGCTGACCTTTTTTTAAAGATCCTTTTTTGATGTGGACCATTTTTAAAGTCTTTACTGAATTTGTTACAATATTGCTTCTGTTGTTTATGTTTTGGTTTTTTGGCTGCCAAGCCTATGGGATCTTAGCTCCCCCCACCAGGGATCGCAGGGATCGAACCAGTACCCCCTGCAGTGGAAGGCAAATTCTTAACTACTGGGCCACCAGAGAAGTCCCTGACCCTCCTTCTTAAAAACAAACAAACAAGCCTCATGGGATCTCTGTCACTAGGGAACCACAGAAAGGCGATACCTGGGTATGGTGCTCCTACCAGCTCACTGTGTGGCCCAGGGTAAGGTCCCTGCCCTCTCTGGGCCTCTGATGCCCATGGCATGAGGAAGCACAGAGGTCCCCACTCTGGCCAAGATCTTTGACATGGCTGTCAATAAGCTTCAGGGGGCCCGCAAAGCCCCTTAAATTGTAGGCAAAATGTGTGAATGCACATTTGTTTTTCTGAGAAGGAAGTTTCATTAGGTTTTCAGAAGTAGATGTAGATCAGTGGTTGCTTAGAGCTGGGGGCAGGGATGAGGAGTGACTGCCAGGGGATGTCGGTTTCTTTTTGGGGTGATGAAAGTGTTCTAAAATTGTGATGATGTTGCACAACTCTGTAAACATGCAAAAGTGAATTGTACACTTTAAATGGGTGAATTATATCTCAATAAAACTGTTATTTAAAAAAGTATATGTGAATAAAAAAGATTACAAATCAGGGTGAGCCCCTGGGGACAAAGGAACAGGGGCTCCTGAGCTAATTTCAATACCATCAAAAGCCTCATGTGCCCTGTGGCCAACCAGGCTCCACATGGAATCCTGACCTGGTCGAAGGAATTGTATCAATTCCGGTGGTAACACTGTGTCTTGAGGCTGGTCAATGCTATAAGGGCAAAGGTACAGTCTTTGAGGAATTAAAACAGAAAATCAAATGATACTTCATGATAAAAAAGGAAATGTAAGTATTTTGTGGAGGTAAAAATTCTTACCTAATCTCCCCCCCCATCCCCCCCACCCCACCCCCAACCCCGGTGTTGTGAGAGTTAATTACACAAGTGAGACAGGCTGGGCAGGCCAGGCACAGGGCAGGGGCTATCAGCTATTAGTTTTGTTAGCAATGGTACATGTGCAACAAACACTATTAATGATAGTAACCAGGGACTTCCCTGGTGGCGCAGTGGTTAAGAATCCGCCTGCCAATGCAGGGGACATGGGTTCGAGCCCTGGTCCGGGAAGATCCCACATGCCACGGAGCAACTAAGCCCGTGCGCCACAACTACTGAGCCTGCGCTCTAGAGCCCGCGAGCCACAGCTACTGAGCCCGTGTGCCGCAACTACTGAAGCCCGTGCGCCGCAACTACTGAAGCCCATGCACCGCAACTACTGAAGCCCGTGCGCCTAGAGCCCGTGCTCTGCAACAAGAGAAGCCACCGCAATGAGAAGCCCAGCACACCGCAACGAAGAGTAGCCCCTGCTCACCGCAACTAGAGAAAGCCCACGCGCAGCAATGAAGACGCAATGCAGCCAAAAAAATAAAAATAAAAATAAATAAATAAAATTTAAAAAGTAAAATAATAGTAACCATAACAATGCAGCAGGTCTGGTGGACAAAATCTTCCAAAACGGGTTGTTCAAGGAAACACAAGAGAAACGATGAAAGGCTGTGACTATTAGATGAGCCCTCCAGGCCCTTCTATAGTTTCTGTAGTCACTGATCCATCTTGGCAGAGTGGAGGGGGGCACAGGGATCTGGGTGTTGGTCAGTGGTAACAGGGAATGGTGTATATGGCTGTTCCCGTAAAAAGGACCATCAGATTTCCTGCCCTACATCCAATCTTGTCTAGCTGCCTCCCTATGCAAGCCTCTCCTTCTGTTTTTCTTTAGTGTCTCTTACATATAAACTTTACAGGTAAGGAAGACCAATATACATCACTTTAGATTAAGGTTTATGGAATCTACATCCCAAGAAGCAATGGATTCTGGATTGGTAAAGTTCTTACATCAAAGTGAGCAAGTTAGAGGGCTGTGATGTTTACTTAGTGACCACTCTATGCCAGGCACTGTGCTTGGTGCTTTGCTTACATTATCTAATTGAATCATCAGAACACCTCCAGAGGGTAGGAATCATCCTCTTTTCCCAGATGAGGAAACCGAGTCTCAGATAGGTTAAGGACTTGAATCAGCCTGCCTCACCCAAGTCCAGACACTTTCTGCTATACCAGGCATCCCCTGTGAAGCCTGCAGGCCCTCTGGGAGTGGATCTTGGATTTCAGTTTCTGGCCTGAGCACCAGAGTGAAGATGCATCTTCAGGCACACGGCAGGAATCACAGACTCTGTGGCGGAAGAGCTCCAGATGGGAGATGGAGCAGATGAGGCCAGGAGTCAGGTAAACCGTGCCGGGGATTCTCATTCTACTGTTGGGGGAGAATGTGCCTCCTCCAGAGCCAGTCCCAAAAGTTGCCTGGCTTTAGGAAATGCCATGTTTTAGATTTCCAAAATTAACACGGGTTTATTGGAGAATTTAGAAACGCATAAACAAAATAAAAATCGCTTGTAATCCCACCACAAGGACTTTCAGTTCTTTTTTTTCCTGTGTGAATCTGTACAAATATATACATGTGTATATTCCAATTTAGCAGGAAGCACACTGTGAATACTATTTTTAACTTACTCTTTTTGCTTAAAAATACATCGTAAAAAAAAAAATACATCGTGAACACTTTTCAACGTAATTAAGTACTCTGCTATAACATAACTTCTAATGTCTGTGAAAGTGTTCCACACATGATTATTCTATACATATTTTTTAAGGTTGGCTACATTTTATAAGTCTTAGTGACACTGCCTTCTCTGATCATCAAGAGAGATGGCTAGACCACTTGCAGAGTATAAGACAGTATAGACACCCAGGCATACACTCCATGGAGACCCCAAGGGGATAGAAGGTGCAGGCAAACAAGGAATGGAAGATGGTGAGCTTCTGGCCACTGGGCATGTACCAGCGGATTCTGGTTTTGTGTCCCCCAATCCCCAACAAAGCACACATCCCTTACCTGTACTGGCATAGCCCAGAGGTTTGGGCACAAGAAGAAAAACCACATGAGCTGGTTGGTGTCGATGGCTACCAGGTTACAGATCTGCCCGGCAGTCATTTCCCCCATGGATAGGTTGGAGGTGGACAGGTGCATAATTTTATTGTAAATTTTGGTCTGGAAATGAGAGCAGAGTGTTTCACATTTGTCATCATCAACATCCTAATCACCACCCCAGATGCCATGTGTCTCTAAAGTGCCAGGGGCTTCTCAGACATTCCCCCATGGAGCCCCAGAGCAGCTCTGTAAAGGGCACTGCATGATTGTTCCAGTTTTACAAATGGAGTAACTAAGGCTCAGAGAGGTAAAGGGCATTGACTATAGTTCAAGCAAGTCAGAGAGGCAGCATTCGCGTGAGGAATCTGTGCTAGCATGGCAAGCTACTTCCCCAGCAAGCAAGGCCTTTCCCTTGGAGACAGGACTTAATTAGCTTTTAAATCTTAAAAGCAGATTTTCACGTCCAGTTGTATTCTTGATTTACCGGAGGTCCGTGGAGAACACAACTTTAGAGCCATAAAAATGACGTAGGGTGGCAGCCATCTGTTTTAATGCGGCTTCTTCACCCGGGAAAGGGGGTATGCTCTGGGGCCAAGTCCTGTCTTAATTGAGCCTTTAAATAAAACAAGGATTCAGCCTGGGAAGGTCTTATGTGAGACAAATGCTTGTGTCGATCAGCCCCAGCACCTTCCGGAGTCTGGCCACCCCAAGGACCTTGTTCTACTTCCCCAGGGTAGATGGGGAGCAGCCATGGCAATGGCTCCCTGTGAACTCCGAACCTAAAAGCTCTATGTGCACGGTGACTGTGCCTCCCAGAAAGATGGCAATTGTCAGGCTCCGTGCCCTTAAACAAGGAAAAATGCATTCCCTTTAGGGATGCCTGCTCTTGAATGAAATTCTACTGTGCATTCTGTTGCAAGGTGGATTCCCAGCCCTTAATTCATCTTTTGTGTAAACCCAGGCTTTTTCATGGGTCAGGTCTGCTTAAAGCATGAACCTGTTCTGTCTTTTACGAGTTTATATATACCATGGGTAAGGTTTAATATAATGGCAATGACATTTTTTGACAGATCTATGCTCATCCTAAGTTATGTGCAATCAGTCTTTAAAGAATAATAATAAATCTAGTTTCAGTGAAGTAGGAACATACAGTAAACTATCAAATAAAGCATTATTAAGACCAGGATATAGAGAATTAGATGACCGAAACCTGGTATATGTCAAAAATTATATATAATACAGGAATCTTGCTTCATAACTTTTCATGCAAGAACTGTCGTTGTTCTCAAACTCATGAAGACATAAACCCTTATCTAGAGATTTCTGTAAATCTCGGAAAGGAAGAAGTTTTTCTCTAATTTGCTCCCATAATAAATGCCAGCATTTTCTTTTGGGGACATAATGAATTCGTGCAAAAGATTCAGACAGTTTAATAAAAATGATTACATGCTAATACATTAAAAAACCATATTTGGCTTTTTTAGTATAATTGGAAAATATTGGGCTAGTGTGTGATTTATGACAGAAATAGAAAGTAGATTTAATTACAAAACTGCTTGACTATGAAATTGGCTGCTGTTTGTGGTGATACATGCCTGCCTGTCACTGGAGGGGTCTGGACAGAGTTTGGGATTTTAGAGAGGTTTTCTGAACTAGCAATAGCTTGGTTCTCCTAGATCTGAACCCCTATGAGTCTTAGAGGGTCTTAGATTTTCCTGGGATCTTTCTACCATTCTCACTTGATGACATTCATGAGGAAATGAAAAACCACTGGAGATGGACAGCTTCACAAGCTGTGCACTATACAACTCCAGGGGGCGCCACTCACATGGACTATACCAAGATAACCAGAGTTTGGACCCAGACACAGTCTCCAGTCCAGGCTATACCCTTCTCTTCTCAGTTCCTTTTCTGCAATGCCTCTGATCCTGGCTCCCAGAGGACCAATCAATGTTCATGATTCTGAGAAACATTTCTGAAGAATGAGCTGGCTTTGGGATTTAGTCACAATTTCCTAGTGTTCTACTGACTTCATGGGAATTGCTGGGTATGGCAGAATCTGCCAGCTGTCCCCCACTATCCATTCTCTTCTTTCTGTAAGAAGAACTTCTAGCAGGGCATATATGGCTGTCAAGAATAGAGACCAGGGACTTCCCTGATGGCCCAGTGGTTAGGACTCCACACTTCTGCTGCAGGGGGCATAGGTTTGATCCCTGGTTGGGAAACTAAGATCCCACGTGCCGTGTGGTGTGGCCAAAAAAAAAAAAAAAGAAAGAAAAGAAAAAGAATAAAGACCACACTTTCTAGCCTCTCTAGGTATAGCCATGTGGCCAATTTCTCCCCAGTGGGATGGGAGAGGATCTGTGCAACTTCCGCATCATGATTTGAAAAGACATTAGGCCTTCCTATTGTCCCATCTTCTTGTCGGTTTAAATGTAGACACAATAGTGGCAATTTCAGTAGTCACATTAAACCATGAGACAAAGTCATGTAAGAAGGCTGGCAAAGCAACATTGCAGAAGGAGCCAAGGTCTCTGATGATTGTATAGCTGCCGCATCAGCCCTGACTAAATGTGCAAAACAAACTTTTAATCTATTTAAATCACTATCACACTGGGTCTCTCCATGCCAACAGTGGAACCAAAATTCTAATGAAAACACTGGGGCTTGGGGCTTCCCTGGTGGCACAGTGGTTGAGAGTCCGCCTGCCGATGCAGGGGACACGGGTTCGTGCCCCGGTCCGGGAAGATCCCACATGCCGTGGAGCAGCTGGGCCTGTGAGCCATGGCCGCTGAGCCTGTGCATCTGGAGCCTGTGCTCCGCAATGGGAGAGGCCACAACAGTGAGAGGCCCGTGTACCACAAAAAACAAAAAACAAAAAACACTGGGGCTCATCACCACCTTGCCTAATGGGGCCCTGAATCCTTCCTGACCTTGACCATCCTTTCAACCGACTCTGAGAAGGAAACCACAGCAGACAGGAACAAGAACCTAGACCCAGGGACTTACCAGGCCGGGTACGTCTCTCTCATCACGACCCAAGATTTAAGAGTTCAAATAGATCTTACAGTCTATCTAGTCTTGGTATGTCAGACATGCTTCTTTGTAACCAAAGAAGACTGTCTGGTGACAGAGCCCTGGAACAATGTTTATAGAAGGATTCTTAGGCTGCACTTGCACTCAGCAGGAAAAAGTGCTGTGACTGATTAGTGATGTCTGTCCCATTCAAGGCTGAGCAGTTGACATCTCAGATCTAGTCCAAGGCAGAACTAGGGCTAGAACTACTACATTTCCCAAGACCAGCCCAAGGCACTCTCCACTATGTCACACTGCCTTGGCAATGGTTATTGTTTCAAAACACTGTTAAAGGGTAACAAGAAAATAAATTCACAGCAGAATCATTCTTGAGTGTCCGTGAGGACAAATAATGCAGTTCTTATTGTGAAGTGAAAAGAATAATCATTCAAGTACCTGTATTGCTCCTCTCAAGTTAATTCCAGTTTCAATGGCGACATAGTAGGATGCTTGCAGAAATGTCCTTTGCAGTAGGAGGGCAAGGAACAGAAGCACGGCTAAGACGTAGGCATTAGCAAGGAACTCTTGGGATGAGACAAAGTAAACCCCGAGAAATTGTGTCTGTTGGAAAGAGAAATTCAGAGGTGGCAGTCGTGGCCAGCAAAATGACTGACATTGGTACCTGTTACTGGGCCATAGAGGCCATTATTATAGGACCCTCCATGCTTGCAAGCCTTGGGCAACTGTTTATGAGTGAAAAATCAGACTAGCATTCTCCTAACTATAGGGAGGGTTGCCTATACTCTTTCCATCAATAAACTTAGGTGAACAGAATGTGGCCCAGCTCTAACCTCATGCCCATAAATATGACTCTCAGCTTTCTGGCCACCAGGCCAGGGGAGCTCACTCTGAACAGGACAAGAATAAATAGAGCAAATCACAGAGCAGCCGAAAGTAGAACTGCTAGAACAGATCCCACGACGTGTGTTCTCTGCTACAAAAACTGAATCAGCTGAGGCCTTGTCCCACGTTCACCAACAGCGTGCACTATAGAAACTTCTGGGGAGAAAGACCAGCAGAAAACATGGCAGTAGTGCTCCCAGGCGAGAGATGGGAACTCATTGCCTATAATTGACTATTTCAGACCCAAGCGCCCCAGCCTTGTGGGCTCCTGGGACCTCCTTTTAAATGTAAGGCTTCCTGCACCTCCAGCAAGATCTCAGATGATACGCAGTGGGGGAAAAAAAACCCAAACACTTTGACTTCATTGCTAAAGATGCCAGGGAACAACAGCATGTGTTTCTAAATTCATCATCAACAGCTCCTGGGAAAACTTTGATCTTGATTAAGTCCATCGCTCCCCAGCAGAGCCACATCAGTGTTTCCATGAAGACATAGTTCTCCCCTTCCGGAGACCCTGCCCTGAACTTTGCAAGTGATTTGGAAGGGTGTGGGAACTGCTGCTGCGGGATAAAGAGTGGTGGGAACAAAGTGCTGAGAAGGAGCCTGATGGCATGTCCACACCAGAGCAGGCTGAAAGGGTCAGGATTCTAAGCGGAGTCCTGTTCCTAGAGTCAGAAATTCCTACATCCTGGATACAGGCCTTTCTGATGGTAGAGAAGATCTTGTCTCTTGGTTCAACAGGCCCCTTTAACCAGCTCTCACAGCTCCATGGAGCCGGTCCTGGTTACAACTGTATGGCCCTTCCTCTGTGGCATGGGGTCTCTCCCTTTTGGGGACAGCAAGGAAGCAGATATAGGGAGAAGTGAGGTCTCTTAGAAGGGGGTCCTACTGACACCTGAAGCCCCTGACTCTGTCTCATTTGTCCAAGTACAACAGGAAAAGGGAGAAGGGAGAAGTGAGAGGGTGGGGATGGCTGGAAGCAGCAAAATGGACCTTAAAACTAGGCCACATGGCTTAAGAACCTGACCTTACAGGGAAGCAAGGGGCAGGATACAATATTTACCAGGTGCGATGCTCACAATACGTAATGAGAAGAGTACCATTATTAGCCCAGTTTTACACATGAGGAAATGGAGTTTCAGCATGGTTAAGTGGCTGGCCCAAGGTCACATGCTGATAAAGGAAAACAACACGTGAACATGAACCTGTATGATGCCAAAATCACTACCGTAGATCCACTACTTAAGTCTCATCCAGTCTTTTGACCTTGAGTCTCCTGCTGTCAGCTACGAGCTTGTGACTTGTGGGGGACTGAAAGATGCCCACCTGCATGGTTCTGGGTCAAAAATGTAGTCATCCGGGCTTGGGAAAAACCTGGTCCTGTTCAACATGCCTTGGAATTCTTCTGTTCTACCAGCCTCTGTAGAGACCCAGCTCTGGAGAATAGAGTCCATAAAGCCACAAAGCACATCATGGGGGTTTATCCCAAAGGAAATAATTTAACATAAGGAAAGAGCTGTATGTGCAAAGATGTACTATCTCTGGATTATAGCAGGGGGAGAGTGCAAAAATCCATGTAAATATCTAACCACAGGGAATGGGTAAGTATATTAGGAGACTCATGGGAACGCTATGCCACCAAGAACCCCAGTTACCACGAAAGCTCTCGAGCAGCATGGAATGGCGCTCATTCACTGTGTCACAATGATCAGAAAGCACATACGCTGGGGAATGAGGGCTAGAAAAATCAACCGATCTCATTGGTTAGGCTATGGGCGCTATTTATTAAATGCACTCATCCGTATTTGTACATTTTTCACAAATTCTCATTTTTCAGATCTAAAGGCAAAGCCTTGACCCCTTCCCCTAACAACACACACACCCTAGGGTCAGAAATAATATTTATTTGGATCAAGAATTTTGTGACCTGTTAAAATGACAATCTGCTTGCAGGTATAAGTCATTGATTGGGTCATTATTTGATCTCTCTTCAAAGAGACAGCATAAAAGAGATAGAGGCCAGAATGGCTACATTTTGATGAAGAAGTGGGTTCTAGACTAGCCAAAGAGGGCTAGGATGCTGCCCAAGGAAGGCAGGCCCTGGGAAGCTTCAAATGGCTGTGAGAGCACCGGCATTGCCCAGCACCTTGAAGACTGGAGAGAAAAGGCCAAGGACTTACAACTTGACATTTGGCGGGTGGTAAATGCTTTGGAAGATCAGATGTCCTTGTCTCACATTTTCACAAGCTCTCAGGGAGGAAATTGTGTTTGTTTCCAGGGGTTTCCCCAGTAGCGCTCAATAAATGTATTTTAAATTAATCAATGCATATGATCTTCATCCCCCATCTACTCTTTATAGAAGCTATACATTTCCCCATTTTACAGTCGAGCCAACAGAGGCCTGCAGAATGTAAGTGACTGTTGAAGAGCGCAGAGGGAGTTTGTTGCAGAGGTAGGCCTAGCACCCAGGACTCTACAGGTCTGATTCCCGTTGCCCCTGCCTGGCCAGAGGTATGACTGGAAAGCCTCCTTTCCCTTGTTCTCTGGAGCTTAAAGGAGAGGGGGACACTTGGGATCTTGCTTCCAATTTTGGCAAGGGCCATAAAGTGAATTGCTTGTAGGTCCCAGTTCTGGGAGGCCCTGGGTAAAAACACTGAGAACTGTCTTTGACCACTCACAGACCAAGGCACCCAGCCATCCATCCACAACCATTTGACATCGTGGTTTAGAGCTTAGACTTTGAGGTTAGCCATATCTGAGTTTGAATTCTGACTCATTAGGTTAGCTACTGTGTCCTTAGTAAGTTCCTCAACCTCTCTGAGCTTCAGTTTCCTTACCTGTAAAATGAGGCCATTAAGGGTTTCTACTTCAGAGAGTTGTTATGAGAATCCAATGTAACAATGTAGGTAACAAATTTTTTTAGTAAGTGTAAGCAGTAACAGTAACATCTGCATTATTCATTGAAGAATAATTTCTTCTGTGCCTCCTGGGTGTCAGGCACGGAGCTGGGCACATAGAGGTCAGACAATGCAGGTCCTGTCTTAGGAGACTCAGGGTCAAGTTGAGGAAAAAGAAAAGGGGTGCTTTGATGGTGCAAGCATAGGATATTATGGGAGCACAGAAGAGGAGCAACTAATTCAACCAGAGGAAGGCTTCCTGGAGGAGGTGACATTGGAGATGCATCTTGGCAGCTGAGATGGGGTTAGTGACGCACACCAGACCAGAGCAGCTCATGGGCATTGTCGTAAAGAGACCAACCCACACGCTGACATCACAAAGTCACAGAAATGCATATAAGTTCTCAAAGTACCCACAGTGATAGCCACAAATATAGGCGACCAAATGGGGACACAGGTATACACAGAAAGAGACATACCAAGAGACACAGGGACAAACAGAAGGAACATACGCATATACTCATAAGCAGGTCTCAGGAGAACTCATTCAGAAACAACACACACTCACTAACCTACACATGACTCCCACTGAGGTTTAGAGGCCATTCGAAGCTTTGGCCCTGAGATCAAACCCAGACTATTCTTTTTTTCTCTACTCAGCTCACAGCCTAGAGCAGTGCTGGCAGGTTTCAGATGCCAGCAGTTCTTTATAAATCCTTGCCCGCCTGACAGATCGGAGGCATTCATGGCAGGTGACAGATTGTTGGAGGGGGTTGGGTGAGAGAGGGGGCTGGAAAGAGATCTATTGTGGGCTGTGCACAGCCTGGGTCCCAGCTTTCCTTGGGGAGTGGCAGGGGGACAGGAGTGTCAAAGATCTAGCAAGCTATATGACACTTCCAACAATAAAAGAAGCGATAAGAAATGCTTGTCCTTGAAGATGCCAAGGGCGGTATGATTCTTGCCAACTGTGAGTATCCTGGCAAGGGAAGAGAGGACAGGGCAGCCACTGATAATAAAGTAAACAATGGGTGCCTGGCTGTGCTGACTGCAGCAGGATAGATTCAGGCTGAGCAGAAAGAAGGGCTTTCTCACTGAGAGGGTTGTTAAACATTGTGACGTGTAGCTAGAGAGCTTCCTTCTTTGTTCAAAAAGACCAGAATAGCACCTGTCTCTCTGGGTTAGAGCTGCCTGCCGGGAGGCAGTGGAGTGAACCAAGTAACTTTTTTTTTTTTTCTTTTTTGCGGTACGCGGGCCTCTCACTGTTGTGGCCTCTCCCATTGCGGAGCACAGGCTCCAGATGCGCAGGCTCAGCGGCCATGGCTCACGGGCCCAGCCACTCCGCGGCATGTGGGATCTTCCCGGACCGGGGCACGAACCCATGTCCCCTGTATCGGCAGGCGGACTCTCAACCACTGCACCACCAAGGAAGCCCCGAAGTAACTTTAATAAATGACCCCTTTCCCCCACTTTCTGGGCCCAGAAGCCCAAATGAGAATTAAGCCATATCCCAAGCAACCACACGATTGAGGACTCTTTGTTGCTGACGCTGGAGACTATATTTACTTTCAACTCTCGTTTCTATGTCTGTAGTTTGCTGATTGTATTTGGGCTGCAGGGAACAAATATTAAATTTGATAAGGCCTGCTGCCACTGAGGCAGTGCCATCTGTCTCGGTGATTTATGTGCCAACAAGTAACTGAGACAAGAGCGTTCCAATGAGAGGGCAGCAAATCCCAGGGTTTGTGTATAAACAAAGAGAAAAGAGAAGGCAAAGCTAACATTCAGACGAACTAATATTCTAAGTGTTGTTCTCACCATCTCTTTGACACATCCGCCGTCAGAGTTCTTAGGAGACTGGCATAAGAGTTTTGAGAAATATAGGAAGGAGAAGACGATGTGGACAAGCTGATAAGGGCTCTGGCTGGTGTCACTTCCCCCTAATATTAACAATTGGCTCCATGCTGCTGCAGTTTTATCAATATGGAGTATTTAGGGGTCACCTAAGGTCAGACTGAACCTGAAGGTGACACTCCTGCGGACAAGAGAAGCAGTCTCTTTCCCCCTCTTTTGAGGCCAAATAAAGTTCAGCAGCTCAAAAGCCACTGAAGTCTAAATAAGCAAAAGGTCTTCAAAGTTTTTTTTTTTTAGGCTTTCTCAAGTTTCTTTTTTAAGAAATTGATACATTATTTAAGCATTTTCTAAAAGCATAAAAATTGTGAAGCACAGTAAAATTTTCATAAAATTTATTTCAAAGTTAATAGTCCTCACATTCTTGATTGAACAAGAAATCTACCCATCTTAGCCTAGCCAACTCCTATGCATCTGTCAAGGTCCCATTCAAATACCCTCTCCTCTACGAAGCTGTCATGATCACTGGCTGAGTTAGTCACTCCTTCTTCCCTTAGTTCCTTGTATCTACTTCCGAGTAGTAGTATTTAACACATGGTATAAAAATATTTTATTTATATTTCTCTCTCCTCCATTGGGTTTCACAATCCTTGGAGCCAGCGGTGATGGCTTGATAATAATAATCAATTTAGCATCATGATTGTAAATGCCCAGACTATGGAGTGAAAGAGACTTGGTTTCAAATCCTGACTCTGTCACTAACTAGCTGAGAGACCCTAGGGAAAGTTACTTAACCTCTTTGAGCCTCAAGTTCCTCATCTGTAGAATGGGAATTAAAATACCTACCTTATAAGTTGTATGGTTATGTGAATTATATCTCAATAAAACTGTTACAAAACAAACTTACCCTAAAGGGCTGTTTTAGGGATTAAATGAGATAGCAAATGGATAACTTCTGCACACAGCCAGGCATGTATTAAGCAGTCAATAAATGGTTGTTATTATTGTTAATCTCCTCATCGTAACCATTGCCTCTATACTCTGACAGCCTAACCCAGGTCTGGCAAATGGTAGGGTTCAATAATCATTTGCTGGGCTTCCCTGGTGGTGCAGTGGTTGGGGGTCCGCCTGCCGATGCAGGGGACATGGGTTCGTGCCCCGGTCTGGGAAGATCCCACATGCCGCAGAGCAGCTGGGCCCATGAGCCATGGCCGCTGAGCCTGCGCGTCCGGAGCCTGTGCTCCGCAACGGGAGAGGCCACAGCAGTGAGAGGCCCGTGTACCGAAAAAAAAAAAAAAAAAATCATTTGCTGAGTAAATCAGACAAACAGACTTGGAGTGTCTCATATTCCCGGCCAAAAGTACTCAGCTGATTAATTATACCTCTGGAAAAAACTCATATGAACCTCCTGAGGATTAAATGGTATCTGCAATTTTGGGGCCCACGAGATGAATAACATTACACAAGGGAGAGTCGTAAATTAGTAGTCAGATCCCTAATTAGTAATTCCCTGCATCATTTTTGGACTGTCTATTTGTGGTTAAAAGGTTATAATGATGTTCTGCTGGGAAAATAAGACTCTGAATTTTATTAGAGGTGAAAAGTTTTCCACTTCGTGACCATCTTAAACCTAAGTGGCAGCAAAGAAACAGATGGAAGAATTAAGTACTCCACCCTCACCCCCAGAGTGGATGTTATTGCCCCAAGGAAGGAAACTAAACCCCAGAAAGATTTTTCTGTCGCTGTTGTCCGACAAATTTCAGTCTATAGCATCTTTAGAGCTGGAAAGGCCATTGGATATCATCTAGTCCAATGGGCTTCAAGTATTTTTAAGACATGGAACTCTTTTTAAAAAAGAAATTTTAATGGGAAAGTCTAACATATTAATAAAACTGGGGCAGCTTTTAATAAAATTTGTAGTGGAGGGAGAAAAAGCCCTACACACGGAGGTTTCCCACTCTCCTCCCCACAACAGCAGCCACCAAGATGGCCCTGCAGAACCTTGAGTGCTGTGCATATATAAAACTGAAGAAGATAGATCCCGGAAAAGTTATTTCGAGTCTGTTAAGATGACATGAACTAAAAGCTAACAAATAGAAGCTCTAGACACTGGATAAACAAATGCACTTCCTGCAACCTTCCGAATGATGACGTAACTGAGAGAGGTATTATGGTGACTATGGTATGGTGAAAAGAGCAAGACGCCATAAATCCTCTAGGGGCACAAGCTTGCCTTCTAACATTTCTGTTGACCAGATGCAGAGCATCTCCTAGAGGGGGATATTGCTAAGGGCTCTGTGCATCATAAGGAGCTGCCCCGTTGCAGCCACAGCTCACACACTTCGGCCTCTTGCCCTTTCTCACCCGTGAGTGAAAACCTTGCAAAGGGTGCCTGCTCTACCCCTCGGTGGCCTACCTTGGGCTGGAAGACGCGATTCTCCTTCCCAAGGTGGTCCACGATTCCAAAGATGCACAGTGGCCCAGCGAAGCCCAGCAGGTCAGCCAAGATGCGGAAAGTGCTGCTGAGGACCAGGCGCCTCCCGAAGGCATGGCAGAGGGCCTGCCAGATGGCCCGGGCACCCTGTGTGCTTTGCATGTCCTTCCGCTGTCCAAAGAGACCCATGGCCAGGTCAGAGTGGCTGAGGGCCCGTTCACAGCAGGGCCCAGCCTCCCAGGATGCTCCTGGCTCCTGCTGCCTGGGGAAACCCAGTGGCATCTGCTGCAAAAAGGTGAACTCCAGGAAGAAATTATGGAACCACCAAGTGTGTGGTTGTGTGGGTCCATATGGGGACCCAACATGGTCCAGGTGGGGAAACTGAGGCCAGATGATGGATCAAGGTCACAGAGCTGGTCAGGGACTATGTGGCGAGCACAGCACTGTAATGAGGGAGTAAATATGCCAGTCCAGTGCCGCTGTGTCTGCCTCAGTGTCTCCCCTTGATGCTAGGGCAGAAGCAGTGAAGGAGCACTGGACTGGGAGTCAGGCAACCGGCTCTACTACCTACCAGCCACGGGCCAGCTCTGGGGAGGTCACAGCTTTTCTCAGGGCCTCAGTTTCCTCATCAGTGATTTGGAAAGATGCCTGCCTAGCTCAAATCATAGAGTTATTGTAAGGATCAGGCTACTAATGCCCCTGCTCTCCAAATGGATGAAAATTCCCACCTTTACAGTCACTGGGCTCCAAAAGGAAGAGCACAGGGCATGGGAAATCAGTACCTCCCTTCAGGGCCTCAGTTTCCCCACATGGACAATGAAAGTGTTAGACCAGACGAGCTAAACTGTGAGGGCCATTCCAGCTGTGGCTGTCCTATGAGTCTTTGGTCTTGGACTTGTCCCTGGTTCACTGTGTGACTTAGGGCAAGCCTCTTCCTCTCACTGGGATTCAGTTTCCCCACTGTCCCATCAAGGGTTTGACCTGATACTTTCTGATGTCCCCATCTGTGACTCTAAACCAGAGGGCAGGGAATGGATGGTGGGGCCATGCCCCCACTGACCTCCTGGGCATCAAAGGCCTCGCAGAGCCGCTGGTAGTTGGTGAGGGCCCTCATGGCAATGGGCAGCTTCCCAATGGCTCGGAGATCAATGGGCTTCTTGTGGGCAGTCTTGATGAAGGCGTTCATCCACCAGTACGTGCCTTTGGACAGCAGGTTCACGAAGGGCTGCAGGAAGCGCACCCCCAGGTCCTGCAGGTCCTCTGGGGGCTTCACTTCCCTCGGCATCTTGAAGAAGATGTATCTCTGTGGGGCACACGGGTCACTGAGGATGGGTAAGTGCACCTTCTCACCACCCTCCATTCTGCCTCAGCAAAGATCTGGGGTTGTGACATCCCACCCTTGACCTCTAATAGATGGGGCCATCATTTGCCTATTCCCAGGAAGAGGATCCCCCCAACTCCTCTTGGCTACCAGTGCCAGGGCCTCCTGACTCATAACCCTTCATCGAGGGCCACTCTGAATCCCCTGGGGTGGGTTGGGCTGGGGAGGAGCAGGAATCTCCCATATACCATCTTCTCCTACAATTCTGAAGATGCCATTGTGTTTCATGTAGGGTTTGCAGAATGTGGAGTCATGCAGACCTGGGTTTGAATCCTGCCTCCTCCGCTTACTAGCAAGGTGTCTTTGGACACATCTCATCTAAAGTGTATCCTCATCTAAAAAGGGGATGATGTGAGGGTCAGTGGACGTAGGGAATATAGAAGCCTCCATAGCCTGCAAATCACCAACTAAAGCAGAGGAGTCAGAGAATGCAGATCAAAGGAGCACTTTATGCTCATCAGACTGGCGCAAATTAGAAATGGCTATAGCCCCCCTTGCTGGTTGGAGAAAGGGAAAGCGCTTTCTGATTCACTGCTGGTAGGTTACAGCATTTCCGGAAGGTAATCTGCAGCATCAATTAACATTTAAAATACACAGACCCTTTGAGAGAATCCACTCCTTGGATTCTCTCCCATAGAAATAAAAGCAGCAACACATAAAGATATAGGAATGTTGAATATGCCATTATTTATGAAGGTAAAAAGTTGGCAACAAAGTGAATGCCCATCAATAGGGTAATGGCTGAATAAATCATGGCTCATCCATACGATGGAATATTACGCAGCCATTAAGGAAGCGAAATTAACCATCTCAGACTTGGAGGGAGTCACAGGGGATATCTGTTAGATGAGAAAAGCAAGCTGTGAAAAACTATGTATAATATGATCCCATTTTTATAAAACTAATATTGAAAGAAAAAAACAATACTTATATGTGTTGAGAAGAAATTCTTAACACATTATATTAATTATATTAATAAAAGCAAAGAGGTATTTAAAAGAGGTATAATAAAAGGTATTATATTAATAAAAGCAAAGAATGGAAGGACACATACTAGGCTGTTAATCTGGGTTACCTGGGAAGATAAAGGTTGGGGGAGGGAAGGGTATGACGCTCAGAGAGGGAAAGGGGCAAGCAAAAATGATTAAAAACAAGACATGTATGCAGCCACATTTACCACATTTACTCATTCATGTGTAACTATATGAATACATTAAAATAAGCCTCCCCGACCTCAAAAAGAAAAAAAAAATCAAACAAACTCAGAGAAGCCACTACCTGAAGCTTTTATTTCCTCTCTATGGGATTAAACCCAGACTCCTACAGCCTCAGCTGTCACTTCCTCTCCCCCTGGGAGCCTGGGGTAGAGGGCAGCTGGGCCAGATGGAATGTTCCTCCTGAAACTTTTCCCACTGGCCTCAACTCACCTTTTGGGAGCAGGTAAAAGAAGCTGACTCCTTCTAGGGTTTGGCTAAGAAGAGGGTGGGGATCCACACCCAGGCGCAGGACACGGGTCAGAAGCCCCGCCCTGGCCCAGGTGTGTCCTCAGGTGGGTGGCAGCCCAGGAGCGGCCTGCTTACCCTCACCCTGATGACGTTGACCTCCACGAGGAGCAGCATCCCGTAGAGGATCACCAGCAGCCCCGTGAGGCAGAAGCGCAGCTGCGAGAAGCCGATGGCGTGGTCGTAGAACTTGACAAACTTGATAGTCTTGGTGATGAAGGCCAAGGTCCAGTAGACTAGCAGGGCTGCCGAGGGGAGACAAGAGAGCACGGAGGATGTGTGTGCACATATTCACGTGTGTGTGTGTGCAACTGTGTGGAAGAGGACAGAAAATAAGTGTGTCAGGGAAGAGGTGTATGTGCGGACAAGCAAGTGTTACGGGTGTGAGTATGCACATTTCTGAGTAAGGGGGTGTCTGTGTGTGTGAATATATGAGCATGTAATTTTGAGACGACTGTGCATACATTAAAACATTCATGATAGGCATGTTCAAAAATAATAATCATCTTATAAGTCAAGGTGGTCAGCCAAACTTCCCTTTACAATAAATAAGAAGAAAAATAGTGGAATTATTTCTTGAATTTAACTAAGTTACAGGCACCATACCAAATAAGCACTTAAAACATATTTATCTCATTTATTTCTTATATTAGCCTTGTGAAGGAAGTCCTGCCGTCATGCTCAGTTTAACGGACAAGGGAATCGAGGCTCAGAAAGGTTTGGTAACTGATCTAAGGTCACACAGCCATTAAGTGGACTAGCCTAGTGCCAGAGCCTGTGCACGTAGGCTCCACCCTACAATGGCTTCCTTGCGGAATTCCCAAGCTGGGAAGATCTTAAACGTCCTTCAATCTAGCCTTTTCATTTAACAGATGAGGAACCTGAGGCCCAGAGAGAGGAGGTGACATGCCCAAGCTCACTGCAAGTTAGTGACAGACAGAGGGTGAGGGCCTAGGTCCCTGGCCCCCAAGTCCAGAGTCCACTACAGCATGATGATGCTCCTCAGGGAGCCTGGGGAGTGAGAGATACAAAAAAATGAGTCACAGTCCTGAGAGGCAGTGTGTATAGTGGTTAGAGCTGGGCCTGCAGCCAGATACCCCTGGGCACAGATCCTCTGACTTAATAGCTATGTGACCTTGGGTAAGTCATTTAACCCATCTAGGCTTCAGTTTCTTCATCCATAAATGGGAATAATAATAGTACTACCTCAAGAGTCGTCATGAGCAATGTATGGAGAACATTTAGCACAGTGAGCCTGGCACACAGTTGGCGCTCTTTGGATATCAGCTGTTAAGATATTTGTTATCTCCAGATTTCAGACCTTGGACCATAAATACCAGGAGCCATCTGTGGATTCTATCCTGTAAATTCCCACCACCCCCATCCAAATCCACCAGTAAACCACAGTCAGCTGGTGACAACAAAAGACAGCAGTAACTAAGTCCCCCTTTAGGGGGTGCTTTAGCATAGGCAGTCCTTCCCCAATTACCCCCTAGAGTCATACGCTCTGCAATATATGATATATATGATCTTATATATGATATAAGGTCAGTCTAAATGCCTAGAGCTCCTCTCTAGAGGAATCACAGAGAGGGAAGGAGACTGTCACCCTGCCTTCATCCCTAGGAGGGCCAGGACATAAATGCCAGGGCATCTCTTGGGGACAAAAGCTGGGGTCTGTCCCAGCCTGGCTCTGGGCTGGGAACTAGGTTGAGACATTGAACTGGGGAGGGACAAATGCCACCTGAGTGAGAGCATTAGGATAGAGGGCAGGAGCATCTGCTTCTGGTCCCAGCCCTCAAGACTGGGATGATGTCCCTCAGCTGGGTCAGGTCTCCAGGTCACAAGGAATCCCCTAGCTGGGGGAACATTCCCCTGCATCCACACCTATACTCTCCCAACAGACTCTATCCCAGGCACCAGAACCTCTTTAGACCTTCGCGAGGGTTCCTCCTGAGGCCAAGACTTTAAAATATGTCTCAGATTGGTCTTGCCGCTAACACGTAACAGATATGGTTTGATTTGATCTTTATAAGAACGTTATGCCTTAGGCAGGGACTTACTATTCCTGTTCAGATGGGGAAACTGAGGCTCAGAGAGTGTCTTGTCCAAGGTCACACAGGGAGTTAGTTGAGGACCCAGGACTAAGCCCAGGGGTCATTTCCACAGTCCCATCCTACAGTGCTGAGCCCTCAGCCTGTTGCCAGACACAGCAGCATTCGGTAAAAGCTTAGTGCATGTCCGAGAGAACAGGAAAAAGGAAAGAAAGTAGTAAAACACAGGGGCTGCTGGTGAGTTTTAAACTCTGAATTCCCATTACCTCTGCTTCTTCCCTCCCTTTCCTCTCCCTCATCCCCACATCCTACCTATTACCAAATTCTATTTTACCTCCTAATTATCTTGAATCCATTGACTTCTGTCCATCTGGGTGGCCACCTGGGTCAGGTCACCATCATGTCTCCCCTGGACCGCCTTAAGAGCTTTCTCATGGCTTCCCCACTTCCCCTCTTGCCCTCCTCCAACCTAGCCTCCGTAGAGCAATACATTTAATCAAATATGATCTCAACACACCCATGTTCATAGCAGCATTATTTGTAATAGCCAAAAGGTGGAAGCAACCCAACTGCCCATTGATGGATGAATGGATAAACAAAATATGGGGTGTGTGTGTGTGTGTGTGTGTATACACACACACACAATGGAATATCATTCAGCCTGAAAAAGGAAGAACATTCTGACACGTGCTACAACACGGGTGAAACCTGAGAATATAATAAGTTAAATGAACCAGTCACAAATGGACAAAATAGTGTATGATTCCACTTATACTACGAGGTGCCTAATGTAGACAGATTCATAGAGACAGAAAGTATTATCGAATGATGGTTTCAAGGGGTTGAGGGGAGTTATTGTTTAATGGGTGCAGTTATTGTTTAATGGGAAGATGGAAGAGTTTTGGAGATGGATGGTAGTGATAGTTACCCAACAATGTGAATGTATTGAGTGCCACTGAACTGTACACTTAAAAGTGGTTAAAATGGTAAGTTTTATGTTATGCATATGTAAACACATACACACACACATCCCAATCCTCAATGACTTCCCATCGCCCTTGGGATAAAGAATAACGCCTGTAGTGTGGCCTTCAAGGTCTTGCCCCACCTGTCACTCCAACCTTCAAAGTTCAGCTCCCTTCTGCTCTCTGCACTTCAGCTGCTATTTTTTGCCCAGATTTCCTAATGTGCTTTGCATCTTCTGCCTCTGGGCCTTTGCACATGCTGCTCCTTCTGCCTGAAGCATTCCCCTGTCCCTTCTCGCAGTTAGTTCCTACCTATCCTTCAGTTCTCAGCTCAAACATGACATTCTCACAGAACACCTGATCTCACCTGGGTCCAGGAACAAGGTTACTTCGCGGGACAATGTAGGGTGCATCATGGGTCACCTTTCTGCAGGACTCCAGACCTGTGACCGGACAGAAGCTTCCTCAAAGGGCCAGCTATTCCCCTAATACCTGCTGTCCTGCAGCTGGGGTGCATCCTCTTCCCTTTTCCCTGTTCTAGAATTTCTGGCTTTGTGGAGAGCAAAGCTCTACCAAAGGGGGGAGTTAGTCTTTGTTCCTTGGAGAAGGACTGGTCAATCCATGGGTGGTCATTTGTGCTTTGCAGAGAGAACATTATGCTCTTTCTGGAGAATGAGAAAATGAACTCGCCAGATGCCCAGACAGGGTGTTTCCAGGGGCACCGGTCAGCCAGGCCTCGTGGTTAATGAGAGGCCTCTGTGCATGAGGAGCTGCTTCAGACGCTGGCGCGGGAGGCTCTCCGAAGCTTGTGTTTAACACCTCTCCATCTGTTGCCCCCTAGTCCCCCAACCACACTCACTTGGGGGACCCTGGGGTGGGGGCATCATCTGGACGATCCTGATGGAGCCAGCTCCCGCCTTACACAGGAAGGTAGACCTGTGATCAGCTTGGGAAACTTTCTCTACCCACTCATGACACCGTGCTGTCTCTGGCTTAGCACAGAGAGTTCCAGACTCCAGATGTCAATTAGATGCTATGATTCCTAAAAATCATAGTCTGACTTAATGACACACGGTCTGACCACAGCCTAACAGTCAGATGTACAGCCCCGGCCTTAGACATGCAGACTGAGCCTCACACAGAGGCAGATCTGTGGATTTATACCTCTGGCCTAAGCACAGTCTGAGGACCCTTAGACACACAGTCTCAGCCTTTTTAAGAGCCTCCTTGGGTGCCAGACTCCTGGATCTAAACCTGAATCTGAGGACTTCCCTGGTGGTCCCGTGGTTAAGAATCCACCTTCCAATGCAGGGGATGCAGGTTCGATCCCTGGTCAGGGAACTAAGATCCCACATGCCGTGGGGCAACTAAGCCCGTGCGCCACAACTGGAGGGCCCACGCACCGCAACTACTGAGCCCGTCCGCCACAACTAGAAAAAAGCCCGCGTGTCGCAATGAAGAGCCCACACGCCGCAATGAAAGATCCCGCATGCCACAACTAAGACCCAGTGCAGCCAAATAAATAAATAAATGTTAAAAAAAAACAAAAACAAAAACTTGGCTCTGGCCCTTGACTAGCTGGTGAGACTAGTGCAAACCATTTAACTTCTGAGCCTCGGTCTCCTGATCTATAAAAGGGAAATAATAATGGTACCTACCTCATAGAGTTGTGAGGATTAGATGAGTTAATATGTAAAATGCTTAGGATCATGCCTGACACGTAGCAGGTGCTAAATGAGTGTTCCCTGTTATTATTTGTAACCTCTCTGAGTTTCAGTGTTCACATCTGTAAAATGGGGATAGCAAGAGTACAAGAGGGAGAGTGTGGGGGTTAAGTGAGATAATGCACGGAGGAAGCTTAGCACTGAGCCTGGCACACAGCACACACTCAGTAAATGTCAACATCCATCACTGTTGTTTCTGACTGGGACCCCGGCCACATGGTGTCAGAAGGTCTAAGCAGACACTCCTAAATGTTGGCAAACCACAGGCTCTGGTCCTGGGGTCCTTCTCTTTCCTCCAGGTTACCTCATTTGGGCTCAAGATGCCACCTAGGAAGCCGTGACTATCAGACCTCCTCTGGAACGCCCAACTTGTTTATCTAACTGACCGCCTGACACTTGAGCTGGCTGTTTCAAACTCAACTGTGGCCTAAACACCCCAACTCCTGCTCCTTTGCCATGTCAGTTACTAATACCGCTGTTCACCCATGTACTCTGGCCCAAAACCTAGGAGTCTTCCTTGTTCCTCTCCTGGCCCCTGACCTCATCTCCTACCATTCTTCCTTGGGCTCATTTGCCTTCGACCATACTAGCCTCTTTGCCAAGTTTGTTCCTATCGGAAGGCCTTTGCACTTGCTGCACCATTTGCATGGAAACATCTACCCCCAAATATCTGCATGCTCACTCTTACCAGAGACCTCCTCTGAGCATCCTATACAGACAGTAACACGGCCTTCACTCTCTACCCCTCACCCAGCTCTATGTTCTTCATAGCATCATCACTACTTATCTGTTTGTTTGTCTGTTTACTGTCTTTGCTTGTGCGTCTCCTCCACCAGACTGGAAGCTCCACGATGGCAAGAATTTCTCTTCTCTACTTCTGAACCTCCAGCACTTAGAACAGTGCCTGGCACATAGTAAGTCCTCAGCAAACATTATCTGAAGGAACAAATGGAAGTACCTATCCCTCCCCGTTTCCCACTCCTCCCCTTTCCCTACCAATCAGCAGCTTGGGGAAGTTGGAGGTCTCAATGTTGTGATAGTAGATCACAGAGGTGACAGCAGCCATGAACGCCATCCCGGCCGGCATGTACAGGTGGAGATGGCGGGACTCGGTCACCCTGAGATAAGGGCAAGAGAGACGGAGAGAGAGAGAGGGAGAGAGAGAGAGAGAGAGAAAATGTAGATGAGCTGCGTCGTACCCTAACAGAGTAGCCCAGGCCTCGTGCTTAGGGCCAGCACACAGTGGGGACTCCAGAACACACATAACCGTATCGTTCCATAGCATATGCTGGCAGCTCTGCCCAGCCCAGACCCCAAACACACCTGTCAACTAAGGGGCCCAGGCGTTCACACAGAGATGCTATGAGAGCTCGGTGTTCAGGCTTTGAAATTCATGGCCTTCTCTCTCTGGGTTCACACTTACAGAATCTGGCATAGGGGAGCTGGCCTTGGCAGTCGCAGCTGCAAAGCTTCTGGCTTAGAACCAGCTTATCCCCCTACAGAGGCCTCAGTAGGTGGGCTCTGGTCTGGTGATAAGCCCCATAGGGAGCCAGAGCTCCCTCCCAGAACTCAGCTTCTCCACGACTGGTGAGGAGGCTCGACTTGCCTGGTCCTGGTCAAGCCCTTCCAAGGCTCCTTTCTATAGAAAGCAAAATTCAAAGGCACAGGTGATGTGGCCTCAAGTCTTTTTTCCAGCACTGCCCAGCCTGCTCTTTCTAGTGAAGCTATGGTTAGGAACCCCTCCATTCCCAGGAGGCCTCCTCCAGTCTTCTGCTTCAGTGCTGCCCTTGCTTGCGCTGCTCCTTCTATCCGGTGTGCAAAGAGTCCCTGCCCTCGAGAAGCTGACAGTAGGGAAGGAAGCAACCATGCTCAGAGCTAACTGTCTGACTAGGCAGTCTAAGGAAGTGGTATTGCAGATGGACAGAAGGCTGAGAGCACACAGAGGAGGGTGGGCAAGCAGGGAATGCTTCACAGAGGAGGTGGCACAAGGCTGAACTTTGAAGGATGAGCAGGAGTTCAACGGAGAAGGTGGGGGGCATGAGGAGAGCCATGTTGGGACCCCAAGTGGTCTGGTGGGACTAGGATATAGCATAGAGGCAGTGTGTTTCCCTTTTTCCTCGCTAGAAGAACCACAAGTTTGCTCCAGCAGCAACGCGCCCAGCCCCAGGGAATGGATGGTGATTGGTTCAAGCAGCCATGCAATTGCACACTTCTTTGTCAGTGATTGGTTTAAGAGTGGCCATACAACCCAATTCTGGCCAATGAGATGTCAGGAATGTCTGTAGAAGATGATCTCCTGCATAAAGAAGAGGCTTGTGGGCAGCATGCCCCCTTTTTCCTTGCTTAGTTGATGCCTGGAGCTGGGCAGCCATCTTGTAACCATAAGAGAAGATATGGTGGACACACAGAGTATGGCATAGAAAGATGTGGAGAAGCTGGGTTCCTGATGCCATTACTAAGCCACCACACCAACTAAAAAAGGTGGCCTCCAGATTTCTTGTTAAATGAGACTGTACACGTTGACGTTCTTCAAGCTTGACTAGTGGATAGTCTCAGTGCGAGGTCTTCGCACTGTTACAGGAGGTACAAGGCAGTCACTCGTGGGGGCACTGGAAACAACCAACACCCTGTCCAGGAGGTCTTCAAAATGCTTGCCTCTGTCCTCCTTGAAATAATTTTGAAAAACTCTGTACTCCTGCGTACATTTTTAAGTGACATCCAAAATGTTATTTCGTAAGTTTAAGTACGTTCATTTTTTTTTGCAATAGAAAGTAGAAATGATAAACATTTTATAAGATGAAATAAGACAGTGAATAACCATAATTGAAATAAGTATTTTATGACACGACTTAAATAGATTTTGGCTGCTTTACTGAATAATATACACCGACTTAGATAAGAAATTAGGTAAAAGTTTTATATATGGCTTTTTCCAGTGTATGGTGGTCTGGGAAAACATTCTATATTTTAAAAAAAATTCTAAATAACCTATACTGCTTTGGTTGTTCTGAATTCAGAGCATCACAGAGAAATAATACTTAAAGGAAGACAAGAAGCCCTACAGGTTAGATGCCTTACTTAATCACTAAATGAGGCTTACCTTAAACTAAACTCCAGTTTGAAGGCCACTGCTTTAACGGCTCCCCTCTCTCATCTGCCCCGTACACTTCCGGCAAGTCGGCCAACTCAGGACAGGGACTGTGGCTTCTCCTCATGTCCGTTCCCCTTCCCATCCTCCTTCATGCTCCCCTGCCCAGGGGTGCAGGCCACAGATGGAAACCAGCAAATACCGGATAAGTGCCTATGGAGGAGCTGACCTGCTCTCTGGGGCGGAGACGGCGATCTGCACTGAGCTGGAGAGGTTTGGGATCCAGGTGCTGCCCCACACAGGAGGGCCTGCTGCACAGCCAGCAGGACAGAGTCCCCAGCCATATTCTATCCAGTCTCCCACATTCTGGGAATATACTAGCTGCCCAGGGCTCTGCCACTCTGCACTCTGCACCCTGTCTATGCTCTAATTTCATCCTCCACTGCCCTATGAAGCAGGCAAGGCAGGGCTTATGATGCTCATTTCACAGGTAGAGAAAGTGAAACCCAGAAGGGCTGGGTGACTTGTCCCAAGTCCCACAGCTGGTGCGTGGCATAGCAGAAATGCTAGCAAAGACCCAGGTCTACCTTCTCTGCAGGAAGGGTATTTTCCCCTCTGTTGTTTTGTTCATTACAGCCGGGTGAGTATATTCTGGCTGGAGGGCTCACAAGGCATCCCTCCCATCTCTAGCATCTGTGCTGCTTTGGAAGGGGTGTTGGGATGGAAGGCGGGAGGCGGACTTGTCACCTGCTAGTTATGTGGCAGTATGCATTCTGGTCCTGCTCATCTGAGGGCTTTGATAGCCAGGAGGAGGCCCAAGGCAAGCAGTTATCACAGAGATTACTGCTGAAGCCAGGATGCAGGGACATTGGGAGTGGGAGGGTGAGGCAGTGTGTGTGTTGGTGGGGGTGAGGATCCCATCCCCCTGCCATCCAGCTGCAGGAGCCAGGGCTGGCAGGAGTGGAATCTGGGCATAGTCTGATTCCAGCTCAGAGGGATTGGACCTCAAATATTTAAGCCAAATGTCCAGCACCCTCCACCACCCCTTCACCCAGGCAGTCACTGAGCCTTGCCGATCCTTCCATTCTTCCTTAGTGAGATGGCTGCTTCATGTCCTCCTCATCTGCACCCCCAACTGCTGACACACCACTTTTGGCTGCAGTTATCTCTCGCCTAGACTACTGCAATCAATCCCAAGTGCTGCTTCTACCTCCAGCCTCTCCCTGCTTCCACCCTGCCCTCAAGTTCTCACCTAAAAGTGCTGTGCTGATTACATCTCTTCTCTTCCAAACTGCCTAGAAAATTCAACCCAAACACTCAGCCTGGCATGTGAAGCCTTCCTGCAGATGCCCCCAGTTTCCAAATCTCAGCCTCCATCACTCCCACGTGTTTCATGCTTCAGCCCCGCCGCGCTGCTGCACCACTCCCACCCTGCCTGCTTCCCCTCCCACCACTCCCCACTCGCCCACGGTACCTTTCTCACGACTCCCCGCTGGCCCTCCCTCTCTGGAACTCCTCTGCCTGTCAGAACCCTAGTCATCCTTCCAGATCCTGCTCAGAAGTCCCCTCAGCCATGAAGCTTGCCCAACTCTGCCTTCCTTTATCCTCCCATAGTACTTACTTGTGACGTTATTTCATTTATTCTCTTAAGGAGTCCCTAAGGGTCTGTGGAGCTTTCTCAGGTGCCTTGCACTGTGCATACAAAGATGAATAACATGCAGATTCCAACTCTGAGGCCTTTCTGACTTAGGCGGGAGACAGTTTGCAAACAGATATAGATGTTAACATACAGTATGACCTATGCTGTGGCAGAGTTGTGAAGAGTATGCTGTGAGGTCCAGAGGCAAGGTGGGCATGGGGAGAAAGCCCATAGGAATGAGGCTAGAGAGAGGGAGGGCCGACTGTGAGGAACCTGGATGCCAGGCTGAGGACTTAGGACCTTGTAAACAACTGGGAACCAAGGAAAGATCTTAAGCAAGAGTGATTTTTTTCCCTCCAAGAAGGTAATCCCAGCAGCTTGTGGGAGAGGCTGGGCATATCCACTCTAATAGGCTCTAGGATCATTTCACCAGGCCTTGGTGTGCAGATCTGGGTCCCCTCCACCCTGCTGCACTGAGAGCAGGGCCTGGTCCTCACTGTCCAGTGCCTGGCACAGAGAGCCTGGCACACAGATGTTGGGTAAACAGTTGCTGGATTTATTAGCAAATGAAACGATATTGGCTCATGGAATGCAGCTGAGCTGGGGTCTCCCTGGGCCTTTTAGGAAGCACCCTTGAGTAGATCCACTCTCCTGGGTCCTCTGAGAGTCACTCACCCATCAGACAGGATGCCCTCTGCGATCTCACACACCAGGACGAAGAGCAGCATGAAGGTCAGGATCCAGCGCAGGTTGTGCCCAGGGAAGTGGAGCCATGTGCTGTGGTGGATGTGCACCTTGGAGCTCTGACTGCCCCATCCTGCAAGGAGAGACAGGAAGAGGTGGGAAGCCTGGCTCTCCTGGAGGAGGTTTCGTGAACCCCAGGAGGGTGCTTAGGCATTGGGTCCATGGTGGGGATGAGGTGTGTCCCCATGACAATGCCCCAGTCTGGTACACATGAACTAAATGTCCTTGCATGAAACCCCGGACCCACAGAGGCCCACATGTGCAGGCACCCATTTTATATGCCAACTTCTTGTGTGACAAATAACCGCGTAAATAAACGTTTGGTGGAGAGCAACAGTGTAAATGCTGGTACAGTTTTTGATACACATGTGAACATAAGCTTCCTTCCTATTTCTAGTTGTCTTTGTCAACAACTAGCAACTTTTTGCTTCTGCAGCATCTTCCTCTTTTTAATTTTGTAGCAATTTTTCCTTTCTTCTCAAAAGCTGTATATGAATCTTAAGATTTGCTTTTTTCTTAATTAGAGCAAATTAACACGTTTTGGGGGAGGCAGGGAACACCCTATGAGTTGACAGAGCTAGCTAGCTTGAGAAATTCGAGGTCTTGGAGAGAGATAAAGGGGACCCTAGGAAAGAGGCACACACAACTGTCTGGGCGGTGACGCTCAACTCTGCGGAGGGCTTTCAAACAGGGGCGCTGGTGGCCTCCGTCAGGGGCGCTGGTGGCCTCCGTCCGGGTCGCTGCTAAGTCGGATCGGCTCTGCCCCGAGCCCGAGAAATTGCGCTCCGGAGACGCGCGTGCCGCGGTGTGGTTAGCTGGGGAAGCGGAGCCTCTTCTCGATCAGGGCGAGCGGAACCCCAGGATTGCCGGAGGCTACTGACCACTGTCAGGTTCAGCCCCTGGGAAGCACAGGGTTCGCAGGGCCTCCACCCAGCCTCTGAGGCTCAGGCTGCACTCCTCCCTGGGCCCAGCTGAGGCTGACGAGAAGGGTGCCTTGGGGGAGGGGTGGCCCGGCTCCCTACACAGCGCCTCTGAGGTTACAGCCCGACCCCCTCCCGACCTATCCAGCGCGTACAGAGACCCCTGCTTTCCCCTTTCTCCACCCCAGCTCTGGCCCTGCGGTGGCAAAACTTGGGGGTCCCCTGGGTCAGGAGCCTCCGTTGTGGTGCGTGCGGTTTCAGGGACACCCCGGGAGTGAGGGCTGTGCGGGTGTGTGAGCGCCGGCACCGCGGGGCATAACACAGGGCAGGGAAACCCAAGGGGGAGGCGAGCGGCGGTCGCCTGGCTGCAAGGGGACGCGGAGCGCTGCGGCGCGCAGCGCCTCCTTCTCCTCCCTCCCGACCACCGTCCTCCCCTCCTCCGCTGCTCGCCCCGCGCGCTTACCGATGAAGAGAATGGGGAAGGTGATGAAGAGCAGGAAGACGTGCGGCACCACGTTGAGCGCGTCCACGAAGCAACCGTTGTTGAGGACGCCCTGGTCCACCCGGTAGGCGGCCGAGTGGTTCTCGCTGCCGCAGAAGGCCAGGGGCATGGCGGCGCGGGCTCGGGCTCGGGCTCCAACTGCGGCTGGCTGCACGCGCCTCCCGCGCTCTGTCCCCTGTAGCTCCGCCGCCCGGCCCGGCCGTCAGGCCCCAGCCCCCACCCCGCAGGCCCCGCCCCGTTGGCGCTCCGGCTCTCCCACCCCGCCCAGCTCCTCTACCTGCGGGGCCTGAGGGGTGGCAGGGAGCCCGACCCGCCGGGCCGCGCTGGGGCCGAGTTCCAGCTGTGGCGGCCCGCACGATGCGCTGGGGGCCGCCTTGTGAGTGCCCCGCTGCGCGCGTGCGCTGGGGAAGCAGGGACGACAGGCTGGGTGGGTGGGCATGCTCGAGTCTGGATGGGAGGGTGAGGGGTGCAGAAGAGAGGAGGAGGGTCCTCGTGGCTCGGGAGTGGGCGCGGTCAGAGTCTCGAGTGTGACCTCCCTGCCCGGGGTCTGAGGTGTGAGCTCACCTGGGCCTGGCTCTCGTGGGTATAGTTAGAGCGGAGGGTCCTGGTGGGGCAGTGTGGGACAAGCCCCATCCCATATGAATAGGAAAAGCATTCAAAAACATTACCTAGGGGGGAGCTTCGAAGGTTCTCGAAAGTGGTTCCAGGCGGGGGACGTTCATAGGTGCTTTACAGCGTATCCCTCGCTTTCACAAATGGAATCTTCCAATACTCCTGCTAAGTACAGGTTAATTGCTCTCATTTTTCTGGTGAGGAAACTAAGGCTCCAGGAGGTTACATGACTGACCCAAGGTCTCACTGCCAACAAGTAGGGAAGCATAACTTGAACTCAGCTCATCGAATTTCAGCCCGCACTCCCCAGCCCCCATCTACCTCAGGCATGCGTCTATTACATGATTGACACCTCCAGCGACTGGCAGGTGAATGGATAGACTAGATCATGGCCCAAGGTTGAAAAAGAGGTGCTTGTGGAATTGTATCTAGTGAAGGCAATGGAAGGCAGCCAAGAGGGGTGGAAAGAGATAATGTCACCCTAGGCTGTATCCTTAACCTGACACAGACAGGCTTAAGGAGTTCAAGAACCTGGTGAAATCGTAAAGACAATATTATGCCTTCCTATACTTTTTGGAGAAATTCTTACAGGTCTGTGACCAAAAAAGTTTACATCCTATGAAGAAAGAAGACAAAAGGGGATTTGGGATTAGATTTTAGAAGAAATTTCTGAGTTAGGGATATGGAGCGTAAATGCATCTGTTCTCAGGAGGAGCTAGGGGGTCATCAAGGAAGCTCTCTTCAGCCCTTTTCCCTATGAGCTTCTCTGAGCCTGTTCTGAGGCTGCTTTGAGGCTCGAAGCCTTTACAAGACGCTGTCAGGCAAGGACTCAGCTTTGCCTTAGGACTTGAGAGAGGCCAGGGCAGAACCAGGAACCAGAGCAGAGGGCAGGTGGGGCTGAGTGAAGAGCTTGGGGAGGGCAGGAGCTCAGGGTTCAAAGTCCTCAGACAGTCTTCGACTTTTTGGGTATCTCTCTGAGGGCAAAAGATGTTTCCTGCAGTATCAGCCAAAATAGTGAAAACTTGGTGGCCGTAAATACCCTGTACCGGTGGCAGGAGTTAATTAATCTGGGTGAATGCAGCCACTGAAAAAGTAATTGCTGAGTCTATGTAGTCAAGTGGGAAAAGCTTATGAGACAATGTCAGGTGAAAAAGGAAGAAACAAAATCGTGTGTTTCCTTTGATTACAGCCATATTAAATATGTATGTTTGAATGCAAGCCCGCGGGGGAAGCTCAGACTTGGAAATGGCTGTTACATTAGGGTGGTGGGTAGTATACATTAGCTACCGTTGCTGTGTTTATAATTATTGTTATTTCCATTCTCTTTCTGTAAGAACGAAGCAACTGAGGTTCAAAGAGATGAGATGGGGAATTCCCTGATGGTCCGGTGGTTAGGGCTCTGCACTTTCACTGCTGCCGAGGGCACAGGTTTGATCCCTGGTTGGGGAACTAAGATCCCACGAGCCTCGAACACGGCAAAAAACAAAACAAAACAAACTAAACAAACAAACAGATGAGATGATGTGCCCTTGGCCACCTAACAAAATTGCTTTTAGGTTTTTGTTTTTGGCTCCAAGGTTTTTTTTCAAACTTTCTTTGCCATTTTGTTTTTGTAGTTATAATTTTAGTTTTTCACACTTTCAGCAGTGCCGTTTTTCCTTTCAGTGGTAGATATGTATATATTTTAAGTCCTCAGTCCTGGCTCCACCACTACTAGTTGTGTCATGTAGGACAAGTTACCATTCTGTGCTTCAATTTCCTCTTTTCTAAATGGAGAAGATAATAATACAGACCCCAGAGGATTAAAATGAGGTCACGGGTATAAATGTGCTATGTAAGCCTCGAAGATGGTCCCGGCTACCTCATCCTCTGGGTGCCCACCCATGGGACCCCATCAATCAATCATGGTTATCTAGTGGTCTTTCCCTTCCTTGGCACTCAGCACACAGTGCCTGGCACATCCCACACACTTGCCTCTTCTGGGCCATTTGAAATAAACAAAAAGCCTGGTCCAACCCAAGCTGGACCCAGGTGTAAAGGACAATTAAGGGGTCATCACCTGGGACTAAGAGGAGGCTGGAGGAGGGCACCACGTTTGCCATCTCTAGCACAAACCTACTGCGTGACTATGGGCACATTCCACCCTTTCCTACACCTAGCTTTCCAGTGAGGATGCCCATCACACTGCCCATCATGTGGGTGTTATCTCGAAAAGTGTGGAGTCAGGTGCATAAAGAGGCATGAAATGACTCCTGCTGTAACATGGATTGTGAACTTGGAAACACCCAAATGCTCATCAATAGAGGGCTGGTTAAAATAAAACTAACACACGAACAAACAACATGATAATTCCATGATGTGGAGTACTGTGAGGCAAATACAGAGAGTAAAGTAGGGTTATGTACACAGACACTGAAAGATGTCCAAGGCATAGATGTAGAGCAGTCAGTGAAGCATGAAACCATTTTATTTCTGCAACAGAAACAGACGCAGAGCTACAACGTCTCTGTGGGGAGGGCTGGGTCTCAGTAACACTTTCCCACACCCAGAGTTTCTCGCTGGCTTCTGCTGCAGGGGGATGGAAGATGGATTCGCACCGGGAGCAGGCTTGGAGCAAGGGTATTCCCCTTTGAAAATTCTCAGCCTTCCTCATAGCAGAATGGAAAACCTGGGAAGGATTTCATGGACCTGGATTGTTGCGCTCCCAGACCCACTAGGTGAGTGTGGCCGCAGGCAGGACCCGTCCCCTCCTTTGTGCATGGAAAGGAAAGCTTGGCACAAGGCTTCAAAAAAGTCCCTTCTAGTTCTGATGTTGTTCAGGCGTCAGTGCCCTGTCTCAGGTGTGTCAGAGACCATGACAGAGAGGGTCATCAAGATGATAATGATAGTGACATAATAGAGAGGGGTGATATTTCAAGAAATTAACCCTTTCAATAGCCCCAATCAATAGTGAGATGGTTAAAAACAAACAAAACCAAAAATGGTATTATACATACTCTGCAGCAAGTACAGAGAATAGAGTAGGGCGATCTGTACTGACTTGGAAAGATGTCTTCTCCCCGCATCCCCTCCCCAGCTCTCCCTTCAGGCAGATGACTGTGAAGCAAATTCCAGGTGGAGAACAGACAACTGGTGTATCAAAAAGAGAGTTCTTGAGATCAGGAGACAGTGCTCAGCCTCCCTACCTGCCTGATGTGCGCACGTGTGTGTGTGTGTGTGTGTGTGTGTGTGTGTGTGTGTGTGTGTGTGTTGGGAGGGCAGGGGAGGTGGATAGCCAGCAAGGGAAAGGCTAGGTGTCAGTTGTGCCAGAAAATCCATACAAGGGCTATTTTGAAGAAAGATTCCCTTGCCCCAGAGCAGGGCCACCAGACTGACAGAAGAGACAGGGGATCCTCCACCACACTTGCCTGGAGGAATGATGCAGGAGCAAGATAAATCCTCCCTAGTCTCTTGGCATTACCTACCTGGGGAGGTGGGGAAGGAACTCCCAGAAAGTCCAGTGTTAACGTTTTCTGCCAGCCTGGAAGGGATGGAGGTTTGAAATAGAAATTAAATCAAGTTCTTGTTCTTGCCCACTTAAGCTTTGGTCCAAGATCACCCTCACTACAGTAACACAGGCCAGAGGACGACTCCATGCATGGCCTGGTTTCTCTTTGAGGCCAAGCCCGTCCCCTCATTTTATCCCCAAAACATCCAGCTCCCCAGGGCATTGATTAAAAATGGAGGGCTTCCCTGGTGGCACAGTGGTTGAGAGTCCGCCTGGCCGATGCAGGGGACACGGGTTCGTGCCCCGGTCCGGGAGGATCCCACATGCCGCGGAGCAGCTGGGCCCCGTGAGCCATGACCTCTGAGCCTGCGCTTCCGGAGCCTGCGCTTCCTTCCGGAGCCTCTGCTCCGCAACGGGAGAGGCCACAACAGTGAGAGGCCCACGTACGCAAAAAAAAAAAAAAAGGAGGCTTTACTGAACTCTTCATGGGGCGGCGGGAAAGACGTAATTTGCACAGCTCACAACAGAAACCCAGTAAACCCCTTATTTCTCCCCCAGCCCCAGCAGTCTCCTCTGCTGTGTGTTTTCTTGTATCTCCTGTTCCTTCTTCCACACAGCCTCTTCTTGTAAACATGCCCCTCAGTCCTCAGAGCAACTCAGCGTTTGTCTTCGGCCTGTACACCCACTCAGGGTTTCTCAAGCACGCCTTGTTTCCCTTCCCGAGCTGCTGACTGACCTCAAACCTGCTTTCTTCCTGGAGAAATTATTGGGAGAGAGAATAAGATTTTCTCTCTTTTGTTTCACCAACATTTGTTGAGTTCTTAGTGTATGCCTCACACTTTACCTGTTTTAAACCTCAGAGGAACGGCCTAGTAGTTACTAATATCAGAGAAAACAGGCTCAGAGGAGTTAAGCTCTTTTCCCAAGATCACACAGCTGGGAACCAGTAGAGAAAGGACTCAAACCCGGTCAGGCCCTGCTTCAAAACCTGCACCGTTGGTCACTCCTTAAAGGGATGCTGAGGGTACTGAGGATTTTACCGCCTCTCAGTCTTCATCTCCTGAGGAGGGAGTGCAGGCCCCAAAGAACAGACTTTTGGGGACACCTGCACATCTGTGCATTATGCCTCTTCTCTGTGTTAGAAGCCAAAGGAAATACCCAGTCATGGCGTCAGTCACTGGCATTAACTGGGGAGCCAGATAGGAAGACCTGAGTGTGAGGGGGTCCTGCTGAGTGGGGCCTCACCTGTGGGTGAAGTAGGCTCACAAATGACCTGGCAGTGATTTGCTTTGGAGAAAACTTCCATTAGTGATGGAGGGGAATGATTGCATGTGAGCTGCATGGGGATCCCATAAGGTGCGCTGGCCTGCCCCTCTCCCCACCCGAGGCCACACTGCAGCAGGATCGCCATCTGGGCTCAATCTGATGCCTCTTTCTGGCACAGCCTGGCCCCTGACAGGTGCCTCTGGCAGGTGCAGCACGGCCTCAGCTCTCTGGGCCTGGAGGGCCCTGCCAGAGCGGGAGCTGAGGCCAGGCAGGGGAGGAGGGGGGAGCGCAGCTGGACCACCTGTCTTCCCTTCAGCTTCTTCCCTCCCCCAACCCCAGAGGGACCTGAGCTCCTGTCGCCTGAGGAGAGGCTCCTGGACCCAACTCTATGCTCGGGAAGTTCAGGTCCCAGCTCTACCCCGACCAGCCATGTGACCTTGGGCAAGTCAGCCTCTCTGATCCTGGATCAGATGTGTGAGAAAGCCTGGCAAACAAGACCTCATATCAAGCTTTTCAATTCTCAAATCAGCTGAGGGCTTCTTATCAAAAGATAAGACACTGATCAAGACACTGATCCTCCCCCTGCTAGTTTTATTAAATGTAATTGACATAGAACATTGTATAAATTTAAGATGTATGACATAGTGATTAAATATATGTATATGATTATCCTTGTGTTTAGTTAACATCCATCTCCTTACATAGTTATAATATTTTTTCTTGTGATGAGAATTTTTAAGATCTACTCTCTTAGCCACTTTAAAATATACAGTTCAGTATTGTTCACATGTACAGTCGCCTTGCTGTACATTACATCCCCAGAACTTATGTATCTTATAACTGGAGGTTTGTACCTTTTGACCACCTTCATCCATTTTCCCTATCCCGCATCCCCACCCTCCATCTCTGGTAACCACCAATCTGCTCTGTTTCTGTGAGTTCAGCTTTTTTAGATTCCACACATAAGTGAGGTCATACAGTATCTGTCTTTCTCTGACGTATTTAACTTAGCATAATGTCCACAAGATTCATCCATTTTGTTGTGGAGGGCAGGATTCCTTCTTTTTACGGCTAATATTCCATTATCCATTTTCTTTATCCATTCATGCATCGATGGACACTTAGGTTGTTTTCCATGTCTTGCCTATTATAAATAATGCTGCAACGCTTACTGATTTTTAATAATTGATTGAGTTCCTACCTAAAACTTAAGTGGGCAAGGACAAAGTGCCAAGCCCCTTATAGCATTATCTAGCTTGATCATCATCGCCCTTTAAAGTAGGTGATAGAATCATCATTACACAGGTGAGCATAAGGCAGAGAGGGAAAGTCACTGGCCCAAGGACCCCCAGCAAAGTAGGTAGCAGAGCTCAGGTTGGAACATCCTGCTGAGAAACAGGGGTGGGCTGGGGTAAGGGTGGAATAAATGAGGAAGGCCAAAAGGGGCGTGGGAGCTTTCCAGTTGGAAGGAGGTGCGAGGAGGTAATGGGAACTTGTTTGGACATGGTGTCTGCAGAGCAAGACCACCGTCCTTATTTATACTTGGCCGCTTGTGTGTGGACCTGTATGTAAGTACACAGCCTATTTCTTGGTGCACTGGTGAAAACTTGGTGTATAGATGGAGGTAAGTGTGGGCGTGCCTGCCACTGTGATTCTTTTTTTTTTAAAATTTAATTAAGTAATTAATTTGGCTGTGTAGGGTCTTCGTTGCTGTGCGCAGGCTTTCTCTAGTTGGGGCGAGCAGAGGCTACTCTTCGTAGCGATGCGTGGGCTTCTCATTGCGGTGGCTTCTCTCGTTGTGGAGCATGGGCTCTAGGCGCACAGGCTTAGTTGCTCCGTGGCATGTGGGATCTTCCTGGACCAGGGCTCGAACCCATGTCCCCTGCACTGGCAGACAGATTCTTTAACCACTGTGCCACCAGGGAAGTCCTGCCGTTGTGATTCTGTTGGGGAGGAGGGAAGAAGACCCTTCTCTCTGGTGCTTGGGCAAAGGATGACCTCTTCACTCAGGCAAGCAGAGACCTGAAAGGGAGGGAGGGAAGGAGTTGGGGGTGAGAGAGACAGAGGTGTTGAGACAGGCCCACAGCCACTACCTAATGTTTACCTGCTCGAAGGAAACATTGCCGAAGTGCTCCCCCCTCATGCCCTGTACAGAGTCAAAATCTATTTTTAGCTAAAAATAGGACATTAAAAATTCAAATTGGTGAATATATTTAATTTTAAGCTTTCTGAATAGCCAATGTGCCCTTGAGAAGACAGTCATTTAATGATGTGGGTGCTCTGGGGCTTGAGCAAAGAACAGATCCTGGAGAAGTTTTTTTTCCCCCCGTGTATTTATTTACTTACTTTTAATTTTATATTGGAGTATAGTTGATTAAAAATGTTGTGTTAGTTTCAGGTGTACAGCAAAGTGATTCAGTTATACATATACATGTATCTGTTCTTTTTAAAATTCTTTTCCCATTTAGGTTGTTACATAATATTGAGCAGAGTTCCCTGTGCTATACAGTAGGTCCTTGTTGGTTATCCATTTTATTTATGTATTCATGTACGTATGTATGTATGTATGTATGTATTTATTTTTGGTTACCCATTTTAAATATAGCAGTGTGTACATGCCAATCCCAAACTCCCTGTCTATCCCTTCCCCCCACCCTTCCCCCCGCCCCCCCACCATAAGGAGAAGTTTTGTTAGGAAGCGTGAGCCAGGTGGTTTGGAGAGAAGCATCACCTTTTTCATTGGAGCTGGAGAATCAAATCAAATTCCTTTGCTGATCCAGCCCCCTGGTGGGAGAGGGTTGCGGGTGGGGGGGGGGAGGGGGGTGGGGGGGGAGGGTGTTGAGGTTTGCTTGCTCCCCTACTTGGGAGAAATAACTTGGCTCAGTCAATGGGTGATCCGATCTGTATTTGAGGCAATTAGCCAATTGATTACAGACATTTATTGGGTATCCACTGGGTGTAGGCTGGGCTCCCCCGTAACCCTGCAAAACTGAGTATTATTGTGTCCTTAGGAAACTAAAGCCTGGAGAGGTTGAGGGACTTGCCGTAACTCACAAGCCAGTGAGTTACATAGTCTAAAATGAAACCCAGGTTCAGCTGCGTCTGGAACTGGTGTGCTTCCCATACCAGTGGTTCTCAAAGTGAGACCCCTGGACCAATAGCATCACTTAGGAATTTGTTAGAAATGCAGATTCTCTGGCCCACCCCAGACTTACAGAATCTGAAACTCTGGGGATGGAGTTGAGAAATCTATTTTAACAAGTCCTCTGGGTGTTGTGATGCATGTAGAGTTTGGAAACCATTGCTCTCTACCGCATTGTCTCCTGATTAGGGATAACAGATTGTCCCTTCCCTCAGGGGCTTACAACCTGGTTGGGAAAACAAGGTAAACATACATTTATTTTTTTAAAAAAGGTGACTGGGCTTAGAGAGTTAGCCTTCTTGAAGCTTTAGGGGAAAGGTGGCCTTGAGAGGTGGCCCAGCTTGTATAGGGGAAGAAGGAGGAGACTGTCCGGGTGGGGAGGGATATCAGTGCGTGTAAAGGTGGGGAAGCTGGGATCAGACTTTCCAGATGCAGTGAGGGGACAAATGAGTCTTGCTGGGATGAGGTTCTCTGAGGGGAGTCACAGAGGGGGAGTCATGGAGGACAATGGCAGGCTTGATTACTAGTACTCTGGAATTTCCAGCTAGATTCTGCCCCACTGTTCATTTGACAGCCCACATGTAGGAAGCACCTGTTAGGCGTGCCCAGCACCAGCCAATGGAAGCTAAAACCAGGCTCCCTGACCCACTGACTGCTTGCTTCTCAGCTTTCAGCCCTGGGCTCAAATGGCACTTCCTTGTGTGAAACCTTCCCTGACCATCTCACGAGGGGGGCCACTTAAAGGTCCCTCCCTTTGGTCTCCCAGCACTTTGTACAGTCCTTGTCACTGCGCTTGCCACCCAGGACTGTGATGACTCATTTGCGGGTCTACCTGCCCCACTTGGGGCTGAGACTGAGTCTTATGTAGCTTTGGTTCTGGCACAGAGTAGGTGCTCAGATCTCAATATTTGTTAAACGAATGAGTAAGTAGATGAATGAACGAACACGTCAATCAGTGATAATATTTCCCCATGGACATAACAGCTGTGAACTTGCTCAACTAAGTGGAAAATTCTTGTCTATAAACGGATTCAGCTTTCTCATTGACTTACATCGTATCATGGAGGTGCACTTTCTTTGTCTGTTTCATTCACTTGTTGGCATAACTCTATTGAGCACATATTATGTGATCAGCACCTTACTGAGTGCCGGACACCCAGTGGTGAATGCAGGGCCTGCACCGAGGGAGCTTACTGTTTAATCTTCTGGGAGTTCCCAGCACCTCACTATTAAGGTTTTTGATTTTTGTTTTAATCATCACCCTTTTATAGAGTGGATTTAACCTCTTTGGGATCAGAGATACTTTTGAAAATCTGATAAAAGCTTTGGACCACTTCTCCAAAAGGAGATTAAAATTCTGGGGTTCGTAAACCTTCCCTAAATCTATTCGTGGGTCCTGAGTTAGGAACTGCAGGCCTGAGGTGGCTGTCAGGTGGGCATCTGTTGAACTGTGCTGAAGGTTTAGAGCCACATCAACCAGAATTTTGCCCATGGTCTCTGTCAAGTGAGTAATGGGGCCTGAAGAGGAGAGCCTGAGCTGACTCACTGGTCTTAGGATTGCCCTAGACCAATGAAGAGTCTGTGGCCAGAGTGGCCAGCTGTGAAGCACATAGGCAGAGAGGGAGACGCTCTGTTTCCTCTAAGGTGGCTGTCTCCATTGCTTGCCTGTGATGCTCTCTGAGAACCTCCATTTTCTGCCCACCTGTGACCAGCATGTGGACTGTGGGGAAATAAAACTTCCTTAGATTTCTCAGTGCTCCTGTAAAAAAAAAAAAATGCCCTAGCATCCTGAGATTTGGAAATGTATAAGGTATAAAGAGGAAATTTTTGCTTTCACTTTCCCTAGGACTGTTTTGCCCTTCATATATCATGAGAATTAGATCTGCGGCCATTTATCTAGATACTTGGTCTTACCCAAAAGGATAACAAAACATATCCAGCAATTTCACTTGCGGGTATATGCTCAAAACCATTGAGAGCAGAGTCTGGAAGAGATATTTGTACACCCACGTTCAGAGCAGCATTACTCACAATAGCTAAAGGGAAGCAACACAAGTGTATACCAAGAGATGAATGGATAAGCAAAAGGTGGTATTTGCATACAATGGGACATTATTCAGCCTTAAAATCACATGGTACAACGTGAATGAACCTTGAGGAAATTATACTAAGTGAAATAAACCAGTCACAAAAAGACAAATACTACATGATTCCACTTATTTGAGATAGGTAGAGTAGCCAAATTCATAGAGACAGAAAGTAGAATGGTGGTTGCCAGGGGCTGAGGGGAGAGGAGGAAATGGGGAGTTATTTTAAATTTAATGGGTACAGTGTTTCAGTTCTGCAAGATAAAAAGAGTTTTGGAGATGGTGATGGTTTATAATAACGTGAATGTACTGAATATCACTGAACTGTGCACTTAAAATGATTAAGACAGTAAATTGTATGTTATGTGTATTTTACCACAACTTAGAAAAAGTATATTAAAACTTCTCTTATCTCCCCAAGAGGACCAGATGGTTATAGCCAGGGCCAGTTCCCCAGGTTAAGCGCCTAAGGTGCCAGGGAGACTAGAGCCCTAGTTCCCTAGGTGTGTACATTCCAGAAGTTTAGAGTGAGAATCCTTTCCATCCCTTCTCAAAGAAGCAAAGTCTTTTTTTTTTTTTTTTCTAAATTCCCCTTTCTAGAGGGGAGGGAAATGGTTATCTCCCTCCTATATATAAATGGAGAAAACCCATTATTTTCCATCCCTGGCCTTAGATTGTCCTATTGCTCATGTAGGAGATTTTTCCATCTTGTTTTCCTCTCATCATCTCAAGGGTAAGATCTGGGGCAAAGGGAAGAGGGGGAAAGGAGGGGCTGACTCCCTCATCATCTCCTGTAAGATAATTGATAGGAAATCTGTCTCTGATCTAAAATACCTCCTGCACAAATTCAGTATAAAATTAATAAAGATGAATATTAAACACCCAACCTGTACACAAGTGCGTGCACATACACACACACACACACACACACACATGCACACTCAGCTGGTGGCCTGCTGGGGGAGCAGGTGCAGCTTCCCTAGTAAGGGAGGGTGCACGGAGGACTTTCTGCACTGAACCTGTGAAGAGGGGAGATGGTTCCCCCCAGCTACCATAGTTGTGAGTGTGGGAGCACAGAGGCAGGCTGAGGAACGCCTCTACCTCAGAGCCCACCTTTGGAAAGCCCCATCCTGAAATGCGTCCCAAGCGCCTCCTTCTATCTGTCCTAGACTTTTTTTTTTTGATGTAAATTTATTTTTTTTTTATTTTTGGTTGCATTGGGTCTTCATTGCTGCGCACGGGCTTTCTCTAGTTGCGGTGAGCGGGGGCTACTCTTCGTTGTGGTGCGTGGCCTTCTCATTGTGGTGGCTTCTCTTGCTGTGGAGCACGGGCTCTAGGCACACGGGCTTCACTAGTTGTGGCTCACAGCCTCAGTAGTTGTGGCACGTGGTCTCAGTAGTTGTGGCTCATGGGCTCTAGAACGCAGGCTCAGTAGTTGTGGCACACGGGCTTAGTTGCTCCACGGTATGTGGGCTCTTCCTGGACCAGGGCTCGAACCCATGTCCCCTGCACTGGCAGGCGGACTCCTAACCACTGCGCCCCCAGGAAAGCCCTGTCCTAGACTTTAAAAAAATTAATATTAATTTGAGATCCAAGAACTATTTCTAAGCACTTTATCTCTATTCCTTTTTATTCTCACAATTCTGTGAAGTAGGTACTGTTTATATAACCCTTTTATAGTTGGAGAAATGGAGGTAGAGATTAAATAACGTGCCCAAGGTCAGATTTCAGTTCTCACTTCTTGGGACATTCGGGAGTGACTGTTGGAACCCCTGTATCTCAGCCCGAGAGTTCTGTGGTCATAGCAGAACTTTCATTTCCCCATTTCTTGTCCCCAAGTGGTGACCAAGTAGCCAGCCCTGGCAGCTGGAGTTGGTGAGGGTTCCGCACACTGAGGGAGTTATCCCCTGGCCTCCTGAGCCTCAGGTTCCCCCCAGAGTAGATCACAAGCAAAGGAAAAGGGAGACCAGAAGGAAAAGAGGAAGGAAGGGAGCTTTGGGGGACCGAGGTCCTTAGTGGACACTGCTTTGTACCTGCCCAGATCTATTCCCCTTCCTCTGTGACAGCACTCCAGTTTTCCTTTTGGAACCCACCTTTTCCCTTTACTCAATCCATGGGGTGCTGATGGGGCTATATGGGTGGACATGTGGCTCAGGTCTGGCCAATCAGGGAAGGCCTTACCCCCAAGACAAGCTCATGAGAGTAAATCCTTGGGATTTAGCAGGAACTACTAGGATAGAGGTGTGCTTTTTTCCACTGGGGTAGCACTACCTGGTAGAATATATTTTGAACACTGGAGACCATCTTGGCATTACATGGAAGAGTCCACCTAAGAATGAAGCCAACCGGAGGAAGGTAGAGACAAGTGATGGTGTGATGGGTAATTTTATGTCAACTTGGCTTGGCCGTAGTACCCCGATATTTGGTCAAACACATCTGGATGCTGCTGTGAAGGTATTTTTTAGATGAAATTAACCTTTAATTTAGTAGACTTTGAGTAAAGAAGATTATCCTCCATAATGTGGGTGGGCCTCATTCAGTCAGTTGAAGGCCATAATAAAGAAAAGACTAATGTCCCCTGAGAAAGAGGGGGACAGATGAACTTCAGACTCAAGCTGCAACATCGACTCTTCACTAGGTCTCCAGCCTGCTGGCCTGCCCTGCAGATTTTGGACCTACCAAGCCCCGTAATCATGTGAGCCAATTCCTTAAAATCTCTCTCTCTCTCCCCCTGACAATCACAGATGGCCAGAACAGATTCCTGATGTCATTGTTTTAACACCTGGATCCAGCCAGACCTGACATCAAATACTCCTGGATTTTCCACTTAAGTGGTCATCTTGAATTGGGTTTCTGTCACTTACAACCCAAAAGGCCCATCTCAGGAGGGAGCAGGAACTCACACTGACTGAGCTCTGGTTCCATGCCAGGCCCATTGCTCCCCTTTGACAGTTGACGTGGGCCTTAAAGGATGCATAGACGTTCCCATGGACATGAGGAGGATGGGGTAGAGTGAACATGTGCAAAGACACAGGGAAGGGATGGAGTGCAGTAAGCTCAGGAAACCAACAAGTTCAATGTGGCGGACGTGAAAGAAGCGATGGGCAAGAGACTGGCCTGGAGAAGTTGTCAGGGCCCAGGCGGTACAGGATTTGAACGCCAGGCTGGGGAGTTTGGACTTTGTCCCAAGGCCAGCAAGGGAGGCGTTGGAGGGTGTTAAGCAGAGCAGTTATGTGACCTGACTCAGGCTTTTGTTGGTTCACTCTGCAGTGTGAGGCACACAGGATGCAGAGATAACAGAAGCAGAGAGGAATTATTTTATGGCTGGAGTTTTTCCTGGTGCTCCTGAAATCACGTTCTATGCATCATTTCCCTCGCATCTCCTCGAAACAGTAAAGCGCAGTGGTTAGTGACGTGGACTCCCAGAGCCACCCTGCCTGAGTCTACATCTTGTCTCTGCCACTATCTACTTAACCTCAGGAGTGTCACTTAAGTCTTAGTGCCTCAGTTTCCTTAGTGAAATAGCATCATTATCCACCTCTTACTAATGTCTTATAATAATTGTCACTGCATGTTTAGGGCTCAGCACAGTGTTTGGCATGTAGTAAACACCTAGTAGTTAATAGCACTCTTACCTTATTAAGGCCAGTGGGCGGCCTCCTGGGCTGCAAACCCCAAGCCTCAGGAGGCCAGCAGCAGCAGGCCTCGGCTCTCTGCCCTTTCCCTGTGCCAGCCCCACCTGCTTTTCCCAGGGGCTGCGTCTGCCCCTCCAGTTCTCACAGAGGCATGGCCAGCCCAGGCCCCAGGGAGCTGGGAAGGGTCACTGAAGGGACAGGAGGAGAAAAGGGCTTTCAGCTCTGGAAAGATACTTCTCCAAAACTTAGGCTTGGGAATTAGGCTGGAATCGGATGAAAACCAGCTTCCCAGCCCTGCACAAGCCCAAAGAGGGTGTCCTGGAAGCACAGAGGCTGTAAACTCAGCCCTTTCACTCCAACTTCCAGATGTAGAGGTGAGAGGCTCAAAGCAGGCTCAACCCCAGGGATTGGCTCTGGGAAACAACTTCAATGAGATGGATAAAATGCTAAAAGTTCAGAGTCAAGGGGCATCCTTGAATTCCCAGCCTTTTTCGTTGTTGTTTTTTTTTGTTTGTTTTTGGTTTTTTTCCCCACCACTGTGTAGTGCAGTAGAAATGGCAACTCTGCCACCAACTTAGGGGGACTCTGGACAAGTCACTTCCTGTTTGGCCTCAATTTTCCTGAATTTCCAATAACGGGTTGGAATCAAAGGTGGCAAATAGGGTTCTTCTTGTGGGCCAGACTTCATCAGTTTTAATGGCTGCCTGGTTGGCTGGTTAGAGAGAGTGCTCGGATTGAAGGAGAGATGTCTGCCATGTGTGTGGAAGGCAATGGATGGTGTGTGGGCCGTCCTCGGCCTGGATGGGTTTTTAGTCCTGAGTACTCAGTCTTAGCCTGAGGTGGATTCCCATGTCTGGCCCAATCCCCCAGGTGGACTCTGGCCCAGCAGTGCCCCTCACGGCCCTCACAGAAGGCCAGGTACTGCTGTAGGCCCCACCTCTATACACATTCTCTGGACCTTTCCACTTAAATGGTTAATGCCAATGTCTGCTGGGTACTTTGGGTTCAACATGAGAATTGGTTTCCTTGATGATAGTGAGAGAGTCAGGCCTCATAGAAAAGGAGGCTGAAGGCCATAGTAGTCCCTGCATCCTGCCAGCCCTAGGTGACCTAATGGCTCAGGACTTATGTCACCCATGTCCCCAGCCTCTCTTTATTCCCTCTTCCTGCCCCGCCCAGTAGCACACTTTCCTGGCTTTTCTCTAACCAGGAGCTCAAAGCCCTCTTTTTTGTCCCACTCATCAAGTCTTGACAAGCACTGATAAACTCATTGACTCTGAGGTGCCAATAACTAAGAATAGCTGGAGATGAATTTCAAACGGTAAGATTCCAGGCATCAACGAGTCGAAGGCCTCAGCAGCAGTATTAGTAGGTCACATGGAGAGGTAACCATTACTGAACAGCAGGACGTTAGCTGTTCAATTGTGGGAAGAACTGTCCTGCCAACAGCCTAAAAACGGAGACATTCCAGTGAGGGTTGCCCTGCCCCATACAGCATAGAGTGGAGGAGGGTATGGCTCCTGAGCCGGAGCACCTGGGTTTTGAATACCAGCTCCACTACTTCCTTACTGTGTGACCTAGTGAAAGTCCCTTCACCTCTTTCTACCTCAGTCTTCTCTTCAGAAAATGGGGTTGGTGATAAGAGCAGTCCCTACCTTGTAGAGTTATTGAGGGAAGTAGGTGAGCTTAGCATAGAACAGTACCTGGTGTATAGCCGATGCTATCTAAGTGTTGGCTGTTATCACCGGGCTCCTTGCAGGGGCCATGGACCAATCCCAGTCACTGCAGTTTGAGATGGCAGGGTCCAGCCCAGGGCTGGCACATAGGAGGTGTCAGCAAATGTGAGACCCCTCCTTTGACCTTCACTTTGGAATTGTCTCCAGAGCCAGGTTAGGAGCCAGATGAGAAAACACAGACTTCCTCAGCACGGCTGCGAGCCAGCTATTTGTAGGTCATTGTGGCTTTGTCTCTACTGAGATCAGAAAGTCCAACAGTTTCTCCCTCTCCCCTTCTTACTCTCTCTGCCCCTCCCATTGATCATACTTGCTGCCCACAGTCCCTGTTGCCTCAGCAGCCATGTCTGGTGGGATGTGTCCCCACCTCCCCAGCCACAGCTGACTGGACCTGGGATTGGCCCCTTCCCCCAGGACCACCCACTCAGGTGAGTTGGTCCAATCAGATTCTGCCTCTGGAATTGGGAAATGGTGGTGGAGCTACAGCTGAAAGGTCATTTAGAATTAGGTAGATTGTGATGGCTATGTTTAAGGTGAGCTCTGAGGATGCTGGTGGCAGAGATAGGAGCCTAAACAGAGAGAGCTGCTCCTCTGAGACACCTTAAATCAGAGTCACCTTCCACTTCCACTTCTCAGGAGGCCTGGGAACCCCATCTCCTCATCTTGGATCCCCATGAGATACCTATACCGACAGACCCCACTCTCTTCCTTGCAGCCAGCCTGAGAGCATCCCTGGGCCCTGTAACCAGGAAGGCTTTGACTTACTCCCTGCCAGCCCCTTGGAGTTACACTCTCCTGCCTCAAGCCCTTGCCTCCTTCCATGAGGTTTTTCTGGATGTAATTTCATGGATGGAGTGGACCTCCTGCAGCTCCCTTGCTTACATCCTATCTTGGTGACCTCAGGAAAAACAGCTGTAACCGTGCTGTGAGAGAAACTGGGGCACCTCACACCCTGAGGTGACCCTCTGGGGCTCCAGCTGTCAGCTGCACTTTCTGAAACTGAGTAAAGTCCCTGCCACACGGACTTCATTTTTTGCTTCATGTCCTTCTGCTGAGAAGACACTGAATAGCCCAGCCTGTCTCCCGCTGCCCTAGCCCGCTGCTCCAAGGCAGCCCCTGGCTGTTTGATCACGTCCTTCATGTCAGTCCCAGATCCCAGCACTGGGATCTGTTTCTCACTCTTGAATAGGGGCCAAAACTTCACGATTTTGAATTTGGCAGCCTTGAATCTGCTGCCCAAATCCACACTCACTCCCATAAGCTGGAAAAAAAGTCTGTTTATTTTATTAATGAGTTCAGAGTAAGATTGTGGCATCAATCTTAGCAGCAATGAGAGCAGGAGAGAGAGGAGAGGGATGGAGAGGGATAGACCCAAGAGTCAGGTCCTAGCAGAGTTCAAGGGAGAAGGCTCCCAGATTCACAAAGCCAGAGGAATGACAGGAGAGTCTAGATCGCAGGGGCCTCTTCAGAATGGCTAGCTGCTCCCTCCCTCCATGCTGGCCTTCAGAGGGGTGGCCCTACTTCAGGGCCAGAGGGAGTCTGCAATCCCTGGGTGCTGGCTGTGGGTTTCCAGGGTGCCTGCAGGCTGCGGTGGCTCAGCTGGCTCCAGGCATGGTGTCCAGGAGGGTGGGTCCGGAGCTCACGGGCTTCTCCGGGTGGGTTTGGTTTCTCCTCTGAACTTCAGAAGAAGGTCCTGTGGAGAAGCGGAACAAAGCAGGAGGGTGCAGGTCTTGTGGGTGCGCACCTTGCGCCGAGGGCAAGGCTGACGAAAGGGGGCACACCCTGCCCCTTGGAGGCACAAGGCCTTGCCGACCTCTGGATCCCCTCTTGGTGCAGGCCCCAAGCAGCTACACCCCAGCCATAGCCACGGCACACAGGAGGCCAGGGAGGGCGCAGAAGGGACACCTGGGATGAGGTAGGAGGGGACCAGAGGCAAAGGCACTGAGGTCCCTCACAGATCAGATGACAAGTGACAGAAAACAAAGGGCCACTGAGGCCATCCCAGAAGCCACGGCCACAGTTGAGGCCAACCGTCCTGGGAGCATGAGGCCCTAATATTTTGAGAAACTTGCAACAGAAAAGTCAACAAGTCCAGGCTTGGGTCTGCCCCCGATGCTGCCAGCTCTGGGCTTTAGGCCACACCAAACCCCAGTTTCACGGCCACCTACCAGCTCTGTCCACGGGCACAGCCCTGTCACAGGGCAGGAAATACATCCCAAAGCTGGGCTCCACTGTGTCCCACAGGTAGAGTCCAGAGTCAAGGGAGAGAGAAGGCACAGAGGACAGTTTGGTCTGAGTAGGGCTCAGCCACAGCAGGTCACAACAGGTCATGGACAACTCTGACAGGCCAACCCTGGTTCTTTGGACCAGCTTTAATTGCCTCTTAATTGCCCTGGCTCTGGCCAAGCATGGCGGCTTTGTGGAGGTCCCAGAGGGTGGGGCTGACAGGGAAGGGGCATCCCAGGCTGTGCTTCCTTTGGGTTCTCCCAGCCCATCGTGCCTGGTTTGAGGCACCGCCTGTGCCCAACCGAGAATGGCGCTCACTGCTCTATCCTGCTCATTGGGGTGCTATGTGGGACCCAGGGCAGATCCCAAGGGCTGTGGTGAGTCAGGACACCCAGGTCCCAAGCATGCCGCACACTGAGCTCTGCTTGGCTTCCCTGAGCGGGAGGGCCTTTGAGTCCAAAAGAATTCCAGCGTCACCAACAGCAGGCCCAGGTGGTACTTCAGGGATGGCGAATCCCCAGACACCAGTCCCAAGAACCTGCCGACAGCACGGGCAGCAGACAGCCACGACGTGCAGCGTGGACAGACGGGGCCCTGCAGCCCGCCTGCCTATTCATCACGGGGGTTGCCAGGCTCCAGCTGCAGGAGGAACCCGTGTCTAAGCATGGGAGCATTGTCTCCAAGGAGCTTTCAGACCGGCTAGGGGCTTTCGGCTGCAGAGGAGGGAAGAGAAGAGCTACATACGCAGAGCGGAGCAGGAAACACAAAACAGGGCTTGGTTATTCCAGGCAGAGCTCCACCGGCCCTCTCCCTTCACTTGGCTCCTGCCTCAGGTCCGGCCTAGGCCCTGGGTTCCAGAATTAGTTGCTACAAGACCTTGATTTCTCTAAGATGTACACAGGACTCAGCCTCTGCTGGGAGGGGGAGTGGGTAGGCACCGTCATGACAGGGGAGCACAGGGGTTGGGAGGTGATATGATGAAGTGAGGGTGGGGGACAGTAAGAGGCACACACAGAGGCACAGAGAGAGACAGGGGCAGAGACGGAAAGACAGAGAGAGAGAAAATGGATGCAGGGTGGCAAAGATGGAGAAGCAGGGACTCAGAGCCAGGGGTGGAGAGAGGCAAGAAAACGAGAGGTAAGAGAAGAGGGAGAGAGATGAAGGGAAGAAGGATGCAGGGGAGAGGGATGGATGGGAGAGAGATTGATAGGAAGGAAGGGGGAGCAGGAGGGAGGGGAAGGACACAGAGAGAGAGAGAGAGAGAGAATGAGATAGAGAGACCCACACAGATACAGAGACAGGAAAGAAACAGACATAGGGAGAGACAGACCATACAGGGAATTGCAGAGAAAGACAGAGACTGGGCCAAGGAAAGCCTGCAGTATGGGACCAAAGCCTATGGTCCTGGCTGCACGAAGGAAAGCAGCTATGTAGCAGGAAGACCCTCCAGAGAGCAAAAGACACAGAAGTCTTTAAACTAGCTGGTGACGGGGCAGGAGATGAAGTTCTGAGTGGGGAATCAGAAATCTGAGGCTTTGTCCCAGCTTCACTGTTTACTTGGCCTGAGACCTTGAATCTCTCTGGGCTCCAGTTTTCCACATGGAAAGAAGCATCCGGACAAGACCGACTTGGAGGCGGCTCTGGCAATGCTTGAGGACAGTGACTTAGTTCTAGGCTTGCTCTCGCCTGGGAGCTTTCCAGGATCAATTACTACTAGACTTCGTGTGCTTGCGCCATTCCGTTAGGCTGGATGAGGACTGGGGCTGGGCTGGGGGAAAGTGGCCAAGATCCCAGAGGAGGAGGAGGGAGAGGAGGTAGGGGGCCAGGCACCTGCACACACTTACAGCTCATCGTCATACTCCTTGGGGGGACAGACGGCAACGACAAGGTCGATCCAGTCCTGTGGGGAGAAGCCATGTGACTCTGAGGCATGCCCAGCGGTCAGTGGCATGTCCGCCCCTGACACTCCATTCCCATGCCTGGGCACCATGGCCCAGGATCACCATGGCCCATGGGGCCTTCTTCCCATGGGGGGGGGTGGGCCCATGTGGGGCTGGAGGTCCTCCTGGTGGGGAAGGACCTCACTGTGCAATCCCATGGTCTGGGGAAGCTTCCAGACTCTGAGGTTTCAGAACCATAGAAGCCAGGGTTGCCAGGTCCTTGAATGACACCAAGTTCCCAAATGCTGATCTGCAGACCCTGGCCAGGCATCAACCTCAGAATCACTTGGGGAATTCCTTAAAATTCTAGATTCATGGACTTGGTGCCTGGAAATCTGAGGTTAGGTCCTGGGAAACGGCATTTTTAACGAAGTCCCTAGGTCATTCTGATGCACAGCCAATTGGGGGATTTCAGGCCTAGCTTTCTGCTCCTAACATTTGAATCCCCTCAATGGCATCACTGCCATCCTTAGCTTATCCATCATTGTGCATCCTTGGCTTGGGTGTATCCAATAAAAATTTTGTGAAATATCACTAGGCCCCTCTACCATGCAATAGCTCCTAATATTGAACGGAAATCTCTCCTCAGGACCTCCCTCCATCCACTCCAATTCTGCCCTCAAGATCACAGAAAACTTTCGCTCCCTCTACCCTAATGTAGCACTTGAGATAGTTAAAGACAGTCATCATGTTACCCGTGAGTCTTCTCTTCTCCACATCCCTTCATGTGGGTCCCAGGCCCATCCGGTCAGCATCCTCGGCACTGAACTTAATACCTCAGACTCGGCTGCCTGCACACAGTTGCACAGGTTGTGCATTGCACAACATGGGCAAGCACCATTCACACTGTAGTCTGTAGGAGGGCACCCCCTCGGATTGTGCAGTGCACAGCCTGGGAGACCTTATGTGGTGGCCCTGACCCAGGTGGGCGTCTAATGAGCCAGAGCAAACTACCACCAGCCCCTCCTCCATTCTGGGCCCTCTACTTCTGTTAATGCTTTCAAGCACTCTCTTGATTCCTGTTTGGTGTGTACTTAGAGAAGACCTTAAGAGTTTTTCTTGGGTGGGTTGCCACATCTGGTCTTCTGGAGTCTATCTGTGCCACTTGTTTTTTGGATTCAAGGTTGGAAACTGACTTTCTGAATTCTATCTTGTCAGATTAAGACCACTGGCTGGATAGGGTATGTGAGTGTCACCCAAGAGTTACCTGGACCTTGGATATCGGCCCTGGGATGGGGCACCCTGACTGTAAGGCCTGGTTGCAGAGGCCAGGGTTTGAGGCAGGCAGGCGAGGGAGGGATAAAGGGAGGGGATTGTTCTTACCCCCTGATTCCAGGCCTTCTGCAGGGCAGCCTCAGCCTCAGCCAGGGTGTAGTCCGTCACGATCTTGCCATTGATGGCCATGACCTCATCCCCTTTCACAATGCCACCTGCAGGAAGATAAGGCTGACTGACCAACTGGGCTGTATACAGAAAATGGGGAGTGACTGTAGGGCTGCAGAAGGGGCCTGACTTGGATTCTGAAAGCTCATATGGGCTCAGAAAGCACAAGGGGAAACAATCGACCAGGCTGCTCAAAGGGCACTTCCTTCCCACCTCATCCACACACCCTCACTCCAGCTCAGTAGAATCGGGACACCAGTGATGAATTATTGCCACCCCAGCTTTTGTATGGGCCTCTGATTGCAGAGGGAAGCAGACCTGCATTTCCAGGGAGGTTACCAGAAACACAAGCTAGTTCTATGAGCCGTCCCTCTCTGTGCTCTAGCCGTGCTGGTCGGCTTTAGGTCCCTGAGCAGACTGAGCTCGTTCCTGCCTCAGAGCTTTCACATGCTGTCCCATCTGGTGCACCTGCCCTCGCTCTTTCCCTCTTCTTCCAAGTCTGAGATAAAACTCTGAGAGGTCTTCTCTGACTGCCCACTCAATCTCAAGACCTTTCCTATTATTCTATTAAAGTATCCCGGTTTTTTTCTGCACAGCATTTTTCACAATTTGTAACCATATATCTATTTATTGACTGGTGGTCCCTCCTACCAGACTGTCATCTCCATAAGGGCAGGGATTGTCTTTTTAATTCACCACTATATCTCCAGCACTTAACAAAATACCTAGCACAAAATAGGAATTCAATAGATATTTCTTGAATAAATGAGTGATGAGTGATGTTGAAGGTGCTCCTGGATAAGCGGACCTGTGATCTAATAAGTAGTTTGAGAAAAGCTGCCGTTATAAGCTTAAACAGAGCTACTCACTGCAGGACTTTTTCAGAACCTTGAATATGCTAATATGCCTTGTGGCTCTCCGAGAAGTAGATCTAACACACATCTTCAACTTCAGAACCCTTTCTTCTTCTTTTTTTTTTTTTGGAGCAATTTCTCCCAGTTCTGGTGTCCACAGAACGTTCTGTGCTATGCTGAAATAGTTTACTCAGGAGCCTTGCAGGCATGAAGGTCCACAGGATTATGATGTGTGTTGCTGAAGATGGTGGCTAGGGTGGCTTAAAACACATGTGCTCCTGGAGAACTTTCACCAGCTGCTTGCATGTCCAAAGTAGTGTGGAACCGAACTGTAGACAGCAGTTTCCTCTGGACAGTGGGCCTGGGGGGAGGCAGCTTCCGCATTTTCACTTTGTACAAACCCAAGATGCAGCCTCAGGGCCAAAAAGGCAGTGGTTGAGCTGGGGCTTTGTAAGGTGGGGAGGGCCCGGGAAGCCACCCGTCCATCCTGGTCCTCTTTCCCTGCTAGACATGGCAGACTGGTGGGGCCAGCATCAGCCCTTCCCTCAGCTGGCACAGGAAATGAGGACAGAGGTGGAGCGCATTGGCCAGGTGGGCAGCGGTGGGCCATGGCAGCTGCCTAGCTGAGCAGTCCCCCCTTCTATGGCGGAAATGAAGGCTCAAGTGTGGCTGTGAGGGGCCGAGGTCACCAAGGCCCCAGGTGGCAGAGCTGGACTCGCCCTAGCAACCCACAGAAGCCTAGTTGCCAGTGTGCCCAGGTGACTGGCATCACTCCACCTCCTGCCTCAGGCCCACACCCACCCTCCATTCTACCACCTTGGCTTGTGGGAGAGACTCCAGCCTAGCGCTGCAGAGAAGGGATCTGACTCTGGGATTCCCTGCTCTGGCCTGCAAAGGTGAGGGGCTCCTCCTTCAAGGGCACCTATTCCTCCACAAAGGACTCAGGAGTACTGGAAAGCTACCCAGACTTGGAAGAAGAAATCACTAACGGTGGAGTTCCAGACACTGTCAGGTGAATGGGTTGATCGTTTGAGGCACAAGTCTGTGCTGGGTCCACAAAGGCTTCACTCATCAGCAGGGGTGTTTTTGTTGGTAAGGGGATCAAGGCCAAGCAAGAAGATCATGCCACAGGAGAGACACAGGGTGGGAGGGGGCAGGGCTGCAGAAGGTCCCAAGCAGGGGTGGCACTTGTGCTGGGCAGTAAAGCGAATGACCAAACTGCTTGGGTTCAAGCCCTGCCTCCATCCCTTACTGGCTGTGGGTCCTGAACAAGTATTATACTTAACCTTTCTGTGCCTCAGTTTCCTAAGATGGGAAATGAGAGTACTAACGGTATCTATTGTAAGAATTAAATGAGTTAATACACATGATTACTCAGACACAGGTTATGTGCAGGTACTTAGAATAACATCTGGCACGAGGTTAGTTCTTGACAGATGTTGGCTCTTATCATTATGAAAAGGACGGGTAACGTTTTGATGGTTTCTCTCTTGCCTTTACTTGTGCTGTCCTCTCTGCCTGGAAAGCCCTTTCCCTCCTTTGCAAGGCTAGCATCAACTTATCTTTAAAGGCTCAGCTCAGTATCACCCTTGTAGGGAGCCCTCCCAGCAGCCCTCTTTCCCTTGATAGGTTAGGGTCCTCAGAGTTCCCACAGCATCCCTCCACCCTCCTAGTCCTCTGCCAGCCCACAGCAGACCACACTGTTATTGTCAGCACCTGGCAATTCTGAGGATGTTTTCACCACTAGATGGGGAGCCCCCGAGGGCAAAGTGGTGTCTGGTTTGCCGTATGCCTGCAGATCCTGGCATTGTCATATACCTGCAGGTAACATGTGGGACTGATGCATGAGTGGGCGGACCCAGGTGGGAGGGCATTCCTGAGAATGGTCAGCCCACTCCCAGAAGGCTGCTGTTTGCTTTCTTGGAGGGTCCTGTATAACCATAGCACCATCCCCAAACGGGGGCATGGCTGGTCCCCACTCACCATGCCGCTCAGCGGCTCCGCCCTCGTAAACAGCAGAGACGACCACCTTCCCGATCGGGGAGTCCACACCGCCTTCCAGGGCCAGGTCTAAGGCTCCCTCCTGGTGAGAAGAAAACAGGCCTTTGGAGCCAAGCAGACAACAGGTTGTGGGCACCTGGGCGCCCAGGAGCCTCTTGTTGGGGCCACAGACAGGGCGGGAGAAGCCATGGGGCAATGGCAGTGCCGTCAGGGAGGAAATGGGGCATGGATGCCAAGCGGGGCCTGGGGGTGTGGTCTTACAATAGCAAGGGGTGTTCCCAAGGGGAAAGAGGAGAGTGGGAATCTGAGGGGTCCCCCAGGAGTCACCTTGAAAGTAGGAGAAACAAGGGACCAAGATGGGAGGGGGCAGGGACAAAGAAGCGTGGTCCCCGTCTGACCTCCATGTGCCCGGGTACCTTCTTAATGCGCAGGAGCCGGACATCCTTTCCTACGATCTGCTCCGGGGTGAACTAGAGGGAAAAGACAGTGGGGATGAAGGATGCCTGCCTGAAGGATGCAGGTGGGGGCAGGGGTGGAAGGGAAAGCCAGGCATATTGGGCCCCACAGAACACATGGTCAAGGGGACCTTGCACAGCCTCATCCCCATCAGTCTTCAGCTGGAGGTCCCAGGCCCCATGGGGCCCCATGGACACGCACACACAGAGATCGTTTTTCCCTGGGATTACTGTGAGGGCTGGGCGAGAGCACGCCTTGTAAAAACACAGCACGGTGTCTGGTATGTAGTTAGTGCTCAGCAAGTGTCACTGTTGCTGTAAACCACACACACACACACACACACACACACACACACAGAGTTCACAATGGAATGCTGTTTGAAAGGAGCCTACACAGGGAAGAGCAGCTGGGGCCTCCCTGGGGCTGTTCACACGCCCTGCCTCGTCCCCAGGGCCCTCAGAACCCACAGTGCACCCGCACCAAACACACCGTAATCCCCCACCCCCCACTCCTGGGGTTACTCCCCAGGGGAGGAGAGCTATCTCTCACCATGGAGTAGGGGTCAAAGCCTTCCTCGTATTTCCGGAAATCCTGGAAGCAAAGGGAGGGTGTTAGGGCTTCAGAGCAGAGGCCCTTGAGAGTCACTGCAGGAAAGAAGCTTAGGGCGGAGGAAGATGGTGAATGGCTAGGAGGTAGGGGAGAGAGTGGTGAGGTGAGGGGGCAGTTGTGGACTGCATGGGGGATTCGGGGGGGAGGCTGGCAGCCCTGACACCCAGAGCACCCCTGCTCGGGAGAAGCGGGAAGCTACGGGAAGCATTTGAAGGACCCTGGCCCTGGATCCTGCACTGTTCCAGAGGGGTGGGCATCTGTGGCTGGCAGGGGCATCTGCTGACATCTAGGTGGTCTGGGCAGCCTTGCTGAAGGTCTCATTGCCCACAGCTTCAGGTCTTTTAGGCCCTTTCTCAGCTCCTCCAAGTGCCCACCTGAGGCCAGGTCCAGGCTTTGGGGGTGAAGCCCAGCTTTTCTCCACCCAGTGCTCTGACCCCAAAGAAGGACAATACTGCTCAAGAGGCTCCCTGGGGAAACCAGTCACAACATGATGGGCACGGGGAAGGGACATCAGGCACCCAGAGGCAAAGGACGGCTGTCTGTGCTTGCCCAGCGCCTGCACTGTTCTTAATGTAATGCTTATCTAGAAGGTAAGGCTCTACCCAGAACCTAGCCAGGGGAGGAGGAGGGGGACGCTCAGCTCTGGGGACCTGGCTTGGTGGGAGCTGTGGGAACAATATCCCTAACAATATGCCCTTCTCACCAAGCGAGGTGCTGAGAAGGGAGAAGGGGGAGCAGAGTCGGAAAAGCAGTGTCTTCCCAGGAGTCACACACAGAGAGCAGGAGCCCGGGGTCCATGGATTGAGGGGCCAGGCATGCTAAGCCTGAGGGCAGCAAAGCCTCAGTTAGTCCCCATGGGAAGGTGGGAGCAAAGGGGAAGCCCTGTGACAGGTGCCCATGCAGCCTCGCTGAACTGAGTGGAGTCACCTGCCAGCATACAGTCACCTGGGCCACACCAAGTGTCCCCTGGGGCCTGTGGTTGGCATCAGGGGAGGTCACAGCCTCCTCTGTGCCCAGCATGCAGCAACCAAGCTCTGGGCTCAAGATGGGGGCCAGATATCAGCAGATGGATCCCTGGGCATCTGCCTGCCCTGCCTCCTCCCTCGCCTTCATCTCCCGGGCTCAACCCCGAAAAGCCTGGGGGTCTCCAGCCTGGCCCAGCTCTGAGGCCACCCCAGGTTGGTGTGTGGGTGTCAGGGCAGCAGACAGAGGAAGGGTTGCAGCAAATCCATGGGCAAGGGGAGTCATTAGGCAGGACGTGGAGTCAATTCTCTTTCACGGAGAGCCTGCCTACCCCTGGCTGTGTCTTCTGGAAAAGTGAGCAGGGCTGGCTATGGGCCTCCCTCTCTCCTTCCCTCTGAGAATCTGCTCTCAGCGACAGGCCGGATGGCAAGGACTTGTGTCTTATGTGAATTTAGATTAGAGACCTATACGCCGCTATCGTGGGTCGGCCCTTGAAGAGGGAGTCCAGCCCTTCGTCCAACAGATGGAGACACTGGGACCCAGAGAGGTGACGTTCATGATCAAGTCACCCCGTCAGTGGGCAGTGAGGTGAAGGTCTGACTCCCAGTCTGGGCCCTTGGATTCCTCACCTTCCTGCCTCTCTCTCCTCGAGACCTATTTGTGCCTTGAATAACAAAACCCTTAAATGTCTATTTCATCCTGAGAGGCAGGATGGCATAGGACTTAGGAGCCCAACTATGGAGGCTGACCTCCTGGGTCAAATTCAAAGCCAGGGTCTGACACTAGCTGTGCCATCAAGGGCATGACTCCTAATCTCTCTGCATTGGTTTCTCATCTATAAAATGCGGGTGGTAAAAGCACTTCCCTCCTAGGTTCTGGTAAAGATGAAAAGAATTAAAGCACATAAAGTATTTAGAAACAGTGCTTGTCCAGAAGGGAGTGTCATGATATACTTAAAGTGATGAAACGGAAGAACCTACAACCAAGATTACTCTACCCAGCGAGGATCTCATTCAGATTTGATGGAGAAATCAAAAGCTTTACAGACAAGCAAAAGCTAAGAGAATTCACCACCACAAACCAGCTCTACAACAAATGCTAAAGGAACTTCTCTAAGTGGGAAACACAAGAGAAGAAAAGGACCTACAAAAACAAACCCAAAACAATTAAGAAAATGGTCATAGGAACATACATATAGATAATTACCTTAAACATGAATGGATTAAATGCTCCAACCAAAAGACATAGACTGGCTGAATGGATACAGAAACAAGACCCATATATATGCTGTCTACAAGAGACCCACTTCAGACCTAGGGACACATACAGACTGAAAGTGAGGGGATGGAAAAAGATATTCCATGCAACTGGAAATCAAAAGAAAGCTGGAGTAGCAATACTCATATCAGATAAAATAGACTTTAAAATAAAGAATGTTATAAGAGACAAGGAAGGACACTATATAATGATCAAGGGACCAATCCAAGAAGAAGATATAACAATTATAAATATATATGCACCCAACATAGGAGCATGTCAATACATAAGGCAACTGCTAACAGCTCTAAAAGAGGAAATTGACAGTAACACAATAATAGTGGGGGACTTTAACACCTCACTTACACCAATGGACAGATCATCCAAAATGAAAATAAATAAGGAAACAGAAGCTTTAAATGACACAACAGACCAGATAGATTTAATTGATATTTATAGGACATTCCATCCAAAAACAGCAGATTACACTTTCTTCTCAAGTCCGCACGGAACACTCTCCAGGACTGATCACATCTTGAGTCACAAATCAAGCCTCCGAAATTTAAGAAAATTGAAATCATATCAAGCATCTTTTCTGGCCACAACGCTCTGGGATTAGAAATGAATTACAGGGGAAAAAAAGGTAAAAAACACAAATACATGGAGGCTAAACAGTACGTTACTAAATAACCAAGAGATCACTGAGGAAATCAAAGAGGAAATCAAAAAATATCTAGAGACAAATGACAATGAAAACACGATGATCCAACACCTATGGGATGCAGCAAAAGCAGTTCTAAGAGGGAAGTTTATAGCTATACAAGCCTACCTCAAGAAACAAGAAAAAATCTCAAATAAACAATCTAACCTTACACCTAAAGGAACTAGAGAAAGAAGAACAAACAAAACCCAAAGTTAGCAGAAGGAAAGAAATAAAGATCAGAGCAGAAATAAATGAAATAGAAACAAAGAAAACAATAGCAAAGATCAATAAAACTAAAAGCTGGTTCTTTGAGAAGATAAACAAAATTGATAAACCATTAGCCAGACTCATCAAGAAAAAGAGGGAGAGGACTCAAATCAATAAAATTAGAAATGAAAAAGGAGAAGTTACAACAGACACCGCAGAAATACAAAGCATCCTAAGAGACTACTACAAGCAACTCTATGCCAACAAAATGGACAACCTGGAAGAAATGGACAAATTCTTAGAAAGGTATAACCTTCCAAGACTGAGCCAGGAAGAAATTGAAAACATGAACAGACCAATCACAAGTAATGAAATTGAAACTGTGATTAAAAATCTTCCAACAAACAAAAGTCCAGGACCAGATGGCTTCACAGGTGAATTCTATCAAACATTTAGAGAAGAGCTAACACCCATCCTTCTCAAACTCTTCCAAAAAACTGCAGAGGAAGGAACACTCCCAAACTTATTCTATGAGGCCACCATCACCCTGACAACCACAACCAGACAAAGATATTATAAAAAAAGAAAATTACAGACCACTATCACTGATGAATATAGATGCAAAAATCCTCAACAAAAAACTAGCAAACAGAATCCAACAACACATTAAAAGGATCATACACTGTGATCAAGTGGAGTTTATCCCAGGGATGCAAGGATTCTTCAATATACACAAATCAATCAATATGATAAAACATATTAACAAATTGAAGAATAAAAACCATATGATCATCTCAATAGATGCAGAAAAAGCTTTTGACAAAATTCAACACCCATTTATGATAAAAACTCTCCAGAAAGTGGGCATACAGGGAAACTACCTCAACATAATAAAGGCCATATATGACAAACCCACAGCAAACATCATTCTCAATGGTGAAAAACTGAAAGCATGTCCTCTAAGATCAGGAACAAGAGAAGGACGTCCACTCTCACCACTATTATTCAACATAGTTTTGGAAGTCCTAGCCATGGCAATCAGAGAAGAAAAAGAAATACAAATTGGAAAAGAAGAAGTAAAACTGTCACTGTTTGCAGATGACATGATACTATACATAGAGAATCCTAAAAATGCCACCAGAAAACTACTAGAGCTAATCAATGAATTTGGTAAAGTTGCAGGATACAAAATGAATGCACAGAAATCTCTTGCATTCCTATACACTAATAATGAAAAATCTGAAAGAGAAATTAAGGAAACACTCCCATTTACCATTGCAACAAAAAGAATAAAATACCTAGGAAGAAACCTACCTAGGGAGACAAAAGACCTGCATGCAGAAAACTATAAGACACTGATGAAAGTAAAGATGATACCAGCAGATGGAGAGATATACCATGTTCTTGGATTGGAAGAATCAATATTGTGAAAATGACTATATGATCCAAAGCAATCTACAGATTCAATGCAATCCTTATCAAATTACCAATGGCATTTTTTACAGAACTAGAACAAAAAATCTTAAAATTTGTATGAAGACACAGAAGACCCAGAATAGCCAAAGCAGTCTTGAGGGAATAAAACTGAGCTGTAGGAATCAGACTCCCTGACTTCAGACTATACTACAAAGCTACAGTAATCAAGACAATATGGTACTGGCACAAAAACAGAAACATAGATCAATGGAAAAAGATAGAAAGCCCAGAGATAAACCCACGCACCTATGGTCAACTAATCTATGACACAGGAGGCAAGGATATACAATGGAGAAAAGACAGTCTCTTAATAAGTGGTGCTGGGAAAACTGGATAGCTACATGTAAAAGAATGAAATTAGAACATTCCCTAACACCATACACAAAAATAAACTCAAAATGGATTAAGGACCTAAATGTAAGACCAGACACTATAAAACTCTTAGAGGAAAACATCGGAAGAACACCCTTTGACATAAATCACAGCAAGATCTTTTTTGATCCACCTCCTAGAGTAATGGAAATAAAACCAAAAATAAACAAATGGAACTTAATGAAACTTAAAAGCTTTTGCACAGCAAAGGAAACCATAAACAAGATGAAAAGACAACCCTCAGAATGGGAGAAAATATTTGCAAGTGAATCAACAGACAAAGGATTAATCTCCAAAATATATAAACAGCTCATGCAGCTCAATATTAAAGAAACAAACAACCCAATCCAAAAATGGGCAGAACACCTAAATAGACATTTCTCCAAAGAAGATATACAGATGGCCAAAAAGCACATGAAAAGCTGCTCAACATCATTAATTATTAGAGAAATGCAAATCAAAACGACAATGAGGTATCACCTCACACCAGTTAGAATGGGCATCATCAGAAAATCTATAAACAACAAATGCTGGAGAGGATATGGAGAAAAGGGAACCCTCTTGCACTGTTGGTGGGAATGTAAATTAATACAGCCCCTATGGAGAACAGTATGGAGGTTCCTTAAAAAACTAAAAATAGAATTACCATATGATCCAGCAATCCCACTACTGGTCATATACCCGGAGAAAACCAAAATTCAAAAAGACACATGCACCCCAATGTTCATTGCAGCACTATTTACAGTAGCCAGGTCATGGAAGCAATCTAAATGCCCATCGACAGAGGAATGGATAAAGAAGTTGTGGTATGTATATAAAATGGAATATTACTCAGCCATAAAAAGAAACAAAATTGAGTCATTTGTTGAGATGTGGAGGGATCTAGAGACTGTCATACAGAGTGAAGTAAGTCAGAAAGAGAAAAACAAATATTGTATACTAACGCATGTATGTGGGAAAATGGTACAGATGAAGCGGTTTGCAGGGCACAAGTTGAGACACAGATGTAGAGAACAAATGTATCGACACCAAGGGGGGAAAGCCACAGGGGGGTGGGGATGGTGGTGTGCTGAATTGGGTGATTGGGATTGACATGTATACACTGATGTGTATAAAATTGATGACTAATAGGAACCTGCTGTATAAAAAAATAAATTAAATAAAATTCAAAAATTAAAAAAAATAAATAAAATTTTAAAATTAGTTTGAAATTTTAGATTCAAAAATAAAAGAAACATTTAAAAAAACAAAAAGAAATAGTGCTTGGCATACCACAGCTAAGTGTCAGCTGTCACCTGTCACTGCTCAGTCCTCGTTGGGGGCAGCTTCCTTTGCAGACCCTCCTATCTCACTGTACAGCTGACACCTCCCCTTTGTTCCCTGACTGCAGTCAAATCAGCCTGTAGTCAGATATTCGGTTATTGGTGAGGATGTTGGCTGCAAGATCTCCATCTTGGGGTCTCTTTCATCAGCAATGAGACAGCCAATCCAATGGCTGGCTCTGAGGATGTAAGCCCCAGGAGGTGGGAGGGTAAGTGGCTGCCTGCCTGAATCCACTCATGGACCTGCAAGGACTTCTGTGGGGCCCTGTGCACAGGAGCATCCCCTGCAGATGGAGGACCTGGGCCACCACTTCCTCCCTGACGGTGGTTTGGGGCCAAGTGGGGTTTGGTGAAGCTATGATCTGCCTTGAGGAGGCAAGACATGGGAAGGGGCAGGGAAACACCTCAGGCAGCCCCTTTTTCTCTCCTAGAGCTGCAGCAACCACCTATCTTGGCCTCTGTGACCCTCTGAGGGGTCCCTCTGCTGCTCCTCTATGAACAAACAGCAGCAAAAGAGGCCAGCCCCCAGGGACCCTGCTGCTTTCTCATCTTGGCCATGGGGTCTCACAAGCCCAGGATCCCCACCTGATATGAGACAGACAGACACACACACCCCCCAAACCCCTGGCCACAGGTAACAGGACACAGTTTTGGCCTGAGGCTCCTGGAAGATGGCGCTTGGGGCCACCTCCAAGCTGACAGGCACTCCCAGAGAGGTCAGAGTGGGAGGGGCAGAGGGTGGTGGGGAGGACCACAGACACACGACGGGTATCATTTTACTTGTCGGAACGCTGTCTGATAAACCACCATCCTCTTCAACATCTCCTGTGGCTGCCAGAAAAAAAAAAAGTTCCACGCTGGGTGTTACCAATAGGTCTCTTCTGCCCCCTGGTGCCAAACCCTGGGCCTGCCAGCCTGGGGTTGCTTGGCCAACATCCCTCCCCAGACAGACACAGCCTGATTTATGTGAGGGGCCCCTCAACGCCCCCAGATGCATCAGCTACCTAGTCCTAGTCAAGAAGACACCACCCCTTGTCATCAGCCTGAAAACACATTGCGGAGGCATCAGCAGGCTGTCCCAGGAGCGTGAACTGTGCTTTTTGGAGAGCTAAAGCTCAAAAGGAGTATCTGAGCTACTCCACCCTAACAGTTGGATAGGGCTTCCTTGAAAGGGAAATATAAACTCTGGCATGACACCTCCCTCTGTGGGTGGGAGGCCTGTCAGGGGTCGGTACCCTTGCAAGGGGTGCACCTGAGTCCCAGCTTGCTCAGCCGTGGGTGACTGGGGGTGGGCAGACCCTCCTCCCGCTCAGGGCCACACCCCACATTCCCAGCCTTAGTGAGGAGTGAGACAGGAAGTGGAGAAGGGAAGTGGATCTGCTTTGGCCAGTTCCCCATCTGAGGGTGACACACGACAGGCCTTAGGGGCGCAGGCCAGGGCAACTGGAATCCCTGTGGGTTTTGGCAAAATGGCAAGTACGTAGGAGTTTGGGATTTGGAGTCTGAAAGACTAGAGTAAATTGTCAGTCCTGGCTCTGCCTTGGACAACCTACTTAACCCCTCTAAGCTCTGTTTCCTCAAGTGTTAAACAGGGCTAACGATAGGAACCATATTATTACTTCTAGATGGCGCTCTAAGCTGTTTGGTCAAGTGAGAAACAGGCATTTCTCTGGCTGTGGCAACATCCACTTATACCTATGTGAATTCACCTCTTGGCTAACGAGGAGGTGACAAGATGGCATGTGATGTGAGTTTGTATCCCACCTCGCTCTAGAGGCAGTAGCAGCTAGGGGAGACAGTCCATGTCTGCTCCTCTGGAGATGCCCTGGAGGGGACCCAAGGGGCTTACCAGGACCTCGGATTTCACAGTTGGCCTGTAGATGGAGTTGGGCTCCTGGTGGACCATGACAGGTTTGGAGATGGTGGACACGCCAGGGCCTCGTGGAGGCTGTGGGCTTGGGCAAAATGTCTATGGGGTTAGTTTAAAGAGAGACCCACGTGAGGTCATGGCCCGGGTGGCCCAGGCCAACCACAGCACTTTGACACACAGGCAAATTCACACCATGCACTGAGCTGGCCTGGTCCGTTCACCCTGCCGGATGTCCTAGGGACGGGGACAAGAAGTCCATTGGCCACAGTGTGTCCTGAGGCCACAGAAACTATTGGGTGGTTCTGAGGAATCAGGGACTTGAGCCAGAGCTTGCTATGGGGGCGCCAGCGGGCACTGTCAGTCAGAGGATACTTTCAAGGCTCTCTCTCAGTGGCCACGGCTGCCATCCAGCTTCCTCTCTCCCAAGGGAGACAGTTGCAGTTCCCGGACTGCGCATGCAGCATCCGCTGTTCCTGGTGGGTGGGCACAGAGGTGGGGGTTTGGGAGGGAGGACCAGTAAGTGCGGCATCCAGGAGAGCTAATGCAACACGTCTGCTTTGCTCTAACCCACTTGATCATCTTGGGCAAGACAAATCGGGTCACAGCCCTGCCCCAAACCCTTCACGGGTCCCCACTGACCACTAAACTCCTTGGCTCGACCCCCATGGGCTTCTCTACTCTCCTTGGCAGCCTCATCCCCCACTCCTCGCCCTTCTCACACTGCCTAACTTGAGCCTCCAAAATGCCCGGTTTTCTTGCCTTCAGGGTTTTTTACCTGCCCAGGTGTTAGCTTGGGTATCACCACCTTGGGGACCATTCCCTGAGCTTTTCCTCTCCACCCCCTCCCCTCAACATAGCACCTGTGCTTCCCTCATCTGCCCTGGTAGTGTGGAGTTTCCTGCTTACTTGTCTGTCCTTCCACCAGACAGTCTCAGACAGGGACTGGGCTGCCTATTTTGTGGTGGTTCTCTGGTGCCCAGCACAGTGTCTGGCATATAGTAGGTGCTCATTAAACATGATACCTGAGTAAACGAATGACTCAGTATTATGGTGGGTGTATGGGGCAGTGCCTGGGAGTACACGTGGCTCTGAAAACCTTCCCCTGGCAGGTGCCTGTGTGGCAGGCACAGGTGCCGACCTGATACAGGTGTTTGTTTCCACCACCTGAGGCCTGCTGGTGGCGGGGCTGACTGTGCAGATGTGTGATGGTCCACACGTCCTACTGCAGCACTGATGACCACTCGCCAGTAGCATGCAGGGAGGAGAAGGTTGGGCAGGGTCAGCGGTGCATGGGCCGAAGTGCTGACGCGAGCAGGATGAAGCTAACCAAAAGCTGACCCCTGGCCTCCGCATCAGGGACAACACTGGCTTTGATGTCACTTAAGAGATTTAGGGTCCAGTTCTTCAGAGGCTCCTTGTGTGGGGAGAGTCTCTTTTAACCTTCTCTCTGCTCTGATCAGGAACTAACAGTGGGAACTGTGTGATGCCTGGAGAAATCCAAGAAAGTTGGACCCTGTTTTTGAATCTTGACCCTGACTCAAAAGGTTGCAGTTTTCCTCCGATTTCACGTTTGCTGCTTCACCCAATTTGTCTTGTACCCTGATCTGTCACTGAGCGTAGGTAATGTCTATTGAGCACCTCCTACGTGCCTGCCACTCTCCCGAGTATTAACTTAGAATGAATTCATGTATTAACTCATTTGATCCATGTCGTAAGTAGGTGCCGTCAGCATTCCCATTTTATGGACAAGGGTACCTAGGTTCGGCTAGATGAAATAACGCATGCCCAAAGCCATCTAGCCAGTGACTGAGCCAGGATTCAAACCTGGGTAGTTCCTTCCTGTCATCGTTATGTCCCCTGCACCTGCAATGCCCTTCTCCCATCCTCCATGTATCACCATCCCTCAAGGCTCAGCTCTACAGAGGCGCCTTCAACTTCCCATTAGAATGAATCTCTCCCACAGCACCTAGCCTCTGACAATTTTCTAGCTGCATCCTGCCTGGTCAGCTGCTAATCCTTCAGATAGCAAAGTCCTGGAGAGCACAGGTGGGCCAATTGCCTCTGTGTCCGCTTCAGCACAGCTCCCCAGTCCCACACACGGAAGCACAAGGAAGGTGCTCAACTGATTACTGAGTTGAATTTGTTGAGGGAAAGCTGCTGCCCCTCTTGGTGGGGGCCACTCACAAGAAGGATGTGGGCCTCTTTGCCAGGCTAACTCAGCCCCTGCAAACTGCGCTGCCTGGGCTCTGGGGCAAGACATCCTTGGAACAGACAAACTTCTCTCTGCCAGAGCTCAGGGCTCAGGACCCCACCGGGAGTCCCTCTGAGAGTGCCCTGCTGGCAGCTGCAGCCTCGTCAGCGTCCGGCACTTCCTTCATTCCCACATTCCTTCCCCCAAGCGTCCCTGAATGCCCTGAGATGCTTATTCTGCACTTCATGCAGGAACTCAAATCCATGCAGGAAAAGTTAATAAAAACAACTGATCGGGAACCACTGACTAGCCTCCCCGCAAATCCCCACTCTTAGCTGACATGTGCTGCTGTAGTTCTGACTAGAGTCTTAGCCTCACAGCTACTGGAGCAGAGAAATATTTTGTTTTTCCCTCCAAAGGATCAAAGCTCCATCTCTTCCTTGGGGATCGCCTCTTAGGCTTTGGGTTAAGAACAATTAATGAGAAACACGTCTTTTTGAGAATGATCACGGTTCTCCCTGCTGACATCCAGGAAAAAGATCCCTAATCTTTTAGTAGTAAATTTGGAGCTTTCTAGGAACTATCCATTTTCATTTTTTCTGTAGCTGGAAGCTGGCCAGAAATTTATGGGCATTGTGCTTCAAGCTAACGCAGTTGGCTAGTGCCATAGAAAATGGCACAGTGATGCCCTAATTACTGGACAGTGTTATCACCTCATTTACAGAGCCTAATACTGCTCCCCTGCTTCCCATCCCCCAGAGAATTCATTTCCCATGTTCAAGGCTTTCTGAGCTAATATCAAGAAACAACTGGCTGTCATATAAGTAGAGCTCTGGCTCTTCATTAACACAGCCTTGCAAATACTACATTGAATGTTACCAGCCCATACTAGCCAAGTGGAGCAAAGAGAGAGCAATCAACACTGATACAATGTTGCTCATCCCCACTATCACAGGCAATTCACCACACAATACAGCACTTCAAAATCAGCAGAAACCACACACATGCAGGACATCCACGACATGCAGGCTGGGGAGCTTGTTCTTGGAAAATGGGGTGGGGGGATGCTTCTTCCCGTCTCCACTCACAGGAACAGAGGAGGGCGTGGGAAACAGAAGCCCGGCCCACTCTTCCTGCTTCCCAGCATAGCATGCAGAACAGAGGTAGTACCTTTGGGGTGGGTGGGAAGCTCCGTTCAGGGACGGGAGAGCTGGCCGGCTTCCCACTGTGGTTCTTTGCCTCCCAGTCCTCTGCTGGATTGCCTGTCTCCCCAGCGCGGAAGGGGTGGTTGCCTAGTGCCTCTTCCAGTGCCGAGGGCAGTGGGCGGGTAGGAGTGAGGTCTTGCGTAGGAATGGATGGTGGGGGAGGGATGGGAATGGGGGGTGGAGTGCGTTGCACCCAGGGTGAGGATGAGGCACTCACGTGGCCTGATGAGGGAAGGACAGGGGGCGCGGGGACCTTGGGGGGTGGGTTGCAGGGTGGAGGGTGGGGCATCACAGGCAAGGCAGAAGCAGTCTTGGGGGGATAGTGGAACATGTCCAAGGGGATGTCATCCAGGTCAGTGGTGTGGAGGTGCAGCCCACCTGCGAAGCGTCTCAGGGGTGGGGCCAGGGGAGACACAGAAGGCAGGGAAGGCGGGAGCCCTGTGGTCATCTGGGGGGTTGCAAGGAAGTTCTGTAACTGCTTAGTGCCCCACTTCACAATACGTCGAGTATAATGCTCATCTATTTGTTTCTCTTGCTGCTGAAGACCCAGCACCCTCAAGCCAGAACCATGGGGGTGTCACTTCTCTGCCACCTGGGTGCCCAGCTGATCCCATACGAGGTGGCCAGTAGGGAGTGCCCAAATGCAGGGGAGCCCCAAGTTATGTGGGTGGTAAGAAGGCGACCATATAATCCATTAGATGACCAATTAGATGACCAATAGTCATCTAAACTGGAACACACTTGACAGTGAAAAGGACATCTGAGTAGTTATGCCAGGACAACAGGCCTAACCGGGATCATCTCAGATGAGCTGGGACTTAGTGGTCACTCTGGAAATAATCCCAGAAATACAGACATGCCCCCCTCCTCAAGAGAGGAAGGGGGAGTGGGCTGGTTGGCGGCCCTGGACAGTGAAGCTTGCCAGTGGCCATCTTGCCTCCCGCTGTCCCCAGGGTGGGTCTATGTGGAAAGAAGGGCTCTGTTACCTCTGAAATCTCAGTATCAGCAGAGGAAATCTGCTCAAGGCGCGTCTGACAGAGCCTTTCCACCCAATATTGAATCTTTTCCGATTCCTCAAGGTCTTCCCGCTCTGTCTCCGATACCTGGGACCCAAGGCCGGCGCAAAATGGAGAGGACAGAGGGCACACTTGAGTCACACGTGGGCGGCACACTCAAATCAGTAGAACAGAAGCACTTCTTAAAAAAACCCAGAGAATTGTTGGGTGTGTCAATTACCTAGAAAAAGCCCCAGGCTTGTTCCACCTGGCCCCAGGGGAGGTGGAGATAAGGGGGAGGGGGTGTTAGGGTGTTGGGCTAGCTAACGGCAGGTGTAGGCAAAATCGGAGAAGGAGCTCGTGCATTGCGTGGGATTAGCTGGCCCCTAGGATCCCCACCAACCCTGAGGCTCTTATGATTCTCCAAGTACGGTCCTTTTATAGGCTCTCAGCACCTCCCAAGAGTTCAGCTGTACTCTTTTTCATCTCCCCTCCAGGCCGCCTTGTCCTCAGGAGCACAAGCTCAATTTTATCTTTAATCTTTTAGCTAATTTGCTCCTAATGAGAGATCTAATGCACTTCACATTTTTCAGGACTTCTCTGGATTTGTAATCTAATCAGTTTGGCATTCTGATTCATGGAAGCATTAAAGAGAAGCGAAACCAGTTAATATCTCCAACAGCTAGGGGGTTACCTAGGAAACAGGAATATGCTGGAAGACTACTTTTGACATGTCTTGAAGGGGACAGCCTTAGATATATTCCTGGGTTGAAGAGGTCTAGAGGTTTCAGACACATCTCATGTTGATGGGAGCAGCCTCAAACTCACAGCCTGATTAATTGGGGGATGACCTCAGACCCCCCACCTGCCTAAAGGGGTTAGCTTCAGACCCATACCCTCAGACACAAGGCAGACTGGGGAAAACAGGTCTTGGATTCATAACCTGGGTTGGGGAGGGGGTTGTCAAACTGTCAAACTGACACAGATCTAATGACAGGTGGGTAGAAGGCTAACTTCAGATCTACAGCTGAACAGAGGGTTAGCCTCCGACTCAAACCCTGAGCAGGGAGGGCAGCCTCACAGCCACACGGAGGGTGGAGCGGCCTAGCCTTGGGCTCATACTCTGGTTGGGGGTGATGGGAGTAGAGGACAGACTCAAATCTCTAACCACATGTATAGAGGCTAACCCGAGACCTACAATCTGGGCAGAGAGGCCCCTGAGCAAGCGGGCCCGTCTCGATCCCAAACGTACACTAAGCCAGAGGCTAGTCTCAGATGACTCTGGGTAGGTAGGAAGATGTCACTCTCCAGCCTGGGGAGGAGGCCAGGCTCACTCCATCCTTGGACTGCATTTGGGAAGAGCAACTCCATCTGGTTCCCTGAGAGCGTGGTGGGGACCAACCAAACTGCCCCAGGAAAGCTCACCAGGCCTGGGAGCAGGACACATACCTCCTGGGCCAGCCGGTTGATCTTCAGTTGCTTTTCCTTCTCTAGCATTTCCTCTTTCTCTTTATAAAGCTTTTGCTCAAATTCCAGTTCCTTCTTATTCTTTCTCAACTCCTGAAGGCTATCATACTTGGCTTTCTTCTTATCCTTTCCTTTCTGAGCAGATGTGGCATTGTTTATAAGACAAGGGTTACAAGGTAGTGTTGACACTGGCACAGCACAGCAAACAGGGCATTCAGTCTTCAGACAACAGCAGGCAACCACCCCACGGTGAGCCCCTCCCCTAGCTCTGCCCCACCACACTGGGCATTGGACTTAAGGTTAAGGACAGGCAGGATGCTGCTACCCATCACAGAGTGAGACACATTTCCCTGTGCCAGCCAGAAGAACTGGCTTACTAGTTCACTAACAAGCTGTGTGACCTTGGTTAAGTTCCTTAACCTCTCTGGGCCTGGTTTATCTCATCTCCAAAATGGGGGAAATACCTACCCCACAGGTTTGCCATTCAGAGCCAATGAAATAACATCTATGAAAGAGCTTCGTGAGCTTCAAAGCGCTGTATTTTAAAAAGCATTGTATTTACTTCTTAGTAACTGGGCATATGCCTTCTCCAACAACTGGATGTTCAGACATCACAGGTGCATCCTGGTAGATTCTAGAGAAAATCTGGGACAGATCCCCGGTCCTGAGCTAGAGGAGAAGGGTGTCAGCCTCCGACCTGGGAGCCCAGAGCCAGGGACATCAGATTTTGTCCTGATGCTTAAACTCCAGACCATTTCATCCTGGAGAGTCCAAATCCACTGTTCCCTCTGAACTAGTCTCCTGAACTGAGGACTAGACAGAAACTACAGGACTGGGAGATGATGGGCAGGAGAAGGTAGGGAGGATGGCCTAACTGCTCTTCACTGGCCATCAGGGTTGAAGAGGACTGGGGGAAGGAGATGCAGGGCAAACAGACTTCTTTTTCCTGTTTGAATTAGACCACAACGTCTGCCTTCCTGGTTGCTTCTCCCATGGGCTTGCAGGGAAGCCAGGGAGTAAGGAATGAAGAAAATTAAGATTTATGGACTACCTATGTGCTAAGGGATTAAAAGCTGATTATCTCATAAATACATATTACCCCCTTCTGATGAAAGAGCCGAGGTTCAGAAAGGTGAAGTCCCTTGCTGGACGTCAAACATCTAGTAAGTGATGTCGCCAGAGTTTGGACCTGAGTTTCCCCACGGTGCTCTGATGAGCTGGGGGCAATGGAGCACGGTAGGAGGGAGCGTCAGACCCCATCACACAGCATGGAGCACAGGGGCCAGCAGAGAGAGTCAACACTCTTGGGAGGGAGGAAGCCTGCACGTTCATTGAGCTCACCCCCAAACCCACAAGGCTTCCTAGGGCCTGCTCTCAGAATTCCTGAATCATCCCAGCATCCAAGGCCAGGAAGGAGGAATTGACTTTCCCAGCAATGGACACACAACTTTGTCCACAGCTGGAGGGGCATGATGGGTCATTATGGACATGTGACCGAGTCATTCTGCCTCCCCTCCTAAAGACTACCCCCACCTCTGTGCACAGGTTCCCCATCTAGGATATGGGGACTCACCCCCAGAGCAGTCTGTGAGCCACTTGAGAAAATGGTTTTCACTACTTCAGAGTTCTGCTTGATTCCTTCCTACCCCGTTCACTAGACTCTCAGCTCAGTTGATAGATGAATCCCTACTATCATATTATCAATTCAGACAATTCCCCAAGAGGAGCCAGAAACATTCTACCCAATGGCAGCTTGCTAGACTAAGGGCATGGCCTCTCACAGGGACCATCATAATAGGCACGGCCATTCTACTAGTTTAAAAAAAACACCAGTGTTAAGATTTTAGAGCTAGGGCTCCTGGGTGGGGCAGGCAGAGATGACAGTTTCTGTCCCATTCCCAAGAAAAAAGTACCTGCTTACTGATGCAGAAAGGCAAGCTGCCCCACAGCATTGCCTACTGATCACACACTAGCCTTCTCCATACGTGTTACTTAGCTGTGTGTGAATCTGCCTGCCTGCCAGATGGCGGGCTCCTACAAGTAGGGCTGGTCTCCGTGATTTACTCAAGCCGTCCTGGGAAAAGGATTCAGTCAGAAACATGAATCCTTCAGGCGCTGGAATAGACTTTGTGAGGTCACAGGCCTGGGCGCCTTGAGACCCAGAGGGCTCAAGAAGACACTGAATAGTTATCTTTTCAAATAAGGGGAAATTTTTGCATTGCTGATCAAGGCCATAGAGGGCCACTTGTATTACCTGGGGACTTCGCTCCAGCTGCTGGGAGACAAAGCATCTCACATGACTCTAGAAAAAATGTCAATGGATTTTCAGAGCCAGCATGAGGGACATGATTCTGTTGTCCTTTAGCTGTCAGTTAAATTCATGGCAGATATTCCTTCTGGTCCAGACTGAGAGGAGAGGCAGATGGGGTGGATGCGCTCTTGTTTCTACCTAGATGCAATTTTTCTCTCTTTTGGAAATGAAATGAAAAGCAAAACACCAGCTATTTCTGGAATGACTGGACTAATGAATAGAGGAAAATAAGCTTTCCTATTCACCAAGAGTGATTTTCGAGTGACATGATTTCTGATGGGAGGTGTGTGTGGAGGAGACGCTAGTTCTTTTACATTTATCTAGTTATTAGTGCCTGGAAAAGATTTTACCTGTACATCTCCTTTTATTATTTTTTCAAATAAAATCCTCTGTGTGCGTGTCTCATAACCTGCACCCAACTTGATTTTTCACTGTCTGACCTTGGCTTCTGGTCTTGGCTTCTGGTTCTACTTGACAGAGAAACAAAGCAGAAGTTTCCTGCCATGGCTCTGTCCTGTCCCGTGCCCAGTGGGGCTGGTGCCGACCCAGCAGTGCCTGATGGTACCTGGGAAGGTCTCAGCCCATGAATACCTCCCCCACGATGCCACTGTGACAGCGCCCTGCCATCTGACATCAGTCTGACAGAGAGGCACAGACAGGGTTAGCCCCCCACCAGTGAACAGGCGGTCACACTGTTGAGAGACGACAGGAGAAGAAACAATGTTTGGAAAAGGTCAAAACCAACAGCAAACTCAGCAGCAAACAGCACCCAGTCCTGGCCTACCTTCCGGATGGTTGGGAATTTGCCATCGTAGCGATAAAACCATCCAAAGGCTATAAGAACACAGAGAACAAAGCAATGAGATGCAGTTCAGCTCAGCCAGAGCATCCGTGGGCAGCAGCCAGGAGGAGTTGGGTTCCCAAGGAACTCGCGGCTTTGTGAGATGAAGAGCAGCCTCGGCAAATTCAACAGCAGAACCGCACCCTCTATCTGACTCTCCACTTACCTGGCCTCACCTGGGTTGTAAAGCAGGCCCAAGACCACCTGAGAAAGGGCCCGATTCCCAGGCCCCGGGCCACTGTCAGCTGCCTCCCCCAGGACACTGGCTTCAGCAGTCAGTGCCAGAAAGTCAAAGAGAAAGCCCCTTGTAGAAGGATGCGCTTTTCCCCATCACAGCCACAGTCTGCAAACACAAAGCCCCATTGAACAAGGCCTCTCCTGACTGGCGTCAGGTTCCTCCATCCAAGAAACAACCCGAACAAAAGGGAGCCTGGGTCTCTGCCTAGAACGACTGTCAGACAGAACAAAACTGTCTTGTCTCACAGAGCAGGCCACGTCCTCTGCTTTCAACCGCGAAAGAGAAGGCTCTGGCAGGGTCAGCTCAGGGAAGGACGCTCAAGCAGCAGTGGGCAGGAGATCTGCCCCCAGAAAAGCATATCCCCACCCAGGCCAGATCACCAGCCCCCTGCCTTCCCCAGGCAACAGCATGACGGATGGGCTAATACCTCAAGGCTGAAGCTCCCTGGCCAGAAGCGATGGCTTAATTACCCACCCTTGACCAGCCTGAGCTCTGGAACAGGATCTAGAAAGCCCCCTGCTAGACCCAGCACTATCCTCTTAGTTGCTGGATGTTGGGGAGGTCTAGGGAGTCTTGGGGGAGAGGCCAGAGCAGCAGAGAAAGAACTTAGGCTTGGGTAGTATTAAATATTTGAACCAGCAGTTCCAGCTGACATTTCAGCCTGGCCGTGAGTCTTGTCCTTAAGGTATTGTATGCAGTGCTTGGACCAAGCCGGGGCTTGGAGCAGCTTCCCGGACTCCAGGAGTCCCTACCACATATTGGACCCTCAGAGCTAGGTGTCTGCAGGGCTGGCAGGAGGAGGCGGGCAGGGCAAACAGAGCAGCAAGGCCAGGGAGCGAAGCGGGGGCCGCAAACCTGCTCTCCCTGCTTTTCCGTGCCTCCGTCCAGGTCATCTGCTGGGTCAAACTCGGGGTCCACTCCCAGATCATCTACCCGGGAAAAGAGGAGGAAGGAAGCTGGTGAACCAAGAAGGACTTGGGAGATCAAGAGGCCAGAGGTGCTTGGGGGTGCCTGGGGGCCTGTGACCAGCTTACTCCATGGGAGAGCTGGGAGGTCAGGGGCGACAACAGGGCTCAGGAATCCAGAGCAAAGGTTTCTTGCTCTGGGATGGTGCGTGCAGTGCTTTCAACCTTGGTAGTTCTCATTTCTCCATCTGTAAAATGGGCTCACAACAGGGGCCTCTGATCTGACAGCAGCATGAGAACCATTTTGCAGGGCGTTTGGTTGAAACAGGAGGTGCAGTACTGATGACAGGAATATCTGAGTATTATACACGTTTGATGCCAAGGGCTTGCAATGGGAAACAGATCCTCCCAGCTTCTTCTCACCACCCTTGGAGCTCTGGGTCCCCAGGGAATGTCAGAACTGTGTGTGTGGGTAGCAGACGGAAGTTTGGGATCCTGAGGAGGTGAGGAGGTCCCAAGGGGTAAAAGAGGCGCGTGTGCTTAGAAAGACATGAATTCTGACCTAATGTGGAGAATAGCAAACTGTCCTTTCCAGTGATTTCTAACCTGGACTCTGGCCTCCCTGGGGCCCTGGAAAGTAGTGTTTGAGTCTGCTATGAGCTGCTTATTAATATTTCAAACTATTAATTAGAAGAGCTGGCCTATTAACCTATGAAAAGGCTATACGTAAGTTCCTTTGCTTTTGGCTCGGTTTATATTTACTCAACAATGGAACACTGGTGCTTTCTTGCTAACAAGAGGGACTGCTTAATAAAACAGTGAATACAAATGATTACTTAATAGTGTAGTAGGAAAAAACTCAACTTCCAAACCATGGGGTCTAATGGGATTGGGGGCTAATAGATGGGGTCCTTGATGAGAAGGCTGGAAAGCTCTTATTTAAACTTCTTATCTTTCAAGCCTCCTTCCAGCTCTGGGAACCTTAATTACCCCTCTGCCCCCTTTTGCTTTTGCTAAGGAAAGCTATTCTGGGGCCTCTGTGACTGTACGTCCTGGCTTTGAGGGCTCAGTGCAATGTTGAGGTTCTGCTCAACATCGAGGTTGGTTGTGGGTAGGCAGGCAGAGCCCCTGGGAAGCAGGCGGGGAGGGGAGCAGTCAGTCCCCCCTGATCATTAGGATGAGTGGCTTCGTTTTCCAGGCAAGAGATGCTTCACACTCTTTCCCGTCTGTTCAAAAATGCTGGCTCCACACAGGCACAAGACACCTGAGTCAGGTAGAACCTGTCAGCTGACTGGACCCCCAGATTGAAGAGTGGTCAGGGAGGGGCTGGCTGCAGCCTGGCCTGTCGGCCCTAAAAGGCAGAGACCATTCCAGCCTTCGAGGAATGGGGAAAAGGTGGGAACTGAGCTGGCCCAGAGGCCTTCCTGCACTTCCTGCCTAATCTCCAAAGTAAAATTAAACTGCCGATGCAGATGCAAATGGATGGCGGTGGCCTGGCTGCCTCAGCTCAGGCCGGCAGAGCCTGGTCCTCAATCACTTGCTTCCTCCCGTTCCCTTAGAAGACATTTGCATCTCCAGCAAAGGGAAAGCTTTTGCTCCTTTTATTCAAGAAGCTTGATTTGGTCGAAAAGCACTGAATAAATAGCTAGAGAAAGGGCTTTTATTTTTCACAGTTCCTGAGAGGGTGTGTTTGCTTTGAGGCCAAGACCCAATTTCTAGGAAGGTACTAAATTGACTAGGATTACTTTCATGAGAAGCAATTAAAATCGATTTCTCTCTTTCGGAAGCTCCTATTTCACTCCAAAGAACAAATTAGCTACCTGTCTAAGGCACAGATTATTCGCCGGGAATCTAGCTCTGGCCACATCCTCAACTCATACCGAATGTCATGGGGGCGGCTGATGAGAAAGTGCTTTGTCCTTCGGAGAGGATCCGAGATGACATTGCCCCGGTTCCAGCAAGAAATGTGCTGGGAGATGCTTGCCCTGCACCAGGGAGGGGTGACGTGGAACCATCCAGATGCCCTGCGCCTCTTGTTGACCCAAGTGGCCTGGGTTGGCAAGTTGATGTCCCTCTAGGGCTCGAGTATGATTCAAAGTTGGGGCCAAAGCTGTCCGGACCCCATCACAGGATCCCAAATGGCTGCTGCACAGGGGAAGTGGGGGAACCTTGGTGCTTAGGTGCAGACTTGCCTCATACTGGGAGGGTCCAAGGTCGGCTGAGCACAGTCAGCTGGAGTAGAATCTGCCTTGTGTCAAGTACAAATCGAAACAGCTGTCAAGTCAGCGAGTAAAGGCCCAACCAGGCATCCTGGACCTGTGACTGCCACGGCCCCCCAAGCTGCCTGGCTCCTGGCTCCCCACCACTGCCCCACTGAAGAAGCACTGAGACTGAGCCCCCAACCCTGCCCTGGTGGTGTGAGCTGCCCCTTGTAGAGACGTGACATTCTGGGAGTTGGGGTGGAGAGCAGGTGGACGGGGGAGCACGTGTTGGGGGCCTGGACTGCAAGTGGACATGGGAACACAGGACAGAGGAAGAAAGGAGATGGGAAGGGCAGAGGTTGCTGAGGCCCAAGGATGGCTGCAGTTTGGTGCCTGGGAGTGTCACACAGTTCTCTCCCCGGCTCCATCCTCGGAGTGGCATGACTGCAGTCCACACACAGGAATGCAGGTGGTAGGGGCACTTCGGTAAGCTCCTCCTGCAATTGCTCACCAGCCTTGGACCACCAGAGTCCTTCTCTCACGTGAGCCCCTTCTCCTCTTTCTTGCTGTTTTACCCCAGCCCCAATTCAGAACCGGGCAAGAGGAGGACACAACACCTGACACACTAGGATGATAATCCCATCAGCAGTTCGCTTTTGCCACAGCTCTCCAGCTCTTCTTCAGAAGTCCAAGGGCACATGCCTGAGTCTGTGTCATGGGGGAGAGCCTGGCAGCAGGCCCCCAGGACAAGGAAGGCAGGCAGATCCCAGCCATCCCAATGCCCTGGCAGACAGCTCCTGGCAACTGGCTGCCCCTCCATGAAGAGAGAGCCATGGCCTGTTCACCTGGGCAGGTGGTGGTGAGTGGCGGGAGACCTCTATCTTTGTCTAGACATCCCCAGCCCCAGAAGGAAGCCCCCTCTCCCCTGGCACATGATACATACACTTTGGCTTGCGAAGGGGTACTGGGTGCAACTCGGTGGTGATGGTTTTAGACGACAGGAGCTGTTCCTTTGAGCCCCAGTCTTCTTCCCACTGCTTCTTAAAATTCTCTTCCTCCTCCACGATCCTGAAATAAGACGCCTGTGACTGGAGTCAGAACCTTTGCAGGCCTGCCTTCTGCCTATTGGGGAACGCCAACCAGCCTGGGGAGAAGCCACGTGGTTGTAGCTGTGACGAAAACGAGTCCCTGGCACTTGTATTCTAAATCAGGTGTGAATGCCACCCTGACAGTTACAAGACTGTATTCCAGTTACCCTAATATGATGGGTTTTACTAGGATTATGGAAAGACCACAAATAAAGGACGGTCCACAAGGGGACAAGAGGGCCAGGTAACCTGGGCCTGGAGGTGGCCTCTGGGGCCGCACTCCCGCGAGTACACTCACGTCCACGCACAGACATGTGTGTGCAGACACATGGGGCCAAGGCACTCACTGTTCCATCTCCTTCCGGTATCTCTCATTTTCCTCTGCTGCCTTCTGGGCAATTTCCTTTTTCCTTCTGAAACACAAATGCAAGTTGGCATGTTGGAGTCTATGTCAGAGAAGTTAACTCTTCCTTGCAGCTAACCTCTGATTTGAGAAAAGTTTTAAATATTCCTTCCAGGCTCCTTTCCAAGGATGCCTGGACCAAATTTGGATGCTGGGAAAGAGGATCCAGAAAAGTCTGGATCCTGTGCTCTTGTGTGGTTTCGTCTGGCACTGCTGAGCAGAGATTCTGCACTGCGGGAGACTGGAGGCAGTTCAGTGCAGGCCACATGCCATGCAGCCACCTCTAAACACCAGCATAAAGTGACTGACTGAGTGAGGTCCTCCCAGAGGAGGGCCCCAGACCCCAGGGGCAAAGCCGGGGCTGCTAAGCAAGGCCAGAGTAATGGGCAGAGGTACCACCCAGAGTGGTTCTTCAGGCAAATTCTGTGAAGGGAGAAGTGGAAAGATCCTGTCCACTTTCCTTTCCCAAATTCTTATTATGCTCATAGAATGTATCTGGATTGGGATTTTGACAATAGTTTTTGACTTATGAATTCTCTCAGTCATCATCCCAGCCACTCTGGGGTTGGTGGGGGGTAGTTCTGATCACCATAGATGGGGCAGCCAAACTGCCTGGGTATGAATTCCACAGCTTAGCCATGTCTGACTTTGTACACAAGTGGTGTAACCTCTCTGAGTCTCAGTCTCCTCACCTATAAAATGGGTTAATACCATCTATCTCCCAGGGCTATTATGGGAATTCAGTTGAGGAACGTAAACAAGGCCCTAATACAATGCCAGCCACATGGCTGGCACTTGACGAATGTTAGTTATTGCTAGTAGCATCCTATTTTCCATATTCCTGGGTCTTGGAAATCAAGGGCTTTCCTTGGCAAGGAGGGAGGAGCCTCATGGTCTGGAGGCAGGGAATGCTTCCACTGAGCATCACTGAACCCATCCGGTCTGAAGACAGGCCTCGAGGGAGAGAATGAAGTCAGCTCAGGATGCAGTGGGCAGGAAGAAAGGCAGGTGGGATGGTACAGTGGTCTGGGAGGGCAGGGCAGGGGCCTCCTGGCTGGCCACACTCACTGCCGCTCCATCTCCTGCTGCTCCCGGAGGATCTTGTTGGATTCCATCGCCAGCCGCTTCTGCATCAGAAGCTCCTGTCGCTGCAGCTCGCGCTGCCGGAACTCTTCCAGCCGCTCCCGGTCTGTCATGAACAGCTCCCGGCCCTCATGGGGAGAAAAGAGGCGCCTTGCTCAGTCCCCTGGGAACCCAGAAGTCCACTGCCAGAGTTTGAGGGCCAAGATTTGGGTTGCCTTCTCATCTCCGTGGCCCCCCATGTCAGGCATTGTGGCTCCTGCTCTGTCTGACCCAAGCTTCTGGCTGGGCAGAAATCCTCCCCAGCTGCTATCAGAGCTTCAGGGAAGGAGACCCCTTGGCCTTTCCCACGAGTGTGTGTCAGAGATCAGGGGTCTGAGCAGCTGGGCTGCAGGTCAGGGGTCACGGGGCCCCCACCAGCTCGTTCTGGACTTACAGCTCCGGCTACGATGGAGATGGTCAGGCTGCGGCTACTCTTCAGCACGTTCACGGCCTGTGGGGACAGGCAGATCGTCAGCTGAGACCTGACAGATCAGAGTAGTTGAGGCCTCTGGAGAGCACAGAAGGCTTCAGACATTGTGGCAAGGGGGACGTAGGTGAGAAGAGGACAGCAGAGAGGATCGCAGCCAGAAGGTGAAAAACCCACATCTCACCTCCTTGTGGTCCAGGTTGGAGAAGTCGATGCCATTGACTTCGACAATCTGGTCCCCTGGCTGGTGGAGAAATGGAGAGGGATCAGCATGTTTGTATTATCTGTACACTCAGTCTGTTGGAAGAGCTCCCCCTGGAGGTCAGCATCAGACGTTGGGTCTTCAAGTAGCTGTACCTCAACTCTTCCGAAAGAGCAGAGTTCCAATAGGGTCCTCCCAGGGCTCCTCCACCCCATATCTCTTTCATCAGTTGTCAAATATTACACCTTTATAAGTTCATTACTTTGGCTGAATTTACGACATTTGCTTTAAAAACTCAGTTTGTAGACTTACGAGCCTTTAAGCTTCTCATATAGTAGATTCTGTGTGGAGTCATAATAATAATTAGTATAATAGCTAACGTTAATCGATCCCTCAGTAGGTACCAGACACAGTTCTAAGCACATGTATTAATACATTTAATCTACACAATGACCCCAGAAGGAAGGCTAGTACCCCCATTTTACAGGATAGGAAACTGAAGCAGAGAAAGAGGAAATAACTTGTCCAAAGAAGAGGTTAAGAGTTCTATCTAGCTCTGGAATCAGACCACCTAGGTTTGAATCCCAGCCCTGCCATACTACGTACATGATCTTGGAAAGATCTTTCTCTGGCTCTCAGTTTCCTCATCTGTAAAATGAGGCTAACGATAGTACCTAATTTTCAGAGTTCTTATACATTTTAAAGGGCTTAGAACAATGTCCAATCCAGTTAACGCTCAATGAATGTCAATTCTGATTATTATTACTACATCCCAAGCTCAGGACCAAAGGCTCTCAGAGCTGGAGAAGGGCTGGAGAAAGGCTCAAATGTCACCCGCTCTGTGAAGCCTTCCCTTTGGGGGTTAGTAGGAATCATCAGCCAGTGAGTGTTGAGAGAGGGCTGTGTGGGAAAGCACGTGCTCCATCCCTGTGCGATCACAGTCTGACCCTGCACCCCACAGGGGCCCCACTGGGGCAGGCCCAGGGTCACTCACCTCCAGCCCCACCTCAGCAGACAGGGAGCCAGGCTTCACGTGGCTGATGAAGATGCCAGGTTTCTGGATGGGGCCGCTGGAAATGCTGTGGGAGATTCGGGAGGTGAGGTGAGCCTCTGCTCCTCAGTGCTTGCTCATTTGCAATGACCGGCCCCCATGCCTGTGTGTCCAGGTCACGCATGAGCTCAGTACCCAAGCCCTCTGTCATCTACCTGTTCAGCCTCTGTCTACCTGTCCAGCCTCATTTCCCTGTGGCAACTACCAACAGAAAGCTACGTCTAATTCCCCCTACCCAACCTCTCATCCAACCTATTGCATATGCTGTTTCTTCTCTCTTTCTAGCATTTTCCTATGCATTCCTCAACACTCAAATGTTATCTCCTCTCCAAGGTTTTAACCAATCTCCTTATTCTATCCCCTGACTAAGCTGGTTGCTCCCTTCCCCGTGCTCCTAAAACACCTACAGCAAGGATGGCACTTGTACTGTTTGTTAATGTCCCCTCCCAGATCTGTGGCAGATATCACTAATCAATCGCCACACTCTTTTCCACCTACGCCTACATACAGCATTAAAGTTCTTTTCAAAATAGTACTCCAGGGCAGCCACCACTAACTGACTAGAGAGAGCACAGGACGGAAAACTTATTTGCCACCCCTGACCCAGAATGCAGCTCCGTGACAGAGTCCCTCAATACTGGAACTATTTACGTGGTTGGCTTCTATATTAAGCTATAATTTCTTAGAAAGGAGGGACTTTTTTTTTTTTAATCACTTATGCTTGTCAGAAATGTGATGGAATGGAAATAAGAAGAATAACTTAGGGAATTCTCTGGTGGTCCAGTGGTTAGGACTCTGCGCTTTCGCTGCCGAGGGCCCAGATTCAATCTCTGGTCGGGGAACTAGGATCGCACAAGCCTCGTGGTGCGGTCAAAAAAAAAAAAAGACAAATAATAATAGCTAATATTTATGAACTGCTTACTACCTGCCAGGCACTAAGCTTGGTACTTCATTCTGTCATCTCACTCTTCCCCCGTGTGATATGGGGACTACTGCTGCTGATTTATAGAGAAAGAAACTGAGGGGACTTCCCTGGTGGCACAGTGGTTAAGACTCTGTGCTCCCAATGCAGGGAGCCCGGATTTGATCCCTGGTCAGGGAACTAGATCCCACATGCATGCCGCAACTAAGAATTCGCATGCCACAACTAAGGAGTCCACGTGACGCAACTAAGGAGCTGGCGAGCTGCAACTAAGGAGCCCACCTGCAGCAACTAAGACCTGATGCAACCAAAACAAACAAACAAATAAATAAATAAACTGAGGGTCAGGGTGGTTAAGTAGCTAGTCCAAGGTTCTAGAGCTCATAGGTGGCACAGCAGGGCCTAGATCTCTAACTGCAGTACCCGTGTGCTTAACAAGAATGCCCCATGAGACTCAATGCCTGTTTGCAACTCCCTGGCTGCCTCCTAAGGAAGCCACAAGGTAATAAGTGAGAAGGGAACTGTGACAGAGATGATCAGCTTGACAGGTTCCTTTTGCATGACTTGAGGGCCCACCAAAGGAACATGGCTCTGCCTTTGGGCCTCAGTTTCCTCCTCTGTAAAATGGGCCTGTTAGAGCTGTCCCTCTGGCCCTACAGGGCTGTTGTGAAGCTCAGAGGGGAAATCAAGCACCAAGAAGTGTCATCACTAGTGGACAAAAGTCTCCTCAGAAGCAGCAGTGAGAAAGGGGAGTGGTGTGAGGGACCTATTGGGGTCTGCTGGCCATGAGTGAGCCCCAGGGCGTACCTGCCACCCACCTGCAGCCAAGGCCCCGGGAGCCCACCAGGCTGATGAAGACCTTCTTCTCCTTGTTTTCCTGACTGCTGGGGGAGCCCAGGCTGGTCTGCCCACCCTGAGGGAGGGAGATGATAAGGTCACCGGGTGTCCGCATTGTGCAAGGGGCCTCTTGTGCTCATAAGGCCTTCGGGGCAAGCCATGCTGTCCCCACGTGAGCCCGACTGCCGTTTTGTCCCTGGGAGTGTGCGTCTATACCAGCTGGGCCACCACCCACAGGGGCATTCTGGATGTGCTGGGGGCCTATATGAAGCCCCTGAGGACACATCCCTAGAGAAGGCCTTCCTTCAGGACCAGCTACCCCATCCAGCCCCCACCACCGGCGGTCCTGACCCTTACCCCAGATTCCGACACAAACTGATCCACATACTGCCATTTGAGGGGCTCATCGGGAGAACTGATGGCAGGGGAGAGTAGAAGGCGCGTCATTAGGGAGAGATGTTTGAGGCACCAGGCCCCAAATCCAAATCTTCCCCATCTGAAGCCTGCACCATCACTGGCCCAGGGGCAGTGCTGGCCAGATCCCAGGCTGATCCAGGACCCTGAGCCCATAGGGAGGAGTCTGCCTGCAGAGGAGGGTCCTGCTCACCTCTTCACAGGGATCAGGCCGATGTCTGTGGGAGAAAGGCATGGGGGTTAGGATGGCTCCTCTGCCCTCCCTTCCTCCCCTAGGAGCTGGGTACCACCAGGTGCCCCACCCTGCCCCACCGTCAGCACCCCCGTGCTCTGGCCTCACTCACGTCTCACTTTGATGGACACAGTCTTCTTGGTGCGGATGAGGTTGATGACCTCCTCATGGGTGCAGGAGGCGATGGAATACCCATTGATCCGGACGATCTCATCCCCTACCTTAACCACAGGCAGAGAGAAGACGCACCGGGGTGAGGAAGCATCGGGCAGCTGGGCAGGCTCATGGCCAGATACTCCTGGCCTGCTCTCCAGAAGTCTTTCTGCCCATTTTACAGATGGGGGAACCAAGATGGGGGCGAGGGGCACAGAGAGCGGGTAGCAGAGCTGGGAGGAGAAGTCAGGATTCTGTACCCTCACTCTGTCCCTTCCACCCACTGGGGCACCATCAGGTTCTGGAATTCATGCGAAGGGCGACCCTCCAACAAGATTCAAGCAGCTCTTCCCTGGCCTTTGTCCTCTGAGCACCTTGGCCCTGGGGATCAGTCCTGAAGCTCCCCATTTAATAACTACGGGGCTGGAAGGATCCTCAGACATCAGTTGAAACTGAGGCCCAGGAGGTGATTTTTGTCCACAGTCACAGTCATTAGCTACAGAGCAGGAACTGGATCGTGGACGACCCGACCCTCTCCAGCCTGAGGCCAGGGCAGTTCAGCTGGCGGCCTACCTCACACCACACATGCTGACCCTTTAGAGACTTGTTAGTAAGTGTAGGGGACGCAGCTTGACTCTCAGTGAGGTCTGGGGGCTGGGTGGGCACATAGCCTCTGAGGGGTCCTCCAGGCCAACACCTACCCTTTACAACAACCCCCAGAGTCACCTTCTCCCTACTGTCACCCGAACACTTCCCTTCCACACCTGGACCCAGACCCCCGTCTTCTCAGTGGTCTGGCAAGGGGCTCAAAGAGGCGCCACAGGGGTGGGGGGGGCGGTCACTAAGGACCCCTCTAGGTTTCTGGGGCCTTCTCATGGAAGGAGGATGGCTGGATGGCCTCCTTGCAGCAGTTCTTCACAACAACTCTGCGTGTCTGTTAATCAGATGAGGAAACTGAGGCTCAGAGAGGTGAGGTGACTTGCTCAAGGTCACCCAGCTAGTGAACAGTGCTGCTGAGATTTGACATCAGGGCTCCCTGACAGACAAGTGTTGTCTCTTGGGTGTCTGGAAGCAGAAGAGAAGGGACTCTGGCCAAGCTTGGCTGCGGTTCCCTGTGTCCTGTCCTCTCTGGATCCTTGCCACCTGACAGAGCCCTCAAGTCCCATAGGAAAGGCAGGGATAACTCTGTCCATTTTACAGCTGGGACAACCAAGGCACACAGAATTATTCTCTAGCCTTGGACTATACAGCAAGTCGTGCAGGGCAGAGGACGTAGGTTCAGACAGGATACACTTGGACAAAAATCTAAAATAACTCCAGTAGGGGGACAAGTGCAGAGATGGAGGAGTCCCAGGGCTGGGTCCAAGGCCCCCACTCGGGGCCCAGCCTCACAGGTCAAATCAACGGGACCTTCAGTTGAGCCAGGCTGTATCTGAACATGCCCCTCCCCCACCCTCAGACATACGATCTCCCCAGAAACATGAACCCCACCCAGACAGGTGAATAGATGCAGATGTTTTCCCCAAGCTGCTCTGAGTGAAGCTCCCTGTGTTGTTCCAAAAGGGAACCTGCCCGGGACCCCAGTGGAACGATTCCCACACAACCCCCGGCTCAGCTTGCAGGATTGACTTTCCTCTCCCTCTCGCTCCCGCGTGGAGCCCTGCAAAAGGCCCTTTGTGCAAGGGCAACAGTGAAATGACGATCTGAGGGACAGCAGCACAAAGGAGAGATGAGCTCGTTAACCCGAGAAAGGGTTGATAATTCATAAGCCTGAGAAACAGGCAGGAAGGTAAAAGTCTACGTTTCATTAAAACGCCCTGAGGCCCCCAATCATGGAGGAATCGTTGAGAAGTGCTTGTCCTAGGAGGAGACCTCACCCTGGAAAAAAAAGAGGGCTCAGCTGACGCCAAGAGAAGAGCTCATTATGTTTTTTCTCTGGCTGTGTTTCTGGGCTGGAAAATGTGTGGCACAGGAGAGGAATAATGAAGGGGCTGAAATTTCAGACGCTACCAGTGAGCCGTGAGACAGGGATTTAGAACAAAGCGATGTCTGTCAGCTCCCAGTTTCCACCTCCCACTCCACGGTGTCTTGTACCATTAGCCGTCAGGGCCCCTGAAGCCCCTGGCTTGGCAGCCCAGATTGGGATGCTGGTAACAAACATGCTGGAAGCCCTGGGCGGGGGTGGGAGGGCCTCCTCTGTCTGGACATATAAAAACACAGCGCTGGGCTCTGGCAGGAGCGAGACCTGGAGGTCTGCCCATCTCTGCCCAGACACTGAGGCGTGGCGACCCCAAGGGAGGGGCCCCTGGGGTGCTGAAGAGAGATCCCTGGACTTGGCAGTCAGGAGACCCAGGTTCAAATCCTGGTTTTGCCACTTACTGGCTGTGTGACTCTAGTCAAGTCCCTGATCTTCTATCAACTCTGTAAAATGGGGATGAGAAAGCCCAGGCATACAGTGAGAACTGGCTGTCAACATGTTACCTGGCACATTATAGGTGTTTATTAAATCTCCCTCTCTGCTTGCTTAACAAACACACAGCGTTAACTGGTATATATAGAATGGATAAACAACAAGGTTCTATGGTACAGCACAGGGAACTATATTCAATATCCGGTGATAAACCATAATGGAAAAGAATATGAAAAAGAATGTATATATGTTTATGACTGAGTCACTTTGCTGTACAGCAGTAATTAACACATCAATCAACTATACTTCAATAAAAAGAATTTAGAAAAAAATAGTACATTCATATGATTCAAAAGCCAAATAATATTAAAAGACGTAGCCTTAAAAGACTCCATCTCACCTTATCCCCCATCCACTCCAGCTCCCCCTCCAACAAGTAACTGCTTTGCATTGTGTGTGTGTGTGTGTGTGTGTGCGCGTGTGTGTGTTTCCTTAAGCAAACACAAACAAATCATATATATTCTGGGAGTGTAAAATGCACGTTGTTTTCTGCAAACTAACACACAGCATTTATGTGCCAGATACTGATACAAGTACTTTGTAATATGAATTCATTTATTCCGGCCTAACAACCTGATGAGGTAAGTAGTAGTATCATCATCCCATTTTACAGATGAGGAAACTGAGGCAGGGGGTTAAGTAATTTCACCAAAGTCACACAGCTAATGAATAGCAAAGCCAGGACATTCCAGCTCCAGAGTCTATGCTCTGAAGCACTGCACTATGCCAGTATTTCCTTTCCCCTTCCAGGGAGAAGGCTATGTGTCCAGAACTTCAGGTGTCAGGACATAATTATGCTCTTCCTTCAGACATAAGGGAGGTGGGGTGCAGTGCAGCAGGGGCAGCAACAGCTGGGAGCCAGGTTCTCAGCTCCACTCAAAAAAACAGGCAACACACTACTATATACAAAATAGATAAGGACATACTGTACAGCACAGGGAACTCTACCCAATACTCTGTAATGGCCTATATGGGAAAAGAATCTAAAAAAGAGTGGATATATGTATATGTGTAACTGATTCACTTTGCTGTACACCTGAAGCTAAGACAACACTGTAAATCAACTCTACGCCAATAAAAACTGAAAGAAGAAAAAGAAAACAGGCAAGTACCTGCAGCCACACTTGTAGAGGCCCGAGGACACTCTGCCAGGATATGTCACCCTTTCCCTCTCCCAAAGGCTCAGAAGGGCGAGGTGACCATGTTACACCACACAGCCTAGTGAGTGAATGAGGCGGAGGCAGGAAGCCTGAGGGCTTGGTCCCCACATCCCCCGAGCTCTGCTCACTCACCTGGAGCCCGACGCTGTCTGCCTGGCCACCTTTGATGAGGTGGGAGATGAAGAGCCCGCAGCCGAACTCGAGGCCACCACGCACGCTGAGGCCGAGGCCTTCGGGGTGCAGCCGGTCCAGACGCACCTCCTTCAGCTTCCTGCCAAGGGAGGAGGGACTGGTGACGGCCCAGCTCTGGCCTGATGGCCAGCGCTGCCCCATCCACTCGTGAGCGGCCCTGTCCATCCCGGGGTGACCTCTCCCCCGCCCCGCCTCCGGCCTGCGGCTCCCTCCGCACCTGGAGCGCCGGGGGGTTAGCTGGTCGTACTCCACCTGGTGCTTCAGTGGGATCAGGGGCCGGATGGCGTCAAACAGGGGCAGGCGGCTGGGCTCGTTGATGACCAGCTTCAGGTCTCCCACAAGCACAGCCACGTCCATGGTTCTGCAGAGACACAGGGACCCTGAAGCCTCCCCCTTAGCCATGACCTCTGAGACCCCAGGATTCCCAGAGGAAGCAGTCCTGGGCTGGGTCCCCACCCACTGGGCCCAGGCCTTGGAATTGAGGAGAACTCTCCTGAAATGCCCAGAGCCCCTAACGATGGGTCGGGTGCCTCAGAAGAGTCCGTTCTCCCATGTAAGTATCTCAAGGAAACCACCGAAGTAGGGGTTGTTCACTCATCCTGCGGATGAAATCAAGCCAGGATTCAAAGTCAGCTCTGCTACTTCTGAAGCCCAGCATCCTTCCAGACAGGAAACCTCTGTGGGATGGCGGTGAGCCCTCTCATCCCCTTGTTTCCTGCTCTGAGCTGCAGCCTCATACTATCTCTCACAAGCTTCCACCTCAGACCGTTCAGACCCTCAACGTCTGGGGCCAGCACCTCTCCAGCTGCCAGCTGACTGGCTCACTCTCAGCCCATCTTTTTTTAAAATGTAAATTGCTCCCCTTCTCAAAATCCTTCGATGGCTCCCCACTGCCCAGAGGACACAGTCCATCCTTCTTGGTAGGCTCAGGGCCTCCATGACCTGTTTCTGTGGAACTGCCCAGGCTGGTGGCTGTTATAGTCTCTCTCACAACCTGTGCTTTCACATCTCTGAACCGTTGCTTATGTTGATCTCTCACCCTGGAATGTCCTTCCCTGATATTTCCACCCAGCAAAATCCTTCTTACCCTTCAAAAACCTAGCTCAAGCCTTCTTGATCCTCCCTCCACAGTTAGAACTGAGAATTCCTTTCTTTACATTCCTGCTTTTACCTCTACTCAGCAGTTATTTCACTGGAACTTTATTACAGTTCCTTGTGTTGCTAGTGTCTGTCCATCTCCCCCAACTAAGCCACAAGTTAGTTGAGGAAAGGAAGTAGATATTCATTTCCACATTCTGCATGGTGCCCGGCCAGTGGCAGGAGCTTATAAATGTTGCTGAATGAATCAAAAAGCGGGTGAGCGATAACAGACATCTGATGCCGGCACTGGGACCAGCTGGCATTTCCTGTCCTATCCTAGCAATCACACTCTGTTGAACCTATCTGGCTACCTGACAGCTTCCCCCATCAGACTGTAAGCAACTAGGTGGCAGCAACCAGTCTGTCTTGCTTATACGTGTACCCCTATCCGCTAGCACAGAGCCATACACAGTGTATTTGTGTAAATATTTGCTGAGACAAGTGAGTGGCGTGTCTATTTGATTCCCAGGAACACCGAGCATCAGCCTCCCTGAGCCCCCCAGGATAAGAGGAGGAGGTCCTCCTGTCTCAGAACAAACCATTCCAGGTTTCCCTGAAGACAGAGGTACCCGGGGTGGCCCACAGGAGCTGGACCCAGTACACTTACTGGTGGTACATCCGCAACACATCGTAGAGATAGTCCTTTTCTGCATCATTTTCAATCAGAAAATCCACCTGGAAAACCCAAAGGCAGAATTACAACTCCAGGCCCAGCACCCCGATAGCAGATCCCCCCTGCTGGGGGACCTCCTCCACATCTCCTCAGGGTTGTGAGAAGAGGAAGGAAGCCAGAGCCAGGGTGGCCCCCTGACTCCAACACATCAGACTGTGCAGACCACCCTGACGTGGCCCCAGGAGTACCTCTAAGCATCCGACGTGGTCAGGCTGAGCCTCGACCCCGGGTGGAGTGATGCGTGTGCACACAGGGATGCACACGAATATCATACACGTGAACCCCCACGTGACAGCAATGCACCCCCATGGCAGCCATGCTGCCGGTCACCTCCATGGCTATGTCACCTGTGTCCAGTGTGGCAACACCAATGTCAGCTCCCCGCTCTGGAAGAAGCCCACTGTCTTACCTGATGGTGGCTGTAGTGCCAGATAGCTGCTTTCAGAAAGGATTTAGGCCACTCGCTCATAGAGCACATCCCACCAGCCGGGAGCGCCCTACCACTGGATTCTTCCTTGTCCAGTCCTGGCCTAAGCTGGGTCAGCCCTGACTTCTGGTCAGTCCTTCCCCTTCCCATGCCCCTGTATGCCTCCCCCGCCACCTCAAGGGGAGAATCGGGTTACATTATTTCAACTTCACTGACGTCAATGGCTGGGAGTCCAAGGTCAGGGTCAAGAGCTGTTTCATTAGCACCTCAGTCCCAGGGGAGCTGGTGGGCCAGGAGCCCCAGATTCCACTCCCTGGGACAGCTCAGTGTGAATCTCTGTGCACTATATCCTTAGCTCTCTCTTCAGCCCAGGACTGAGTAAGAGGGCAGGGTGGAGGCTCGAGGGGTCCTTGGGTCCCTCCCTCCTCCAGCCTCCAGGCCCAACAGCATGGTCCAGGGCCTCAGCCCACAGAGGGAGAAGCTGCTGCTGGAAGCTGGAAGCTCCCACCTGATTGGTCCTCAGAGGAGGGCCAGGGCATCTTTGCCTTTTTCTATGGGCATCTTAAGGACTCTGGAAGGTTGGGGGAAATCTGTCTGTCCCAACACAGAGAGGACGTACTGGACCCAGCCTTTGGGATTTCTGGACTGAACAGGAGGGGTACAGAATACAGATTTCTTGTCTCCACCTAGCTGTACCCCTGTCCCTCTAGAATTAGGCTGAGCATTTCATTAAAGATGAGAATAACCGAGGAGGCTTGCCCTGCACTCACTGACTCACAGCTGGGCTTCAGCAGCTACAGAAGTTTATATCCCCCCTGCTCCAAGAAGGGTACTGCTGCTTTCTCCCACTTCACTGCCCCTCTCCTCCAGGCCAGGGGCTCCCAGCTAGCCAGAGATGGGGGACAGAAGCATCAGCTACAGTGGGTGGTACTGAACCTTAGGTGGTAGCCCGGGCTTTTACACACACCACAGAAGTGGGTACCTCCAAAAGCTCATCTCTACGAGGGGCCAGCCTGGACTCGCTCTCCCTGCTCTGCCTGGGCCTGCAAGAGAGGGGTGGGGAAGAGCGTCAAGATGGGCCTGGGCTGCCCACATGCGGCTGTGGAAGAGGAGTCTGAGCAGAGAAAAATTCTGAATTTCCCTAGGATCAGGGGCCAGAAATATTTAAATAAATTGGATCATATCACTTGAGTACTTAATAGCTTCTCGTTGTACTCAAAACAAAATTCAGATCCAAATTCTTTACCTTAACTTATCAAAGCCCAACTTCAGCTCCTGACTGGTTGCAGGGGCCTCCTTTCAGTGCTTCCCACGGGCCACACTCGCTCTAGCCTCAGGGCCATCGCATGTGCTGCTTTCTCTGCCTGGACTGCTTCCCCTCTTCCCTGCATGGCTGGCCTCCTCCCCAGGGAGGTCTCCCTGCTCACCTACCTAAACAGAACGCACTCCCACACCCCAGAGATGCTTCAATTCCTTCACTGTAACAGTCACAATTTGTAATGAAAGGCTTGCTTTTTTGTGAATTGCTCTGTTTCCTTCATCAGACAGAAAACCCCATGAGGGAAAGATGAGGTCTGTGTGTTCCAAATCTCTTGTGACTAACGCATAGTAAGTGGTCGATAAATAAGCATCAAACGGATTTGTCCATCCCCCTGCCTCCTGGTACGTCCACAATCAGATGGGAGAAAGGGAATCGCTGGAACAGAAGGGGAAGGGAAATAATATTTGCACCATGGGATGGCACCAGGAGCTTTTCTGGGCTTTATTCCATGTGTTTATCTCACCAGCCCTACAAGGCCGATGTTCTCACACCATTTTGCAGATGAGGAAACTGAAGACCAGAGAGGTTAAGCCATCTCACTCAAGGTCCCACGGCTAATAAGAGACAGAGCTAAGGTTTGAACCTTGGTCTATCTGATTCCAAAGCCTATGCTCTTCCTGCTGGCACCACTGCGTGGGTGAGTCAGGCCTTCCAGAGGAAAAAATTCCAGGGCCTCCTTAGGCCAAAATTTCAAATGCTCTGCTCTCAGGAGGATCTCCCTTATCTCTAATCCCCACCACTCTCCTCTGCACTATTAAGAAAACCCTTTGGGTTTGGTTCATAACAAGAAAGAAAACACAACATCTTTTGGGTGACTCTTGGAACCGCAGATGTTCTGTTCTCTAAGGAAGCATAAAAATCCCATCTGCTCTGATTGCAGTGAGGAGAGCCCAACCAAAGGGCTTCTAGCTCAATTCCAGCCATGGGTGGTGACGTAAGACAAAGTAGAGGAGAGGGAAATCTCTTATTCACTGAGGCCTTAAGACTGAAGCTCTCTCCCACCCCTCCTTGCAGAAATGCCTCCTGCTGCATCATTAAATGTAAGAAGTGAGGCACTGTTCCTGGTAGACAGCATTTAGGCACTGGGTGGAGAGTGGGAATGGAAGACAAAGGCAATTTCTAATGTTAAAGTCTAGGGTTCTGATTTTCTGCCCTCCTGGGCCAAGCATAGAACGCCTGGAGATGCTCTTTGTGGAAAGAGCCTATTCCTGGGGGTCCCAGGTTCCTGGTCCTTGTGGGCAGCCCTCCAATGCTGACCACTGCATCCAGAGGCCCCACTGAGAAACCACGTCCTACCAGTCTCCTTCTGAGGCAGCCCACAAAGTTCAGCTCCTTAGCCTGATGTCCATCCACTCTCACCGCTTAGGTCACTCCCATCCTGGCCTTCAGTTCTGCCCTTACCTGCTCCTCCAGGGTCATCTCCTTGGGGATCTCCATCATTCCCCAAGTGGGACTCAGGCTGCAGCTGAACAGACCCTTCCCCCAACATATCGGAACCTTCCCATCCTCACTCAGAATGTTTCATCGACCCCCAGAAATTCAACTCATCCATTTAAAAAATTATCCACACACCATTATATCTGGGAAAACATACCCGGTTTCTGTAGAATGCTCTTTAAGTACAAATGTAAGTGATAAATCAAAATGGTGGTACTCTGGTGACCCTGACCATTCTCCACCGGGGAATGTCTCCAGAGAGACTCAGGGATAACAGCACTGCTTTGTTCTCTGACCACACCCGAGTGAAAACACACAGTCACACCTCAGCCTCTGGGCTTTAAAAGGAACCGAGAAAGACAACTGAGAAGCATGGAACTTTCTCTAGAAGCCCAAACATGCAGTAACCTCACCACTGTAATTCAAATTTCACTTTTTAAATATTTTAAACATGTATATGGTATCCCCTCGTCCTGGAATCTGGGTTCAAGCAAACTCCCCAGGGGGGTCTGCCCAGCACCAGTCCAAGGATCAGCTTCAGTGAACCCTGCCCTTGGGCCCTTTGTACCATTCTCCTGAAACCTTGAGCTCAGGTACCTGTAACCCACCTGGCACCAAGTAGGTCTTCAACAGCACCGTGCCATGCACACGGGTGCACAGTGCTCAGCGTGTCTGCTGAATGACGAGTGAACTCCTTTAGCCTTAGACTAGAGCCTTCCTTCCTTCCTCTCCGCCCAGTCCAGTCACCTTCCCATGGCTTCTTAGTACACAGCCTCCTGGATCTGGCTCCTCTCAGCTCAGTTCCCGCTGCTCACAAAGAGTAGGTCCCAGACCCAAGCAAGAGGGATTGCCCTCCCTCCTCCCACCTGACCCCTGCCTTCATTTAAGGGGAGTCCAAGCCCCCTCTTCTAGAGTCTTTCCTGACCGTGCCCAGCCCAAAGCCTCCTCACGGGCCTCCCAGCCCGAGGCCCTTCTTGCCCGGCTCCCTCATTCAGTACAGACTCTGCTTACAGACTGGCCATTATGTCTGAAGAACTTTACTTGCATTATCTTTAACCTCCCAACAACCCTCTAAGTGGATGGATATTATTATCCCCATTAGACAGATGAGGAAATCGAGGCTCAGAGAAGTGGGAGAGATGAGATGCCTGCTGGCTCCAAAACCCCTGCTTGTTTTCTAACTCCCACATGATATCCACTTACCAGACAGAACTTTCTTGTTTGCATTTGTCCAATACATATTTACTGAGCACCTACTGTGTGCAAGACCATGTCTTCTTTCTATAGCTAGATTTAGAAAGCTTTTCCTTTTCTTGGATCCCCCTTGATGCTGGGCACAGAAGCCCTAATGAGGCCACCATCTACAAAAAACTGTGTGGGGGTCTCTATCACATCAATCCCCCATTCCCACCCAACTTGTGTCTGGTCCCCTCCATCCAGCATGGGCATTCTCTGACAGATGCTCAGCTGGCTCAGTGTTATTGGCCTGCATGGTGTGTGGGGGAAGTGCATCTCCCCCCTCATAAGGTTCAGGCCCCGTGTCTGGGGCAGTGGAGGCAAATTCAGGCTTTGGCCTTGAGCCCTCTCCAGCCTCATCTCCCTGCCTTCCTGCATATGGACTGGCCTTTCAGAACAGCCGCACAGCGGAAGCACACAACCTTCAGCTTATGCAAATTCAACTCCATGCATGCACCCAGCCAAAGATGGAGAAAGAGAGCAAGAAGCAAGTTAAATAATGCATGTTGTTCCGCTGGGTGACATTTGCCCTCCTGGGGCTGTGGTGGGGATTACATGAATGAATGTATATAAAGTACTTAGGACAGTGCCAAGGGCTCTAAAACGTGCGCTGGATCTCTTCCTTTTTGCCTCCAGACCCACAACCCAGCCTCCTCCACCCAGTTTTATGTCCCAGGAAGCTTTGCATGGGCCCCCTGCCCTCTGCTTCCTGCTGTGTTCAGCCAGGGGGTGGTGAGAGGGCCTGGGGAGAAAGGGAGTGGGGTTCTGATTCCCCGGCTCCCTCCACGCTGGACCACCACGAGGCAGGTGCCCCCAGCTGAGGCTGCAGCGTCTGACTGGGCGTCTCTCTCGCAGCCATGCTCTCCCTTGCTCTGGAACCCCCTTCCGTTGCCCCTTCAGGAGCCCCTGGCCTCCAGCTGCTGCTCCTCCCAGGCTGTGTTACCACACCTTGTCAGCTCAGCCATCCCTGCCTTTCCGCTTATGCAGTCCCTTCATAAAACGCTTCAGTTTCCCATTCGGATGAGCCACCTGCTTCCTGCTGCGACCATGGCTGGTGTGAAACCTTAGCTATTCGTACTGGTGGTACCAGCAGTTCTTCTCTGGAGCTTTTCCTCCACCTGCAAGTCTCCTCAAATACCAGCTCTCCTTGGTCAAGCCTTTCCTCAGGCTCCGCCACAAAGCCTGTCCTGTCATTCTCTGTGCACAGGAGGGCACTTTGTCCCCACCTCTGCCACGGGACTCACCAAGCTGTGTCGGACTTCCTTTCTTCACCTGACTGTCTCTCACTAATCTGTATCTGGTCCCGACACAGGCCTAGGGGAAGGTGGGGAGTGAGGCCACAAGTCCCTTCCCCATCTGAGTTTGCACATCTCTGTGCTTCAGTTTCCTCATCTGTAAAATGGGGATAAAAGTATCTCACAAGACTTCATCATTCTATGAGAGATTAAAAATTGTTTTTTAAATTATTCATTGAGTTAATAGTTGTTGAATACTTAGAACAGTGCCTGGAAAGTAGCAAGTTCTAAGTGTTTGTTAATTAAACTAAGTAAGAATAAATGAACACAAATTCCATGTTCTCAGCAGCTGGCAGAGAGTGGACCCTCCATAAATGTTGCTGGGGTGAATGGATCTAGCTCTGCTTCGGCCCAGGCCTTCACATTGTGCATCCCAGATAGTACTGGATTTATCTGACCCATGTTTTATTGTCCTTCATCTTTTCAAGAGACTCGTTTCATGCTACCTAGTTGGTAGCATCTGACCCAGTGCTGGGCACAGCCAATCACTCCCTCCTTCTGCTGGTTCTCCTGCCTTCCTTGCTGTTTCTTCTCCTCTTCCTCTCCTCTACAGATTGGGGTGCTCCGGGCTCTGTTCTGGGTCTTCTTTCCATCTACACTGTGTCCCTAAGTGACCTCATCAGTCTCTGGGGTTTAAGTACCATCTATTCTCCGAGGATTCACTGAGGCTTATCCTAGCACAGACCTCTCCCCTGATTTTCACACTCCTACAGCTACTGGCCTTCTTTTTTTAAAAATATATATATAGATATATTTTTTAAACATCTTTATTGGAGTATAATTGCTTTACAATGGTGTGTTAGTTTCTGCTTTATAACAAAGTGAATCAGCTATACATATACATATATCCCAATATCTCCTCCCTCTTGCGTCTCCCTCCCACCCTCCCTATCCCACCCCTCTAGGTGGTCACAAAGCACCGAGCTGATCTCCCTGTGCTATGCGGCTGCTTCCCACTAGCTATCTATTTTACATTTGGTAGTGTATATATGTCCATGCCACTCTCTCACTTCGTCCCAGCTTACCCTTCCCCCTCCCTGTGTCCTCAAGTCCATTCTCCACATCTGTGTCTTTATTCATGTCCTGCCCCTAGGTTCTTCAGAACCATCTTTTTTTTTTTTTTTTTTAGATTCCATATATATGTGTTAGCATATACATGTATTTGTTTTTCTCTTTCTGACTTACTTCACTCTGTATGACAGACTCTAGATCCATCCACCTCACTACAAATAACTCAATTTCATTTCTTTTTATGGCTGAGTAATATTCCATTGTGTATATGTGCCACTCATCTTTATCCATTCATCTGTCAATGGACATTTAGGTTGCTTCCATGTCCTGGCTATTGTAAATAGAGCTGCAATGAACATTGTGGTACATGACTCTTTTTGAATTATGGTTTTCTCAGGGTATATGCCCAGGAGTGGGACTGCTGGGTCATATGGTAGTTCTGTTTTTAGTTTTTAAAGGAACCTCCATACTGTTCTCCATAGTGGCTGTATCAATTTACATTCCCACCAACAGTGCAAGAGGGCATTCTTAGTCACCTCTGTACTTGGAGATCTAAAAGGCATCTCAAATATAAAACATTCAAAATGGAGCTCTTGGTTTCCACCACCTCCCGCTCTGTCCCCACCAACCTGCTCCTCCTCCCAGCACATAGTCTCACCCTTGATACCTTTTTCTCGACACCCACAGCCAATCCCATCAGCAAAGCCTGTCAGGTCTACCTTGAACATGTATCCTCGGTCTGGCTACTCCACCTGGTCCAACGCCCCCCTCCCCTCCCTGTGCCCTGGGCTACTTCAGAAGCCTCCTAAGTGAGGGTCCCTTTTCTACCCTTGGCCCTCTCAGTCTGTTCTCTATCAGCAGTCAGAGCAATTCTTTTAAAATGTAATTCAGTCATGTCACTCCCCAGCTGGCTTCTCTCACTTAGAACAAAACCCCAAATCCTGAGTATGGCCTATCAGAACTCCACCACCCCTCTGATCCACCCCCTAGCACTCTTCATTCCATAATTCTTCTCGGAAACACCATCCTACTTGCTGTTCCTAAAGAAGGCAAGCAAATGCCTGCCTCAGGGCCTTTGTACTTGCTGTTCCCTCTTCCTGGAATGCTCTTCTACATATATCCCCATGGCTCCTTCCCTCATTTCTTTTATGTCTTTCCTCAAATATCACTTCTTCAGAGAGGTTTCCCTGACTATCCTATAAAAAGTACTATCTCGTCACTCTTTATCCCCTCAGCCCAGTTTATTTTTTTCATAGCATTCATTACTGCTTGGCATTATATGATACTTTCATATATGATACTTTGGTTTACTTGTTAACTGTCTGTCTTCCCCACTAGAAAGTGCTAAGAGGGCAGAGACTTTGTTTTCTTATTCAATGGTTAGAGTACTGCCCAGCATATATTAGTAGCTCAGTCAATATTTATTGCATGCATGAATGAATGACTGATTAGCAAATCCCTAGAATGTAGAGGCTCTTTCTGACCTTCTCATTTATTCCCCCAACCTCTTCGGCCAGATTCCTAGCTTTGGGCAGGGTACAGTGTAGATGCCCATAAATGTATGATTGCTGAACAGTCAATAAATACTTTTTGAGCAAATGAGTTACCAAGTTCTTGCAACATGCAGATGCAGTGAGCACAGGGGCAGCCCTCTTTTGAAAAGCTGGTTCTCTCGGGTAGAAGTCTTAGTCTCTGTTGCTCCCTCCCCTCACCTTGGTATCCTGACTCCAAGGCTGTGACCAGGAAGGACACGCAAGTACTGCTGGTCTGCTGGTGGCCTTGGGGAAACTGCACAAGCCCAACAGTCCCTGCTCAGTGGCATGGAGACTGTTGGCTCATCCAACAGGATGCTCTGCAGGTATCAGCTGGGAACAGTGTGGTCATTTACCAAATGGTTACCAAATGACCAGAGAAGCCAGTGTTTGAATTCCTATTTAATCCTAACTGTCCTGTGGGGTAAGCACTATGAACCTCAACGCAAAGTTAAGGAAACTAAAGCTCAGCGAGACTGCTTGCCCAAGGTCTCACTGGCAGTGAGTGACAGGATTGAGATTTGACCCCAGTTCTACCTAACAACAGACAACAGTGGACATTTGTTGAGGCTTCACTAAGTAAAAGGGTCTATTTAAGCTTCCTACACATGTGTAGATCTCATCTGGTACTAACAATAAACACACTAGTTAAATATTATTGTTATCCCTATTTAACAAATTGGAGAACTGAGGCACAGAGAGGTTAATAACTTGCTCCAGGTCACACAGCACTTTCCATGACAACACACTACCTTTAAAATGTTACCTCCAATGACTAAGAATTTATTTAGGTTACAAACCATTCCCAAGGGGTGAATTTGCTCTGAAACGCTAAGGAAGGGACATCTTAGAAAGCAGTAAACAGGCAAGGTCTCTCCTCTGCTGCTTCATCTTCTCTCTACAGTTCCTAGATGATCTCCACCCTGGGAGGGGAAGGTTGCTGCTGCCGCCACCCTGGGAGGGGAAGGTTGCTGCTGCCTCCGAAGCAACAGGGCACAAAGTCCAGCCCCGGCCTTGCCCAGCATGCCCTGCCTGCTCACACAGGGGCATTAATAGGTAATGACTTTCGTGATGCGGAAGAGCAGGGCAGTGGAAACACAGAGGCCTGAGGCCCTTTGGAGCCCATGGGGCCTGTGGAAGAGGAATAGGGGCTAACCCAGGGGCTGAGTCAGACACCAGGGACTCCAGATATAATTCTCTCAAAGAGGCAGAGAAAAGTACCCCATGAGGAGAAGACAAAAGAGGACCGACATTATTTTCAGCCCGGGGCAGGAAACTGAAATGCAAGCCTGAGTCATCTTGGGGTGGGGGACGGGCAGTTGTGCTCTTTCAACAGTGGGTTGCCTGAAATCTACACTCACCAAACGGCCTCAGCAGCTGAAATTTCTCCCCTCAAGTCCCTTTGCAACAGGATGCACTGGTGAACACTGTCTCACACTCCCCTTGCTATCTGCCAGCCCCCAAACTCCTGCTTGAACTTCCGGTTATCTCTCACCCTTGGGATCCCAAGGCCTCATTTTCAGAAGATTCCACCAGTATGAGCTGCTCTCTCTGTCCCCCCACCAAACCTTGATTCCAACACTCAGCACCCAGTTGTGGGTAGTTATTAGTGTAGGGTCTGCCTCCCACCCACATGACCAGCAATTTGAGGGCACAGGCTGGGTCTGGCACGGAGTGGGTGCTCAAAACATGTTTCTTAAATGGACAACTGACTGTCGGCCCCTAGCCCCAAGCCCCTGGCTTTTAGCCCCTGTGGCCTCCACACAGGCGGGCTCCTTGGGCTCCCCTGGGCCTCTGTGTGGCGAGAGAGGGGCTAAGCAACCTGACCTTGCCTGCCTGACCTCTGCCCCCTCAGGCCTGGGAAGGGGGTTGGCTTGGGCTAAAGACACTGCCCCTCTGGGCAGGCCTCAAGGTACTGTCACCCGTCCCTCAGGCAGGGCCTGTGGGTAGCTCCAGACACCCCTGCCTTTATCCTTGGGCTCTGAGGCATCCTCAGGCCTGGTGGGGTGGTCCACTGGGTCCCTTCAAATGGTCCTCTTTGACCTCAGGGCTTCAGTGACTCCTGCACAGCTCTGGAAACAGTTCTGGAAAGCCTGGGTGAAATCCAGTAGCTTTCCGTGATGGTCTCTGAGGATCCCGGGCCACCAAAGAGGCCCCTCACTGGGACACACCAGGGGAGAGCCCGAAGGCTCTGGCCGACTGCCTGAGCCTCCTCCCTTCCTCCCACTGCCCCCTGGCCAGACCCAGGTCCTCAGCTACTTCTCAGGCCGCCAGAAATGCCCTTAAGTGGGGAGGGGGCTGCCTGGAGTGCTTCGAACTGGAATTGTGAGGTCAAAAGACAGAAGGAAGCATCCACTTCCCCTCTCTACCAGTCCTCACCTCTCAGACACTACCCCAACCCCTCTCCACACGTTCCAACAGCCCAGAGCTGGAAGCGCCGGGAGGGAGGGGGTTTGCCCACTATGGGCTATCTCAGAGAAGTATCCTGTCTCAGGCCAAGACTGGAAGGAATCCTAACCCCAGAGAAATCCCAAACCTGGAGCGCAGAAAGAGAAAGGACACTTTAAGGAGATCAGTTTAGTGGTTCCTATACCTGAAGTCCCAGTGCATCTCCCTCATTTTACTGGGGATCCCTGCTGGCAACCAAATGACCCTCGGGGTCCCAGCCCACCCAAAGCTCCAGGCCCTGCTGGGAAAGCAAGGGGTGGTGCCGAGGGTGTCCACTTCCCACCCACTCCGCCCCGGACTCCGGGGTCCGGGGCGCTTGAGGGGCCCCTAGCAGCTCTGACCTTGTGACGGAATTCTCGGGCCACCTTCCGGTCCATGGCTGAGCCAGATAGAACCGCTTGCTACACAACTAGCTCCTTCGGGCGCCGGTGCTTGGTTGCCCCGGGCCGGCAGAGGCGGAGACCCTGATAGGCGGAGCCTGGGAGGGAGGGGGCGGGACTTGGGACGGGCGGGGCGGGGCGGGGCCGCGGGGAGGCGGGAGGCCCATGTCCTGAATCGCGTCGTCTCTCACTGACGCCCTGGAGCAAACGGGCTGGAGTGTGTGTCAGTAATGGTGGCACCAGTGGTTGGACCTGAGGCTGGCGCTGCTCTTGGAATGGCTCCCAAACACACGCAGTTGAGGGAAAGGATCTCAGGAAACTGTCTGTCACCCTCTTTCAGGCATCTCACCTTCAGTGTGCATTCCTCTGTGGGTTTTTCCCACTTGGAAGACATCTTCTCTTTGTGAATTCCTTGGTGAACCAGTGGGTGGGAGTGCCCCTTCTTAACTGACTTCCCCTCCCACGTTCCCTAGCTCCCCTCCAATCACACACGCACACACACACACACACACACTGAAGCATAGAAGGGCCTGGCAATGACATCCTGATTTACAGCTGACCTTTACCCAGGGCCCAGGCCCCATCTGGTTCATTTGATTCAATTCAACCAAAGTTTGCTCGACTCCTAGGTCTAGGGCTGGGGTGCAAAGATAATGATGAACCAACCCTGGGACAGACTGAGAGGAAAGAGGGGGCCAGGAGAGGGGTGATAAAAACAGACGTGAATGGAAAGAGTGGGCACTTTTAATTATGGGGCTTGTTCTTGGATTTAACTCAGGGTCAGGGCCTGCCCTGTTTGCACCATGTCAAGGGACAGGGGACAGGAGGTGGACAGCAGCCCAAATCAGTGAACAACTGTAACTTCAGAGGCACCTAAAGACCCCCTCCTTTGCAGCCTACCACCAATAGCTGAAGTTTTGTCAGCAGACTATTTTTATTTGGGCTAAATTATTGCCTAGTTTAAGATATAAATCCTTCCTGGAGAAGAACCTTAAAATATCATCCATGTTCTCCCCTTCATATTAACTAGCTAAGGTCAGAGATAAAAGAATTGTGAGATTTTCAGAGGCCCAGGAAAGACACACAAAATATATTCCCCTCCAACTTGCCTTGTTGATTTTCTGCATTTCGTAACTATGTCATATGGCTGTTTATTTCATATATAGAATCCAGGCCGAGCAGCAAATGCCCTTATGAGGGTAATGCCATCCACTGGCACCCCAATCCTTCTTTTACATGACCACTGTCCCCTGCAGACTCTCTTCTTTAAATGCTTCCCTCTTGGTTTTAGGGATAAAACTGAGTCCTGGTTCTCCTCTCCCATTGTTACTGAGTCCAAGTTTGAACTGCTCACTGCACAACAGACCAATAAATTGCGAGACGAGTTTTTGGGGCAAGGAACAGCAACTTTTTTATTTTATTTTTTAAACATCTTTATCAGAGTATAATTGCTTTACAGTATTGTGTTAATTTCTGCTGTATAACAAAGTGAATAAGCTATATGCATACACATATCCCCATATTCCCTCCCTCTTGCACCTGCCTCCCACCCTCCCTATCCCACCCCTCTAGGTGGACACAAAGCACCAACCTGATCTCCCTGGGCTATGCAGCTGCTTCCCACTAGCTATCTGTTTTACATTTGTTAGTGTATATATGTCCATGCCACTTTCTCACTTCGTCCCAGCTTACCCTTCCCCCTCCCCAGCAACTTTATTTTTAAAGCCAGCAGACCAAGAACATGGTGGACTAGTATCCCAAAGAACCATCTTCCCCAAGTTAGAATTCAGGCTTCTTTTATACTGAAAGGGGTAGGGGTGAGGTTGCAAATTTCTTGGTGGCGGAATTCTTTGTTCTTACAGCCCTCCAGGTAGGTCTGGGTCAAAATGTTCCTATAAAGGTCCAACAAGACAAATGTTATTCTCTGTTCTGAAACTTTTTATTTCTATATGAATGGGAAAGTGTTATACCTTTAAAGGTCAGAGGCTTGAGAATGGGCTATCCTGTATATTTCAGGCAATTGGCAACATTCTTAACTTGTAGCAAAAGCAATAGAATACAAAGGTTAAAGTAAAAAAAACAGCTTCAATATGGAGTCAGATTTGTCCTTCCCTATTACATCATGAATGTTCCTTTTCAAGCTTCCTCTAAGGCAGCCCTGCCTTCACCCATTCCTTAACCAGTGTTCTTTAAGGCTCCATCCTTTGCTCTTTCCTCTTCATCTTCCCATCTAACCCTATGGCTTCAAATACCCTGTGTGGGGATTGTAGAGCCCTACATCAAGGACATAGGATAAAAACTTGAAATTAACCGAGCCCCCATAGCAATTGTTGACATGGGCTCTCCTAATCTAAACCGGACAGCCCCCCTCACCGCCGCCCCCTGCTCCCCCCTCCCCCGCTGGCCCAACTCCATATTAGGTAAAATATTCACCAGGTAGCAACCTTGTAGCACCCTGGCCAATCACCTAATGCCATCCTATGAGCAGGAATTTTCTTTGTCTTCAGGCTATAAAAGTTGACTACTAGGGCACAAAGGGGGTTGCCTCTCCCTGGTCTATCAGGAAGTTGACCTGCTGTATTTGCAGCGCCCCTCACTAACTCTGCTCTTTGCTCTCCATAAACTCACTGTTTTCTAAAATACTTTGTATTTTCTAAAATACTAAAATTCTTCTTCCAACCTGCGCACGGACCACAATAGGGATAGCTATGTGTGCTTCATTTACCACTTTATTCCCAGAACAATGTGCGGCGAGGAGTAGATGCTCAACAAATTGGTTGAATGGATGAATGAATGAATGTATCCCAAATGTATACCGCTGCCCAGGGGCCTATGAAGGCCAACACTATCGTCATTATCATCATCATCATCATCTATACGGCCTGGCATCTAGTTGGTGTTCTAGCACTTAGTTGGCCAAGTGAATGATACAAAGTTTCCCAAGGCTCTCAGGTCTACATTTCTACCATTTTAAAATTCCCCCTGGACAGAGAGGGTATCTTGTTCACAAAATTAAAGTTGTTTTGTCAAAGTATGGCCTTGATGGGAGCAATAATATGGGAATGTGAGGCACTTCTGTCACTCAGTCAACATTCCCCAAGCTGGGGCCTGAGCTAGTGCTGGACATACAGAGGATTAAGCCATGATCCATTCTCTAGAGGTGTTCAAAACTGGGGGTAGGGTGGGGACTTGGGGACTCAGGAGGCTGTAGTGGGGAGTGGTGGGAGCACAGGCTAGGACTCCACAGGCCTGAGCCCTGGTCTGCCACTGACCACGGAGTAGCATGTCCCGGGACCTTTGTAAAAGGAGTGCATAGGACCAGACTCATACCGGCATCTTGGGTCTCTGGTGTTACGGGCTTCGGAAACCCAGGTTCCAGAGCCAGGGATCTCTGAGGAGCAAGGGATGTTGGAAGTTGCACAGACTGCCTCCTTGCTCCCCCAAAGGACTTAGGGCTGAGTGATCTGAATCCAGCCTCCCCTGGGGAGGTGCAGCCTAACGCCAAGAAGGGCAAAGGCGGGGCCACGGCCAGGCGCCTTAATTATGGTAATGAGCTGGGCAGTCCTGTCACTCTAGCTCAGGGCGGAGCCAAGAGCCTGGGAGGCGGGGCGAAGGGAAGCCCAGGGCAAGAGAGCGAGAGGGACGGCGGCCTCCTACGAGTAGGTGTTACCCTGCCTTCGCGGGAGAGGCACTCGGGACCCTGGCCGTTCGCTCAGGCTTCCTAGTCCCCGCGTGCCCCTATGGGGGCCCCGGCGCCCGCGTTCTGCCTGCTAGTCGCTTGCGTCTGGCTGCCCCGGAGTGAGCCGGCAGGGGAGTCCCTGCCGCTACAGTCTCTCGGTGAGATGGGTGTGGACTAGGGGACCCCAGGGGGCTGGGGGAACGTTTAGGGGGACGGGCCTGAGCAAGTTGGAGAGAGGCAGGAAAGAAAGAAGGTTTGAGGGAGGGCAGGGGGACAGCCAGGGAGTGGGTCGGGGGAGAGGGACCGCAGAAGGAAAGAAAGGTCAGCCACAACCAGGGGAATGGCTCTCAAGCTGGGCAGGGTGGAAGAGACCCAAGTGGGGGGAAGCAGAGAGAACTGGGGCACAGAGAGTGGGAAGGAGGAGGGAGACCCTTGTTGGAGAAGAGTCGCCAGGGAGGGGGAGAAAGGATTTGAGAAGGCTGCAGGGAGAGAGAATGGGGTGTGAGAGAGGCTTCCTAGCAGGTGGGGAGCGGGTGGTGGGAGGTATCGCTTGAGTGGAGAGTAATCCCCCTCCCCAGCCGCAGCACCCACACCCTGGGGCAATGCAGAGCTGCAGCCTGAGCCAGCCCAGGATCCCAGGTGAGTAGGCAAGAGCTTGTGCTGCCCCACTCACTGGTTCCATCTTTATTCCTGGCGTGGGCGACCCCAGGGGTTAGCACAGAGGGTGGGATGGGCCTGGGGGTGGTGGGGAGGCATGGCCCACTCCTATCCCCTCACCCATGCCAGGCTTGTTTCTCATCTAGCCACAGCCATCAGGAGGCGATCCTTGCCATAGGGGATACTACAACAGTGATGGGAGGCCAGGTAAGGGGAGGCCTGGGGAAGGGAGGCTTCACTGGGCAGGGGCTTATTTCTCTCTGGGTTTGAGGCTGGCAGGGAGCTCTGTAGGTTGCAGGAAGGGTGTCTTTGCAGTTATTCAGAGGGAACAAACAAGATTCCTAGAATGTGTTTGAAGTATGCAAATTTATAGGATGCCTCTACTCCCACTTTCCTAATCTCTTGGGGCCCTGTAGCCAGTTTATCTATTTATTTATTTAAAAATTGTTTTTTACGGGAGGAGGGCACAAAGGTGCTATCAGGAGACAGCTGAGCTCTTTCCTTCCCTTGGTGAAAGTAGGAAGGTGAGAGTTTGGGAGAGTGTAGTCTCTTTTCCCTGCCTGGTCTAAACCCTGTCAGAGGCCCTTCTTTATCCCTGAGCAGTGCCCCAGGAGTGCTGCCTTGAGAGGAGAGACAAAAACCGGGCCACCTGGTGAGGTTTGCAAGGAAGGGTTGGTTGAGAAACAGATCCCTGACTGCCATCCTCTGAGTCTTGACCATTCACTGTTGCCTACCCTCCCCAGCTCCTCCGTGCGTTAGGGAGAGGTGGTGCTTTGTTCTCTCTCTTTGCCAAACTTCTTCGGTCTCTGGATCAGGGGACTCAATTTTTCTTTCTAATCCTGGCCTGCATTTGTCTCCTTTCTACAACCACGGACACGTTACAAATTCAGCCCACCCGAAGCCAGGTCCCCCAGAGAATCTCGAGCCTCAGTTCACGCACCCTGGCTCTGGGGATCAGCTGTGGGGAGCTCCTTGTGCCAGTAGGATGGGAGCATCATTTATAAAAGAAAACAGTGTGTCCCAAATACCTGCCCTTTGGAAATAGATATGAAGACCCCAAGGTAGGAGGGGGCATACTTCTTTTCTTTTCTTTTCTTTTTTAAGTGAAGTATAGTTGATTTACAATGTTGTGTTAATTTCTGCTGTACAGCAAAGAGACTCAGTTATACATATGTATACATTCTTTTTTGTATTCTTTTCCATTATGGTTTATCTCAGGATGTTGAGTATAGTTCCCTGTCCTACACAGTAGGACCTTGTTATCTATTCTGTATCTAATAGTTTGCATCTACTAAGGGCATGCTTATTTTCTAATGTCTGGATTATATGGGTTTTTTTTTCTCTTTTGCCCATTTCCTCAAACCCCAAGTTTTAGAATCACAGTCAGGTACAGTTTGAATTGAAAGATAATGTCATCACTCTTTTTATTTATTTTTATTTTATTTAAAAAATTTTTTATCATTCTTTTTATAGATGGGGAAATTGAGGTAGGTGAATGATTTGCCGGGGCCCTCAGGGCACAGCAGAGCAAGGTCTCCGGATGGAGCCAGCCTGTTCCCCCGTATCATGAATGCCCGTCCAGACCCCAGGAATCCCTGTATTTTAGTGGGGTAACGATCCTTCCCCAAGCATCTCATTCCCCTAGTGGGCTTCTTTCCTTGCTGGATTCCAGGGTAGGCCTCCCCTTCTTTTCCTTGGGGAAGCATCTAGACCAACCTACTGGCAACCCCAGTAGGTTTCTCACGTTACTCCTTAGAGCAAACAAGGGGTTAGAATGGCCCTCCTTTAACGCTGCTGGAGTGGGGGGAGGGTGGGGAGGAATGAGGCTACTAGTTAGTAAGTGAACCTGGGGATCCTTTGAGGGCTTCTGCCTGGAGTGCCCTCTTCAGTGAGGGAGGGGGGTCTCAGACCGGTAGACCACCACCCTTCATTTCAGTGCTGCCTCACTCTATAGAGCTCAGCCATTCTCCAGAGAATTGATGGTATGGACCAGGAGTCCGTGAACTTGGATGGGGGAAAAATGCATTTGTTCCTCGATGGAACTGAAATTTAGCCTTCCCTTTAATTATTACTAGAGGCTACAGACCACAGCATAATAGCAGTGTCTGTGACTGTCACCGGTAGAAATCACAGATATTTTCCTATCGCCTTGCAATCATTGCTGCTACCTCCAGATCTCATTTATGGCTCACTGCCCCCAGATTCTGGCAGTGATACGGCCTGCTGCTTGGTCTTGTGATTTAACGTATTAATAAAGAAGCACAAATATTACTGTCACCTAGTTTTATAAAATATTTGATAATGCATTGCAATATGTTTGATTTCCTTTGTAATCTCATGTCTTATATTATGTATTTAGAAACATTTATTCCAAGAAGGGGCCTGTAAGCCTCACTGGATTGTCAGAGGGGTTCATTGCATAAAAATGATTAAGAACTCCTGATATATACTGAAGATGAATCATTTGGACAGGATTTAAAATTCTTCTCCAGAAAATGGCCTCGACTTTTTGCAGCACAGGCTGTCTTACCCTCACAAGGCCGATCTCAGGGGCCACATCTGGGGGAGAGGGGGGCGAGGAGGGGAGGGGCACAGGGACCAAGTTGAATTAAGCTCTGCAGGCCTGGGGGATGTTGGTGATGAGCCTTTCCCCGGCTGCTCTCTTCCATTGCCAGTGGTCTTTGAGGCCCTGTGAGACCGACTACTACCAGGGTGGGAAGCCTGGCTCCTTGGGCTCAGCCTGGATCTACAGAGTAAGGAGAGCTGGGAGGACCCAGGAACCAGGGAGTGAGAACACTGATACCTGGTCGAGGAGGGCCAGTGACCTCCGAGGGGGTCAGCAGGACAGTGAAGGGGGGAGGGGGTGGGTGCCTGCAGGAGGTGCAAAGAGCTGGGGTTGGGCTCCAGGGATCAGTTGCTCTGCATACTTCCTGTGCTCCAAGTCCTTTGCTAGAGGCTGGGGATTCAACCTGGGGATGCAGAGGTGACAGTGAGGGAGAAAACATGTGAGACAAGCACCCTCAGTGTGGTTTGTGCCTCACTGGCCCTGTGAGCAAGAACACGTGCTCCCGTTCACCATCCCTGGGCTGGACCGGGCACCCAGTCCGGGAAGTTGTACAAATGAGGGGGCTGAGGTCCTGAGAGGGAGGAGCCTGCTGTGCCCAGGGTCCCAGTCCCAGGTGACGTCACGTTAGACACCTCGGGCTGGAGTCCTGAGAGGGTGGCTAGCCGTGTGGTGACTGAACACGTGATGTTCGGGCAGTCCTGATTTCAGATGCTTTGTATCTCTGGAGACCGTGCATTGGGGCTTCTGGTCTGGGATATAGGGTCTCACAGGGCTTTGCCTGTGTCCTCGGATGTGTGCTATCAGGGAGAGTCCTGACTCAGAGCTGAGTTCTGAGGACAGCCGGTGGTGATGTGTGAGGCACTGTGTTTGCTGTTAGAAGAGTCCAAAATGTTAGGTGGGGGGACGGGGGGATGCCCCCCTGCCCCGGGGTGAGGGGCTGCCTTTGTTTCTTAGCTCTGCCCCATGTGGTTTCTGTGGTGAGGAGGTGTCGTGTTTGTTCTCCAGACAAGGGGGTTTTGTTCCAGGCTGTGGAGGACACAGAGGTTTACTAGGGAGGGAAGGTGCTGGGGGGGGTGGGCAGGGAACGACACACTGGAGCATGGAGGGCAGCGGGTGTGTTCAGGCTACAGGCCTCCCCAGCCTGCCACCACGACGCCACTTGGGAGGGTGTAAACCAGGCCTCCTTCCTCCGGACCTAGGGCAGGCCTGAAAATCCTGCCTTGCAGACCTCTCAGAGGGGGGTCTGGGGAAGTGGGGTGACTGAGGTACCTAGCGGCAAAGGGCCTGCCTCCCTCCAGCTGAGGGGCAGGAAGGGCTGTGACCGCCGGGAAGGCTGCGCTCCCTGAGGTCAGCCCTTGACTGCGTTCTCTTCGTCTCCTGTCTTTAAAAGGAGGCTGAAGCCCTGGACTCCTTGGCCATGTCTTCCTGGGAAAGGCGACTCCATCGCGCCAAATGTGCACCGTCTTGTAAGTGGCCCCTCCCTGTGGCCCGTGGGAGGCCCTGGCCTGCAGAAAGCCCTGTGAGCGCAGGCCCAGGCTCCTCTCGGGGCCTCCTGGGACCTCTTTTCCCTGCATGGGGTGTCTTTCCACCGTCCCCAGCCCCAGCCTCCAGCTCCACTCTGCTTTCTCCTTCCTGGCTGAGGAAGTATCCTGTCCTGATGACCATGGCTCTGCGTCTGTCTGCCTCACACTGTCTGACTCCAGAGAGACCGAGCTTCTTGTTTAGAGGTTGTTTTTCCCTCTCTACGTCACCCTGTGTCTGTAGCCTCTTTCTACTTTCTGTGGCCTCTCCCCTTGCCCTGTCCTATGCCCATGGCCTCTCCCTTCGCCTGTCCTGTGTCCATGGCCTCTCCCCTCATCTGGCCTCTGTCTGTGGCCCCTCTTCTCACATCATGGCTCCTTCCTTCACTACACTCTGCTTTGTCCTCTCATCCTCTGTGGCCTTCCCTTCCGCTACATTCCACATGTGCGGCCCCTCCCCTTCCCTTGGTTTACGCCCTGGACTCTTTCCTGGAGCTTATGGGACAGCGAGGAAGAGCAGTACATGAAGATCTCTGGGCAGTCTCCCTGCTCACCCCACATGCTGCATGTTCGTAGTTCTGCCTGCCTTGCCTGGTGGCCAAGAACTTTTAGCTTAGGAAGCTGAAGGCCTAGGTGGGGCTGGCCTGGGGGCCACTTGGTACATACGGAAGGCAGGTACTCTGAGACCCCACCCCACAGCCTGCTAGGGATGGGGCGGGGCAGCCATCTGAGGTGCCCTACTCCTGCCACCATTAAAGCTAGCTACTGAGGAAAGCTGGGGCTACCTGTGATGGGGATTTGAGTTCCGTGTAGCTCTGGGAGGGCTGGGGCCTGGGGTCCCAGCCTGAGGGAGGTGCTGCCTCGATGGGCTCTGCCAATCTTGGCTCGACGGGAAGGTGCCTTCTGTCTCCCTTGCAGACTTGTTCTCCTGCTTCAACGGGGGTGAGTGTGTGCACCCGGCCTTCTGTGACTGCAGACGCTTCAATGCCACTGGGCCGCGCTGCCAGATGGGTGGGTCTGGGCTCCATCCCACCTCCGAGAGGGGCAATGGGTACAGGGGAATCTGCGGGCCTGAGACGTGGGGTTCTGGGCTGGACGGGAGAGGGGGTGGCCCCGCCAGGGCTGGAACCCACCGGCCTCTGGATCGGTGCCGACTGCAGCTATACAGACAGCTTCTTTTTTCTCTGGCTCAGTGTACAATGTCGGCCCTGAGCGGGACAGCATCTGCCGGGCGTGGGGACAGCATCACGTGGAGACATTTGATGGCCTCTACTACTACCTGTCTGGGAAGGGCAGCTACACCCTGGTGGGGCGCCATGAACCCGAGGGGCAGACCTTCTCAGTCCAGGTGAGGCGTTCCCTGCCCTGCCTGTCTAGGAAGGTTCCGCTAGGCCCTGAAGGCTGGGCTGGCTTGGGATCTACTTGTCATGGTTAGAGAGGCTGGCACCTTCTTTTCCCCTCCCAGCTCCCGCCCAGGGCATCTGCATCTGGAGTGAGCTGAGGGCTCCACGGTTCTCACTCACCCACCCATTACTGGTTGCCCCTGGCCATTCATTCACTTAGTCTCTCACTCACCAAGTATTTATTAAGTGCGTAATTATACTCTTTTCCTGCCACAAGGCCTGTTGCTGGCTCTGTGAACAAAGACACAGATGTGGTCTCTGTCCTTATGGAACTTATAGTCTAATGGGGAAAACAGACATCAAGTCAAATGAATCATTTCAAGTGCAACTGAGTGCAATAGAGAAGTTCCAAATGCTAGAAGAGCATGTGACGGAAAACCTAACCTTGCTTATTGGGAAGGATGGTGATCAGGGAGGGCTTCCTGGAGGAAGTGATATTTAAGTTGGGATTTGAAGAATGAATTAGAGCTAGCCAAGTGAAGGGGTCGGGGTGGGGGCAGATGTGAGAACATTCTAGGCCAACGGAACATTGGGTGCTACAGACCTTAGATAAGAAAGAGCATGGTGCCACAGAGGAAATGGTAGAGGTCCTGGATGACTCACTTTAGGGTGATCTCTTCTAAGAAGCCTTTCTGCATGCTCTGACCTCCTAAGTGGGCTCAGGGGCTCCTTTCTGCGGAACCAAAGTTCTGCATCATTACCCTGTCATTGTGTTTCTCTTACAAAGGTCTGTTTCTGGTCCTACTCTCCAGATATAAGCTTTCTAGGCAGGAAGTATGTCTTTTCAACTGCTGTTCCCAGTACCTGGATTAATGCTCAGTAAAAGTTGTCTGGTATATGAACACGTGTGAGACTCACTGTCGGGCAGACCTGATTTTCACGTTCACCCTGTGTGTCAAGTGGGCAGTCACCTTCGGGCACAGCTCTCTACCTGGAGGAGAGTCTACGTGGGGAGCCAGCTCTGCTGGAGGGCACCTTGGCCAGTGCGGAGTTAAGGCCAAGGGGTTGGGAGATAGGGGAGATCCCGGTGCTCAGTGTCATTCCTCTGCCAGCTGGGTGTGCCCCTTCCGTCTCAGGCATAGACCTGCCAAGAGGCTGCCTGGGGGCTGTGCCCTGGATGCACTGGGAGCCCTGACCAACTCTCCCCGCTTTGCCTTGGGGTATCATGGATATCACACATCATGACTGTGTCATTTCGTGCTGGATATGTCACAATTACTTAGACCAATGGGATGCCACCCATTCATGCGTTATGAAATGAACTTAACGAGTCATAACCAGCCTAAAAAGAAAAAAGAAAGAAAGAAAAAAGAGACTATAAATAGAAAATATCATAAGGATCCATTACACATTAATAGTGGTAATATTATTTTGTAAAACTTTTGTTTTATTTATATGTGTATATATTTCTCACTATGGGTCATGGTCACAAAAGTTTGAAAAATATTTAGACTATGGAATGGCTTTCACAGGTCCCACTTTTAGTTGAAATGGCTCCAGGCTGCTTAACCACATTTAATGATAATCTAGTGGAAGGTTTGTTTGTTTGTTTGTTTATTTATTTATGGCTGCATTGGGTCTTCGTTGCTGTGCGCAGGCTTTCTCTACTTGCAGCGAGCGGGGGCTACTCTTCATTGCGGTGCGCGGGCTTCTCATTGCAGTGGCTTCTCTTGTTGCAGAGCACAGACTCTAGGTGTGCGGGCTTCAGTAGTTGTGGCACGCAGGCTCAGTAGTTGTGGCTCGTGAACTCTAGAGCACAGGTTCAGTAGCTGTGGGGCATGGGCTTAGTTGCTCCGCAGCATGTGGCATCTTCCCGGGCCAGGGCTCGAACCCTTGTCCCCTGCACTGACAGGTGGATTCTGAACCACTGCATCACCAGGGAAGCCCCTAGTGGAAGGTTTGCTCACTCATGGGATGGGTTTCCACATTTGGCAGATTGACATTTTCAGAGTTTTCCCTAAACTCTGGGAACCCCATCCCTCCCCTCCTTGGGTCCTATGACCTTGGATGTATAGGTTCTGTCTGAGCAGGGGGCAGAGGAGACATGTATGTGACAGGCAGCACAGGAGTGACATGTGTGCCTGTGTGTGCAGGGGAGGGCTAGGCTGTATCTGCCAGGGTTGTGGTAGGAGTGTGTGTTTATAGTGTGTGCTTTGAGAGTGCCCTGTGATATACATATGAGATGTGTGTGTGTGTGGTTTGTATGAGTGTGAGATGGTGTGAGCGTGTAACTGGGCTTTCAATCCAATGGGATAACCTGGGATGGATAAACAGAAAAGTCTGGAAATAGGAAGACAGCACACTTGGATTAGAATCCTGGCTGTGTGTGTCCCTTCACCTCTCTGAGCACCAGTTGCCTCCTCTCTGAAATGCAGATGATGAGAGCTCTGACCTTCCTGTGGTATTGTGGGGACTGGGAGAGATCACAGAGGAAATGAGCTTGGCACGCAGCAGGCAGGCTGTTGGCATTAATGGAAGCTCAACAGGGTGCCCCTGGGCCCACAACCGAAGCTCGGGGCCAGGTGTATGGCAGGAACCTGCACACTGGCCTCCGAACCGCCCCTTCTCCCCCACCAGGTGCACAACGACCCGCAGTGTGGCTCTTTCCCCTACACCTGCTCCAGGTCTGTCAGCCTCTTCTTAGCGGGTGAGCAGGAGATCCATCTGGCCAAGGAGGTCACCCATGGAGGCATAAGGTAACTGTAACATCTTCTGCCCTGAGCTCCCCTACTCCCTGGCATGGGTGGTGGTGGATGGGTAAGCATCTTCCCTTCTCAAGCCTCAAGGAAATTGTTTTCAGGGGGCAAACAGCAGCACACCAGGGCAGAAGCGTACTGGCAGGCCAGCTGGGTTTCTAGTCAGCTGGGTTTACAGAAAGAGTCCCTCACAATTTTCTGGAACTGTCAGGATTTCTAGACAGTGGGTTTTCAGGCAAATAGCAGAGTTTCCAGGTAGCTGAGAATTTACCACTATAAGCATGCTTAATTTTCTTTTCTTTCACAAGTTGAAGGAAATCTTCCTGAGTGTATCATACATAGTTGAAGCATCCTCAGAGCAGATTCTGAGCACACTTTCAGCCTTTTCTGATGGCCTGGGCTCATTTTGAATGTCACTTACCTTGTTGGGACATCAGGGATGCCTGAGGGACCACTCGAGGGGTGAAGTCCCAGCTTCCTACACCAAAAGGCCCCAGACTGTGGTCCTTCCTGAAATCTTTCTTGCATTTCTTCTTCACTGGCCTTTCCTTCCCTTGCTGTCCACTGCCACTTCATGTTGTCAGGGGGACCTTCCTGCACTGACCCTTCTCCCCTTTTTTATTTACTGCTTCAGACCTGGACACTGGGTAACCAAGCTTTCTGGGGCTGAGTGTAGAAGTGAAGGCCCAGGGGTTTCTCCTATGAAAGAAGCATTGGTACATGGATCTTTTGGTACCAGCTTTGGCTGGTTAGACACTTCATTTGTCTTCCTCCTAATTTCCAGCCGGGTGAAAGTTGCCAAATTCCAGATTGGCTAGGCGAGCCTGTGCCGGGAAAATGGTGAAGGTGTCAAGATTGCTGTAGCCCTGCATCTTTTCTTTCATTCCCTGTTTGTCTTCTCTCTTGCCTTTTTCTTTTTCTCTTCCTACTCCTTTCTTGCTCCCCACCAAAAATATAAGCAAAATAGATATCTGTTTATACCACCTCTCCTGTCTAGGAGAAAGGAACTGGCAAATTCAGTCACTCTAAGATTTATCCCTGCCAGGGAAATTGCAATTTTATTTTATTTTATTTTTCACTTTACTAACTGCACTTTGTTTATTGAAGCACTGTCAATAAAAGATACATCAATAATTTTGGTATAAAAAGCCACCACTATTAGTGCTCAGAATCCCATGATTGCCCTCACTGTGATTCCAGATAGCAAGGGAAATTGCAATTTTATTTTATTTAAAATATATATATATATTTATTTATTTTGCCTGCACTGGATCTTAGTTGCGGCACGCAGGATCTTCGTTGCGGCATGTTTTAGTTGCAGCATGCATGTGGGATCTAGTTCCCTGACCAGGGATCAAACCTGGGCCCCCTGCATTGGGAGCATGGAGTCTTACCCACTGGACCACCAGGGAAGTCCCAGAAGATTGCAATTTTAAAAAGCAACTTTAAAACTCTGAAAACAAAAGAACCCCTTTCTGATGGTGGATTTCCAGGCACCCAAGAAGTCAGGGGCAGGGAAGATAAGGACCTCACACCCTGTGGTACCAGTGGCTGTGGGGTGAGGCAGGTCCTGTGTACGTGGTGGGTCCTTCAGGTGGGGGATGGTGGGTCCTCTGGTGAAGGGACTGGGCTCATGGAGGTGGTGTGGATTCCCTGAAGCTCTGGCTTTGCCCTGCAGGGTCCAGCTGCCCCATGTGATGGGGAGCATGCGCCTGCAGCGGCTTGCTGGCTATATCCTCGTGTGGCATCAGTCGGCCTTCACGCTGGCCTGGGATGGCACCTCGGCTGTCTACATTAAAATGAGCCCAGAGCTTCTGGGCTGGACCCATGGGCTGTGTGGGAACAACAACGCCGACCCCCAGGACGACCTGGTGACCAGCTATGGTGAGGTGCAGGGCAGGTGGCCTCCAAGGGATTTTGGTGGGGATGGAGGATAGGTCAGGCTGGAAGGGGTGGAAAGGGACTTGAGACCGAACCCTGGGGTCATGGCACTAAAGACCCATTGGGAGGCCAGGGGCCCCTTCCAAGTGTGTGGCCTCAGGCATCTTCTAACCTCTCTGGACCTCAGTTTCCTCATCTGTAAAACAGCCATGATGAGAATGTCTACTAGGGTTGTGTGAGGCTCTAATGGGCACTTTGCTAGGTGGCACTGACCCTGCAAGGTGAGTGGGGGATGGAGGGGGCTGGGGTGACAGCAAGGCACAGAGGGATAGAGGGAGCCCGGAAGAGAAAGGCTCCAGCGGGAGTGGCAAGAAGTTAAAGTGGGGCTTCCCTGGTGGCGCAGTGGTTGAGAGTCCGCCTGCCGATGCAGGGGACACGGGTTCGTGCCCCGGTCCGGGAGGATCCCACATGCCGCGGAGCGGCTGGACCCGTGAGCCATGGCCGCTGAGCCTGCGCGTCCGGAGCCTGTGCTCCGCAACGGGAGAGGCCACAACAGTGAGAGGCCCGCGTACCGGAAAAAAAAAAAAAGAAGTTAAAGTGAAGGGTTCAGGCAACATCATGGTGACTCTGGCCAGAAAGGAAGTGACACCTTTGAGCAGCCACGACACACTGAACACTTTACCCACATGGTCTCATATAGTCCTTGCAGTCAGTTCACAAGGGGACCCTTTGCCCTGTTTCACATGTGGGGAAACTCGGGCTCAGAGCGGTACGCGAGCTTGTTCAGGCTCACACGTTCATTCTCTTTCGATTGCATGGTGTTGCCTTCCAGAGTTTAGAGCAGCAGGGATCTACTCCAGGGAACTCACAGGGTCTTGAGCATTCTTGACTATTCTTACCACACGGATTTTTCAGGAGAACGGCTCCGTAGGGAAATGCAGGTTGGGATGGGAGCTCGAGGCTGGGTTCTACAGCTCCTTGCCTTCCTCTTGGCATCTCTTGGGCTCCATCTGCCTCCCCTCGGGCTCCCCACCTGTGGTCATGCTAGTTCTCCCCTACAGGGAAGCTGACGGAAGATGTGGCTGAATTTGTGCACAGCTGGCAGGAGCGGGCCCCCAACCAGCCCCCAGGGCCCACGACCTCCTCCCTGCCTCGCCCTCCGTGCCTGCAGCAGAGCCTGGGAACCATGCAGGTCTGGATCCTGGGGAGAGCCCCCCACTCCAGCCTCTACCCCCACCCTAGTGTCTGGCTTAGGTTGGTTTCCTTCTGCTTCTTGGGAAGTCATTGGCTGCAGGGGCCCAGGGTTGTTGGTGCCCATGCCCCTTCTGTCTGCTCTCTACCCGGCCCTTTCTCTCCCTCGGGCTCAAGTTGGGGTGCTGTATGGGACTGGCAAAGTCAGAGGGCTTTACCTGGCCCTGCCAGCCCCCAGCTCTGGCTCCTGGCCCTTGCCCCAGGGTGTGTATGACCGCTGTGAGACACTGCTGCGGCCCCCCTTTGATGCCTGCCATGCCTATGTCAGCCCTCTGCCCTTCACGGCCAGCTGTACCAGCGATCTCTGCCAGTGAGTGGGGAGCCGGGGGGGCGGGGGGTATTGGGTTGAAGGGAGACCTCTCCCAGTCTGGGGTGGGAGTTCATCAGGTGGGCCACTGAGCTTGATGATCCCAGACCCTAACAGATATGCTTTCCAAAGCTCTGATACTCTTATCTGCATAGGACAGACCTTCCCCATTCAGCTGAGGCCCAGAAATGGGGCCTGACCCGCTCAGGGTCACGTAAGTCAGGGGCAATGTTGAGACTAGAGCCCAGGTTTCCTGCCTCCAGCTTAGGGGTCTGTATACCTAGCTGCCTTCCCTGGCTCCCTTTCCCAGCTGCGTGGCGAGGAAGGGTGCCCTGAGCCCTGGCGGTCTCTATCGGGTGCTGGCGGGCTGGCTACAGGGTGGATCTCACTCCAGTGTGACCCTCGGTTTCCCTGCACAGATCAGCGGGTGATGAAGCCACCTGGTGCCGGGCGCTGGCAGAGTATGCCCGGGCATGTGCCCAGGCAGGTCAGCCCCTACAGGGGTGGAGGAACCAGCTCCGGCCATGCGGTAGGTGCAGCCTGGTGTTGGGCAGGGAGGGATTCCAACAAGTTCTGTCCTGGGGCTGTGGGTGGCATTCCCAGGCCTCAGCTCAATGTCCTGTCCTGCTGAGAACCACAGTTATCAGAGCGTTAAGCCCTAAGGTTGCATCTGCATGTGATAGATGGGAAAACTGAGACTCAGAGACGGAGGGACTGGCCTGGGGCCACCGAGTGAGATGAGGGTGGCTCTCGGCATCTCCCAGGCTCTCACTAATTTCCTGGTCACCTGGTGCTCCCACTGGAACTAGGGGAAACAGGAAAATCAAAGCCCTCCCACCCCCCCTCCCCAGGGCTTGGGGTGGGTCCTGGGTGGGTCCTGGCAGAGCTGGGGCCAGAAGGGAGCTGTCAGGCCATACTGCTCCCTTCCTTGCAAGCGGTGCACTGCAAGGAGAAGGCCTTTATCTACAACGAGTGCATCGCCTGCTGCCCCGCCTCCTGCCAGCCCCGGGCATCCTGCGTGGACAGCGAGATAACCTGTGTGGATGGCTGCTACTGCCCCGACGGTATGCGAGGGGTGGTGTGGGTGCCTGGCAGCCTCTTCCTGGCCTGACACGGATGGGCATGGAGCAAGGGCTCAGAGGATGCTTGTTTGCAGAATGAATGAAGGAACGAGCAATAAGTGAATAAATGAATGAATGGATGGCTTAAGGGAGGTGAGGGCAGGGGCAGAACTGTGGCTCTTGAGAGGTTCATCAGGGTGTTTAATTTCATTGGGACTGAGCTTTTTAAGGTGTGTAGATGAGGACAAGTCATTCAGTCATTCATTTATTCATTTATCACACATGAATTTGTTTAAACATTCATCCACATACTGTTTTCATGGTGTATACGTTTGCAGCACATCTATAGTGTGCAGCTCACGTGGCTAGGCTGGGGCTTAGGATAAAAAGTACAAAGATACAGTCATTGACTTTAGGGATCAAAATCAGGTTGCTGTGATAAGACACTTGCACACATAACTCTAGTCTGAGGCATAATCTGGTGAGGACCAGCTCAGCGGTTCAGACAAGAAGAGATATACGGATTCATTTCAAGAAGAGAGAATGTCAGGGAAGGCTTCCTGGAGGAGGTGGCACCTAAGCTGGTTCTAGATGCAGTGACAGGCTTTCGAGAGGTGGGGAGGAGAAGCTAGTCAGTATGCATTTTTTTGGGGGTGGGTTGTTCTCTGAGAAAGGTCTGGAAGTGGGGTTATTTGCTCAGAGGGGATTAATCATTTATGCAGGAGAAAGTTTGAAAGTGAGCTGGATGGTGAAAGAGTGTGGATGAGGTGCTGTTTTTCACAGGCCCTGGAGAGCCACGAAAGGGTTGTGAACAAGAATGGAGGTAAGTTAAGTGGGCCTTTGCTGTCACCCTAGGGCTGATCTTCGAGGATGGGGGCTGCGTGGCACCAGCTGAGTGTCCCTGTGAGTTCCACGGGACCCTGTACCCAACTGGTTCTGTGGTGAAAGAAGACTGCAACACCTGGTCTGTGTCCACTGTTGGGGAGAGGAGAAGGGGGAGGCGGTGACTTCTGGGGCTTTCCCTCAGGGCTGCCCCTCCAGGATCTGGGAGCCTGACCACATGGGAGCGCTCACTCAGCATCTCTGAGTCAGGAGATCTCATTATATCCACTCTATGGGTGGAATCTCCATCTCCCATTTTAGAGCTGGGAAAACTGAGGGCGGGGAGGAGCTCTGCGGACGCTGCAACCCTCCGACGTCTATCCTAGTCCTGGAGGGGTGAGCCCCTGCCCCCCTGGTCTCTGTGTTTCAGCACATGCACTGCGGGCAAGTGGCTGTGCAGCACATCTGTCTGCCCAGGTATGTCTGGCCCCATCTTGGACCTTACCCCCTACCAGTCCCACAGCTTTTAGGGCAAGGAAGCGCTGGGGGCCAGGCCTGCTGCTGGCGTGGGGTGGTCACTCAGTTCCATCGGCTCCGCACGCCCCTCTTCATTTCCTCAGAGCTGCTTTGCCTGATTAAGGGGTTTTGCTCCACCCCTGTTAGGGAGGGTTTTTCATGGGCTCCTTCCTGAGCGTGGGGGGCCTGGACCGAGACTGGTCTCCATGCTCGGGGCCTGGTCTCCTGTCAGAGGGAGATGCTCGGGGCAGGGCTGCATCTCCCTTCAGACAGGCCTGGGCGGGGGGCGGGCAGGGATCCAGACACTGCCCTCATACCCGAGGACAGGGTGCCGTCTTCTCTTCATGCTCAGAGCTGCAGGGCAAGGCACTCCCTGTGGGGCAGCTCCCCTGGGTTAGCTGCCTTTCTCTGCCCCTCAGCCGAGTGTTCAGTGACTGGCGACATCCACTTCACGACCTTTGATGGCCGCCGCTACACGTTCCCTGCCACGTGTCAGTACATCCTCGCCAAGAGCCGCTCCTCGGGCACCTTCACAGTAACACTGCAGAATGCCCCATGTGGCCTGGTAAGGGCTGAGACCCCAGACCTGAACCAGCCAGCCACCCCTGGCTGCCACCCCCTAGAGAGGCTGGGGATTTAGGGCAGGGCCTCAGGTCCTTCCACAGCCCACTCATCCTGCTGTCCATTCTTTCTGGGCAGAGCCAGGGGGCAGCAGACTGGGTTCTGGCTCCAGAACATCTGCTAGCTGAGAGTCACTTCCCTGTCCTGGGCCTCATTGTTTTTTATTTTTTTAATTTTATTGGAATATAGCTGATTTACAATGTTGTGTCATTTTCAGGTGTACAGCATAGTGATTCAGGTATACATATACATATATTCATTCTTTTTCAGATTCTTTTCTTATATAGGTTATTACAGAATGTTGAGTAGAGTTCCCTGTGCTGTACAGTAGGTACTTGTTGGTTATCTATTTTATATATAATAGTGTGTGTATGTTAATCCCAAGCTCCTAATTTATCCCTCCCCGCCCCCCGCCACATTTCCCCTTTGGTAACCATAAGTTTTCAAAATCTGTGAGTCTGTTGCTGTTTTGTAAATAAGTTCATTTATATCATTTAAAAAAAATTAGATTCTACATATGAGTGATATCATATGATATTTGTCTTTCTCTGTCTGACTTACTTCACCTAGTATGATAATCTCTAGGTCCATCCAGTGTTGCTGCAAATGGCATTATTTCGTTCTTTTTTATGGCTGAGTAATATTCCATTGTATATATGTACTACATCTTCTTTATCCATTCCTCTGTTGATGGACATTTAGGTTGCTTCCATGTCTTGGCTGTTGTGAATAGTGCTGCAATGAACATTGGGGTGCATGTATCTTTTTGAATTATGGTTTTCTCCAGGGATATACCCAGGAGTAGGATTCCTGGATCATATGGTAGTTCTATTTTTAGTTTTTTTAAGGAAGCTCCATACTGTTCTCCGTAGTGGTTGTACCAATTTACATCCCTACCAACAGTGTAGGAGGGTTCCCTTTTCTCCACATCCACTCCAGCATTTACTGTTTGTAGATTTTTTGATGATGGCCATTTTGACTGGTGTGAGGTGATACCTCATTGTAGTTTTGATTTGCATTTGTCTGATAATTAGTGATATTGAGCACCTTTTCATGTGTTTTTTGGTCCATCTGTATGTCTTCTTTGGAGAAATGTCTGTTTAGATATTCTGCCCATTTTTTGATTGGGTTTTTTTTTTGACAGAGAGCTGCATGAGCTATTTATATATTTTGGAGATTAATCCCTTGTCAGTTGCTTCATTTGCAAATATTTTCTTCCATTCTGTGGGTTGTCTTTTCATTTTGTTTATGGTTTCCTTTGCTGTGCAAAAGCTTTTAAGTTTAATTAGGTCCCATTTGTTTATTTTTGTTTTTATTTTCATTACTCCAGAAGGTGGATCAAAAAATATATTGCTGCAATTTATGTCAAAGAGTGTTCTGCCTATGTTTTCCTCTTAGAGTTTTATAGTGTCCAGCCTTACATTTAGGTCTTTGATCCATTTTGAGTTTATTTTTGTATACAGTGTTAGAGAATGTTCTAACTTCATTCTTTTACATGTAGCTATCCAGTTTTCCCAGCACCACTTATTGAAAAGACTGTCTTTTCCCCATTGTATATTCTTGCTTCCTTTGTCATAGATTAATTGACCATAGGTGCATAGATTTATTTCTGGGCTTTCTATCCTGTTCCATTGATCTATATTTCTGTTTTTGCATGAGTACCATACTGTTTTGATTACTGGAGCTTTGTAGTATAGTCTGAAGTCAGGGAGCCTGATTCCTCCAGCTCTGTTTTTCTTTTTTTAAATTAATTAATTAATTTTTGGCTGTATTGGGTCTTCATTGCTGCACACGGGCTTTCTCTAGTTGTGGCAAGCGGGGGCTACTCTTTGTTGTGGTGCGTGGGCTTTTCATTGCGGTGGCTTCTCTTGTTGTGAAGCATGGGCTCTAGGCATGCGGGCTTCAGTAGTTGTGGCACACAGGCTCAGCAGTTGTGGCGCATGGGCTTAGTTGCTCTGTGGCCTGTGGGATCTTCCTGGAGCAGGGCTCGAAACCGAGTCCCCTGCATTGGCAGGAGGATCCTTAACCACTGAACCACCAGGGAAATCCCTAGCTCCGTTTTCCTTTCTCAGGATTGCTTTGGCTATTTGGGTTCTTTTGCATTTCCATACAAATTAAAAATTTTTTGTTCTAGTTCTGTGAAAAATGCCATTGGTAATTTGATAGGGATTGCATTGAATCTGTAGATTGCCTTGGGTAGTATAGTCATTTTGACAGTATTGATTCTTCCAATCCAAGAACACGGTATATCTTTCCATCTGTTTGCGTCATCTTTGATTTCTTTCATCAGCATCTTACAGCTTTTAGAATACAGGTCTTTTGTCTCCTTAGGTAGGTTTATTCCTAGGTATTTTATTCTTTTTGATGCAATGGTGAAAAAAAATCTCTAAAATTGGTCTAATTCAACTTAATCTCTGCTTCCTTGGATTGTACCTTCAACATCTCTGTATTCGTTTATTCATTCGTTCATTCAGCATATACTGAACATCTATGTCTTCCAGAAGCTGTGTTGAGTCTTTGGGACTGGGATGAATTAGACCTGGCTCTGCCCTCCTGGACCTTACAGTTTGGTGCGTGAGGCAGACAAGTGACCCCATAACCTACTATGTTACAGGAGCTGTGACAACATGGACAGTACAGAGTAGATCTGCATGGAGGAACTTTTCCCCGTTATTGTTTCACCCAGATGTCAGGTGGGAGGAGGAGGTGGATCAGGAAAGGCTTCCTAGAGGAGATGAGCCCTGAGCTGTGTCAACCACTTGTGAACATAACTGAGCAAAAGGCCAACCTGCAGGTCTGGGGTAGATGCGAACTTGTTTGTCTCTCAGTAGTGACTGCACTGTCCCTGAGCTGACCATGCTAGCCAACCTCACCAGTCCTGGTCTGGTGGCACTGAAGCACCTTCTAGCATAGAGGAGCAGGGGCTCACACCCCTAGCCAGCGGGGCCACCCCCAGTCCTTCCTCCCTGCTGGCTTCTGCAGCCCCAGCACTGAGGACCCTGAGTGTGAGCAGACATCAGCTGGACATGCCCCTCGCTGGCCCTGGGGACCCATGCTGAGCTGTGGACTAGGTGGAGGGCTGGGCTTTCTCCCTCTTTAGGCCTCAGTGGCCCCCACCCCTTTCTCTGCCAGAGAATGGCCTGGCCCTGACCTTGGCTGCTATCTGAGTCAAGAGAATACTTGTCCTCAAAAGTTGGGTCACTCTCATCACATCCTGAGGGTGGCAAAAGGCAAGGCAGACAGACACAGCCCACCTGGGCTCCTTCCCACTTATGGAGGTCTGGCGTCTTAGAATACCTGAGGGCTGTGGGACCTCGGGGGGTCCCTTACTCAGCCCTCTCTCTAACGGGTCCCTGACTGGCTGGCCAGCCTCAGCCTGAGGTAACCTGCTTCAGTGCTGGATGGCGCCTCTTGATAGCACGTTCTTTTTACCATGAGCCGGGTCTCCCCCTTGTGACGTCATCCATGCTGATGAACTGATGGAGGGCCAGCTTTGGGCCAGTCCTGGACTGGGCACGGTGAGGGTTACACAGATGAATCTGACCTGGTCTTACCTGCCAGGAGCTCACAGCCTGATGTGGGAGGTCCGTCACGTCCTCAGATCGGTTGCTTCAGTATGAGATACAACACCATCAGTGCTGTAAGAGGGGAGTTCTGTGAAGGAAGAAATACCCCTGTGGGGTAGAAGAAAGGAAGAGGGAAAGCCTCATGGCAGAGGTGGCATTTGAGCTGAGTGACCTAAAAAGTGGGCCTGGAAAGAGAAACAGAAATAAAATGTGTATATTTGAGGATGGGGAGGAAGGGCAATCCAGGAGGATTAGAGTACATGAGAAAGGCAGTGAGGTTGGAATGTTCTAGAATGCATTAACACAGAAGCAGAAGGACTTGGCAACTGGCTGACTGTGGCTGGTAAAGTTAGGGGGGATGTGGGAGAGAAGCAGGAAAAGTCAAAGAGGAAGCTGTGACTTCAGTCTGGGTGAACAGAATGGGGTGGGGTGAGGACAGTAACGGAGAGGATGATGAAAACTACTGGCACAGTGCTAGGAACTTCCATCACTTTTGCATACAGCATCTAGTCTAAGGCTCAAAATACCCCCACTTGGTAGTTATTATTATTCTCCCTATTTTCAATATGATGAGACAAGCTTACAGAGGCTTGGGGCATTTCTGACAACCCACAGCCAGCAGGAGGAAGAGCTGAGCCCGATCCAAGGCTGGGTGTTGTCCAGAAAGCCTGTCACAACCTATTATTAACACCTTACGTTAATTACAGATAATGAGCCAGTATGGATACATCAGTAACTGAAGCCACACCTTATTCAGATTTCCTTAGTTTTTCACCTAATGTCATCTTTCTGTTCTAGGATACTACATTACATTTAGTCATCACATCTCCTCAGGCTCTTCTTGGCTGTTATAGTTTCTCACACTTCATTTTTGATGACCTTGAAAGTTTTGAGGAATACTGGTCACTTACTTTGTAGAATGCCCCTCTTTTGGAATTTGTATGATGTTTTTCTCATGGTTAGAGTGGGGTTGTGGGTTTTGGGGAGGAAGATTGGAGGTAAGGTGTCCTTTTCATCACATCTTACCAAGGGTACACACTATCAACGTGGTTTATTATTGTTGATATGGACCTTGATCATCTAGCTGAGGTCGTGTTTGCCACCGAGAAGTTACTCTTTTTTCCCCCTTTCCATACTGTTCTTCTCTTTGGAAGAAAAGTCGTTATGTTCAGCCCACACTTGAAGAATGGGGAGTTATGCTCCCCTCCTTGAAGGCACAGAATTTACGCAAGTTTTTCTGCAGATTCGTTTTTTTCTCCCTGATATATTTATTCAGTCATTTATATCAGCATGCGCTCGTGGATATTTATTTTATTTTATTTTATTTATTTATTTATTTGCGGTACGCGGGCCTCTCACTGTTGTGGCCTCTCCCATTGCGGAGCACAGGCTCCGGATGCGCAGGCCCAGCGGCCATGGCTCACGGGCCCAGCCGCTCCGTGGCATGTGGGATCTTCCCGGACCGGGGCACGAACCCGTGTCCCCTGCATCGACAGGCGGACTCTCAGCCACTGCGCCACCAGGGAAGCCCTCATGGATACTTATTTTATAATTTGGTTTATAATCCAATACTTTTTGTTACTCAGATTGTTCAGCTTTGGCCATTGGGCAGTCTTTCACGTGGCTCCTGTGTCCCTTTGACACACCTCCATCACTGTGTGTGTGTGTACGTACTTCCTTAACCTTTCGGCCCTACAACATGTACCAGGCTCATCTCGTATATTTCCTGTCCCAGTCCTAGAATCAGCCATTTCTGCAAAAATATTACCAGGCTTTCTTGGTTCCTTTTATTAGAGAATGGTGTCAGAAACCAAGACCTGGGCACACACTAGGTATGCTCATTGCTACTGGGGTATCATTTCTTTTAGGCCATTTCAGCTGACAGAGAAAGGAAATATATGAATAACCCATGCATATCCTTGTCTAACCAACATATATACACATATCGATAAATATTTCTATAAATAACCATATGATGTGTGCTAATCAGGAGTTCATACTCATGTTCCAACTCTAAGGTACTGCCATATGGATCATTCTAGCCTCCTCCCCTCGCTTATCTCTAAACACCCACTCCAACAGTAAGAAACCTGGCTTCCATTATTCACCTGTTCATTTACCTAACTGTTCAATTCCAGTATACATGTAGGAGTATCAGAATTATTATCCTGTATCTCCATGGGAAATAACTTTATCAAGTAGAGTACAGTGCTTAGGCACAATTCCTTTTGCTCTTAGTCTTACAAACTCCATTTATTTCCAAAGTAACTTAGGTCAACAGCTTTCCCCAAAACCCCTTTAGTGAGGTTGCTTCATATATTTGTAATATATTAGATGCTTCTGTCACAGTCTGCATTCCATTCTGGGATCCCCTGACCTCCTACATGATTTTTTTAGATTGCACACATTAGCGTTCACTCTTTATGCTGTAAAGTTCTGTGGCTTTGACAAATGCAACCCCAAAGTATTTCATGCACTTTTCTTATATGTATCCAATAGGGAGGACCAACCACATGTTGTATCTCTATTTTGCAGAGGAGAGAACAGAGGTTTGTAGAAGTTAAGTGTGTTCTTTAGGGTCTTATGGTTTTCAGTGACATCAGGATTTGAACCTAAGAGTGACTAAAGGTGCAGGCTTTCTTCCTGCACCAGTGACATGTCCAGGGGGGACCAGAGGATAAGTGGGTTTGACAAAGAAGGTGATGTTTTAGGCACGATGATTTTGAGCTGTTTCAGGGATTGTCCCCTTGGGCAGAAACTTAAAAGAAAGGTCATAACTGGTTGTACAATGTCTTTCTGAAAAATTTCAAGCTCTGATCAGTTCATTTCAGTGCTCGATTGTATTACTTTCCTGTTACACTTTCTCTGGCTGTCTTTGAACTTAGGATAAAGTCCAAAAATATTACAAAGCTCTGCCTAAGCTGGCCCCTGCCTACCTCGTTTTTTTTTGTTTTTTTTTTTAATGAATATGTTGAAGTCCTAACTCTTAATTAATTAATTTATTTTTGCTGTGTTGCGTCTTCGTTTCTGTGCGAGGGCTTTCTCTAGTTGTGGCAAGCGGGGGCCACTCTTCATCGCGGTGCGTGGACCTCTCATTATCGCGGCCTCTCTTGTTGCGGAGCACAGGCTCCAGACGCGCAGGCTCAGTAGTTGTGGCTCACGGGCCTAGCTGCTCCGCGGCACGCGGGATCCTCCCAGACCAGGGCTCGAACCTGTGTTCCCTGCATTAGCAGGCAGATTCTCAACCACTGCGCCACCAGGGAAGCCCTCTGCCTACCTCTTGAACCTTAAACCACTTTGCCCAGTGGGCTCTGACCCCTCTGGTCTTCTTTTACATCCTTGAATACAGTAAAAGCCTTCCTGTCAGGGATTTTGTACAGGTTGTTCCTTCTGCCTAGATGTCTTCCCCATTGCCTTCTTCCGTTACCCAGCCAGCTTCTATTGCATCCTTCTGATCTCAGCTCAAATGGCTTGAGCTTTTTTCCCATGCCTCAGTTTTCTGATCTGCATAATGGAGTAGTTAGTAGTACTTACTGAATAGGATTGCTATGATGATTAGGTGGGTAAATATGTTTAAAAATATATCAGAATGGTACTTGAACATAACTCTAAAGTTAGCTGTTACTATTATGTTATAATAATATTGTAGTATAACTGTTATATTATTGTTACGTTACTATTATCATTCCCTAGGATGACCTTTCCTATCTCTGCAGGCTGAGTCTCGTTCCCTCACTATATGCTTTCCTAGCACCCTACACCTCTTTTCAGCACTGATCAAAATAATAATTAACCAACTTTGTAATTACTTATTTAATGTCTGTATCCCACACGAATATCTATTCTTCTTGAGGGCAGGGACTATATCATTTTCATCATGTATGACTGTGTGACCATCTTCTGTGGAAGGGAGGTATGAATGGGCCCAATGTGTACTACCCATTTCAGAGATAAGAACCTGAGGCCTAGAGAATATTAGCTCATTTCCCGCCTGCTTATGAGTGGAGCGTGATACTCTGCAAGATGTGACACATAGAAAGAGCTACATAAACACCCATAAAAGGATGAAATTTAAGTCCTGGATTGCAGTCAAGTGGGGAGGCCAGTGTTTCTGGGGCTGGACTCTGGGTCATCTGGGGTCCATCTCTGCTCTGTGTCATAGCCTGAGGGTTGACTATCATTTTTATTTGTATTTTCCCAGTTCTGCCACTAACCTTCTCCAGTCTGTGCCTCTGCCTTACCATTCCCCAGATGAAAGCATTTGGTTAGAGGACCTCTAATGTCCTTTGGGCCTCTGTCACTGTGGGGAGGCTTCCCCTAGCCTCAGACTGTGCTGAAATCCCTGCCTTTGGAGGGCTCTGTTGGGACCAGCAGGCAAGACAGACTAACTCTGCCCCTTTGGCCTTCCTTTCTCTCTAGAACCAGGATGGAGTCTGTGTCCAGTCAGTGTCAGTGATTCTGCATCAGGACCCTCGGAGGCAGGTGACCCTGACCCAAGCAGGGGATGTCCTTCTGTTTGACCAGTACAAGGTCACCCCACCCTACACAGACGGTACGGCCCTGGTGGATGAGAGCTAGCTGAAAGGTGGCGGCCCAGGCTCTTCTGGCCAAAGGCACTGCCAGACGGGCAACAGCTCACATTCTAATACTGGGTGAATCAGGCCAGGGGGACACCTTGGTCCCAGGAACATGGACTCTGGACTTATAAAATTGTCTTTGTCCCCATCCCAACATGACAATGGGCTTCATGGCAATATGATGGCTTCTCCTAACATTAGGATATTAATGGAGCTGTCTTCCATCCCTACTCTCACTATCTATTAATTATTATCCTTTCTGATTTCACAAGGTATTTGTGATAGCTCGTAGGAAGCACATCTAACAAAAATGGCAAAACTATTAAGAAATAAACTGGCACCAGAAAAAAATTAAAAAAGAAAAAAGGATAAGGGCTCAAGATTGAGAAAAGGGGAGATGGAAGAGTGTAAAGAGCCCTGCCCCCCGAAAAAAAGGCAAGCCACAAAATGTGTAAAATTCACTGCAACTGAATCTAAAACTTAAAATTGCTACAATTGAATCAGAAATCATATTGTGAGCTTCCTGGTAGTCACTGTGCGAAAAAAAAAAGGGTAGTTAACAGAATTCTCCTTTGCTAGAAAAGGAAACACACGACTTAGGGAGGCAAAGCTTTAATTGGCACTCGATGCTAGAAGAAATTTCTCAGCTGCCATGGTAGGTTATTCCTGGGTCCTGACTTAATCATTGAATAGGATTTTCTCAAGGCTCCCCAAACCAACCCCCAGGCAGAGCCTCACTGTGTGTGAAGACTGGGCTGGGTATGGGGGTCAGCGTGGGCCATGCAGGTGGTGGCGGTGGATGGGGTGATACTGTCTGAACCTCCTACATCCCCGCTCCGGTTCTGTGCCCAGACGCCTTTGAAATCCGGAGGCTCTCGTCCGTGTTCCTGCGCGTGAGGACCAACGTGGGTGTGCGGGTGCTCTATGACCGCGAAGGACCGCGGCTGTACCTGCAGGTGGACCAGCGATGGGTAGAAGACACTGTGGGCCTCTGCGGCACCTTCAACGGCAACACGCAGGACGACTTCCTGTACGTGCCCTGACCCGGAACTGGAAGGAGAGGGGGAGGCAGGCCCCTTAAGAGTGTGTGCGGGCGGGCTGGCGCTGCCTAGGAACGTTTCTCCCGGGCTGCCGTGGGCTCTGTGTTGCCAACGTGCACCATTGATTATTTAGTCCTCTACATTTAAATTTAAGTATGTTTCTTTAAAGCAGTGGTTCACAGTCTTTCTTGCGCCAAAGAATCATCCCGGGAGCTCGTTAAAATGCTGATTCCTGGGCCCCACTCCTCAAGAATCTGATTTAGGATACTGCCCGGGAATCTAATTTTTAATAAGCACCTCTGTAATTCTAGTCTGTGAGGTCTAGAGAGATACCTTGAGAAATACTGTTTTACAGTGAGGTCTTAATATGGGTGGACCTCAGGCTGAGTTTGATCTGGCTCACGGTTTTGTCTGTTTTAACTGGTTGTGAACACTTTTAGATGAGTGTGAGCCCCCAGTAAACCAATGATGCCCAAACCCTTGCTTTCTATCCCACCAGGCCATTTTAACTCACGTACCTTTCCTGCCTGGTGCTTGTGGTTTGCATCCTGTGAGCCTCCCCGTGTTCTGGGGAGGGCTATTTCCCATGGACCGACAGAGAGTTGAGAGAAAAGTCTATCTAGGCATGGACACAGTTGAGGAATTTGAGAGAGGACGAGAGTCTGACCTTCCAGAAGGGAGAACAAAGGGTTGGTCTTGACGGCTGAAGGTTCTGGCCAGTCCTTCAAGTTACATGCGTTGGGTGATGCAGAAGGAAACATGAGAGGCTTTCTTCAGACAGAAATGAGAATTTGTTTGGAAAAGCAAGAACAGGAAAAACCTGGGAGCTTTTCCATGCATGTACATTTTAAAATGTAGCACCCTACTCTGCCTTGCCTGGTGGAGCTGATGTTAGCGCAACTGGTTAGAATGGTGAGGGCAGACCTTGTTTAGTGTGGGCTGCTTGCCATGCTGCTAACCGTGAACTCTGGGTGGCAATACTGCTCTGTGTAACTTGAGTGTTCCCACTGCTCTGGAGCAATAACGTGCCTGTGGTGGGCGCCAGGCAGAACCTGCCCCTCGTGGACACTATGATCTCTCTCCATTTTACCGTCTACACCCAGTTCGGTGACCTTTGGAGACTGGTGTTGTCTAGGAAACATGCTTCTCCCCTTCCCCCTTTTATTGCCCCTCATGTGACTATTTCCTACCTGGAAAGAGAGGGAGGGCAAAGGAGTTTGGGGGAACTGCCCTTGGGGGAGGGAAGAGGAAGTCTTGATGTGGTGAAGTTTGGTTGATGGTGTCCCTGTTTATCTCTTTCTGACATGAAGAACTGGGGTGGGTGGTGAGGGGGACAGTGTGTGGCCTCAAGCCCGTTAGGAGCCTGTTGAACGTGATGGGTGTGTGTATGCACGCACATCTGTAATTGTATGTGTTTGAATGTGTCTGTGTAGATCCCCTTGGCTGTTTGCGTGTCTGGCATATATTTGTGTTCTGTGGGTGTGTGTGCGTGTGTGTACATGGGCAGGTGGATGCTTACCTGGGTGTATGCTGTACGTTCACTTGGGTGCACGTGGGCCAGTGTGTGAATGTGGCTCTGCCGTGGCTGCAGGTCCCCAGTGGGTGTGCCTGAGAGCACCCCACAACTCTTTGGCAATTCTTGGAAAACACTGTCCGCCTGCTTCCCGCTGGTCTCCGGCTCCCCGGTGGACCCCTGTGATGTGCACCTGCAAGCCGGTGAGGTGATGGGGGGGGGAGGGAGGATGGGTGTGACTGGTTTGAGAGAGATGAGATGGGAAGCTGGGCATGAGGATGTTGACCACATCGGGTAGGAGTGATCAGAAAGGAGAAGGTGCGGGGAGGGGACTGGACTTCCCTTCTGGTGAGGGGCAGGCAGAAGGGAACCTCACGTCCTATCCCTGTCACCTACACATACATTTGTACCAGCTCCCCCATCCCAGGGCAAAAGTCCGAGGTCTCACAGTGGCCCCACCAGGCTCTACGCTCTCCTCCCATCCCCCTTATCTCACCTCCTCCCCCATCCACCTCCCACCCTCCCCCTTCCTCCAGCTGCACTGGCCTCCTTGCTCTCTTCCTACACGGCCTGGTCCTTCTCTCCAGGTCTTTGCACTTGCTGTTCCCTTCACCTGGAATGTTTTTCCCTCATAAACACATGCCTCACTCTCTCACCTCTTGCGAGTTTTTGGTCAAACATCTTTCCACTGAGGGCTTCGGACCACTGGGTTTAAAATCACAATTCCCCTCCCGCCCCAACTTGCAATTCCCATTCTTCTTCCTAGCTTTCTCTCTCTCCTTAGATTCTTCCCCTTTAATTTACTATGTAAGTCGTCTAGTGATGGTCTCCTCCAACCAGAATGTCTGCTGTATGAGGGCAGGGACTTTTGTCTGTTTCGTTCACTCCCTTGACTCCTTCTGGCATATGGATTCATGCCTGGCATGAGGAATGCATTGCACGAGTGCCTGTGCATGGGCACACACATACACACACACTCCCGTGTACAGAGTCCCCTGAGCTGTGGGGAAGGACGGAGGGAGAGACTGGGGCCTGGGGCACCAGGCAAACCAGACCTCTGACCCTTGGCCCGTTTGTCTGTCTCCAGCCTCCTATGCCCTGCAGTCCTGCAGCGTGCTCACTGGGGAGCTGTTTGCGCCCTGCTCCACGTACCTGAGCCCTGTGCCCTACTTTGAGCAGTGCCGCCGGGACACTTGCCGCTGTGGGCAGCCCTGCCTGTGTGCCACGCTAGCCCACTATGCCCGCCTGTGCCAGCGCCATGGGCTCCCCGTCGACTTCCGTGCCCACCTGCCAGCCTGTGGTGAGCGCCCCACGCTTGTGTGCCCATGTGAGGACGGCTGGAGGAGCCGGAGCTCCAGATCTGAGTGTCCACCTGCCCCCCTGAACTCTCCCCTGGGACGTCCTACAGTCTCCTCCAGCCTAACACCCCTTCCTCCCAAACTGCTTCTCCTCCCGTGCTCTCCACCTCTGCCGAGGGCCCCCATCCATGGATTACCCAGGCCTGACACCTGGGCACGTGTCACCTCCAGTCCACCTCCAAGTCCTGTAAGTCTGGTCAACTGCAAGTTCAGCCAGTTCTCACCACCGCCATTGCCACCACCCTAGTCACAGCCACCTAACAGGTGTCCCTATAGCTTCTTCTCACTGCAGCCAGAGTGAACTTTCTAAAGATCACTGGCTGTGTGGCCCTCAGGTTTGAGTGCACACGTGGCTCAATGGGCCTGGGCTGGCCCGTACCCACCCCCACTCCCACCCCAGGCCACACACCTCTCCATGTCTTGGTCATCTCTGTGCCCCCAGCCCCAGCACAGGGCCTCACTCTCAGTAAGCTTTTAGCAAATGTTTGTTGAATAAATGGAAAAGGCACAGTATAGTAAGTCTCCTACGTATGAATGAGTTCCGTTCCTAGAGCATGTTCGTAAGTTCAGTTTGTTCGTAAGTCAAACAAAGTTAGCCTAAGGTACCCAACTAACACAATCGGCTGTATAGTACTGTACTATAATAGGTTTATAATACGTTCGCATCTTTGAAAGTTCATAACTCGAAGGTTCGTATGTAGGGGGCTTACTGTACTGGGAGTCAGGAGACCTGAGTTTTATTCCAGCCCTGCAGGTAACTTTCTGTGTGTCTGTGACAAGGCCCTGCCCGTCTCTGAGTCAAAGTTTCTCCAGAGCTGGTTGGATAGGACCACATTAGAATCATCATGGGAACTTTTAAAAAATGCACCTGTCTGAGCCATATCCACTATCAATTAAAACAATGTATCTGGCAGTGAGGGGCAGGGGTCAGCATTTTTAAAAGCTCCCAGGTGGCTCTGATGCGCAGCCAGGGTGAGAACAACTGGGCTTGGCAGTCTAGGTGGCTCTACTGGCCCTGACAGACTGTGGGAGACCCCAGGGCAGTGGGATGGTGTCCAGATGAGGAGAGGGCAACCCTGAGTCTTGGACAAAGGGCCCCGAGAGGCTGCTGGAGGGAGCACAATTGATCTTCATAACCCATGGAAGCGAGAGAGGCAGAAGTGTGTGTGTTTTTACAAACCTGTGCATGTGTGTCTGTGGGTGAGTGCAGGGCTGTCAGGGGGCAGTGAGTTCCACTCCTTCCCCAGTATCACTACCTAAGAGGAACGCCCTGCAGAGAAAAGGAAATACCAATGGCAGGGTCCAGGCTGAACTTGGGAGGTGGGACCCACCTCTGTGGCTCTGCCATTCTGGTGTAGTGGGAGGCAGGCTGGGTTCAGATCTCAGCTGTGACCTTGACCTGCTGTGTGACCTTGGACAAATGTCTTAACTTCGCTCGTTCTCAGTTCTCCTCTTTATGATGATGACTCCACCCCACACAGTTGTGAGTAAGAGAGAAACAAAGCACAGTTACATTCCTCACTACAGCACTGTCCTGTGAGGCTACCAAGGAGTACAGCCCCTGTGTGGCTCCGTGTGGACAAACCTGCCAGGACCTAGCCGGCCCTGAGGCCTGTGGAGTTGATGGTGACGGCGACCTCAGCGGGGACGAGTGTGTGGAGGGCTGTGCCTGCCCACCAGACACCTATCTGGACACCCAGGCTGACCTCTGTGTTCCCAGGTGAGCAGGCTGGCTTGAGCTCTGTGTCAGGTGGTGATGAGGCTGGGGGTCTCCAGAGCATATGAAACTGGGGTGCCTGACTGGGCCTCTCATGTCTCTACTTCATCTCACAATCTCAGGGCAGAGCTTGGAGGGTAAGCTGGGTCAGTGGTCGGGTGGGCTTCCTCTTCTAGACACCCCTCCCCCTTCCCTGGCCTCTCTTCTCAGCTCTGGCTCTTTGCTCCAGCCCAGAACAACCCCGCAGAGCCAACAGGGTCTCTGCCCTCATCTCTCCTCTCCTTCCACAAATCTTTACTGACCATGTATGTTCCAGACATTTCTAGGCCCCGGGAATTCAGCAACGAACGAAACAGAGTCCTGCCCCACAGAGCTCACATTCTGGGTGGTGAGACAGATAATAAGCAAATAAACAGATCCTTCATGGGTCTGGTGGTGACAAGAGCTATAAAGCCAAATACAGCAGAGTGAGAACAGAGGGTCCTGGGACAGGGAGGGATTACTGTTATGTCATATGAAGTGAGCATGGGAGGAAGGCCTTTCTGATGAGGTGACATTTGAGCAGAGATTTGAGTGAAGAGTGCTGTAGGCGCAGGGGCACAAGGGGAAGGCCCTGAGACCTGCCTGTGGGCATTCTCGGTGTGGCTAGAGGGCAGAGTTGCGGGGGAGGTGGGAGGTGGTGACCTCACCTCACAGGATCCTGGGGCTGACTGCCAAGGTCCTTGTTCCCCTCCAGGCCTATTTCTCCATCTGTAAAATGGTATCACATTCAACTGAATAATGGGGGAGCTGGAGAGAAGCCCCTTTAGGGAGCATATTTGATTCACTCACTCAGAGACCTTTTGTAGCTACAGTCCTCCCTTGAGATCCAGATGTGTGCCCTGCCCCGACCCCTTGAGTTTGAGCATTGCCAGAGAAGGGAGCCTCTGAGGGTTATATGGGGTGGAGGAGGATTTAGAGGGAGAAGGTGGTGAGAAGCACTGGGGTTGGATGAGTTCAGACATCCCTTCCAGCCCTCGACTGCTCTGCTTCAAGGCCTGCACTTGGCTGTAACCGGCAGGTGCCATGGGAGGTATGTGAGAAGGCAACGCAGCCTTTGGCCTCAGATGACCTACAAAGAGGAGGCTGCAGAGACGGTAGCATAAGGTTCTCCGCCTTATGCTAGAAAGATGACGTATTTGGAGGGCCTAGCCTGGTGTTCACAGTATTTTAACAACCTGTGTGGTATAGGCACTGAGCCATCAGAACGGATGCTGGGTCTGAATGCCCCTGGCTGGCTGAGGGGTGGGGCCCCTGTCCTTGGCTGTTCCTGCCCCAGCTCCTGAGCTGGCCCACCTTTCTCTGTTCCCGGCTTGTATAGGAACCAGTGCTCCTGCCACTTCCAAGGAATGGATTATCCCCCTGGAGACAGTGACATCCCATCTCTAGGCCACTGGTGAGCTCCCTAGACAGCAGCACTATTATCTTCTCTTTATTATTATTATTTTTTAATTTTATTTAAAAATTTTTTTTGCGGTACGCGGGCCTCTCACTGCTGGGGCCTCTCCCGTTGCGGAGCACAGGCTCCGGACGCGCAGGCTCAGCGGCCATGGCTCACGGGCCCAGCCACTCCGTGGCATGTGGGATCTTCCCGGACCGGGGCACGAACCCGTGTCCCCTGCATCGGCAGGCGGACTCTCAACCACTGCGCCACCAGGGAAGCCCTATTATTATTATTTTTAATCTTAGTCTGGCTGCGCCGCAGGGCATGTGGGAACTTCCCAGACCAGGGATCGAACCCGCGCCCCCTGCAGTGGAAGCATGGAGTCTTTACCACTGGACCACCAGGGAAGTCCTATTATCCTCTCTTTAAATGGAAGTTGCTGACTAAAGAAAATTCAGCAGTGCAAAACTTTCCATGAAGCGACACCCACCCTCCCCCTCTGCACAGGGAGCCAGGGACAGAAGTGGGCATGTCCTTCTGAATCCTGCAGTAAACTCGAGGTCTCCAGGCCCTGCAGTGACTGGGTGGGCTGATCCCAGTGCCTCTCTCTCTCTCTGCAGCCACTGCAAAGATGGGGTCATGAGCTGTGGTAGCAGAGCCCCAGGTAAGGGTGACAGGGAGGGTGGGGCCTCCTTCATGGTAGTGGGGTTGTGGAGCGCTCTAGGACAGACCAGGACAGGGACACCCCACCCCAGGTCTTGTGCCACACTGAGCCTTCTGTGTTCTTTGCCCTCTCGGGAAAGGTTCCAGCTTGGAGGGTGGCATTGTGAAATCCTGTCCCAGCCTCAGCCCCACTCAAGTGGCTGTCCCTCCTGCTTCTCGAGAAGATGCTGAGACTCCATCTCCCTCAGGGGTAACCAGTTGGGGTATCTGGACAGTCCCTTGACCTCCCCTGGGTCCTGGATTTCCTCTGTCTGAACCATCACGTGTCTACTGAGGCTGACTCTGTGTCCAGTGCGGGATGTGGGATCACAGCAGTGGGGAGGATAGGCTGAGCCTTTGAGATGCTCACAGGCAGTAGAGATGGGGGCATCAGGGTGGCACCCTGGTGGATCAGCCTGTGAGGACCTTGGAGGTGGTAGGGCAAGGAGACTGGAGCCTTCAGGGAGGACCTCCTGGGGTGGATGGTGCCACTAAGTATGGAGGTTGGCACAGAGGAGATCAGAGAATAATCATATGGCAGGTGGCAAAGAGCAGGGCCTCCAAACTCAGGTAGCCCTGGGTTCAAATCCTGCCCAGCACTCACTACCTGTGCAGCCCTGGGTAACTCACTTCACCTCTCTGAACCTTCGCTTCCTCTTTTGTATATAACCTAGATTCCTATGTTCTCCCCACGTTTTGTGTATTTCCCTGAGAGTGTTTTTCTTTTTGTTGTTTCTGGCTTCAGGTTTCTGCCCTTTAGGACTTTTATTTCATCTCCTGTAGCTATCCCTTTCTCTCTGTTCCATCCCAGGGTGGGCATAGAACTCAGACCCCCTTTATTGATTTTCCTAAAAAAGATCGCTCACATGGTATAAGTGTATACGGCCGACACGACTGAAGGCTCTGGGAGAGAGAGTGGGTTTATGTCACAGAAATACAGGTAAATGGGAAGTTGACTTCCATGTTGTTAAAAGTCCCCTGGCCACCTGCCACACTGCATGGCTATCCTCTTTCTGGCTCCTCTTCTGGTCCCTCTGGGGCACTTCCTCTCACCTTATCATGCCTTTGAAAGCAGAAGTGACTTCTCTCCGTTATATGGGAAAATAGGGGATAGTAATACCTCACAGAGTTGTTGCAGGATTGAATAAGAAAATGCACATGAGGGCCCTGGAACAGTACCTGGTGGAAAGGACATGTCCAGTAATTGGTACTGGTGGTGGTTGTCCTATTGTGGGACAGCACATACCCCTCCTGCCCACTGTGATGTGCGCTTGGGAACCCAAGGAATGCCTCAGGGGCAGCAAGGGCATGAGAAAGCATCAGAGCCCCATCTCTGCCTGCATCCTCCAGATGCTGGTCCCCAGGTCTCCCTGGCCCCCCCTGCCGCCCAGGAACCCACCCCAGGCCCAGGTGTTCCAAGCATCCTGCTGAGTGTCCAGGCTCTTGCCAGCACCACCCTCTCCTCTTCCAGCTGCTGCCTGTCCAGCAGGCCAGGTCTTCGTGAACTGCAGTGACCTGCACACCGACCCTGAGCTGAGCAGAGAGAGGACGTGTGAGCAGCAGCTGCTGAACCTGAGCCTGAGCGTGCCAGCCCGTGGCCCCTGCCTCTCAGGATGCGCCTGTCCCCAAGGGTATGTATCTGTGTTTCAATGGGTTACCACTCCCGAAGGCTGGCAGAACCAGGGAGCATAACGTGGAGTGAGGGGCAGGGAAAACCTCACACAGCCTTGCAGGGAGGCACCAGCCCACAGCTGGCCAGTGACCGTATAATGACTAGCGAGAATCTGAGAAAGATCAGGAGGGTGGGGAGCCAAGCCGGAGGGGGGTCCACCTGCCTCTGCTTCTCACCAGCATGTGGCCTTGGACAAGGAAGGGGCCTAGCTCCTTTGAGGCTCAGTTTTTCATCTGTAAAATGGGAATAATAATACTTCCTACCACCTCAAGAGATTGTGGGAGGATTAAGTGAGGTGCCAACCACTGGGTGGGTGCCGGGCATACCCTAGAGGCCTCATGGGCTGAAGACTATGAGAGAGGAAACCCGTGTTTAGCTCTCAACCTTCATCCCTGCAAAATTCTGACCAGGTGGAGGGCTCAGGCCCCTGTAATACTTGAAAAAGAAAGGCCCCACCCTGTGGAAGTAGTCTCCCTCCTGGGTGCCCGAGATGCTGCCATCACAGCTGGGTGATCTGCATGAGCTGAGTTTTGTAGGTCGCCTCATTGATGCTCTGCGTGCCGAGGTGGCTGCAGGGGCCCAGCGCCCCGCTCTGCCAGTTCTCGTTCCTGATGCTGGTCTTGCTTCAGGTCTAGGCTGAGAAGACAGTTGGGCACCTCATCCCATGACTTGGCAGCACTGGGTTGTGTCCTCAGCCTGTGCGGAGAACAGGGCTAAACTGGGAGTCCCAGCCCAGGCCTGGCAGCCAAAGGACGTGAGAAGGGGGTCAGAGCTTCTAGGGTGGGAAAGGGAGGGAATAGTCAGTTGGAGTTTTGCTATTTATAAAACACCTTGATATAATGATCTCCTTCAATCTCAGAACATCCTCGGGAGAAAGGAGGGGAGGATCATTATTCCCATTTTGCAGATGAAGACACTGAGGCCAAGGGTGGGGTGCAGGGAAGTGGTCTGCCCAGAGATCCATGACTCAAACCCAACTCTGCTTACTGCAAACCCTGCGCTTTGGCCAGAGCGTGCTGGCTCTGCGAGGCCTGGAGCCTGGTCCCCTACACAGAGGTCATGATGTGGTTTATGAGCCTGCCCTTTCCCAGGCAAGGGCATCCACAAGGGAGCCCTGTGAGGTTTGGAGAACGCGCACAGGACCCTAGGCCCAAGACTCTGCATTTCTAACAAGCTCCCAGGGGTTGCTGATGCTGCTGGTCTAGGAGCCACACTTTGAGTAGCAAGGTTCTAAAGCAATGTCCAACATTAGGGATTAGTTTAACTCAGAAGATCCCGAAGCCAGAGTGGGGCTCCCTTTTCAGTCCCCAGGCTCCAAAGGGTAGGGTAGGATGTGAAGATTTCTAAGGGCTCGGTGACTTTTGACAAGTTACATGACCTCTTGGGCCACAGTTTTCTTGTCTGTGAGGCCCGGCTGGCTGTTTGCAGGACCAGTCTGAGCAGGACAGTACCTGAATCCTCTTCCTCTGCTTCTGGCCTCCCAAAGTTCAATCCAGGTCCTGGCGCTGTGCCAAGAGCATCCACGGTCCAGAGGACTTAATGTTTGTCACTAGCTGTGTGATGTCGGACAGGTCACTTAATGTTTATGAGCCTGAGTTTGCTCACCTGTGAATTGAGGACAGTAACACCTACGGTGCAGGATTCTTGTGAGATTTAAAGAAGACAGCGGCTGCAAGGAGCCGGGCACAGTAAGTGCTCCAGAGAAACTCGTCCTCTTCCCCTTCTTAGTGTTGAACCCCCATCACCTCTTGGGGTATTTGCCCTAGTGGCTCACGTGTTGTATCAAATGCCCTATGAGGAGCTTATACACACTCCACAGGGGCTTGTCAAAGGGAAATTGTTACAGTCTCAACTTTTAAAGGAAGGACAGGCATTTCCTGCCATAGTGGAACATTCTCCTGGGAGCCGGAATAGGGCTCCCAGTGATACCTAACAACCCCTGCCTGGGGCCCTCTGGGCCTCTGGCCCCTGTGCCCCTCCCCGTGGTGTTTCTTAGACTCTCTGGGTGTGTGTCATCCTCCTGGGCCACTGCAGGGATCTGGGGCTGTCTGTGCTGCTCCAGGTTCCTTTGCATGTTGGTGCTGAGCCAAGGGCTCTGGGGTCACTAAGTAGTGTAGCCCAGTGGTTAGGAGCATGACCTCTGGAGTCAGGCCTGAGTTCTGATTACACCACTTACTGGGTGAGTCAGTTAACTTCCCTGAGGCTCAGTTTCCTCACCTGTAAAATGGCACAGAATAAGCACTCTATGTGAGTGATGGCATTGTCTTCCTTCACCTGGATCCCATGCATGTGCAAATGCTCCCTGAGGGGGGTCTGGAACAAGAGGGTCCCTTAACAGTTAAGGAGAGGGTGCTCCACAAATTGAGGGCACCTTGAAGACAGAGGCCAGAGCTTCTCTCTGCATGCTCCTGTCTGTGGTGGGCACACAGAAGGTGCTAGGGATGCAGGCAAGTCTGCAAAAGGCCAGGAGGGAGCAGTGGATGGTAGGCGGCAGGAAGGGTCCCCTCCCCGGGTGGATGGTGGGGGCCAGGGAAGGGCCTGGAGGTGAAGATGGACGGCAGTGAGCCAGCCCATCACTGGTGTCTGATGCAATTATGGAGAAAGGAAGGGTAAGAAACCAATATTTATTGTGTATCTACTAAGTGCTAGGCAGTGCGCCCAGGTCTATAATTAAATTCTCGTAATGACCTTGGGAAGAAGGCGTCGTTATCCCCGTTTCACACATGAAAAACTGGAGGCTTAGAAACGTTAAGCGGCTTCAGGTAGAGCACTGTGGATTAAGCACATGCTTTTTTATTATTTTCCTGCTTCCTCTGACAATCGCGATGAAATGTTGGTAATGGAGTAAAAAGTATAAATCACCAGGGACAAAGGGAGCAGGGATGGGATGACAGTGGCATGAGATGGGTCAATGGTTTTTGAAGAAGGAACGAGGGTAGCTATGTAGAAACTGACCTTGCAGAGCAGAGGATGACAGCTGATGCTTGTAGAGAAGGAAGGCCAAGGAGAAACAGCCTACATGGTGTTGACGGCTTGAGGAACAGGAGGCTCCAGGCATCTCAGAAAGAGGGGTGGTGGGAGCAAGACAGGAGGATGAGGTGCAAGTCTGGGTAAGGAGCAGTTAAACTCCCGGATTCCCTGACCCCATCCGGCAGAGAAAGGTGGTAAGAGTTTCTAGAAATGTCAAGTCAGAGGCTTTGATCTCAGGGACACAGGCAGGGATGAGATGTAGAGTGAAAATAGGGAGATTGACTGAAAGGCTGCTGGGACCCAGCCTTCCTCCCCAGCTTGGTTCCCAGGATGGTGGCATCAAAGTTATTGCCTCCCAGGCCAGAAATGAAAGATGATTCTTCTCCTGCAAATTGGCTGGGCCAAGAGAAAAAAAACTCTAGAAACTGACATTTTGGGAGTTCCACAACAAAAATGATGCCCCCCCCCCTTAAATATGGAGCTTCCAATCAATGTTTCGTGTCTCACTCTATTTCCTTTTAATTTTTTAAAAGTGAGGCATAATTTATATACAGTAAAACACACAGATTATAAGTATACAGTTTGTTAAGCTTTGATAAATTTATACCGTCTTGTAACCCACACCTCCATCAAGATAGAGAACACTTCTTTCCCCTCAAAAAAATTCCTTTGAGCCTTATGCTTTTTCCTAGTTAGTGCCTCCCCCATCCCTCCACCATAGTTCTTTATTTTGGCATAGATAGTCTCTGCCTGTTCTAGAACTTCATGAAAGTAGAATCATGCAGTATCTACCCTTTGATGTCTGGCTTCTTCTCCTTAGCTTATGTCTTTGAGGTTGATCCATGTTGCGTTTTCCAGTAGTTTGTTTCTTTTTATTGCTCAGTAGTATTCCATTGTGTGAATATACAATAGTTAATTTATCCACTCAAATGTTGATGCATATTTGGGTTATCTACAGTTTGGGCTATTTTAAATAAGGCTGCTTTCTCTTGGATGAACACTTCAGCATGGAATTGAGTCCTAGGGTAGATGTATGTTTAACTACGTAAGAAATTGCCAGATTACTTTCTAAAACATTTGTATGACTTCACCTTCTCATTGCGTGAGAGTTCTGCCTGCACCACATCCTCACTAACACTTGATGTTTTCAGTCTTTCTCATTTTTGTTATTTTAGTGAGAACATAGCTGAATAGCATTATGGTTTTAATTTGTATTTCCCTAATGACTAATGATGAGTACTTTTTCATGTGTTGTTTGGCCATTTGTATATCTTCCTTTGTAAAGTGTCCATTTGAGTCTTATGCCTACTTTTTATTTAGCTGATTTTTTAAAAAATTGAGTTGTAGGGACTTCCCTGGAGATCCAGTGGTTAAGACTCCACACTTCCAATGCAGGGGGCCCAGGTTTGATCCCTGGTTGGGGAACTAGATCCCGCATGTATGCCGCAGCTAAGAAGTCCGCATGCTGCAACTAAAGATCCCACGTGCCACAACTAAGACCCGGTGCAGCCTAAATGAATAAGTAAATAACTTTGCTTGTAAAAAAAATTGAGTTGCAGAAGTTATAGATTCTGGATGCAAGTCCCTTGTCAGACATCTGTATTGCAAATATTTTCTCCCAGTCTGTGGTTTGCCTATCCATTTACTTACAGTGTCTTAATATGTCTAAAAACTTCTGATGAGCAGAAGGTTAAAATATTGGTGATGTTTACCTTATCACTTTTTTCTTTATGATTAGTGCTCTCTGTGTCCTAAGAAATCTTTGCCACAGTTCCAAAGATATTCCTCTATGTTTTCCTCTAGGAGCTTTATAAATTTTGCTTTTACATTTGGATCTATAATCTATCTAAAATTATTGTATTTTGTATATGCTGTAAAATGGAGTTGTTTCATTTTATTTTTTCTGATGGATATCTAGTGTTTCTAGCCGCATTTAAAAAAAGACTTTACTTTCCCTATTGAATTGTTTTGGAACCTTAAAAAAAAATCAATTGACTGTATAAATGTCGGTCTATTTCAGGACTCTGTATTCTTTTTTTTTTAACATCTTTATTGGAGTATAATTGCTTTACAATGGTTTGTTAGTTTCTGCTTTATAACAAAGTGAATCAGTTATACATATACATATATTCCTATATCTCCTCCCTGTTGCATCTCCCTCCCATCCTCCCTATCCCACCCCTCTAGGTGGTCATGAAGCACCGAGCTGACCTCCCTGTGCTGCTTCCCACTAGCTAGCTATTTTACATTTGGTAGTGTATATATGTCCATGCCACTCTCTCACTTTGTCCCAGCTTACCCTTCCCCCTCCCCATGTCCTCAAGTCCATTCTCTACCTCTGTGTCTTTATTCCTAGGACTCTTTATTCTGTTCCATTGATCTATTTGTCTATCTTTAGGCCAATATCACACTGTCTTGATTTTTGAAGGTTTATAGTAAGTCCTGAAATCAGAAATTGATAGTGTTCCGACTTTGTTCCTTTTCAAAGTTTTTTTGGCACTTTTAGGTCTTTGAATTTCCATGTAAATTTAGGACCAGCTTGTCAATTTCTACAAAACAGCCTCTGGGATTTTGATTGGGATTGTGCTGAATCTATAGGTCACTTTGGGAGAACTGACATCTTCATACTAGTGAGTCCTCTGATCTGCAAATATGTCATTATTGCTCCATTTACTGGGCCTTCTTTAATTTCTCTCAGCAGTGTTGCATAGTTTTCACCTAAAGTTTTGCACATTTGTCATTGAATTTATTTATAGATATTTGGTGTTTTTGTCTTTCATTCCATCTAAGTTGTCAAATTTATAGGCCCATCTATGATGATTTTTCGCCTAGTCTATCAGTAATGGAGAAGAACGTTGAAATCTCCAACTATAATTGTGCTTTTGTCTCTTTTCTCCTTTTAGTTCTATGAGTTTTTGCTTCTGTTTTTGAAGCTCTCATACTTGGTGCATGCCCATTTAGGATTCTTATGTTCTCTTGATAAATTGACTCTTTTGTTATTATGAAATAGCCCTCGTTATTGCTGTTAATACTACTTATCTTGAAGTCTACTTTGTCTAATGTTAATATGGCCACTCTGTCTTGTGACTAGTGTTTGCATGATATCTTTCCCCATCATTTTACTTTTAGTTTATCTGTGCCTTTATATTTCAACTGTGGCTTTTGTAAACAAAATATAGTTGGGTCTTGCTTTTTTCACCAGTGTTACAGTCTCTCCCTTGTAATTAGAGGATTTATGCATTTGCCTTTAATGTAATTGGACTGAGTTTAATACTACTATCTTGTTATTTGTTATCTGTTTGTCCTGTCTTTCTTTGTTTTTTCTTCTTTTGGGTTAAGTATTTTTTAGTATTCTATTTTTTTCTCCTTTATTTCATTTCAAGTATATATCCTGGTATTTTTTATTTTTGTGGTTCTCTAGAGATTACAGTATGTATCTTTCATTTATCACAGTCTACCATGAATTAATGTTTCACCACTTTAGGTAGAATACTTGTAACAGTCTGCTTTCATTTACTTCCTTCTTGTCCTTTGTACTATTATTGTCATACATTTTACTTCTACGTGTGTTATAAACCCCACGATTCATTGACATTAATCTTGTTCTAAATGCTCAGTTATCTCTTAAAGAAATTAAAAATAATTAAAAAAATATTTACCAACATATTTTCTACTTTTGGAGCTCTTCATTCCATGTGAATCTGAGTTTCCATCTTCCTGAAAAATTCCCTTTAACATTTCTTTTCAGTGCAATCTACTAGTTACTCTGTGAGCCACCTGGGTAGGGAGGGTCAATGCCCATGTCCATGGTCTGTTCATTAGTATACATCTAGTGCCTACGGGACAACTGGCATCCAGCCTGGCTGGCGGGTGGGGGGCAGCATGTGGCTGGTAGAGCTGAGCCTTGCTTCCTGATGTGTGGCAGAGACTTCTGAGCTGGGCCAAGTCTGTCTCTGGTTTTTCCAGTTACCGAGGTACCTCTGAACCCCACTGGGCAGCAGCAGGATGCTGGTGGGTACATGGTCACTCTCTTCCAGGGTAAATGCTGAGAGCCACTCCGGGGCATCCGTGTGGATACAGGTCCTCCACAGGTGACAGAGATGGGAAGGGTGCTCTCCTGACCACCTGCTTGCTGTGTCCTTTTAGCCTGCTCAGACACGGGGATGCCTGTTTCCTGCCAGAGGAGTGCCCATGCACTTGGAAGGGGAAGGAGTACTTCCCTGGGGACCAGGTCATGTCTCCCTGCCATTCCTGGTAAGTGAGGGCCCCATCCAGCCTCTGCTTTTTGCTGGGGGTGAGGATGGATATGGGACGCACGATCATGAGGACAATCTAGCATCCCCCCTCAACCATGTTCATATTCATGTTGTGTGTTTCTGTGCTATGGAGGGGTTTGTGTATATATACAAGTGTACACATAGAAAGAATTTTGGGGAGTGTTTTTGTGAGTATTTACACGAATGTGAGTTTGATTAAACATGTATATGAATGTGTGTAGATGTGTATTTGTAATCATGAGGGTGTGTTTGCCTATGTGTAGGGATGTGCAAGTGTGGGCACGTGTCCAAACTGCATAGACTGCATATGTGAATGTATATGCACGTGCATATATGAAAAGCTGGGCATTCCTAATCCTGAATATGTTAGTGAACACATACAGTTATGAATTTGTGTATGTGCACAGCTATATTTATATACATTTGTGTGCATCTCCATCCATTTAGTATGTGGGGACATGTATGTGCAAAGTGTGTGAATATGTGCATGCACTGGGTGTGCGTATTTGTATTTACATGTAAGTGAACAATATGTAAAGTGTGCATTTGTGATTTCCTGTGAATATGTACGTGCTTATATGTGAGAGTAAGTTTACATGTGAATATATTTGCACACTGTATATCTGTTAATATAAGTATACATATGTGAGAGTGTGTGTACCTGGATTGAATTCTTTGAAAACGGGCTTGGAGCCAGTTCTGTAGAGCCTGCCCTGGGCCAGGCAGCGGGGAATGGAAGTGGGTAGAGACTCAACCTCCTAAATATCTTCCCAGGCTCCCACTGCTGCTGTGCCTAACTCACGTTAATTCACTTTCCAGAGGCTTGGCTCCTGGAAGTGTCTATGGTGATTCTTTTTTTAATTAACTTGTTTTCCCACTCTCCACCTGTCCTCTACTTCTGGGAGAGCTGAGCATCTCTCCCACCTTGTAACCACCTAAATCTTGAGGTTCCCCAATGACACCCCCCCCCGCCCCTCCGCAAAGGCCTTATAACTACCCGAACAGCTAATGAGGCCTTTCAACCCATGCCTTCCAGGCTGGGCGGCCTCTGTTGTGGCCTCCTTTGCCAGATGTCCTCTGTGTTCCTGGCACACAGAGGCATGTGGAGCCTCCCTGACATTCCTCCTGTGCCCTTTTGCCCCTGCAGAGGGCCCGACCTGGGCTTTCCAGGGCTCTGAGAGTCCAAGTGCTGCTCCAGCCCTGATGTGTCTGCAGGATCAAGGTGACCCTGCCACTGCCCCAGGGCGTCAGGGGACACATCAGGGGCCCCTGAGCCCTGGCTCCTACAGCTCTCTGGAAAATGGCCAAAGCACATCAGCTAGACTAGTGGGGCTAGGATGAAGAGGGGAAGGAAACAGGACGAGGACCCCTTAAAGAGGTCTGGCCAGCTCGTACCAGTGGGGGTCCCCACCCATTGGAACCTATTCCTTCTTAGCCCCACATCACATTCCAGTGACTGTCCAAGGGGTTGGGCTGGGCACAAGACCCTGTGTAAAGTAACTTCAGGTCAGCCTTGGTGTATTGATTCCTGGTCTGGTGTTTTGGAGATGGGTGTGTTCTGTATGAGCCCTTTCCAGCCACTCAGCTCCCCTGAACCCTACGTCTCTTGTAGGTTGAGGAAGGTCTCCTAGACTTAGGGATTCATCTTGCATTAATGAGTGTGTGCTCCATCTCTCTGCTCCCTTTTTATTGCAGAACTTCTCAAAACAGTTGTCTATATTTGCTGCTTTCAATTCCTCTTCTCCCATTCTCCCTCCTATTCCACGAAAACTATCCCTACCAAGGTCACCGATAATCTCCATGGTGTTATATCCAGTGTTTATCACTTGGTCCACATCTTCCTAGACCTATTAGCAGCATTTGACACAGTCAGTCATTTGTTATCATTCTCTACCGTCATACCTTTCTTCATGTGACTCTGGGATTCCCCACCCTCTTGATTTTTTTCCTCCTGCCTCTCTTTTTTTCTTTTGCGGTACGCGGGCCTCTCACTGTTGTGGCCTCTCCCATTGCGGAGCACAGGCTCCGGACGCGCAGGCTCAGTGGCCATGGCTCACAGGCCCAGCCGCTCCGCGGCACGTGGGATCTTCCCAGACCGGGGCACGAACCTGTGTCCCCTATATCGGCAGGCGGACTCTCAACCACTGCGCCATCAGGGAAGCCCCCCCAATCCCCTTTATCTTGCTTCTTCCCCCCATAGCACTCACCACCTTCTTACCCACTCTGTTACCTACTCATGCTTACTTATTTAGTGTGTAGCTTCCTCCTCTAAAATATAAACTTCACAAGGGCAGAGGTTTTTTGCTGTTTTGTTCAGTGATGTATCTGAAACTCCTAGAATAATGCCTGGGATGTGATAGATGCTTATGACTTGTTGAATGAATGAGTGAATGAATGAACGATTGGAGTGGTAAAGAGAGTGTGGACGTTGGAGTCAAATAGATCTGGATTCAGTCTTGGCTCTGTTATTTGTTGGCTTAACCTCTCTGAGCCCCAGTGTGTCCTACATAAAATGGGGACCCACCCTGCCACCCTTTGGGCATCTGTTGGAGGTCAATGATGTTTGTTGACCTCTGGCCCAGGGGCACACAGTGGGCGCTCGATGGGCACACAGTGGGCACTTGATGGGCAGTGGCTCCATCTTGGACATTCAGGGTGGGGGCAGGGCATGCCCTGTCAGGGGTCTGGGCACGTGTGTTTCAGTGTGTGCCAGCACGGCTCGTTCCAGTGCGCCCTCCACCCCTGTGCCTCCACCTGCACCGCCTATGGCGACCGGCATTACCGCACGTTTGATGGGCTCCCATTTGACTTCGTGGGAGCGTGCAAAGTGCACCTTGTCAAGGTTAGTGCCTGGGTGTGTACCAGCTGGCTCTACAGGGACCCAGAGCAGCTGGTGCATAATTAGGTGGGTGGGAGGATCTAAGGCCTGGTGTGTGGCAATTTAGAGACGCAAGATTGGGGCTGGACAGAGCCCACCAGTCTGCCTGTCCTCCTGCCTGTCACCATTATAACCTTGCCCCCTTGGGTGCCAGTGGTTTTTCTGTCTGTAAGAGTAAAAGCAAATGCTTTCTGGGCTTTTATTATATCCCTGGTGGTCTACCAAGCCATTTTAAAGCATTGTTTCACTTAACTCTTACAGCAAGACGGAGTTTATTGAGCCCATGTTATAGCTGGAGTAACTTGGGCTTAGGGAAGTTGGTATCTCACCCGAGACCACACAACTAGTCAGGGACAGAATTGGGGTCAGGTTGGAACCAAGAAATCTGACTGGAGAGTTGGTGTGCAGGCAGGATCCCCTCCAGAAGGAGAAAAGGGTACCAACGGGGTGGGTGGGAGAGTGCCTCAGACACATTCAGGGACCTTGGTTTTGCTAAGGGCCTGTCCATCTCATTATATGATAGTAAAAGTAACAATAATAATAATAATAATAATGACAAACCTTCTATGGAATAAGTCCTATCTATGGGGCAGGCACTGTGCTGGGGTCTTTCACATAATTTCAATAACTCCACAAGACAAAGATTATAGAGCTTGTTTTATTTTTTAAATTTCAAAGGTTTTGCATGCTCTTCACTAACATTTAAAACAATATAGAAGCATATATTAAAAACAAATATTCCTTTTCACATCTCTTCTGTTCCTATTCCCTGCTGAATAAGCACTCATAACAGCTAGGTGTGAATCCTGCAAGATCATTTTCCATAAGACAGACAGACAGACAGACACACACACACACATACACACATGTTTTGTTTAATTTCTATGAATAGAATCCCACAATTTGGTTTTATCACTTAATAGTATATTTTGGACATTATCTCATAGAGTCAGTAAATTTTTCTTCTTCTTTTAGTAGAATTCCACAGAAAAGATGTACTCTAGTTTGTTTTGTAATTTGCCATTGATGGACATTTCTGTTGTTGTCAATATTTAAATGCTCAATGAATACTTGTGTGGATGTGTCTCTAGACGCTTCGAAGTAGAATTGCTATAAAAGTTATACGTTTAGAAATGTTGTCCAGTGCCTGCAAATTGCCCTCCAAAAAGGCTTACATTACCATCATCAGTGTGTGTAAGACGGTGCCCCTTCCCCTACACCCCTGTCAACACCAGTCATCCCTATTATATATTCATTCATTCATTCATCAGACACTTTTTGGAGAATCCCTACATGCTAAACACTGCACCAGGCACCCAAAACAAAACTGAGCTTCAGAGAACCGAAGTAAATTGCCCAGAGTCACAGCTCATATGAAGTAGAAGTGGGTTGAAAACTATTTCAGAGTCTGTGTCCCCCTACCCCATGCCTCTCATCAGAATCTCTTCTCTCCCTGGTTTATTGCACTAACTTATTTCTCCTCAGAGCACATCAGATTTCAGCTTCTCTGTGATTGTAGAAAACGTAAACTGCTACAGCTCTGGCATCATCTGCAGGAAATTTATTTCCATCAACGTTGGGAACTCACTCATCATCTTCGATGACGACTCAGGAAATCCCGTAAGGCCTGGTGCAGGTGAAGGTTGTATGGACAATTTGCTGGTTAGTAGAGGGCAGAAGAGGGCTAAGGACTGGTCTCCTTACCACAGCACTTTCTCTTGGAGCCACTGAGTCCGCAGCCCAGATTGAATTCCTTGGCCACGGCCAGGAGCCCAGAGGTCAATGTCAGGGCATGAGGGAGGCAGAGGAATTGGTGAACTCCTGGGGCTGGGCAGTGACTTGTAGCCAGGCCCAGCTGACCCAGGTGTTGGGGGACACTCTGGCCTCAGGAATGGCCACCTCTGTCACCCTAGAGTCCGGAGAGCTTCCTGGATGAGAAGCAGGAGGTCCACACGTGGCGAGCAGGGTTTTTCACGCTGGTGCATTTCCCACGGGAACACATCACCCTCTTATGGGACCAGAGAACCACGGTGCACATTCAGGCGGGGCCACAGTGGCAGGTAGTCATGTGATCAGTGACCCTCACGGGCCCTGTGCTCCTTCCTAGAGCCAAGCCAGCCCACTGGGTGTCCTTGCATGAGCTGTACCCTCGCCAAAGAGCCAGGAGCCTCATGCCTGCTGTCCTATCTGCCCCGCCCGACTCTGGGCCCCTTCTCCTCTGACTCTTCTCTCTCTGAACACTGTGACCCCAGTAGTTGCTTCTGGGCCTACGAAAGACTCCTAGGCTCAGAGCGACCCCTCTGCCTGTGGCTCACCCTCGGAATGCCTGAGACTGACCATTCTCTCTTCTTTCAGGGCCAGCTGACAGGACTCTGTGGGAACTTTGACTTAAAGACCATCAATGAGATGAGGACCCCAGAGAAGTTAGAGTTAACTAACCCCCAGGAGTTTGGTGGCAGTTGGGCTACAGTTGAGGTAAAACCTCTCCAAGCTGGCTCACTCCTCTCACCCAAATGGACCCTGGTCACAGGTCAGGGGAGAGGGACATTGGTGCAGGGATGCTCCTGCAACCTCTCTCTCAGCTTCTGACCCAGCATCCTCAGCCCTGGACTCTGTCCTGTGGCCTGAGGACATGCACCATCCCATCTCACACATCAGACCCCAGACCAAGCCCTGGTAGGAGGGCTGAGGCTGGGAAGGAGACAAAGTCTCTGTCCTAGGAGAGATGACCACCTAGTAGGGAAGATGAGTCTTGTTGAAGCATTACCATCTTACCCATCTCTGTGCCCCGGTGCCTGGCGATAGGTCTGGCACACAGGAGAGACCAAGAGAGACCCGCATGGGTTGGGGCAATTAGAGAAGGCTTCCTGAAGGTGGTGGCACTAGTGTGGTACTTAAAAGATAGACCATATTTGGATGGAGGAATGTATCAGAGAGAGGGAGGACAATATTAGCAGAGGCAGAATGATAGGGGATGTCTCTGAAGTTTGGGAGATGTCTGAGGCTGCCAAGCTGTGAGTGATGGGGGGAAACATCATTGAGCTGACAGCAGGAGATCTGGGTTCTTGTCTTATTCTTTTACTTAAAAAGTTATTTTATTTTGTTTTTCTTTTGTTTGTTTTATTATTTGGGGTTCTTGTGTTAGATCATCCAGTGACTTGCTGGGTGACCTTGAGTAAGTCCCATCTTCTCTGTGGTCCTCTGTGAAGTGAAGGGGCTGGGAGAGGGATAATGGATAGATTTCACTTCATGTGACAAATCTGATCAGTCAGATGAGGCTGCCTGGGCAGCTATGTTGAGAAATACCAACACTTGTGTCAGGCTCAGCTGGAAGAACTGTGAGTGATTAGTTATGTCTGCCATGGGTGCTGCATTAGAGAGTGGTGATATGAGTGTTAGATATTTGCCTTTCCTGGACCGAGTGATCTTAGGTTCCTAGTTCTCTGTTGGGGAGTAGGTGGAGATAAGCCTATGTAGACTGGTGTCAGGGGAGCAGTTAGTCATGGCCTGGAGCTAAATGTAATCCTGAGGTGGGGCAAGTCTGTTCTCACAGCCTCAGAAAAGTATGCTCTAACCCATTCCATTTTAGAGAAGCTGAGTGGGTGACTCACCTTTATTGCTTCCCTCCTCTCACCCTTCACTGTCATTTCTCTCTCAATAATCCGCTTAGGCATACCCTGGGGGGCTCTAGTGACAATGTAGGCCGGGGGAGGAGGTTCAGCAGACATCAGGGAAATCTGTATTTGTTTTCTATGGCTGTGTAACACCATAACTGCAGACTTAGCAGTATCCAACCACATACATGTATTATCTCACAGTTTCTGTGGGTCAGGAGTCAGGGCACAGCTTGATTCGGTTCTCTGCATACAGTATCACAGGCTGCAGCCAAGGTGTCAGCCAGGGCTGGGCTCTCATCTGAAGGTTCGACTGGAGAGGGATCTGTTTCGCTGACCACTCATGTGGTGTTGACAGCCATTCCTTGTAGTCACAGAACTGAGAGCTTTAGTTTTTTTGTGAGCTGTTGGCCCAGGGCGACCCTCAGCTCCTAGAGGCCACCCACCATTCCTGCCACGTGCCATTCACAGCCAGCAAGGGAAAGACTCCAGCCAGATGGGCTCTGCACTCTTATGTAACATGACAATGCAGTCACTGGCACATAACCACATCCATGTGTCACCTTTGCTGTCTTTTGTTGAGTTGTCAGTTTGGTCCCTCCCACATTCAAGGGCAGGGGATTATACAAGGATGTGAACACAGGAGGCCGGGATCAAGGGAGCCACTCTAAGAGTCTCCACCACATCAGGCAACAGGCATTTGAGGGGTAGGGAGATCAACAGCGCTGCCTTTGCCCCCTCAGTGCCCAGACACCCTCGATCCCCGAGACACATGTGTCCTGAATCCTCTCCGAGAACCCTTTGCCAAAAAGGAGTGCAGCATCCTGCTCAGCGAGGTGTTTGAGACCTGCCACCCTGTGGTGAGTGGACTCCAGGCTTGGCTACTCCTGGGCCCCCTTCCCACCTCCCTGGAATCCCTTCTGCTCTCAGACCCTCCATGCCTTGGAGAGACACCTCAGGTCTAGAGGAAAGATTCACCTCTGCCATTCCCTTGCCTCTGGTCTGCTCGGATGAGTCTGCCCTGTTTCCCTGGGACAGACACAGTCAAACAGCTTCTGTGCCCTTTTCAAGCCTATCTCAATCTGGCTCTTCCTCCCAATCAGGAAGTTCTTCTGACTGGTGAACACAGACCCCTCATGCTGTGGCATCAGCCCGCAGTGGAGACAGAGGAGAGCTGGTGCTCAGCTCTGCATGGCCCCCTCCAGGGCCTCGAAGGCTGCTGTCAGATGGGCTTTGGCTGTCTCTGGCCCTGGCTGGGGGTTCACGCCCCACGTCTGTTTCTCAGCCACACCCTAAGCCCTTGGATCCAATAGCCTAGGCCCGAGGAAGGAGAAAGCTTAGTTCTCAAAAGCAGGGTCTACCTGGGTCACGGAGTTAACGTTTCCCTCTCAGCTGCCTGCCTTTCTGTCCTCACCCCACATGGGCAGCTCGCCCCATCCTGTGGTCCCTTCACGTTCATGCTGCTCCCTGAGGCTGAGTGGCATCAGCCCAGAAGCTGAAGGACTGACATTCAGGGTCTGTCCTCTGACATCTGACTTCTGACCTCCTCTAGGTCGATGTCACTTGGTTTTACTCAAACTGCCTGACAGACACATGTGGGTGCAGCCAGGGCGGTGACTGTGAGTGCTTCTGTGCCAGCGTGTCTGCCTATGCCCACCAGTGCTGCCAGCATGGGGTGGCCGTCGATTGGAGGACCCCGCACCTTTGCCGTGAGTGTCCAGACCAGTCATCTGAGGGGGAGAGTGGGCCCCTTCTGTGGGCAGGCCTGTGGGGTCCCATCACTCTGGCTTGTGCTCATCGTTCATTGAATTCTTATAACTACCCTGTGAAGTAGGACTGTTTATTCTTGTTTTACAGTTGGAGAAATGGGCTAGAAAGAGAGAGATTAAGTAACATGCTCAGGGTCACACAGGTTGGTGGAGGAGCCAGGGCTCATCTCCACTGCAGGTGGTCTGGCTGCAAACCCATGCTCTTAACCACTTTACCAGAGGAGTCAGGAGCCCTGGGTTCCAGACCCAGAGCTGCCATTTGCAAGCTGTGTGACCTCAAACAAGTCCCCCAACCTCTCTGGGGCTCCATTTTCTCATCTGAAAAATAGGAATAGATGTGTCCCACCAGGTTTATTGTGAGGGTCAAACGAGATAGTGAATGTGAAAGCCCTTTGTCAGGAGAGACTCATGGGGTCCATCAGAGGCACCACAAGATAGCAGTTTTTCTGGAGCACTGGTGGTCTGCAAATGCTTTTGGTTGTACACTCCTATCAAGTGAAAACATTTTGAGCACACACAACATGTGTATATATATATATATATATATATGTATATATATATATACACACACACACACATACACATAGATGCATGTACGTATATATGTACTATTAGTAGTGTAAATGTATGTCACAAAACAGATACAAAAATAAATATTAAAAAGATGAAATAACATGCATAGAAATTTAAATGATTAATTAATTGATTATTATTTGTTTCTGCATACCAAACATCTTCCTGGTGCAAGACGCCTCACTTTGTGGTGCAGTGGTTATTATACAGGTGCTGGGGCCACACTGTCTGGGTTCAGACTCCAGTTCCACCAAGCAGGGTGACCTGGGGCATGTTCCTTAGACTCTGACTAGTAATTGAGGGTTAAGAGAACTGTACCTTCCTTGCAGGGAGCTGTGAGATAGATTTACATGAGAAAATGCAGGTAAAGCACTTGGCACAGTGCTTGTGCCAGAGCCGAGGTTGCTGTCATTTTTCGTGGGGACGTGGGTGCTGGCACGAGAGCTCCAGGCAGGATGACCTCAGGAAGAAGATGGAGCAGAATCTGCCTTTGGCTTCCTTTTTCTTTGCCCATTTTACCGTGAGCCTCTTCTGCCACAGAAGCCTTGGGTCCTCATGCAGTCTGCTTCTCCTTCTACTTCTCTGATAAAAATCCTTCAGGAAGGAGAAGGGAACACACGTTTACTGAGAATCTACTGTGTGCCAGGCCCTGTGCCTTCTGTGCATTAACTCACTTAATATTCAGGCCTAGGGTGAAGCAAGTGAGGCCAGTTCCTGGAGCACAAGATTTAAGGGGGTACCAAAAAAGGCAATTTTTTTTTTTTTTTTTTTTTTTTTTTTTGCGGTACGTGGGCCTCTCACTGTTGTGGCCTCTCCCATTGTGGAGCACAGGCTTCGGACGCGCAGGCTCAGCGGCCATGGCTCACGGGCCCAGCCGCTCCACGGCACATGGGATCCTCCCGGACTGGGGCACGAACCTGTGTCCCCTGCATCGGCAGGCGGACTCTCAACCACTGTGCCACCAGGGAAGCCCCAAGGCAATATTTTAAGGCAATATTAAAAAAAAAAAATCAAAACTAATGCAGAAACATCTCTGATGAACAAAATATCACAATTTTAAGTAATGACAGCCTCAATATTATTGATTTTTCCTTTTGCCTCAGGCTCCAGTATGGCTCAGCAAGGTGCTGTCACTGATCTTGTCTATTTTAAAATTTTGATATTTTGTCCATCATGGATATTTTGCATTAATTTTGCAATTAAAAAGTTGTATTAAAATATTACATATCCTGATTACTGAGATTTTTGAGGTCCCCCTAAATTTTGCACCTGAGGTGAGCACTTGCCTTACCCCAGTCCAGGCCTCACAAGTCTGTGGGGCAGATGGTAGTGGTAGTCCCCATCCTACAGAGGAGGGCACTAAATTTCAGAGAGGTTGAGAAACTTGTCTCAGTATGCACAGCTGATGAGTGAGAGAGATGGGATTTCAGTCCAGGTCTGCGGGTCTCTAGAGAGCTGGCTTTTGACGACTTCTCTGGGCGACCTCCCATTAACCTGGTACACACTTGAAACCAGATACTTGGAGATCTTTTAATTTTCGAGTTCAACCTTCTGAGTCCACAAGTGAGGAAAAGCACATACTTACCCATAGCCACGTGGTGGGTCAGTCTACTGATTCCTGGTGCTGTTTCCAGAGGGCAATGACAAATGCAAAGGAATAGTGTTCATCATGGGGCTTTGGGGTGTGGGGTGGAGTTGGTGGCTGTCTTCAGACCATGCCTGTGAGTGAGGGAGACCCCTCCTCAGCCTTTGTCCCAGATCTGCTCGGTCAACTGGCTTCTCATGGTCTTGCTCCTGGCTTCAGGTGCCCCCTGCAAAATCCCCAGCTTATCCCAGCGGACTCAGGAATCCGTGGCCTACGTGCCAGGGGAACAAGCTGTGGTGCTGTGCTGCGCCACTAGGGGGCGTATGGAGCACATAGTTGGAGGAGCTTATCAAAACCTGATGGAGATGGCACCCAGGGGCCTGAAAAAGGCTTGGATTCTGGAGGCCCTGGGTCCCTTCCTACTCAAAGCTGTTGAAAGACCGACTTCTATCTTGTGCTTCCATTCCTCCAGGACCTTCCACAACATTTCCGATTGGAGCTTCAATTCCTTGGTTCAATTCTTGCCCTTTGAGGTCACACAAAACATACTCTTCTGTCCCAGCATTCATTCATCCATTTGGTACATGCCAAATGCCTACTCTGGGCCAGGCTTTGAGCTTTGTGTTAGGGGCACAGAGAGGGAGCCATTGTATTTCCTGCACCTTAAGATATCTGGATCTAATGACCATGTCTGAATCTTGGCGTTTGGGAGACAGGCCAGGTCCAGCCCTTGGGGAAGGAGAGAGAGCTGGGATGGGGCTTTGGCCCTGCGCATCTGTTCCAGGCTTCTCAAGAAGTCTCTGTTCTCTCTCTTTCAGCATATGACTGTGACTTCTTTAACAAAGGTAAGCTCATCCTCCCCAGGTGGAGCCTTGAAAGCTGGGGCACTGCCATCCCTGCCCTGGGGCCACAACAGTAGCAGCCATCCTGAGGCCCTGCTGGCCCTGGAGGAGCAGTCATGCAGACAGAGCCCTGACAGTGCAGGGCCCAGGGATGCCCCGGAACTCTGCCTCCAGCAGCTCCTGCAGCCTCTGTCCAGAGCCCAGGCCAGGCTAGCTTCCCGGGGATGTGCTCATGCGGGGCAGCTTCACCAGGAAGTGAAAACCCCATTTGCACCAACGTGCTGCCCCATAGCTTTCATAATCTAGCTCATCAGGCCCACAGGACATTGTCTTGGGTTTCCTGAAGTTTTGAGTTGGCAAAGGCAAATGCAAACTGCTCTTCCTTTGCTGGGGCGAAACTTACAGTCTGGCACAGCCTGTCAGATTCATCTTTAAGTTTAGCCAGTGTTGCAGAGCACCAGATTATGCTCCAACTTCTGCATTAACCAGGTCATGACTAAAGACCCCAGGGAGGTTAATGACCAGTGTTAGAATCCATGAGTCAATTTAATCACTGGGGTTGGGTGGGATTGGAGGGCTGCCCAGGAGTAGTTTTCAGCGCTGATCTTTGTGCGGTGGGGCCAGGTTGGCAGAATTAGATACTCATCAAGTCCCTGGTGCCATTCACCTTTGACTTCTGAGGTCCCCTCTGCCCCCACTTCCAGGCACCATCCTGCCAGGAGCAGGCCTGTACAGGTAAAGGCCCAAGGCTCCGTCCTCACATAACTGCATTATCAGATTTGGTTTGAGAAACGTCCTCTGGCGAGAGTATAGTGGGTGAAATAGTGGGGGGACTGACTAGAGAGACAAGGATGCCAGTTAGGGGATCTGTGAGATGAGGGCTGGACCAGGGTACAACATGATCATTCACAGTGCCTGCAGTCCCACCAACATGCTAGCCTCAAGGGGCTCCTGATGGCCCAAACCTTTAACCCCTGACGGCAGGAATCTGCAACGGGAGGATTGCAGTCCCTGCACAGGCGGGGTCTGTCTGACACCAGGCAAGACATTTCAGCAAGACAGCTCTGAGCAGAGTTTTCTCCCTTCTGTGGCATTTTGGGTGGCAGTAACTGGCAAAGGACAAGCTGTTTCTAGCATCCTGCACCCGCCCACCCACCCTCCCACCCATTCTTACTCTGCTCTTCTACCAACATTTTCTTTGGTCCAGGCCTTTGCCGGGCGCTGGGGATTCACCAGTTAATGAGACCTGTCCCAGTGGTGCTCTGGAGCCGGCCCACCCTGGCTTTCTAGAACCCACTGTGTGTTCTTCTCTCCACATTCAGTCGGTAGTTTGAAGTTGACCACTGGTGGGAGTATTTATTCACGGAAATCAGCAAACATTACCAAATGGGGTTTTGTTTGCTTGTTCATTTTGTGATAGCTGACTGTTAAGCCAGCACAGCACTGCCTTTGTCCTGTCTGGTAGGGAAGACAGACGTGGACCCCCGATCGAGACCCTCCTCATAAGAGCTGTGATCGGCATGAGCCGTGCTCCAAGACCGCTGGAGCACAGGGGAGGGAGGACGCTTGCGTGCGGTGGGAGAGGGTGCTGGGAGAGCTTCACCACGAAGGTGACATTTGAGCTGGGCCCCAGAGATTGAGGAGGCGTTGGCCTCGGGCACAGAACGGGGTGTGGGGGGGGGACTGCGCTGAGTGGGTGGGACAGCGCGAGTGAGACAGGAGGTAGGACACAGCACAGTTCTTACAAGGAAGAGCGAGAGAAATTCAGTGTGGCAGTGGCCGGGGTTGGGGCGTGAAGGGCCCCTGAATCAAGCTGGGCTCTTGGAGTCTATCCTGAGAACAAAGGGGGAGCCACTGAGGAGTCGCCGAAGGGAGTGTGGCTAGGAGGGTGACTGGAGGGCGGGCCACACCAGAGGCTGAGAGGTCAGTTATGAGGCTGTTGCAGTGGTCTAGGAAACCCATGCCCCTGTCCAGCTTACTGACAACCGACCACCGCAGGAACCCAAGAGACACAGAGGTGACACATGTTTGAAATAACTAGATAAACACGAATGCTGAGCCCAAGGCTTCCTGGCCTTTACCCTTCAGACCTCAGGTGGGGAGAGACCAGGTCTGGCATCTTCTCCCAGAGGCGACTCTGAATAGCGCAGCAGCTGGAATGGTAGAGTCTGAGGCAGGGGGAAAGGCCCATGGAGAGACGTTTGGGGGGGCCCAGATGCCCCCCAGGGGTGGCCTTGTTTCCAGGCTTCCTGTGAAGTGATCTAGGTGCTGTGCAGAGGGTCAGTTCCCATCAGGGGCTGGCAGCCTTAGGCTCCCGTCCCTTCCTTTTCATGGGAATCAAGGTCCCCGGGGCCGGGGGTGAGGGACGTGACCAAGAGGAACTCTTTAGCATCCTCTCTCCTCCCGCTTCTGGCAGGGCTGGGCAGGTAGTGACGGGGGGCGGGCACAGTCCCAGGGCGGCAGGGCTTATGACCGGGCCCCCTCTCTCCAGCACTAGGTAAGGGCCCCTACCAGCTGGCCAGCTTGGCAGCCAGAGGTGCCCTGGTGGCCATGAAGGTGGCAGGCAGTGCCATAGTCCTAGTGAGAGCAGAGGATGTGGCGCCGGGGGACATTGTGGACTTCCTGCTGACGGCTGCCCTCTACAAGGCCAAGGCCCACGGTAAGGCCCACCCTCTGGCCCCACTCCAGCACTTGGTGGAGGGAAGCAGGTGCTGGAGGAGGGGAGGATGCTACGACCCTAAGCCAGCTATAGTAGCTGGAGAAATGTGGGACTCCAACAGGTACCCCTTTCCCAGTTGAGACAGGGTTCTGGGTCAGCCTCTTAGCCTCTTTCAAGAAACACCTTCTGTCTTCTTCTTGAAAAAAACAGAGAGGCCAAGGTCCAGATGTCCCTTTGGACCTTGCTTCACACAGCAGCTGTATTCCAGAAAAGCTAGGTGGCAATAACGATGACTTCCCATCCCTCCCCCTAAATTTCCTTCTTATTCTCCCTCTTCCTACCCCCCTCCCCACTTCTCCTCTCTATTTTTAAGACTAGATAGACTGTAAATACCAGAGGGGAGCTGGCTGATATATTAACTCCAGTGGGACCTTCTCCTGTGAATGGAGGAGTGGGCTCTTGATTTGCTCAGGTTATGGTCCTGAGTCCTGATCTGGTGGGTTACACAGACTGAGGCACACCTGGAACCAGCCAGCCTCCTGGGTCTGACTGCCAGCAGACCTAAAGGGCTTAGCTGTAGTGGGCACCATCTTCTCTTCAGAGTTCAGTAGTGCCTGAGGGGTGGCAGGACCTTGCCCGGTGGGGAGTGACCGCCGGTGATGTTTGTGTTGGGCGCTGGGCCAGCCAAGGCCTCAGTTCACCAGTGCTAGGAAGCCTCCTCTTCTGTGGCCATTTGTGTGTGTCCCAGTGTGTGGTCACTGTGATCACTGATCAGGGTTTCTCCCCGCAAATCCTGTTGGTCCCATCTAGTCAGTATCTCCCTAATCACAGGGATGGTCCGTGAAGCCAATCCCAGCATCGACCGGAATCTTGAACCAACACACATCTCAGTTCATTCCAGCCTAAGAATTTAAGTTCTCAGATTCTCAGGTCTGTGGTTTATCTAGTTACGAGGATCGTCCTGTCTTTCTCTCTCTTCCTCCCCTCCTCCTCCCCTTCTTCTCTCCTTGCCCCCCTCCCTTTCATTGAGCCCTGTTCCCATGCCAGGCACCAAGCTGGGCACGGGGGAATCAGTGGCATCAGAGACACGACCCCTGCCCACCAGAAGTCCGCAGTCCCATCCAGGGGACAGACACGTCAAAGGCAGTTACAGTGCCTGTGGGAAGGAGGAGCCCCTAACTCAGTCCTGGGGAGTCAGCAGAGGCTTCTTAGAATAAGCGTTGTCCCTTGAAGGGTTGAAAGGAGCCAGGAAGGGACTTGTAAGCCAAGCTCAGGAAGTGGATCTTTATCCTGAGGGCAGTGGGGAGCCAGGGAAGGGCTTTAAGGAGGGGAGGGATACCCCAGGCACAGCTAAGGGGATGTCCATGGTGGGGTGAGCCGGGGGTACAGTAGGGGGTGCCAGGAGGAATCACGTCACTGCACGAGGTAACCTGGGAGTGAGGAGCCAGGGACTAGGCCACAGGAGGGCCAGGAGCATCCCCACTGCCCCAAAAGGGAACACTTCCTCCCTAGACATTCCTGACCCCCAGATCTGTGTGGTCCTGCTTGAAGAAGGAAGGGTGTCTTATAACCTTCCAGATGTAATGGACCATCTGCTTAGTGGGAATTTTCTGTTCTCCATTCAGTATTTTAGCCCAGTAAGTAAGGTCTAGTCTAGAGGGGGTGTTGATTTTCCAGTGGTTTTATGGCATGTTAAGCAAACCCTAGAGAAGCCTGGGCCTGGAGAATGTCACTGTGGATGGGATGCCCAGAGGCTGTGAAGGCCAGCCTCCATCTCAGACCTGGGTCTCCTGGGCAGCTGGGGGCAGGGCCCAGTGAGGACCCAGGCTCCCACTCCCACCCCATCCTGTGTTCCTTCCCTGTGCTGTGCCCAGAGTACTGGACAGCAGAAGAGAACATACCTTCCAGGTAAGATTTGGGGTGGCTACGTGGGGGAGGTGTCCCTTGAATTTGGCCTTGAAGGATGCGTAAGATTGTGATGGGAAGAAATGGAGAGCAGAAGATGTCACAGAGAGGAAGTTTCAGCAGTCATTTAGGCCTGAGCCTCTCACTCTCATGGTCTTGATGTCCTGGTCTTGATGTCCTATAGGATGTACTAAAGGGACACAAGCCACAACCTGGTACATCTCCCTGGAGTATCAATTTGACTCAAAGATTTTTGGAGGAGGTTACTGATTTATTATTAATAATATCTCACTCTTCTGTAGCACCTGCTGTGTGCTAGGCACTGTTCTAAGTGCTTCATAAATAATAAGTCATTTAACCCTCACAACAATCTTAGGAGGTAGGTGCTATTATTTTCCCAATTTACAGATGTGAGAGGTTAGATAACTTACCCAAGGGGACATCACTAGCAAGTGACAGCAACCAGGCTGTCACTTTTGGCAGGCTCCTCCCAAACAGAGATATTAAAAGAGAAATAAAATTTAGAAAATGGAAGGTGAAAAATCATTTGATTATTTAAGGTAAAACACAAGACTTTGTACAGTCAGTCCTCTGTATCCACGGTTCCACATCTACGAATTCAGCCAGTCGCGGGTGGAATTTCAAATGGAAACCTACGAATGCGGTTGGATGACTGTACTGGGCCATTTCATGTAAAGGACTTGAGCATCCTTGGATTTTGGTACCAGGGCGGGTGTACCGAGGAACAGCTGTACCTCTAGGTCTGGCATTCAGCCTCTCCCCCATTAGGAGGACTTCAGGACAAATGGTTGAGAACCTTGATTTAGGCCAACTCCAGTCTTCACAAACAAGAAAGGCGAGACCCAGAGAGGGGAAGTGAGTTGCCTGAGGTCACCCAGCGAGGGACTCAGCACTCTACCCGCCTGGGCTGCCCCATGCCCACTCCTGGATCCCATCCCTGGGGCTGACTGCACAGTGGTTAAGAGCCTGGGCTCCAATCCTGCCTCCTTTTTCCACCGTCAGTGTGACGCTAGGCCTCACCGCCCTCATCTGTAAAATGGGGATGATAATGTCATCACCTTCTAACGTGTTATAGAATTTGCTTGTTCATTATGTTTACTCCCCACCCACCACTCGCTACTTGAATGTCAGCTCCGTGAGGACAGGGGTTTTGTCGTTTTGTCCCCTATTGTGTCCCTAGTGCCTGGAACAGTGCCTGGCCCCTGGTGGGGGCCTCAGTAGTGTTAGCTGCTGAATGAATGAATTCGCCACCTCACAGGGCTCTCTTGGAATTTACTACAAGCAGCGGGTAGAGAGCTTGCTCATCACTGTGCCCGGCACAGAGTTAAGTCCTGATCGATAGCAGTTGTTGTTGACATGAAGAATTAATTCTTCCCCCAGTTACCTCATTTCTTCTCACAGCTGCCCAGGGAGGTCTAACAGGAACTCTGTGCAGTATCTCCTGGGGCCACGAGGTGGAGGGGTGATGGGGGGAGGGGGAGACACACCAGGCCCTGTGCTGGGCCTTTCACACACCGTTTGTCCCTCACAGCCTGGAGGCGTGAATTCACTTGCCCACAGCACAGCCAGCCATGGCGGGCCGGGACTCCAGACACCTGCTTGTGCATTTGGGCCCTGATCCTGCAGGGCCCTGTGGTGGGGGGCAGGGGAGATCCACCCAGCAGTGTGGAGACAGGAGAGAGGACAGCGGAGCCCAGCTCTTAGGCCTCTGGGCAGGCCCCTTCCCACCTCTGGGGCAGTCTCCCTGCCGTGGGTTGGGCTCAGCCTCAGGTCCCCCAGCTCTGACCCTCTGGGATTCTGTGAGGAGTGGGACCAAGAAAACTGACAAATCAGCAAACCCCAGCTTGTCTAGTACGTCCCATAGAACAGAACTCCACCAGGACAGCCGTTTCTGTCTGTCCTACTCACTGCTGTATCCCTAGCATCTAGACTAGCACATGGTACATGGAGGGGCCTCAGAGATGTTTGCAGGAGGGAGGGAAGGTGGAGAGAGGGAAAGAAGGAGGAAGAAAGGAAGGAGGGAATGGAAGGAAGGAGAGAGGGAGGGAGGGAGGAGGGGATAGTTCAGCCACCTCCCCAAGGCTCTGCAGTTGGGGCTTTAACCCCCAACCTTCCCTCCCTCGGGTAGAGGTGGTATGTGCCGAGGGGCAGCCAGCAGGCAGAGGTGGGTGGGCTGAGGGGAGGCGGGCAGGCTGGGAGGAGCAGGACCCAGTCCTGAGTCGCTGAGACTGCAGACGGTGCCTGGGTGTCTGCCCCCTCCCCGCATCCAGACCTCTCTCTGCTGACCTCACCCTCATGGCTCTTTGCAGACCCAGATGTGATATCCTTGGAGGCAGCGGACAGACCCAACTTCTTCCTCCACGTCATGGCCAACGGGTCTCTGGAGCTGGCCAAGTGGCAGGCCAGCGATGCCTTCCACCACCATGCCTCTTTCTCGCTGCACTCGTGGCGTGCGGGCCTGGTGGCCCTCGAGTCCCTGGCGGAGCCTGGGGCCTTCCTTTACGTGTTGGGCCCAGTGCTGGCCCTCCGGCTGTACGAGCACACGGAGGCCTTCCGCCGGGGCACGCTGTTCCGCCTTCTGGGTAGGTGTCCACCCTGCATCGCCCTCAGCTCCTCCGCCCCTGACTCAGCTTCCCTCCCACCTCATCCTTCCAGTTGCCTCCAAGAGACGAGATCCTCACTCTCCTGACACAGGGAAGCCACATGGGTGCCACCCCTGAGATGGGAGGGGGCCCGGCCTCCTTGTTGGTGGCCTAGGGAGCCTTGGGCATTGTGACTTGGGGCCCAGCCAGCTTCCTGGGTCCTGCCTACTCCCACAGGCCATTTACAAGGTCTAAAAATAGGGCGGCCTTTGTGGAAGCGAGAAGAGTGATCATTGTGGCCGCAGCTTGACAGCCCGCAGGCTCAGGTTTCTTGCTGATCGGGGCGCATGCCTGCCCTGTGAGCTCAAAGACCTGCCCCCTGGGGCACAGCCTGAGGAGGCCACAGCCCCCCTGGCTCCCACGAGAGGCCCAAGAACCTGGGCGGTGATGGGGCAGCTTCGTGCCCTTTCCAGCTGAGACCAGTGGGTTCCAGGGCTTTGCCATCTCCCTGCCAGGTGGGTGAGCCCCAAAAGTAGTCCTCTGCCTAAACCCTGGAGACAGTGATCACAGTTTCCTTACTGCTCCAGGCTGGCCTCTCTGTCCTGCACGTGCACATGTATGTTTGTGCCTGTGAGGGCACCCGTGCTGTATGAATGGATCCATTTACAGGTACACATGTGTAAATATGTCCCCAGTCAGCCTTTCATTTACCATCCCCCACCGCTCCCAGCCCAGGGCTGGGCCAGCTCACTCTCACATTCAGTGGTCACCTATCAAGTCTACCAGTGAACCCCACCCAGGACAGATTCATCACTGGCTATGATGGCAGGACTTGTGTCCCTTGCTGGAAGACACCCAGGCTCTGAAGGCAGACAGTCCTGATCCCGGTCCTTGGCACTTGGAGGAGCCCCAGCCCCCCTCTCCTTGACCCTGTTTCTTCATCTGTGCAACGGGGATATTTGCCTCAGAAGGTTGTTGTGAGGATTGACTGTATCTCCCGGGCTTTGCTCTGGGCCTGGCTCATAGCAGGTGCTCCCCAGATGTAAGTTCCTAGTTCTGGTCTCAAGGATCTTATAAAAGCAGGCTTCTTCACAGTCCGCAGCAGTTTGGGGACTGGGGATGGGGCTTCGTTAGGATGGGGCTGCCCGGGTGGGATTGTTCCCTCCAGCCTGCTGGGGAGCTTGCCCACACCTCCCAGCTCAGGCCATGGTTTCAGAGACTGATCACTCGTGCCAACATGGTCTGGGGTCTTGTCTGCCTCGAAGCCCCCCACGGGCTCCAGACTTACCTTGAGGATCCTTCACTTGTCAAGGCACTGGCCACAAGGCCTTTTTTGAGGAAATCTCCTTTGGGAAAGTTTAATATTCCCGGCATCTTCTGTGCTCAGTTTCCTCTTCTGTAAAATGGGGATAATAATAGTGCTACTTCATAGAATTATTGTGAGGATTAATGAGTAAATACTTGTGAAATGTTGAGTGTAGTGCTTGGTGTTAAGAGTTGGCTGCTGTTGTTATTATTATTGTTAGCTACCAACAAGGGGGCAAGCCTGGCCACTAAGGTCCCAGAAGGTCAGGGTGACAAGGCAGCCTTATGGAAAGATCAGGGGTCCCAGCCTCTTCTTTGGCCGCCTCTGAAAGCCCAACTCCAACTGCCCATTCCATAGTCCCACCCCACCCCCGGTCCTCAGCCCCTCCACCAAGTTCCCAGAGTCCCGACCCAAAGATCCCCCAGCCACCGACCTCAACTCTCAGGAATATGGTTTCCCCTCAGGTTGGATTTGATCTGATTTGATTTTGTTTTGTTTCATTTCATCTCATTTCAGTCTTCACTTTTCTTGCACGAGTCCATTTATCTCTTCCACGGAGCAGGGTGGGCATGGGCTGAGGTGGGATGACCTCTGTGCTCTGGCACCTGATCAGGAGCTGGGGCTCAGTCTCACTGTCTCGGGTTGGGGCACCTTTCCAGATGCCAAGCGCTCGGGGGCTCCCTACCCCACCTGTGAGTGGCACTACGATGCCTGTGCCAGCCCCTGCTTCCAAACCTGCCAGGACCCACGGGCAGCCAGCTGCCAGGATGTGCCCAGGTGAGGTGGCATGGATTCAAGGTGTGTACCTCAGTGTATTTGAGCATACACCTGAGTGAATGGGTTTATATGCAGTCTGTGGGTTTAGGCATGAGCACATACTGTGGTGTGTGTGTATTCCCATGTACTTGTGTAGGTGTGTTTTGTGTACTGGGTATGGGGATGTGTGTGAACCAGAGTGAACCTGCCTGATGTGGGCATATGTGAATGTCAATTTGTGCACACGTGTGTATAGTTGAGCCTTGTGGGTGTACAAAGGGTAGCTGTGGGTGCACAGCTGTACACAGCTGTGTGTATGTGCACGCGTATGAGCTGCATGTATGGGTGTTGGTGCAGCTGGGCGTGTGTGCACGCGTATGAGCTGCATGTATCTGGGTGTTGGTGCAGCTGGGTGTGTGCAGAAGGTACACTGATGTTTTGGCGGACCGTGTGGACGTACATGTATCCACGTAAATGGCTTTGAGTCCTGCAGGTGTGGAGGAGGAACGTGAGAATGCGCCTAAATGGAGACACGTGTGCATGTTGTGAGTGTGGGCACAAGTGCGCACATAACCAGACTTTGTTCGTGTTTTCCTCTCGGTCTGAGGGCAGGAGTGTGCAGCATGTGTGTTTGGGTATGTGTGCTCCTGTACATGCTGTCTCCACGGAGGTTCGAGTGTGTACATGAGATGCACACACACACACGTGTGTCATGAGAAAGGATGAGGTCTGTGCTCCGTGCAGGTGAAAGGCGGTGGCCCTCCTGGTGCTCCAGACCGCTGACTGGCCCCCTGCTCTGTCCTCAGGGTGGAAGGCTGTGTGCCTGTGTGCCCCACCCCCAGGGTCCTGGATCAAGTCACACAGAGATGCGTCTACTTGGAGGACTGTGAGTGGCCTGGACTTCTCATCCCTCCTTGGACCTGTAAACCCCCCGGGTCCCTGGTGAAACAGGGTCAGCACAGGGGCCTCTGGAAGGAGAGCACTCTAGAGCAGGCAGGGACCTCATCTGGTCCATTCCCCCCAGTTCACAGAAAAAATGAGGCCCATGTGGGGAAGGGACTGGCTTGGTCACGTGTTGAGAATGCGGCCAGACTTAGACCTGAGGTCTCTGGGCTCTGGGCTCAGGGTTTGAGGTGTGGGACAGGGTCCAGACCTGCTGACTTCTCTGGGCCATCTAACACCACGTGACAGAGTCCCTGACCAGCTGTCAGAAGCTGCCTACCCCCCTCACCAAGGGTGCCAGCCCAGGAGCCCCACATCACAGCCCTGCCCAGTGATGACCCCTGCGGCAGCAGTCGCCCCACTGGCTGAGCCTCTTCTCTGGTCTGCCCCAGGTGTGGAGCCTATGGTTTTGGTTCCCACGGAGGCCTTTGACAACGAGACCCTGCCTCCCGGTCAAGAGCTGCCCACCCCCAGTGATGAGGAGCTGCAGTTTCCACAGGAAGCTCCCGGGGCCCCATCCCACAGGCCAGCACCCACACCAGCTATCCCGCTCACCACGGCCCTGAACCCACCCGTGGCAGCCACTGAGGGGCCAGCTCTGTCTCCAGGCCCCACCCAGACCACTCAGAAGCAGCCACCGGGGGTCACTGCATCCAACGTCCCTGAGCACCCCACAGAGGCCCCAGCCAGCACGGGAGTGACCGCCAGCCACCTGGCCACCCCTCGTGTCCCAGAGCCCTCATCCCTTCCCCTTTCACAGCAGATGCCCACATCAGGCATGGGGGCGGGTGCCATGGAGACGACCAGGGTGACTGTGATCTTTGCGGGAAGCGTCAACATCACAGTCTCCTCCCTGTCACCCCCTGCCCCTCGCTTCCCTCTCGTGACCAAAGCCGTGACGGTCCTAGGCCTTGGCTCCTTGCCTGTTAAGACGACACCCCTCCAGCCCTCCCCGAGCCTGGAGTTGCCCGCAAGTCCCTCCTCCAGGCCTGTGGCTTCCCCTGCAGTGACCTCCAGGCCTCCCACTTCCTCAGGATCCCACGAGGCTTTGCCGACACCATCAATAACGGAGGTCGTGACGGGGACAGGGATCCCCCGTCCCGTACAGTCCCAGAGCATTTCCAGTCCCAGCAGCCCCCCAGCTGAGTCTAGAACAGCCGCAGAACAGATTCCTGCCAGTCCCCTGGTGACTGAGATGGTGGAGACAGCGCCATCCACAGAGAAGGTCCAACCTGGGCCCAGCCAGGCCACGGGCCCACCAGCATCCCCACTGCCAAGCCCATTCCCCACGGCCCCGCCCCACCCCGCTTTGGATGCCACCGCAGCCGCCAGGCCTCCCGCTCTGCCCTCGGGGCCTGCAACTGCCGCCAGCCTGTCCACAGTCGCTCGTGGGCTGGGGGCCACACCCTTCGCATCTCTGGAGTCAACTCGGCAGCCCCAGCTCCTCTCTGGTCTGCCTCCCGACACCAGCCTGCCCCTGGCCAAGGTGGGCACGTCCGCCCCAGTGGCCACGCCCGGCCCCAGCGTCTCTGCCATCCCCCCTCCACTGCAGCAACAGGCCGCATCTCCCGCCGTGGCCATGACTCTGCCTGCTTGGACACTCAGCCCCGCATTGCCTCTCACCCAGGCTGTCCTGGCCCAGGTGCACCCGCCCAGTCATGTGGTCCCTCAGGCACCAGGCACAGCTCCAGACCTGCTTCTGGGGGCCACGCTGCCAGCCTCTGGGGTCGTGGCTGTGGCTCTGGCTGGCGGGGCGGCCTCCACAGTATCTGCTGGCCCACGGAAGAGCACCACGGAGAAGATGGCCATCCTGTCCGAGCAAGTGTCTCAGCCCACCTGGGTATATGGCTCTGCCCAGGGGGGCCCCACAGAGCTCACGCCTGCTGTGGCCCACACTGCTGCTACCTTGGTGACGGAGGCTGAGGGCCCCTGGGCTGGCACAGTACCACTGGTGCCCACGTCCTACCCGCTGAGCAGAGTCTCAGCCAGGACGGCCTCCCGAGAGAGCTCGCTGGTTCTGCTCCCCCAGCTGGCTGAGGTGCATGGCACCTCGGCAGGACCTCAGCCCCAAGCAGAGCCGGAGGGAGAGGCCACCACCGAGCAGTCTGGGCGCTCGGCTCCAGCCCAGAGCATCTCGGCAGGTCCGGCCGTGTCCTTGGCCACCACCACTGAAGCCAGGACACCTGAAATCTGTGTCGTGAGTGACTTGTCTGGGTTCTGCCCCTGTATGTGAACCCTCCATGCCTTCCCTCCTCCTGTGCCCCGGGGCTTGGACACCATCGTGCTCTCACATCCCCAAGGTCGGCGGCGGCGTCTCCTTAGCCAGCTTCCAGGCTGCCAAATGGCCGTTTAGTCACCATCCTGACCCCTGCCCCAAGCTCCTGGAGCCTGCAAATTCTCCAAGCTCCTCTGGGCCTCTGATGCCATAGCAGATCCCTCCATGCCCCACCTGGGACCCAGGGGCCCATTGGACGGCTTGGTGTGACAGCATGGTGTGCTGTTGTGTGCATTGCATGTATGTGTGTACCCATATGGGACTGTGTGTGAACTCGTTTGTGTTTACGTGTATGGGACTCCATGTGAATGCCTATCTGTCTGTGTGTGTGTTCTTGTGCATGTGATGTGTGGTGTCGCAAGGTGGTATATGTCTGTGCGTTTGTAAGAAAAGAGATAAACTGTGTGTGCATGCGTGTGCTTGGGTTTCTACGAGTCTGAGCTAGCGGACCTGCTATGTACCTAGAACTCTCTGCAGGGCCAGGTGGATGTGCAGACTCTCTGGGACTCAGTCCCCTGACCCCAGTCTCGCTTTTAGCCCAGCCCTAGGCCCCCAGTGGTGTGTTGGGTGGGTGGAGGGAGGATGAAGGCACCATTCCCTTGTCGTTGTACCTCAGGGTCCCCTACCTGCCAGAACCTATGGGGTAAGGATCTGTGCCCTCACGGCTTGGGGGTAGGTGGGGCAGGGGAATGAGTGACCGTGGTCCCAAGGGGATCGCTCAGGCTGTTCCTCCACCCTGTGCCCCAGCCAATCGCCGAGGAGGACTGCGTCCGCCACATCTGCCTGGAGGGTCAACTGATCCGAGTGAACCAGTCCCAGCACTGTCCCCAGGGCACTGCGCCTCCTAGCTGTGGGGTCCTGGGCCTCGCAGTGAGGGTGGGCGGTGACCGCTGCTGCCCCTTCTGGGAGTGTGCCTGTGAGTCGTGGGGTCCGCGGGCGCCTCCCATGTCTTTCTCGTACCCTGAACCCGGCACAATCTCTGCCCCTCTCCTGTGTGCTTTCCAGCCTCAGGGTAACCCTGACATGAACCCCCTGTGGGACCTCTGACCTGGCAGATTTCCTACCCTTGTGACCTCTGATCTCTGTGTGACCGTCCAGCCCCCCAAGCCCTCTGGATCACCCAGGAGAAGGCCTCATGTTCCTGGGTGGCCTTGGCCCCAGGGGCATCTGTTTATTCTTCTCGTCCCTGCCCTCCCCAGGCCGGTGCTCAATCTTCCCTGATCTGAGCTTTGTCACCTTCGACGGGAGCTATGTAGCCCTGTTCAAGGAGGCCATCTACATCCTCAGCCAGAGCCCCGATGAAATGGTCACTGTTCACGTCCTCGACTGCAAAAGTGCCAACCTGGTGACTGTCCCCGGCTTCCCTTCCTGCTGGGGCCTTGGGACCTGACTAGGTTTGGAGGGGAGATTGAGCAGTGAGTTGAGTTTTGAGGGTTATCAGAGGTGAGGACAGATGAAGAGGCCCCTGCAGCAGCTCTGTCTGTCTCAGTCATGGGGCTCTTCTGGAACCAGCGCCTGGGGAAAGAGTGAGTGGAGCGCCACCTCCTGGCCCTTCCTGGGGCCTGCACCGTTCCCAGCTGCCTAGGCCCCTGTGAGAGGCACTGAAATGCAGAGGAGCTGGGGTGCCACCCCTAGGATATGGCCTGTGGTCAAGGGTGCTGGCTGCAGGGAACCGCCTACTAGGATGCTCCCATGAGCCAGGTGAAAGGAGGCAGCTTTCTGGGGGGCTTGCAGGAGGTCAGGTGGAAGCAGAATGTTCCGTGGGACTCTGTGCACCATCTGCACAACCCCAGTGGGTGCCCCTAGCATATTGAGGCAAGGTTGGGTTGGGGGGGAAGAGTTGCTCCCCAGGAGGAGGCGGCAGCAGGGCTCCAGGTAGATGAGGGCTGGGTTCTCTCTGCAGGGGCACCTGAACTGGCCGCCATTCTGCCTGGTGATGCTGAATGTGACTCACCTGACCCATCAGGTCACCATTGACCGCTTCAACCGGAAGGTGAGTGCATCAAAGAGCAAGCCCCCAGGGAAGGGCAGCAGTCAGGCGAGGGGCGGGGCATCGGGGGAGGAGGGGCTTTGAGGCTTATTCACAACTGGGAGTAAGGGAAGGGAGGGATCCTCTAAAAGAAAAATAATGCAAAATGAGGTATATTTGGAGGTGATTTTAATTAGAATATTTGTGGCCACTCTTAATGTCAGGGGAGGAAGTGTACCAGGAGGAATATTGCGACCGAAAAGAAGTTAAATGGCAAGAGACAGTAGCCTTAAATGATTGTGGTTAAAATACCTCACTTCTGCAATTTTTACAAAAATATAAGGCCATGTGAACACACTAAGCTGCATCGGCTTCACATCAGGCCCACCTCTGTCAAGGAGGCTGGTGCCCAGCCACAGCCCACCCTCTGTGGGGTACCCACCCCGAAGGCTCTGCCTCAGCTCTTCCCAGGGGGAGGGTGAGTAGGGCTGACTCATCTCTTCCTCAGGTCCCAAAGTGTCGGCGCTCCCCACCTATTCCTGAGCTCAGACCTGCAGCCCTGTTACTAGAATCTGCTCTTGAACATTGAACACAAGGGCCACACCTTATGAGACTCCCAGGAACAAGGCTTAGGGCAGTGGCTTTTCCATGAGATGGAGGCTTAAGCATAAAACTCCCTGGGTTTCATCCCAGGTGCTCCAGCATTGTGGAGCCCATGGCCCTGTCTGTACAGCTCAGAAGGCTAGATTGAGAGAGCCAGGGACTTGCCCAAGGTCAAAGTTTTCCGACTACTGGGCTAGGGCTTCCTCTATTCAACACAGTAGTTTATGCACTGGATAATTTGCAAAGTGATTAATAAAACAGTGATTCTTGGATGGGAGGGTAGAAAGTCATTATAAATATTTAAAAATCCTAATATTTTCATCTCCCATTTCCACATAGTAAAACTAATAATACATACAAATTTAACCTTGTCTGTAAGTAGCAGGGGTTGTAGCTTTGAGTTTAAAGTGTTGCATATTTAACAAACATTGCTTGAGCCCCCAATTCATGTCAGGCCCAAAGGCAGGTGCCGGGGCTTCAAAGGTGAGTGAGACACAGTTTCTGCCCTTAAGAGACTCACAGCCCATGGAGGGCCTTGATGAGGGAACAAATCTGTCTTAAAGGACAGCACAGAGCTGGGGAGACCCCAGAGAAAGGGGTACCCAACCCAGCGGCTGGGGATTTAGGGTCAGTCTCCCAGAAGAAATGATCTGAGCAGAATCAGAAAAAAAGAGAGTGATTAGAAGGGCTCAGGATTCTTTGGGCACGTAGATGTCGCCTGCCTCCAGCTGTTGCATTTCTTGTTTCATTGTTTTGTGCTCATAACATGTTTTTAGAACTTTTCCATGCCACCTTGGACTGTGTCTTGGGTGCGTGTGCCTGAAACAGAGCCTGCCATGTAGCAGATGCTTAATAACTGCTAGTTGCATAATGGATGGATGGAGGGAGGGAGGGACGGATGGACAGGCAGACAAGCTGTGCTCACATTGAACACCCTCCCCCACAAGGTGTTTGTGGACTTGCAGCCTGTGTGGCCCCCTGTGAGCAGGTATGGGTTCACAATTGAGGACACAGGCCACATGTATGTGATCCGGACACCATCACACATCCAGATCCAGTGGCTCCACAGCTCAGGACTCATGATCCTGGAGGCCAGCAAAGCCAGCAAACCCCAGGGCCGTGGACTCTGCGGTGAGGTGGGACCCAGCTGGGGGGGAGGGGGATGCTTCCTGGATCCACCTCTGCCCCCAGACACAGGTTCCCCTGGAACAGGGAAAGCTGGGACAGAGTGCTGGGCCAGAGGTGGGACCAGCAGAGCTGCCAGGGCAGAGACCTAATGTCTTGTGTTCTAGGGCTGAAGCTGCCAGCAGGGAGATGGCGCAGGGCTCTGGCTTTGGCCAATTGTCACTTCAGCCGAGATTGTCAGCTTCCCTGATCGCTTCCTAACACCAGATAATCTTCCCTGTCTGCATATGCCTGGGCACTTCACAAAACACTTCTACACTCTGATCTCACTTATTCCAGGTCATCCACACAATAGCCCTGAGGGATGGCCATCGAACTAAAGAAGAAAGGAGGCTCAGAGAGGTTAAGTGGCTTGCCTAAGATCACACAGCAGAGCTGCCACAACACAGAACTAGTGCTCTTCAGACCGCAGCATGGTTGCAGAGAGCATGCCTTAAGGGCCTGGATGTATTTTGATAAGAACAAGGGGTACAGGAGGAGTCTAAGTGTGGACTGCTGCTCCTTGCAGGTGCAGAAGGATGTGGGCCCCCATAAGGTGCTCCATGACAAACTGTTGTGATTATGATGGTGGATGACATAGGAATACTTACACACACATACTTGCATGCCCTCCATCCGTAAATCTGCACCCATTTTATTCATTCACACTCATGCCTCTGTGTTCAAAATGCCTTCTACACATGAGCTAACACGTGTGAGCCTGCTCCCTGCTCATTCTTTCATTTGTGCAACACATAAACACATATTTACTATGTACCAGTCACTAGGGACAGAACAATAGGCAAAAAAGACAAAATGTGTCTTATGAAGCTTCCATTCCTACTGGCACAAACATCTCTCCTTACACACACACACACACACAACCACCACCATCCCCACCTCCTCTGCTATCCCTTTCTCACCATTTTTTCCTTCTATTTGTGCCTGATGCAGAGTGCTGTGGTCAGCCTCTGGTGGCCAGCTCCTCCCTAGGATGCCTTTGTGACACCCTTCAGTGACTCAATGCCAAGACCAAAAATCTGACCATTGGAACTGTTGATAAAAATCTGAGGATTTTGTAGTAACTCATGCTTTATATTCACGAAATTGATGCCTGGAGGTGTCAGAGCAGAAGTCAGCGAACTTACTTCTATTTTATCCAGACTAACATTGGTATCTTGGGCACCTGCTAGGCAACTTGGGGGAATATTGAGAGAGTGAGACTATAAGGGAAAATGAATCTTTGCACTCAGAGAGCAAACCAGACCTGCAAACTGAACCTGTTACACAGAATTGGGACAGTCATGGACGGTGCATCTGAGGGGCCCGTGAAGGAAGGACTTCTGAGAAAGTGTTTCAGACAGAAGGAGCAGCATAAGCAAAGTCAAGGGCAGGGAAGTGTGTGTTTGGAGCCTAGAGTGTGAGAGATGAAGCTGGAGGTTAAGGTCATGTTAGAAGCTGTGACAGATAAACTTCAGCCCTGCCCCCGTCTCAGTGCCTTAACACAATAGAAGTTTATTCCTTGCACACGTTAAGTTCCCAAATGGAGATTCCTTCCATCCTGTGGCTCTGCCATTTTCAACACAAGCTTCCAACTGCCCAGAAGGGGAAAGAGCTGGGCAGGTTTTACGGATCCAACCTGGAAGTGGTGCCCATCACCTTCACTCACGTTCCATTGGTGGGGACTTACCACATGGTCTCACCAACCACAGGAGAGCCTGGGAGAAATAGGCTAGTGGACCGCCTAGGAAACAGGTGTTATAATTAGCTAGCAATCTCTGCTAAAGCAGATTTTTTGGAGTAACTTTTAATTTTGATATAACATTAAACTTAAAAGTTGCAAAAATAGTATAAGGAACTCCTGTGTACTTTTGACCCAGATTTACCAAGTGTTCACGGTTTGCCTGTTTGCTTCTCTTTCTCTCTCTCTCCATGTATATATATATGTATATATTATATATATACATATGCATGTATATATGCATTTATATACGTATATATGCCTTTTTATATGTTCACTTTTCTATGCATATGCCTTTTACATAAATGCATTTTTTCTGAACCATTTGAAAGTATGTTTGAGACATTGTGTTCCTTTGTCCTTAGATACTTTGGTGTGTATTTCCTAAACAAAGACAGTTTCTTACACAGTGCATTTCTTAGCTTCTCTGTACCTTATTTCTCTCATCTATAAAATGGGGATAACAGTGATACCAGTCTCAAAGAATTATTGTGAGGAATATTCAGTGTGACAGCTGGGGACCTGGGAGTGGTGATTATTATGGCCACTGGGGTAATTCTGCCCCTTTCAGGTATCTGTGATGGGGACGCAGCCAATGACCTCACCCTGGAGGATGGCTCTGTGATGGGTGAGGCCGAGGACCCTGCTCCCTTTCTGGACAGCTGGCAGGTGCCCAGCTCCCTGACCTCGGTGGGCCAGACCCGCTTCCGCCCAGACAGCTGTGCCACGGCCGACTGCTCTCCCTGCCTTCGCATGGTGTCCAACCACACATTCAGCGTCTGCCACAGCTTTGTAGGTGTCACCTGGGTCCAGCATGGGGGGACCTCCTGGGCTGAGAATGGCAGCATCTACCTGCAGGGGGCAAGCTCCCTAGAGGTGTTGATCTTGGGACAGATTGGGAGCCTGCCAAAGTCCGTGTTGTCCCTGGGCCGGGCTGGGAGGAGCTGAGCCCTGAGATATGGGGGATGTGGGTAGGCAGCACCATCTGATGCACGGCCCAGGTCACCCCGGAGTCATTCTGTGAGCTGTGGATCCGGGACACCAAGTACTTGCAGCAGCCCTGCGTGGCACTGACCGTGTACGTGGCCATGTGCCACAAGTTCCATGTGTGCATCAAGTGGCGACGCTCCGACTACTGCCGTGAGTTGCAGGGGTGGAGAGGGGGAGGGGAAGGAGAGGGGAGGGGGAGGGGAGGAGGGGGAGGGGGAGGAGAGGGGAAGGGGGGTGTCTCCTCCATGGCTGCTGTAACTGTCACCCCTCACCCCTGTTAGATTGGGAGAAGGGCTCACAGACCTGAGTCCAGGTCTAGGCTTTCCCAGATTTAATTAGTCATTCACTCACTAATGGATATTAATTAATAAATTTATAAATATTTTCTAAATAAATCTATAAACATACTAACAAATTAAAAATTTTAACTTTTATTATACTTTATATAAATACATCAAATACATGTTTTATGTTGATTATTTAGTTTCTTTGAGTCTCCTCTGTAAAATGGGGGCGGTCATAGCACTTTTTTGAGGGTCGTTTTGAAGATGACATGAGATAATGTGTACAGAGTGCCGCACAGAGGCCCATCACACATTACTATCCAGTAAATATTAGTTCCTTTCTCTTAACTTTTAGTTATGTTTCTCTTTTCGTCTCTCCTCTCCTCTGTTGAGGATGGACGTGAGAGTCATTCCTCCCCACCCCCATTAGGTTTGCACTAGTCGGGTAGGCAGGGGTGGACCAGCCTAGAGTATTTTGATTTATAAATGTGAACACATCCAGAAAGGCTGGAAACAGCTCAAAGGAAGGCCACACCTATAATAAGACAGATAGAAGATGAAAAGACAAAATCATCTGGAGTACTGTTTTTCAAACTGTAAATCCCAACTCAGTGGGTATGAAATCAGCATACCCACTGATCTGGGTGTCAGCATCAGCATTTTTAAAATGCAATAGAATAAAAAACACTCGTATGTTCTGCACCTAGAATGATTAAGTGTTGTCTTGTGAAAAGGTTTTTTGTTTCAATATATCAGTGATTCTCAATCCCAGCTACCCTTTGAAATCACCCAGGGAACTTCAAAAAGTACTCATGCTTGGACCCCACAATCAGAAATGCTAATTCAGTTGGTCCGAGGTGGGATCCCAGCCATGATGTTGCAAAAGCTCTCAGTGATTCTTTTATAGTGGCTTGAGGAGCACTGTTTACATGCACGTGTATATTGGACCACAACGTGAGATCTAGTTTTTACAATCAAGAAAGTTTGGAGGGCTTCCCTGGTGGTGCAGTGGTTGAGAGTCCACCTGCTAATGCAGGGGACACGGGTTCGTGCCCCGGTCCAGGAAGATCCCACATGCCGCGGAGCGGCTAGGCCCATGAGCCATGGCCACTGAGCCTGCGCGTCCGGAGCCTGTGCTCCGCAGTGGGAGAGGCCACACCAGTGAGAGGCCCGCGTACCGCAAAAAAAAAAAAAAAAAAAAAAAAGTTTGGAAACACTGATCTATAGCAAGGGGTTGGCAAATGTTTTCTGTAAAGGACCAGATAGTAAATATTTGAGGCTTTTGGGACCATATGGTCTCTGTCACAATTACTCAGCTCTGCTCTTGTAGTACAAAAGCAGCCAGATACAAGAGGTAAATGAATGGGTGTGGCTGTGTTTCAATAAAACTTTATTTGCAGAAACAGGCAGCAGGCTGGATTTGGGCTGTGGGCTGTGCTTTGCTGGGTCCTGATCTAGAGGAAGGAGGCAATGACACTAAAACCCTTTGCACTCTCTGCTGAGGCACAGATGATGCTCTGAACCCCCTCCTCACTCTGCCTGGGGTCTGAGCTCAGGCTGGTGCCCGCTGCTGTGCCCCTGCAGCCTTCCTGTGCCCCAGCGACTCCACATACCAGGCATGTGTGGCAGCCTGTGAGCCCCCTGAGACGTGCCAGGATGGGTTGCTGGGCCCGCTGGACCCAGAGCAGTGCCAGGTGCTGGGCGAGGCCTGTGTCTGCTCTGAGGGCACTATCTTGCACCGGCGCCGCTCGGGGTTCTGCATCCCCGAGGAGAAGTGCGGTAGGTTCCTGCCCTCCTTGGGCAGGGCCCTCTCCTCAACCTAGGGTCTCCTTCACCCTCCTGCTACCCATGGCTGAGGCCCCCTGCAACCTCCAGGTCTACTCTGGGGGTGGTCAGTTTCCCAGGGAGGGTCTGGCCTGGGACAGTCTGGGTCTCCCCACCTTCCTCAGTCCCCTGCACCCCGCCATGCCCACTGCAGCCTGCACGGACAGCACAGGGGTGCCGCGGGCCCTGGGGGAGACCTGGAACAGCTCCCTCAGTGGCTGCTCTCAGCACCAGTGCCAAGCTCCGGACACCATCGTCCCAGTGGGACCAGGCTGCCCAGAGCCCCGCCCTGAAATCTGCCCACGCTTCGGGGAGGTGGCTCTGCTCCTGCCCACCGAGGATCCCTGCTGCCTGGGGACTGTTTGCGGTGAGTCCCACCCTGCACTTCCCTAGACCTCAACTGTAAGATGGTTAAAAGGCTCCAGCTCTGCCTCTTAACCTTGATGGATAGGATAAGACCTGGAGAAATGAAAATGTCTTATGGGGGTGTGTTGGGGGGAGTGGAGGACCTGCGGTGGGGTAGGGGAGCTGTGCCCTATGAGTCAGCGTGGGGCACGGCTTAAAGGCACGGGCTCTGGAGCCAGGCAGCCTGGTGGATGCTCCCGCCACCACCTTGCAGCCTTGTGACCTCAGGAGATCATTTAACAGCCTCCGTGCCTCAGTCAGTTCTGTAACATGAGGCTGATAATAGTACCCACCTTCTGGGTCGTTATGAGAATGACAGAAGTTGATACTGATCTAGTAGAACAGCAGTGGGCATATGGCCCAGCTCAATGAATGTTAACTCTGATTGCTCTTCTGTCTCAGTCCTGGACCCTTTGTGACCCTCAGAGGCCCCCTCCAAGAACATGGGTCCTGGAGGCTAGGGGAAGTACTGGGGGCCAGGTGTCCAGGGGCTGGGCATTGCTGGAGGCTGAGGGAGTCCCAGCCTCCAGGTGACAGTCCCTGTGGCCCCTGGGCCAGTGTGTAACCAGACTCTGTGTGAGGGCCTCGCCCCCACCTGCAGCCCAGGCCACCGACTCCTCACCCACTTCCAGGAGGACTCCTGCTGCCCCAGCTACAGCTGTGGTGAGAGGTCCCAGCGTGGGGGATAGGGGAGGATACCTACCACCCAGGGGCAGGGAAGCCCTACAGCCGGGCGAGGGGAGCAAGGACAGCTCTGGGGACTGGGTTCTGGCTGGAGATTAAAGCAGAGCTAGGGTGGGGGTCCAGGTGTGGCCATGCAGGGTCTGCTTCCAGTGCCAAAATTCTGTCTTTTCCCCAGAGTGTGACCCAGACCTATGTGAGGCAGAGCCGGTCCCCAGCTGTCGCCAGGACCAGACCCTGATTGCGGGCCGCCTGGGGGATTCGTGCTGCATCTTCTACTTCTGTGGTGGGTCGATATGCCATCAGACGTTAACATGCATGCCTGGATCACAGCCACCTCCTTCCTCACCCCTGCTTCCCTGGGTGGCTGGGAGGAAAGGGTGGGGATCTTCTGGTGAAGTGGGCATGGGGAGAAGGGTGAGATCTCTGTCCAAAAGGAAGTGTAGGAAGAAGAGGAAACCACCACCGCTTCACCCCATACATTACTGAGCACAAGAAAATTGGTGCTTGTTCAGTGTAAGAGTTTAGGTGGTTGTGAGAGAGAACTTCCAGGTTCTGCCTCCAGGACAGGTTACACAGGACTGTGGAACATTGCTAGTGTTACCGAACCAAACTTGCGTCCTCTCGTCTGCATGCAGTACAGCCAATCTACTGACACTGGGATGGGATGAAGGAAAGTGCAGTGTTTATTGCAGGTGCCAAGCAAGGAGAACAGGTGGCTAATGCTCAAAAGACCCAAATTCCTTGCTTGGCGCCTGCAATAAACACTGCCCTTTCCTTCATCCCATGCCAGTGTCAGGAGATTGGTGGTACTGCACACAGGTGAGCAGACCCAAGTTTGGTTCGGTAATGCTATGAGTCTGGCTCCTGTCACACCTGGGGTTTAGGTGCCTCCCCCAGCAACCTGCTCTGTACCATGTTCCCCAGGAGAGGTACTTCCTTTGACAGCGGTGCCCTTCTCTCCCCTCAGTCTGTGGCGACTGTCCAGATCCCATCCCCAAGTGTCAGGAAGGGGAGGCGCTCACCGTGGACAGGAACACCACGGAGCTCTGCTGCCCTCTGTACCAGTGTGGTGAGTCCTGCTGGATGTGGGGGCCAGGGCCGGAAGGGGCTCCAGGGACCTTCACAGAGTCCTCACCCTAGGACCAATGGGAGTTCAACAGGGGGCAACAGGGAGCCCCCAGGTGGCGAGCTCTGGGGAAGCAATGGAAGGAGGCCCCACCCAAGGAAGCTGGGCCAGACCCTGGGAGCTGGATGGCAGGGGTACAGGCTGTCACATAGGTGGCTCTGAGGCTTCCTAAGGAAAGTCCCTGCTCCCTCCATGGAGGCTCCCAGGGGCCAGGGGGAGGCCTGGGTTGAGGGACAAATGCTTAGTCTACTCTCATTCTCCCGGCCTGGATCCACAGTCCTCATTCACTGACTGACCCAAGGCCCCTGCCTCGGGGTCCCTTTCGCCACTGTTACCATAGTACCTGCACGCGGCTGTATTTTGAAGCCTCTGAAGCTCTTTTATTTTGCAATGATGACTAAAAGTGAGCCCTTTCTGATATTTTTACAGGACGTAACACCTGTATGTAGGATGTACCTTAACATAGTACTGTATACTGTGCACAGTGTACTGTACCTTAATTGTGCCTAATAAGCATAGTACAGCCAGCATCACGGACTTTAAGCAAACCTAATGGATGAAAATTAACAAAATGTTTAAATTTCAATATGACTTAATTTACAAAAATTCCTTTCCCTACCGACTGTAGGAAAGATGTGAGGTAGACTGCACTGGCACAGAGCAGTGTAGGGCGGGGCCTCCTCCAGGATACCCCAAGGGCAACCCCGACTGGTTCAATGTCAAGAACCAACTTTGAAACAATGTAGGCTCCCACTGAGAGTTCCCCAAAGGGCTTGATACCCGACCAAGTAGCTCCACCTGGGGGCTCAGAGGCCGCTTGTCATAAAGTGTTTACAAAGCTCATCTGAGGGGAGGATCAGTGTCCTTCCTCTCCAGCCTCTCTCCTCATCTCTCCTCCTCAGCCTCCCTCTTCCTGTTTCTCATAAAGTACTCTGGCAACGTGGAGTGAGTACAGGCATATGGAGTCAGTCAGCGTTTTGAGCCCCAGCCATTTACTAGCTGTGTGGCCTGGGGCAGTGTACAACCTCTCTGAGCCAAGGTTCCTCATTTGTGTAATGGTGATAATAGTATGTACCTCGAGGGGCTGTTGTGAAGCGTAGAGATAATATATGTAAAGTGTGTGCTGTGTACATAGTACCTTAATATAACACTGCTTGGCATACAGTAGGTGCTCAATAAACAGAGGCCATCGATATTATTACCTTGTCCCAGTCTTCATTATACTTTTCTTACAAAAGCACTACCAAAGCCTTGTAGAAAGTACAGAATCCAAGTAAATACAAGAAAATGAAAACACTATTTTCCTACCTCCCAGCCATTTCATTGTCAGTATCCTCCAATTCAGTACAGATCCTTCTAGATATTCTCCCCCTTTAGGTAAGTCTGTTTTACCAAAATGAGGTCATACTGTACATGCTCTTTTTTAGCCAGGTATTTTCAGTTAATGATGTTTACCTTTCATGTTGATACATTTTCAAGTCATAGCATGCCAGTCCATGGTTTTTCTGGTCTGTTCAATCCAGGATTCCATCCAGATCCACACATTAACATTATGTCTCTTAAATGTCTTTTAATCTAGCACATGTTCTTTCTTCTGTATGATACTAAATTATAGAGTTTGGGCTATGGTCCTGCAGAAGGTCTCATGTTCTGGATTTATCTCGTTTCTTCCTCTTGGAACCATTTACCTTGCTCTTCTGTCCACTGTGCTTCCTGTAAACTGGAAATTAGATCCAAGACTTGGTGGCTTCAAATTAAAAATCTTTGGCTACACTGTCCTCGAGCTTCATAGGACATCACACCAGGAGACGCGTGCTCTGTGGTTGAGCCACTCTAACCGGGGTTCACGTTGGCCCTGGATTAGGGTGGTAGCTGTCTGATCTGTCCATCTTACATTTACAAATTTCCTCTTTCAACCAGAAAGTAACTGGTTATTTGGACATTATACAAATGTCCTTCTCCCTCTACCTCTTATGTTTTTGAAGCACTAATTAATACTCCTTACCTGTGCCAATAATTTTTTTTTGTAAATCAAATAAGTTTTACAATCTTTCACCTTCAGCGTTGACCCTGGCACCTCCCCTCTCCACCAAAAAGGTGTGTCCAGGGATTCCTTGCTCCTTGCCTTGGTCTCTCAATAAATGAGAATGGCCGAGGAATCCTAAACTAAGAGGGGACTGGCTGGAGAGCAGGAAGAAGGGAAGCGTGAGCCCTAGAGTATAGCATCTGCGGAAGCAGAGCAGGCTCCAGGTGGGCTACAAGAGGGTGACGTCTCCACAGCGCAGGAGAAGCCGTGTTCTTCTTAGAGAGAAACTGTCCCATCAGCGGAGCTTCACCTGGTCACCGGCTCCCCTCTGACCACTTCTCTCAGGGTGACACAGCATCCAAGGGAGGGAGGCCCAGCTGAGTGAATTTAAGGTTCTGACACTGTCAGGTCGCTAGTGCCTCCCAGGGCAGAACGAGGGCCTCCTGATGTAGTTCTACGGGGAGCCTTCAGTAGGCCAGTCTTCTCCTCTGGACCCCAGAGGGTGTCTGAGGACATCGGGGGGACCTTGGAGGAGCTAGGAGGTACCCCTCCTTATCCAGTGTGTTTCTGAGGATTCCAGCTCCAAGGTGTCTGTGGCTGACGTGTCCCCTGCCTCCCTGCCCATGCAGTGTGTGAGAGCTTCCGCTGTCCCCACATACACTGTGTCATGGGCACTGTCCTGGTGGAGGTGTGGAGCCCAGACCGCTGCTGCCCCTACAAGTCCTGTGGTAAGTCCCCGCACAGGAACACCCCTCCCAAAAGGCGGAGATCCAGGCCCCTGGGGGGAGGGGGAGCCGGGCCACCACTGTCCACTCGGCTCAGATTCGACCCCTCCAGAGTCACCAGAGGGAAGCCGCCAAAATGGCCCTCCCGCTGCACCCGCTCCCTGAGTGCTGAACATTCTTTGCCTCCCCAGGATAAAAGAAGGAAAAAAACAACTTCCTGTTCCAAAAAGGAACTTCTCCACCTTAAAAAGTCTTTATTGCAACCATCTGATAGTAAATATGATTCTGTTCAAATTCGCCTCAAATCCTTTTGAGAAGCAGGCAGGGAGTGGCAGTGATCAGTAATGAACACCTGCGAGCTTTGTATAAAAATGTTTTTCAGGGACCTCCCTGGCAGTCCAATGGTTAGGAGGACTTCGCCTTCCAATGCAGGTGGTGCAGGTTCAGTCCCTGGTCGGGGAGCTAAGATCCCACATGCCTCGGGGCCAAAAAATCAAAACATAAAACAGAAGCAATATTGTAACAAATTCAATAAAGACTTTAAAAATGGTCCACATCAAAAAAATCTTTTTAAAAAGATGTTTTTCAAAAAAAAAAATTGAGAAACTCTGTTTCTCAGCTTGCTTTTTCAGATCCTCACTAGAATGTAAACTTCACGAGGGCAGGAATTTTAGTCTGTTATATCCATGGCTTTGTCCCCAGAACAGAGAAAAATCTCGGCATATAGGCACCTAAAACTATTTGCTGCATGAATAGATGACTCCCACGTGTGTTTCACAGCCGCTGTGACCTTGACTTCTCCTCCTCCTGAAGCTAGAACTGCTGGAGCCCTTACGTTAGTCAGCGGTGCCTCGGCTATCAGCTCCCTCGCAGCTTAGAACTGGACCTGCTCACGGGCGAAGCCTTGGAGTAGAGCTCAGCTGGCTGAGCATATATATATTTAGGAAATGCAGATGGTCACAAATTCCACCCTTGCCTTGTTCCTTCCTGGAGAGGCCCCATTCTGCTCTAGAATGTGCTCCGGAGCACGGGGAGGGATGAAGCCCAGGTGACGGAAGGGAACCTGGTATTGATCCATCTACCTGTTTATCCTCCCTGCACATTCTATGTGGAGCTCGACATTTGGACCCATCACGCCCCACCTGCCCAACCAGGGGAGCTGCAGTCCCTATGCGCGATGGAGGGCAGCTAGAGGAGGAGCTGCACCTGCAGTGAGGGGTCTGGGAGGCTCAGGGGACTCCCACCTGGACACCTCTGGTGAGGTGGGTCCTGTCCCCTCCTGTTTTTCAGAGTGTGACTGCGACACAATCCCAGTGCCCCGGTGCCATCTGGTATGAAGACCCTGCTCCTCCCCACTCCCCCTGGTCTGCCTCCCCCTTTTTCTTTCCTTCTCTTTCCCTTCTCTTGGAGACCCTATTCCTTTAATCTAGTGCAATGAGCCTTGAATTGCAAGTCAGCATTCTCATCCCAAGCTCTGCTGTCTGGGCACAGTGCCCTCGCTTGTAAAGTGGGCCTGATCATGCTTCAGAGTTGTGGTGAGGATTAAGTACTATGATGACGCTGATGCTGATGCTGGTGATGATGCTGGTGGGGATGCTGGTGGTGATGCTGGTGGTGATGCTGGTGATGATGCTGGTGATGATGCTGGTGGGGTTGCTGGTGATGATGCTGGTGGGGATGCTGGTGGGGATGGTGCGGGTGGTGGGGATGGTGGGAATGATGATGATGGTGATGATGTAATGGTGATGGTGGGGATGGTGGTGGTGGTGGTGAAGAAGATGCTGCTGCTGCTGGGGATGGCAGGGATGATGGTGATGGTGATACTCATGACGGTAGCTAATGTTTACCTAGAGCTAACTATATGCCAGGAACTTTCCTAGGCCTTTTATGTCTATTATCATATTAATTCTCACGACAGCCCAATGAGATTGCGTCTATGGTTATTTCAATTATACAAACAAGAAAACTAAGGTTAAGGTCATGTAGCTAGTAAATCACGGAGCCAGGATTGCAACCAGGATATCTGACTCCAGAGAACATGCCCTTAACCACCAGGCTGCATGGCCACTGAGAGAAGTGAAAATACTTTAAGAAATGGAAAGTTATGCTTAAAGTTATGTTTGCTACATGATTTTTTGGATTATAAGTCTTCCCTCTTTCCCACCTAGCCCACATTTTCTCTCATTTTGTCCCCCATCCCATCCTCTTCTCCTTTTAACTGGTGAGAAGGAAGGGAAGCGTATGAGCCGGGCAGGGCCGGCAGCCATGCAGGGGGTCCTCGCTGATGTGGCCAGTGGGTGCTCAGAATGACAGGGGAGTCCTGAGGCCCGGGAGAGGACACGCGGGGAGACTCGGGAGCCACATGGGCATCCTCGAGGGAGGGTGACTGAGCTCACAGGGTGCCAAGGGCCCCCCTGGCTAACAGGCCTGCCAGCCCCTCCCCGCCGCTGACTCCTGCCCACTGCAAGGAGACGACTGACAAGAGAGGGCCCCAGGTGGCAGGCTGCTCCCGACGGTGGGGCTGGGTCTCCTCGCCTGGGGTGCTAACGGCCTCTGCCCACCCAGTGGGAGATGTCCCAGCTGGACGAGGCGTTCATGCAGAGCGCGGAGAACGTGTGTGGCTGCACCAAATACGAGTGCGGTGAGTGGGGAGGGGGAGCCGGGGAGGTGGGGCAAGCTGAGTGAGCCAGGGGTGGGCCAGCCGGCCTGGGGCCAGTGTGGGCGCTGGGCTCTCGGTGACTGTCGCCGCCCTGCTTGCCCATCCAGTGAAGGCCCCCGTGTGTCTGAGCCGCGAGCTGGGGGTGATGCAGCTGGGCCAGACGGTGGTGGAGGTCTCGGCAGAAGGCGTGTGCCACACATCCCGCTGCACCACCGTGCTCGACCCTCTTACCGGCTTCTACCAGATCAATACCACCTCCGTGCTGTGTGACGTCCACTGCGAGGCGGTAGGGGGCAGCGGCGCAGGACGGGCTGTGGGGGGCCATGGGGAGCTGGCCTGCAGACCCTTGGTGCTCTGGGAATCAGAGGGGCCCTTCAAGCTCCACCAAGCTCTTCGGATGAGTCTAGAGAGTGGGCATTGGGGGAACCTCTGAGACCTCTGTGGAAAGTGCTGAGGCCAGGAGGGGAACAGCAAGAGTGAAGGCCTGGCAAGGGTGAGCATTTGACAGAGAAAGCTCACATTTATTGAGCACCTACTTATGCCTGGTGCGGTCCCTATCCTCTTGGTTTGTACTGCTACCGTTTGCTGAGTGCTTCTATTGATACGTGCCCAGTACTGAGGGCAGTGACTGGCTTCTGTTAAGGGCTAAATAAGTATGAGTTGAATAAAAGGGATTGGAATTATTCCCATTTTTCAGATGAGAAAACTGAGGTTTAGGGAAGTCCCGCCATTTGTCAAAATTGCCACAGGAACTGGCACTCAAACTAAAGTCTATCTGGAATCAAAACTGCCATCCTTAATTACCAGCAAGGCCATCTCTTTGTCCACTGGGGCTGGGTTTAGGACCTGCTGTCTACCCTTATATCTACCCTGAGGCTCAGGGTAGATATAAGGATGACCTCCTGCCTGAGATGCAAGGAGGCTGGAAATTTCCTTTCTGAGCATCTGCAGGGGGCCTTTCTCTGGGTTCTGGGCTCAGGGACAAGCAGACAGTGGGAGAGGCAGGAGGGTGGAGGTGGGTATGTGGCTGAGGCCCGTCACGACTCTCCCTGTCCTGCAGAACCAGGAGTATGAGCACCCGAGGGACCTGGCGACCTGCTGCGGCTCCTGCAGGAACGTGTCCTGCCTCTTCACTTTCCCCAATGACACCACCTCCCTGTTCTTGGTATGCAGCCCCTTAACTGCGCATCCCGGGAGGGGACACCTAGGACCAGGGCCCAGGGCTGGGAACAGATGGGGTCCTGGGCAGTGCCAGGTCCTGGGCTGCACCTGTCTTCGGAGCTGTGCCCTATCAGTTCACTAGGGCCATCGGCCACAGGTCCCCATTGGCTACCTCTGTGCCCTCTAGCCCGGGGCATCCTGGATCGCAGACTGCACCCGCCACCACTGCAGCAGCACGCCCCTGGGCGCCGTGCTCGTCCGCTCGCCCATCACCTGCCCACCACTCAACGAGACCGAGTGTGCCAAGGTCAGTGCTGGCCGCCTCCCGCGCAGCGTGGCCTAAAGCCAGGCGCAGCAGCTGTCTTAGTGGTGGCGGTGGGTAGGGGCAGGGGTGTCTTGTGGTGTGGGGGGCTGTGGAAGGAGGGCTCCCTTGGAGCCTGGACCTGCCCTGCCACCCCAACTCCACATCTTTCCGTGTATCTTTGCTCTGACCACATCGCACCACATCCTCACGCATCACACCACATCCTCACACCTCACAGGGCCATGCCCAGATGCACGCAAACATACACTGTCGCATGTTCTAGGCACACTCACATACACACCAACACGGGCAGTCAGCTGCTCACAGGCACCACACACTCCACAGGGACGTTAACACCTCGGCAAGCCAGTACACATACCACGCACTGTCACACGCCAAGGCACGCTTGCACGCACACACCACACAGACACACAGTTCAGTCCTGCGATGGGCTAACAGGGGTCCAGCACTAGCATGGACAGCTGTCACTATGGGCACGCCTCAAGGAAAATGATTTCCTGGAGGGTTTGGGGTTATTGTTGAATTATTAGAGTTCTTGACGTTAATATTGGGCATTTAAAGATTTCTGGTCTCACTTAGAAAACAATTACACACATCCAAGCATTCTCTCCACACAGACACACACATGCAAAATCACACATGTACACACATGTATGTGCTCACAAAACCACACACATATACTTAGACCCACGCTCACACACGCATACACACAGACACACACACTTATTTACAAAGAACTGTCACATCCATCATTTTATCAATTTCACAGTAGAGGAGGAGGGCTATCAGGAATCATTGCCCCATTTTAGAGATGGGAAAACTAAGTCCAGAGCAAAGGGGTAGCTTATCCAGGGCTGAGATAGAGCCCAGGCCACTGACCCAAGTGGGTCAGTCCCTAACCCCTTCTCTCCCTGACCTTCTGTGCAGGAAACACTAAGGCGGACGACAGTACTGGGTGGGTGGGGTGGTGCATAAGGAGAGCTGCCACTGGAAAAACAGGAGGCCCTGGCGCCCTGCACCATCTTTACCCAGCCTCCAGCCTCAGTGCCAGTGTCCCAACCAATTGCGTTAGCCCCCGTGGCTCTCAGTGGCCAGCTCAGGGGCCCCTTCCCCCTCTGGCCAGGGCCTGATGGGCAATGGGGCCTGGAACTCCTGCCCTGGAGCATCATGGGAGGAAAGGAGTCTAGACTCTAGCAGTCTTTTTGCCTCTTGCTGGGATTCTTGGCTCCTGGCCTAGTATGTGGTCTCCTACCCACCTCTCCTCCTCTCCCTCTAGGCTGGGGGCTCGGTGGTACCTTCCTTGGAAGGATGCTGCAGGACATGTGAGTGAGCATGGCGGAGGCCAGGGGTGAGGGGCTCTGGTGGGGGGGACAAGGTGTCATGTTGGGGCTCAGAGGGCCAGGTTCCTGGCCTGGCGCCTCCAGTGGTGGCTCTTCAGGGGTGAGTAGTTGAAGGGATAACACCCCCGCCATGGGGCTCATGGCACAGACACAGATCTGCAGGTGGGCAGGGGCCATGCTCACATCCCTATCCCAACAAAAGGCCTCTGCTCCTGTTGGAGACGGGACATTGGGATGTTGGGTCCAGGAGGTCAGTAACTGACCAGCTGCTCTGCCACCTCCTGCCGTGGCCTGCCATGACCTCCAGCCACGATGCCCCCACATGAATTCCCCCTGTGGTCAGGAGCCGTGTCATGGAGGTGGCTTCAGACCCATGGGCCCCCAGACTGAGTCTGAGTGAGAGCTTGGTGCGTCTGTCCTCACCCCTGGCCCCTGGAACCTGCAGCCCCAACTGCATGTGCGTGCATGTTCCAATCAGCCTTAGGACCTTTGCCCACGTGCCTCCCATCCCCCAGGGCCCTCAACCTTTCCTTGGAGAATTTTGGACCCTGTTATGTTCACTTCACATATTCCAAGGAAACTGGGCTCAGTGCCTCATTGGCTGATCTCTGACCCACAACTCAATGTTCCCTGAATGTCCCGTGTGCTCCCTGTGACCCGTGTCCCTCTCCCCAGGTTCCCCGGGGACCCTGTTTCCTGTGGTCCCCGTTAGCCCCGCCTCTCCTCCACGGGTTAGTGTCCACTGCCACCCAGGTACTCCTCTCGGAAGCCCGCGGGACTGGAGGCGTGTAGCCGCGTTGCTATTTCTGCCAATGTCCCTTCTGCTAGGTGGCCCTGAGCTCTGGGGGTGGGGGAGGGGAGTGTGGTGCCCCTGCTCCTTGCCTCTGGCAAAGGCTGTAGGGCCAGCAGTGCATGCTGGGTAGCACGCTGCACCCCTGGGCTTGCATGGGAATGCTTCAGCAGTGCCCGCTCTCTTGGTGCCCAATGCCCAATGCAACCACTGCTTTGCTACTGCTGGTTACTCAGCTGGTCTCAGTCCAGGACCCTGAGGCCATGGCCAGGACAGTTCTCAGTTCTCCTGTCTCCTGGGAGCAGAGAGGGAGGAAAAAGTGAACTTAGCTCTGGCCAGGAGACCTCCAGCCGGTGTGGTCAGAAACCTACTTGGTGAAACCCAGAGGCCAGAAGAGGGGATTCCACCCCATTTCCCACAGGCACCCCGGTGTCACAGAGGGAGTCTATGCATCTGGCAAATATTTATTTAGCACCAATACGTCAGGCCCTGTTCTAGGCACTGTAGACACAGCATAAATGACACAGCCCCATAGAGCTGACGTTCTAATAGGAGAGACAGAAGAGCAAGTGAAATTACAATAAGATGGGTGCATCTGGTTTTATGGGCGCTGAAATTTATGCAGTTGGTGGTGGGGGGGCTTCATTAAGAAAAAGAACACAAACTGACAAATCCATACCGAGGTATGAAAGTGAAGATTTATTTAGAACGAGAGAACTCACAACAAATTGTGGAAGGAGGCTGTGCAAAGGAAGACCCTAAAGCTTACATGTCAAGAGCATCATTGCAAGGGTGTCTCTCAGGAAGGTGACAGTGCCCTGGATAGAAATAAGGAAGGGAGAGGTCAGGGAGGGAGGCTGGGTGGAGGGAGGATGTTGTAGTTTCAAGAAGAAGATCAGGAAAGGCCTTGGTGAGGCAGTACTTGAGCAGGGGAGGGTGTAAACGAGCCATGTGATTGGCTGTCTTTGGGAGGCATGGTCCAGGCAGAAGAAACTGCGTGCTTATCAGTTTCCATCTCTGTAACAGCCGTGTGAGGTGGGTGACTCCCGGCCCTGTCCTGTTTGATAGCTGTGGAAACCGAGTGATCCTGCTATGTGCGAGCATCGTGCTAGGGACTGGGGTTTCCATTCACTCAGGAAATTGCGGGATCTTAATGCTTGAACCGAAGCTCAGAGCGGGGAGAGGATACATCCAGGGTCACCAGTGGATTAGAGACAGGCTTTGGGGCTGGGGTGGGCAGGCAGCTTGCCTCGTCCCCAAATCCTCGTCTTCCCTAGCCCAGAGTCCCCAGGCCGTCCCTGGCATCCTTCCCTGTCTCACCCATCTCCCCTGCCTTGTCACCTCCACCTCCTTCCAGTGCACTGAGCTAAAAGGGAGGGGCTCTAATGCATGGGCACTAACTCTGGTAGAGGGACCCTCCAGCATGACACTAACTGCCCCAGTCTGGCCCAGCCTGCTGCCCCGGGAGCACTTCTCAGCCGCAGCTGCCTCACCCACCCTGTCCTCCCCAGGTAAAGAGGACGGACGCTCTTGCAAGAAGGTGATGATCCGCATGACCATCCGTAAGAATGACTGCAGGAGCAGCACCCCTGTGCGTGGCCCCCGCAAGGCGGTGGGGGGGTGCAGCCGACGATGGGGATGGGGGGCTCTGGGGGATGGAAGCCACACAGGTTGCCTCACTGGCCTGCCCGTCTCCAGGTGAACCTAGTGTCCTGCGATGGGAGGTGTCCGTCCGCCAGCATCTACAACTACAACATCAACATCTTCGCCCGCTTCTGCAAGTGCTGCCGCGAGGTGGGCCTGCAGCGGCGTTCTGTGCAGCTCTTCTGTGCCGCCAACGCCACCTGGGTGCCCTACGTAGTGCAGGAGCCCACGGACTGTGCCTGCCAGTGGTCCTGAGGCCTGCGGGCTGGGGCGGGCTGGACCACTTTTTGCTTCCAGCTGACCCAGTGTAGGGTGGACGGGGGGCACTAAAGGTGTGGAGAGCTGGTACATGCTGAGCATGGAATGGCGGGCAGAGACACAGAGAGTGACTGAACGGGCCACACCGGCCCATCCTGGCTCCCTCTCTGGGCTCCCCCTCCTCCACATATGGGAGAGTGCCACAGCCTGGGGCTCAGGGAACTCAGCTCTGTCCCTGGCTTGAGGTCTGGGAAGGGCCCTCAGTCAGGGGCATCAGCCCCTGCACATCTGGGACTCTGGCTGCAGTGCTTTGGTAGAGGGGGTAAGAGTTTTCCTGAGAAGCCGGGACCAGGGCTGGACCCAAGACCCAGTGGAGGGGCCAGATGTGGTGGCCCATTCTCTTTCTCGGCCCTTTTGACCACGGAAGAACCACAGACTCAGTAAAAGGAAAGGGGGCTTAAATTGAAACATGAAGGTCTGTGTATCGCTGCCCAGGAGGACTTCCCAGAAGCAAAGAGGGTGGGTTCCCAGGCGACGTGCTCTCACCAATGTCTGTGAGGTCAGTTCCGGAGACTGGGGAGTAGACTCAGTGAGCTTCAAGCCCCCTGTAGCCCCAAGAGGGATGCCCTGGTATTCTGTTATTGACCTTGCAATTCAGGAAAGGATTTAGAAGAGCAGGGCCACGGCTGCTCCATACCCACCTACTCCCATCCCTCAAAACCGGCCTCCCTGGCCGGTGGGCTGGCTCTGGTGAGGTGTGGTGGATGAGTTGTGCTGGACCCTCCTCAGTGAGGGTGCAACTCATCCCCATGTGGGTGGACAGCCCCCCCTCTGAGGGCCCTAGGGTGTTTAATGATACCTTCAGCTTGCAAGGGCAGACCCTGGCTTTACAATGTGCCTCTTCTCCAAGAACATAGCAGAGCTGGTCTCTGGAGGGGCCCGAATGTGAGTTCTGTGGCTCAGCCAGTTCCCAGCTTTCTACTTCATGGGATTGTCCAGCAGGAGAGCAACAGTAAGTGGAAAATGCAGGCCCTGTGCGTGTGCAGCCGCCTCTGAGCATTTCTCAGAGCCTTGTCTCTGAACCAGTGTGTCCTTCCTAAAGCCAGCCTAGGGCCCCCTCCACACCCCACCCTGTAGCCCTCTGACCCTACATACCACTTTGTGCTGCTGGGTCCAAAGGGCATGAACATGAGGTTGTTCAGACGCCAGCACTGCCCTGTATGTCTGGAGATGTGTGGCTGCCCTGGTACCCCTAGGATTGGGGTTGGGGCCCTGTTCCAGGATGGCCCCCAGCTGTTCTTGCAGCCTCTTTGTTCCTGTATCTGTGTTCTGTTTATATATCCAATAAACCACAGGAAGACATCAGACCTCTGAGCATCTCTGAAGGTGTCAGGTTTGCTTTGAATCTGAAGGAATTTCAGCTGTGAAGACGAAATCCTATTTTATGTCCATGGAGGTCACCCTGACTTCTCTTGCCCCACCCGTGCCCAGCACTGTGCGCCACTCAGAGCAGGTCCTCCACGGGCATCTGCTGGTTTGAATTGAACTGATAGGAGGCTGGCTCCTAGAGGAGGGGTGGGGAGAAGGAAGAGGACTTTGGGAGCTGGAAAACTGGCACCCAGGTGAGGGGCCTGAGGAGTGGTCTGAGCTCTGTGGGGCCAGGGACAGATGCCTCTCACACAAGATGTGGATGGGTCAGGCCCTGAGAGTACGCTTCCTGTTGGCCTCTCAACATTTCCATATTTATTTCCCTATTCTCTCATAGAGCTTGGTAAGCTTTGCAGCTACTGTTGACTGTGCTAAGGTTAGGGAGAATCTAGGGATCGGGTTGTTAGTGACGCTTCAACTTTAAAGTACTGTTGGCACATCTAAGAGGCAAATGGGAGAATGCTTTCCCGGGTTGAACCATTTGAGAAGGAATAGGAGAGGGGCGGCCTGAGGAAGCACCAGCCAATAAGAGGGGGATACTACTAGGGCCTGGTTCAATGTTTGGATGCAAGGGCTCCACTCAGCCTGGAGGGGTAGAGCATTTCCTGTGAAGCTAACACTTGGAAAGCTTAGTTTTTATTTCACAAATATGTGTCTCCCCTCATGTTATATCTGTCTGCTAACATGAGCCCTGGGACTTTTCCTAATGAAAAGAAAGCTTTACAGCCTCTTAAGAAACACACTTCTAGATAAGCAGTGGATCAAAGAATAAGTCAGAGTAGAAATTAAACAATATTATGATCCTCATGATTATGAAATTACAACACATTAAACTTGTGAGATGCAGCTAAAGGAGTACTTAGAGGGACATTTATAGCCTTAAATGCATACTTTATATTTCTTAATTTCCTATCGTTATAGCCAGAGGTGGGGTGGGGCAAAGCTTCTCCATCACTGATGATAATTAAAGGTTTGTAATCAGTCATTTTCTCAGCACAACACACTCCCTAAGTCACATATCAACAGCTTTCAGAGAGAGTTTTGAACCCTGAGTTCAACAGAACATGACTTTAAACCAGCCTTTAAAACCAGCCTGATTTAAAATACTAATTCTATCATACAGCAAGATGTTTAGATTAAGACAAAGGTGGCTCTTTAGTCATTGCTGGAACCCCAGTGTTCCTGGCTGTTCAGCCCTCACCTCACTACTACTCCCATCTGTTTACATTCATGTATAAGCAGGCAGACTTTGAACAGGACCACTCCTTGTTAGCTGTTGTGTAAACAGGCAGAGGGCATCAGCTCTAGCCAGCCAGCCTCAGCCTAAACGTCTTCCTGCAGCCTTAGTTGGAAGGGTGGCCTCAGACTTTCAGAGGCCTGCTCTTCAAAGCCTATCTATAACTGGTGACCCAGCTTTGCTGACTTGGCCCTCGTGGCTCCAGTGGGCAGCAGTTTCCAGGCTTCCTGCTCCACCCTCACTATATACTCACAGGTGGCCATAGATTCTGATGATCACACCAACTGCTGGAATCACAGTGTTTGTAGGTTTCCAACCCCCACCCAGGAACCCCCTCCTGCCTGCTTCTCCTGGAAGTCAACCTCACACACCAACCCTTTGGCTAAAACTCCCAGTCCTGTTCCCCTAGCTTCCTCCTGGGGAACCAACTCTTTTGGGCTAAGACACTAGTGAAAGAGTAACAAGAAGCAAATCACCTACCAGCATGCTACCCTGCTCTGCACTGAGGGAAAATAGGAGAGGATGAGGATTTTAAACCTAAATCAGTGTTGCCCAATTGCTCTCAAAAAGCCAGTACCCAGGGCTTCCCTGGTGGCGCAGTGGTTGAGAGTCCGCCTGCCGATGCAGGGGACACGGGTTCGTGCCCTGGTCCGGGAAGATCCCACATGCTGCGGAGTGGCTGGGCCCGTGAGCCGTGGCCGCTGAGCCTGCGCGTCTGGAGCCTGGGCTCTGCAATGGGAGAGGCCACAACAGTGAGAGGCCCGCATACTGCAAAAAAAAAAAAAAAAAAAATCCAGTACCCATAGTGTTGATATGAGTGTTCATTGATACAGAGTTGATTTACATTAAAAATACATACACCCTTTGACTAAGCCATCCTATTTCTAGACAGCTGTGGTAGGCTGAAATACAGACCTCCAAAAATGTCCACAGATTAGTACCAGGAACCTCTGAATATGTCCCTTACATGGTAAAAGGGACTTTGCAGATGTGATTAAGTTCAGGATCTTGTGGTGAGGAGATGATCCTGGATTATCCAGGTGGGCCCAATATAATCACAGGAGTATTTGTAAGAGTGAGGCAGGAGGATCAGCATCAGAGAGGGGAAATGTGATGACAGAAGCTGAGGCTGAATTTTGTGGTAATTTGTTACAGCAACAGGAAACTAATAGAGCATCTAAAGAAATAATTCGTACGAAGAGACATGTGCCAGGATGTTTACTGCAGCATTGTCTTAAGTTAAAAAATATTGGTGTGACTTTCCTGGTGGCACAGTGGCTAAGACTCCATGCTCCCAATGCAGGGGACCCGGCTTTGATCCCTGGTCAGGGAACTAGGTCCCACATGCATGCCACAACTAAGAGTTTGCATGCCACAACTATGGAGTCTGCCTGCCGCAACTAAGACCCGGCGCAACCAAATAAATAAATATTAAAAAAATATATATATATATTGGTAACAACTTTAAATGCCTATCAGTAGGGAATGATTAAATAACCTGGTACAGCCACATTGTAGAATATTATATAGCCCTTTTGTAAACTGATACAGTGGGCTCTCCAGGATATGTTAAATGAAGAAAGGAAATTGTGGATCAGTTCCCATAGAATGACCTGCTTCCTTTATGCTTCTATGTGGGGACACATACACACACACACACACACACACACACACACACACACACACACACCCATTATATCCCTCTCATTACATTGAAGGGTTTTCAGGACTGAGGAGGCCCTTCCTGGCTATTTGGGCCAGCTGGTTCAATGGCAGCATTGGTCTTAGAACAGCCTATTTGGTTCTGAGGGTCCCAAAATCTGTCGTTGTGTACAGAAGGATGAAGTAACCACCCCAGAATAGGCTCAAGGCATATCTATAGCATCTTCCCCATCCTTTGTTTCCTATCCACTCTATGCACATGACTTAAAGCTTGAGGGAACCCTGGAGGCCACACACCAAACAGGTAAGGAAACAGAAGCCTAGGACCCAGCCGCTCAGAAAGCTGGTAGCCGAGCTGGGCGGCTGCCCAGTCTGCAGCCCCCTGTGACGTATTTGCCAACACGAGGGGTTCTGAGCCCCAGAACTATCCCATTTTCCGTGCTTCAGGCTCAAGTTCCCGCCCTGATTTTCTGGGCTTAATCCTCTTCCTGTGGAAATCAATAAGGACATTGTGATGGAATGATTCACGTTCAAGGTCAGGCCGGAGCAAATTGGAGGCGACATGCTGATTTTACTGCCCTCACTTAAAGGAGAGCCAATCCTGCTCACAGACCCCTTAACCCTTTCTTCACCACTCCCGTCGCTGTGTCAGCACCTGCCCCGCGCCGGCTTCAGCCTTCTCCTCCAGGCCTAGGTCTCTGGGGTCTGTTCGTCCATGTGTGGCCCTGCCTTTTACATCTCCCCAAGGCTCTGACCCCACAGGCCTTGGAGTGTCACGCACTTGTCGTGGTGGTTTGGGGAAGGCAGATGGCAACCACAGTACTGAATCAAACAGGAACAACTTCAAGGTGAAGGTTAAACGCTGCCTGTGTAAGTTCACTGGCCATGTCCTGCCCCAGGAAATCTCCTCAAAGCAGAGTGTCTCCTCCTTCCAATCTTCTTTTCAGAGTTCCAGTCCCCCTCTTCCCTGATTTCTTGGGTTGTCCAACATGGGATGATGGAGGAGCCGGGGGGACGAAATTCCTTCTTTCTTTCTTTCTTTTTTTTTTTCATGGTGTTCCTGGGTAGCTGGAACCTTGCATCCAAAATGATTCAGACACCCTGGCTCCTCTGTCTGGAGGGTCCACCATCTTCAGCACGAGCCTTCCAAAAGTGCCATGCTCCTCTGCAGCAAGCCAGCCCCGGGGAAGTGCAGGAAGCATGCACTGAAGGTTTGGGGGAGCAGGACTGAAAGTGGCCGGCTCTCTTCCACGTGCATCCCACTGGCCAGAACTCATGTACATGGCCACACCTAACTGCAAGGGAGGCTGGGAAATGTAGTCCAGCTGTGTGCCTGGGAAGAAGAGGAGATGGTTCTGGTGGACAATGTCTTCTCGGTGAGGAAGCAGAGATAGTGTGGACAACGCTAAGGAGTTTGGCTGAGAAAACAGAAGAGAGATAGGGCATGAGGTCAAGGGAAGGTTTGTTTGTTTGCTGGTTTGAGGAAGGCAGTGACTTGACCATATGTCCTGGAAGGAGCCAGTGGAGAGAGCAGTAGGGTTTTGCTAGGAGAGAGATCAAGGGTCTCAGAGATCCCATGGCTGGCATGAGGAGGGCCAGTGATGGATAAAGGTGCCTCTGGCTGGATAGACCCTGCCCTAGATCTCTATTTATCTCTGTCTCCCCAGTGTCTAACACAGGGCACTGAAAACTGAGAATGAACATGCCTTTATTTTTTTAATTAAAAAAAAATTTTTTTAACATGCCTTTAAACGTGAAAGCAAGGGGGCCCGGGCAGCAAGCAGTTAAAGGGTATGGGGTGGGCAGAGTGGGGGGCCAGGTGCCCCCCACATACCGTGGCAGTGCCAGTTAATCCCCTGCAGCAGGCAGGAAGCCTGCACAGCTGTCCTTCCCAAGCTGGAACTGTACCCCAACCCGGCCCTTTGCCCAGAGGTCCTGGCAACCCAGGGACTGGGGTGGGGTTGGGGGGGAAGATGGGTGGGCAACATGGAGGGTAACTGGTCCAGCCCCTGCACCCCTGGAGAACTTGTTCTCCAGAGCCGAGCATTCTCTAGGCTTGCTGCTCAGCCCTCACTCACCATGAAGCCCCACCTCCCTCTGGGCCAGTGTCATCCCAGGCAGCTCAAACCCAAACTCAGTCCCTGTTCCTCCTGCACCGTGTCTGTTCCTGCCTCTGCATGGCCTATGGCCTGTGCCTCACCTGGAATGTCCTTTTCCTCCCTCTCCCTAGGCAGTTCTTGCCTACCCTTTAGACCAGCCCCGGCTCCCACCCTCACCGCAAAACCCCAGCCCACAGAATCCTTCTCTTTGGCCGTTAGCACCGCCCTCCACCCCCAGCCCTACATTCTGCCTCTCTGGGGTGTCCCATGCCAGCCTGTGTCTATGCTGTGCTCAGGGAAGCAGGATGCAGGCCAGGCTCCAGCATTCACTCATTATTCACCCACATCTCACTGACAACCCAGGAGGAAACTAAGGCTCAGAGAAGTTAAGCAACTGCACAGCTAGAGCGTGAGGGAGTCAGGACTTGAGCCCAAGCTTGCTTAACTCCAGAGCCCACACTCATACTTTCCTCTTCCACCCAGGAGGAGCAGTAGCATGAAGGGGATTGCTGGGTGCCTGGTAGCTAGGATTCTGGCCCCTTTTCCTCCATTAGGCCAGAGGGGACAGTGGAAAGAGGGCTCTAGTCTCTCTTCAGCTAGTTACCATTTACAGGAACATTGGCAAATTTCAAGCTTCAGTCCCTCATTGTGAAGAGGGGTGACAGGTTCTGCATCTTAGGGTTGGCATGAGGGTCAAATGAGATCATGGATGGGAACGGGCTGGACAACTGCAGAGGCTGTGGCTGTGTGTGAGGCTGCCTGGCTGAGCCAGCTGTGCCCAGGACAGGAGAAAAGAAGAGGCCAAGAGTCCAACCCAGCCCCAGCCTACCCTTCATGCAGGGGCTCTGGGGCTCACTTCTAAGCCTTTGCCTCTGCTGGGCCCCAGACCACTGTGTATCCAGCCTCCATTCTACTGAACCTGACCATCATTTCCAGATTGCTGGAGCTGAAGATGGAGCAGGATGCAGTGAAGAGCCTGGATTATGGGCTCAGGCTCTGTCTCTGAACAGCTGTGTGATTTATTCTCTCCAAATCTCAGTTTCCTCGTCACTAAAATGGGAGAATCTGGCAAAGTGATGGTGAGAATGTTTATCGAGAAAGCACCTGGCCTATAGTAGACGTTTAATGAGTGGAGCTGCTATTACCACTATGGGCAGAACCTTAAAGATCATCTTCAAATTCCACATTTTCAGGAGCAGAAAATAGATCCTAGAGAGACAGTGACCTACCCAAGCACTCACTGCAAAGTGAGCAACAGTGGAGGAAGCACCAGACTCCAAACCCAGTGCTCCTTTCATTGCATCCTCCAGGGAGTCTTCCCTGAACTCCAATCCAGGCCGGGCCTCACTGCTCTGACCTCATGGCCTCCACTGTCTGAATCACCTGCTGGGCCTTCCACAAGATTTGTCTCCTTCTGAGACAGGACCCGAGCCTCTTACTCCTGCTCTAGCCTCCCCAGAAGTAACTGTCACAAGGCTGGGTCCTCTGCAAGGTGTTCAGGTCCAACCAGGGACATTCCCTGGACTTGGCTGAGCTAGGTGACATCAATTCCCAGGATGGAGGGGAGAGAGAAGTAAGAGAGGGAAGGGTTAAAGGCTTGGCAGCTGGGGAGGGCAGCCTGCAGACGGCCCAGCCCAGCACTGGGAGGCCTGCACCATTCCATTCCTTTGCAGATCAGTTACACCCAGCTGTCTCCCTCCCCACCGCCAGTGCCCCTTGGATTAGGCGGGAAAGGATCCCCGGCCTGCAGCCTGCACACGGCCCATGGGGAACAGCGCCTGCAGCCCACGCCTCTGCGACAGCTGCTGAGTGTCAGGCAAGAACATAGATCAGCAGGATCCTGGCCGAGGTGCACCCAGCCCGGGCCCTGCCCCCAACATGTGCAGGAGGGGCTGCCTGAGGAGGAAGGGGGTCTGTAAGGGATTTGGGAGGTACAGGGAAGGGACTGCTCCCAAAAATATCTCCTCTGCCCATATGTCACTGTGCCTCAAATTCCACCATTAGACATCTTGGAAACTTTGGGTCTTCCAAAGACACCAGTTAAAAACTACATTCCATGGAGTAGCTGGCATTCTTATGCACTGCTTGATGGAAATATCTTGATAAATTTTACGAAAATTTTATTAGACAAAGTATGAAGTCCTTCAAAAATGTCTATTCCTTTGTCTCAGTGTTTCCACTGAGGACTTTAACTTAAAGAAGAATTTAACTTAAATAGTTTATAATGTGGAAAAAATATTGTGGGCTATAGTTTTGAGATTAAAAAAGCCATATGAAATGTCAAAGAAAAGTTTTAAACTAGAAAATTCTGTACCTGTATTGAAAAACAGGAAACAATTCCATCGATAGTCCAGATATATGAAATTTCTGGAAGCTATGAAGCAAATGGGGGAGAGCACAGTGTGTAGGTTGGACAGACTGCCTGGGTTCCAATCATGGTTGCTTCACCTACTAGTTCTGTGACATTGGCAAGTTACTGAACCTCTCTGAACTTCAGTTTCCTCAACTGTAAAATTGGAATAATAATTACAACAGTTGTGAGAATTATGCAAAGGTTAAAAGAGTTCATATGTGGGAGACATTTTTGTGATCCTTTCATAAGAAGAACCAGCGTGGGCTTCCCTGGTGGCGCAGTGGTTGAGAGTCCGCCTGCCAATGCAGGGGACACGGGTTCATGCCCCGGTCTGGGAAGATCCCACATGCCGCGGAGCGGCTGGGCCCGTGAGCCATGGTCGCTGGGCCTGCGCATCCGAGCCTGTGCTCCGCAACGGGAGAGGCCACAACAGTGAGAGGCCCGCGTATCGCAAAAAAAAAAAAAAAAAAAAAAAGAAGAACCAGCGTCACCCAATGAATGAATGGTTGTGGTATGTCTCTCCCCACCTCCCACCTACATGGTTGCTGAGGAACCCCACAGGGTACCAAATCTAATTAATCTTGACTTTTATTATAAATATTATCAGTCAATTAAAACTCACTGGCTATTTGAAAATGATGGATGACCCAAAAATAGTGTCCAAGTTGAGATGGCAGGGGAAATTTCCCTCAATGAAATACCATTAATTCGAGAAACAGGAAAGACATGAATACTATTCTCATTAACATTCCCAGGATGATTCATATCAGGATATTTAATTGTCCATAAAGTAGGAGGCTTATATATAAAAGCATAGTCAAAAAACGAAAGAGAGTTTTAGAAATTGAAAACATACATGACCTCATAACAGAGTACTATGCAAATTGCATACTTACCCTGCAATTATAAGCAACTAGAAAATTGGACAAAATACATGAAATATGTGTCTTCAGACATCGGACAACAGGCAGTGCAGGACTGGGACCCCCAAGGCAAGGGAAACAAATGAAGTGAGTCTTACTAAAAATCTCCAACTATCTGCCTGAAGGCCTTTTCTGGAACAAAGTGCAGATAGGGGGAAGCCCAGAAGTGCATGTTGGTCTCACTGAGTTGAGGAGACAGAGATCAAATTCAGGAAGTCTGAAGCAACTGGAATTTGTGTGGCAGACTACCAAAGCAGAGGGAACTATGTAGAGAAAGAGCTCCAGAAACCTGCGTAGATTACATCTGTTGCCGAATACTAAGTGCACAGGTGTAGGGTGGACATTCATAAGGCTGGGCAAAGAATTACTGAGTAACTGTCAACTGAGCAGTTCCTGCAGCTTACACAGGTCTGGGAGACATTCAAGTGCTTACCAGTCAGAATGGAGAGACCTCACTGAACCTCAGCACACTTAACTGGGTCTCCAGAAAAGGTCATACCTTAGAAATAGGACTGGATAAATAGAAATAGGAATAGGTAAACACCAACCCTAGGGTAAATCCTATCCTAAACCTACCCTAATTAAGGCTTGAAACAAACCTCAAATTGACCATGCTGTTACACAACTAACTTAACTATAAGACCCAACAAAATCTAAATATTCTTTAGAAAAAAACCCAGATACTCAACAACATAATAATGTCTAGAATTCAATAAAAAATTACTAGGCATGCAAAGAGGCTGGAAAAATTTGACTCATGACAATGGGAACAATCAGTCCAATGGAAACAGACATAGAAATGACAAAGATGATGATAATAGCAGACAAGGAGGTAAAAATAGCTATTATAAATATGCTCACGAAGCAGAGAAAAATATGAACATTGTGAGGAAAGAAATGGAAGATATAAATAAAGAAAATGGAACTTCTAGAGGTGAAAACACAACATTTTTAATGAAAATGGGATTAAGAATAGATTAGAGACTTCAGAAGAAAAGATCAGTGAACTTGAGAACATAATAAGAGAAACTAACCTAAATGAATTACAGGCTGAAAAAAATGAATAGCACCTCAGTGACCTATAAAACAATATGAAGAGATTTTTAAAATACATGTAATTTAAGGCCCAGAAGGAGAGAAGAAGGGAAAGAAAAAAGTTATCTTAAGAAATAATGGCTGAATCCAGAGTATACAGAGAACTCCTACAACTCAACAACTAAAAAACAAACGACACAATTTTTAAAAGGGCAAAGGACTTGAACAGACATTTCTCCAAAGACTATATCCAAATGGCTAAGTAGCACAAGAAAAGATGCTCACTATCAATAATCATTAGGGAAATGAGACTCAAAAGAACAATGAGACACAACTTCACACTCATCAGTGTAGCTACTATTCAAAAAAAGTAACACATGTTGGTGAGGATGCAGAGAAACTTGAACACTTGTTCACTACTGGTGGGCATGTAAAATTGTATAGCCACTATGGAAAACAAAGTTTTCCCTTAAAATTAAAAGTGGAATTAACACATGATCCAGAAATTGCACTTCTGGGTATATATTTAAAAGATTTGATAGTAGGGACACAAACAGATGTTTGTACACTCATGTTTACAGCAGTTTTATTCACAATAACCAAAATGCAGAATCAACCCAATTGTCCATTGATGGATGGATGGATAAACACTCAATGTTTATACATACAATGGAATATTATTCAGCCTCAAAAAGGAAGAAAAGTCTAACACTTGCTAAGGATGAGCCTTGAAGGCATTATGCTAAATGAAATAAGCCAGTCACAAAAGGACAAATACTGTATGATTCCACTTACATGGTATTTAGAGTAGCTTAGCTTTGTGGTTAGCCAATGAATTGGACAGAAGTTATGCTTAAACACTGCAAAATCGGGACTTCCCTGGTGGCAGAGTGGTTAAGAATCTGCCTGCCAATGCAGGGGACACGGGTTCAAGCCCTCCCCAGGAAGATGACACATGCCGTGGAGCAACTAAGCCTGTGCCCCACAACTACTGAAGCCTGCGTGCCTAGATCCCATGCTCCACAACAAAAGAAGCCACTGCAACGAGAAGCCCGCGCACTGCAACAAAGAGTAGCCCCCGCTCGCCACTAGAGAAAGTCCACGTGCAGCAATGAAGACACCACGCAGCCAAAAATAAATAACTAAATTTATATTAAAAAACCCAAAAAACAAACAAACAAAAATACCTCAAAATCCACAAGGCCCTGTACTCTGCTTATCAACCTATGTGTGGGTTGACAAGTGCACTCAAATTTTCAGTCATGGTACTGACATAAGACTAACACATAGATCAATGGAATAGAATTGAGAGCCCAGAAATAAACCCATACATTTATGGTCATTTAATTTTTGACAAGGGTGCCAAGACAATTCAATGAAGAAAGAATAATCTTTTCAACAAATGGTGCTGGAACAACTCATGCAAAAAGTGAAGTTGGACCCATTCCTTACACTATACACAAAGATTAACTCCAAATGGATTATAGAACTAAATGTAAGAGGTAAAACAATAAAACTCTAAGAAGAAAATATAGGAGTAAATTTCCATGACCTTGGGTTAAGTAAAGCATTCTTAGATGTGACATAAAAAGCTCAAGAGACAAAAGAAAAACAGATACTTTGAATCTCATCAAAATGAAAATTTTATGCTTCAAAAGACAACATCAAAAAAGTAAAAAATAAACAAACAAACAAAACTTCACAGATAGGAGAAAATATTTGCAAACTTTATGTCTGCTAAGGGACTTGTGTCCATAATAAATAAAGAACTCTTACAAATCAACAAAAACAGCAACAACAAAATCCAGAAAATGCAGTTTTTAAAATGGACAGAAAATTTGAATAGATGTTTCTCCAAAGAATATGTATAAATGTTCAATAAGCACATGAAAACATGGTCATTAGCCATCAGGGAAATGTAAATAAAATGCAAAATGAGATACTACTTTACATCCACTAGAACAGCTATAATCAAAAAGCCTTATTGCTCTTATAACAGGTGTCGGAGAGGATGTGAACAAACTGAAATCCTCATACATTGCTAGCAGGAATGTAAAATGATGCAGCCATCTTGAAAAACAGTCTAGTAGTTTCTCAAAATTTTAATCATATGGTTTCCATATGACCCAGCAATTCCTCACCTAGGTATAAACCCAAATGAACTGAAAATATACGTCATGCAGAAAATGTTCAGCAGTGTTCATGGCAGCATTATACTTAATAGTGAAAAAGTGGAAACAACCCAAATGTCTATCATCTGATGAATGAATAAATATAATTTCGCACAAGGAATATTATTCAGTCATAAAAATAAATGCCATACCGATAAATGCTACAACATGGATGAACTTTGAAAATAGTATGCTAAGTGAAAGAAGTCAGTCACAAAAGACCATGTACTGTAATTCTATTTATATGACTTGTCCATATACACAAATCTATAGGAATGGAAAGTAGATTTGAGGTTTCTTAGGACTGGAGGGTGTTGAGGGACATGAGGAATGACTGCTAATGTATACAGGGCTTTTCGGGGGGTGATGAAAATGTTCTACAATTGATTATGGTGATGGTTGCACAACTCTGTGAAGGAAATAAAAGAACATTTATTGATACACTTTAAAGGGGTGAATTGTATTGTATGTGAATTATATCTAGATAAAGCTGATATATATATATATATATTCAGATACATAAGCAATGATTGTCAGACCAGATAAGCAAAGCAAGAACTAACTATATGCTGACTCCAAGAGGCAACTTTTAGATTCAAAAAGGCAAATAATTTGAAAGAAAAGAATGGAAATTTGTATATTCTGCAAATGGTAACCATGATAGAGTTGGAAAGGCTATATTAACATCAGACAAAATAGACTTTAAGAAAATAAATATTCTTAGAGACAAAGAAGAATGTTTCATAAAGATAAAATGCTGAATACATCAGGAAGGTACAACAGTTATACATGTAGAAGCATTTTACAACAGATGCCCAAAATACATGAACAAAACCTGACATAACTGAAAGGAGAAATAGACAATTCAACAAATATAGTTTAAAATGTTAATATCCTTCCCTCAGAAATTGATAGAAAAATTAGACAGAAAATCATCAATAAGAGCACTTGAACAACACTGTCAACCAACTTGACCTAAATGATGTATATATATATCATTCCATGAACAGTGGTGACATAAACAATTTTCAAGCTCAAATGGGCCATTCCCCAGGAAAGACTATATGTTATATTATTAAATGAACCTCAATAAATTCAAAAGGAATGTAGTCATACAGATGATTTCCCCAGTCATGGAATCATGTCAGAAATCAACCAAAGAAAAAATCTGGGAAATCTCAAAATACATGGAAATTAAACAACATACTTCTAAATAAACAAAAGAAAAATCTCAAGTGAAACTGAAAATATCTTGAACAGAATGGAAAGGAAAACAAAATATATTTTTAAATTATGGGATGCAGTTAAAGTAGTCCTTAGAGGAAAATGTATAGTTTTAAACATATATTAGAAAGAAAGAAAGCTTCAAAGTCAATAATCTGAGTTTTTACCTCCAGAGGCCATAAAATGAAGCCTGAATCAAACTCCAAGTAAGCAGAGGACATTAATAATAAAAACCAGAGCAGAAACCAATGAAATAGAAAAAAGAAAAACAATGGCAAAAGCAAATATAGCCAGAAATTAATTCTTTGATGAGATCAACAAAACTGATGAACTTTAGCCAAATTGACCAAGAACAGAAGAGAGAAGGCACAAATTACCAAAATCAGGAATAAATGAAAGCAGGAACATCACAATAGATACTACAGAATTATAAGGGAGTATTATGAATAACTTTATGCCAACAAATTAGAAAAGTTAAAGTTTTAAAAATTCGGGACTTCCCTGGTGGCGCAGTGGTTGGGAGTCCGCCTGCCAATGCAGGGGACACGGGTTCGAGCCCTGGTCCGGGAAGATCCCACATGCCGCGGAGCAACTAAGCCCCTGCACCACAACTACTGAGCTTGCGCTCTAGAGCCTGTGAGCCACAACTACTGAGCCGGCGTGCCACAACTACTGAAGCCTGTGCACCTAGAGCCCGTGCTCCGCAACAAAGAAAAGCCACCTCAATGAGAAGCCCACGCACTGCAATGAAGAGTAGCCCCCACTCACCGCAACTAGAGAAAGCCCGTGCGCAACAACAAAGACCCAATGCAGCCAAAAATAAATAAATAAATTTATTTGGGGAGAAAAAAAGGTTAAGCACAGACGATCCTTGATCAGTTTGCTTGATCAAGAACATTTGTTCTGGGCTTCCCTGGTGGCGCAGTGGTTGAGAGTCCGCCTGCCGATGCAGGGGACACAGGTTCGTGCCCTGGTTCAGGAGGATCCCACATGCCGCGGAGCGGCAGGGCCCGTGAGCCATGCCCACTGAGCCTGCGCGTCCGGAGCCTCCGCAGCGGGAGAGGCCGCAACAGTGAGAGGCCCGCGTACCGCAAAAAAAAAAAAAAAAAAAAAAGAACATTTGTTCTTTCCCTTCCATCCAAACTCCCCAACCCACAGTTATGCATCTTTCAATGCCTCAGCGATCTTCGAACACCCTTGACATACAGTCTACATCACTAGCCAGCACATGTGTGTGCACCTACCCACATGCACATGCAAAAAAAGCTGCCTCACACAACGCTACGCTTCTTGCGGGCAGCACCTTCTGGTATGTTAAAATCCATTGGATTTTGAAAAATTCTCATTGCATCCACTCGACTGACTTCTAATTGGTAGTAACCTGTAGTTTGAAAAACACCACCAGAGCCAGAATGAAAGCACGTCAATTTATCTGCACCAACTTTTTAAAGTTCAAGTTAGCCTGCAGGGACTGACCTGGGTTTTCAGGTTGCTTTACATACTCAGGAGAAGGAAAGGTTTTAGACAAACATACACAAGTTGAAAAAAGGAAGCCCTAATCCCTCAGAGTGGATTGACAGATTCCCGCCACTGTCCAGAGGCCTGAGGTTCAGGGCCGGAACGTTGAGCCATCCATGGAAGTTTTTAGCAGCTCCTGAGTTTTGATTTCAAAACCAACCATGTGTTTAATTCCAAAATAATTCACTCCAGGGAGATCAAATTCACTGAAAGTTGCCTTCCTGCAGGACTTGGTTTTAGACGTCATTTAGGGACAAGGAGGAGGAAAAGGAAGTGTGTGGATCCGACTGCAGGAGCAAACAACAGAAAACAACAATTCTGTGAGTGGAAGGAGAAGGGATGGCTGAGTACAAGCCTCCATGTGAGGGTTTCAGATGAAGCCAGGGGTGTGGGGAACAGGGGCTGAGCACAAAGGTTAAGTAACCTAGACTAGGGGTGCAAAGAGCAGACCTGGATCTGAGGAGGCACAGAGCCAGGGCACGTTGTGACTTTTAAGGGGGGATACTGTTCAACATGTTAACTATTCTCCCTTCCGTCCATTGTACTATCTTCCATCCTAAGGCTCCTCAGGGAATTTGATTAAATTAAACGCACAGACAACATGATAACAGATGGTGACCAATAAGAAAAAAAAAGTAAGCATGTACTTCCATAGGACCCAGAAATTCCATCTCTAGGTAGATACAGAAGAAAAATGGAAATTTTTGTACCCTAAAGACTTGTAGGTACAAGTTCATAGCAGCATTATGTATAATGACCCCGCACTGGAAACAACACAAATGTCTATTAACAGGTAAATTAATAAACTAATGGCATGCACATACAATGGACTACTACTCAAGAATAAAAAAAATGAACTATTAATACATACAACACAGATGAACCTCAAAAACACAGTGCTAAGTGTGAAATGCCAACTACAAAGAACTACATATTGTGATTCCATTTATATGAAAAGACGAAACTATAGAGACAGAAATCAGATCAGTGTTACCTGATTCTTGGGATGAGAGTGGAATTGATTGTAAATGGACAGGAGGAAACTTTTAAAGTAATGGAATTATTCTGAAACTGATTGTAATGATGGTTACAGAACTGTATAAACTGCATAAACTGCATCATACTTAATAATGAAAGACTAGATGCTTTCTTCCTAAATTTGAAAACAAAGGAAAGATATCTGTTCTCACCACTTCTATTCAGACTTGCCCTGGAAGTTCTAGCCACTGAAGTAAGGCAAGAAAAAGAACTAAAAGGTAGAAACAAACTCACAGACAGAGAGAACAAATTAGTGGTTACCAGTGGGGAGAGAGACGGGAGGGAGAGGAAATATAGAGGTGAGTATAAAAGAAAAAAGGGTTATTATGGGATTATATGAAATCATGTGTGTGAAACTTTTGAAAACTGTAAAGCACTATAGAATTTAAAGAATCTTTCATTCAATAAAAATTGTTTAAGATTAAAAAATAAAAATATAATTTAAGAAAAGTTTAGAAGAAATAAAAGTTATACAGATTGGAAAGGAAAAAATAAAACTGTCTCTATTTACAGATGACATAATTGCCTCTGCAGAGAATCCCAGAGAATCAACCAAGAAGTGTTAGAAGTAATAAGTGAGTTTAGCAACTTTAGGATGCAAGGTCAACGTATAAGGAATTTGAAATTAAAATTTAAAACAAGTGCTGCATCAGCTGGGACCAGCATAGACTGAGTGGCTTAAATAACAGAAGTTTAGGGCTTCCCTGGTGGCGCAGTGGTTGAGAGTCCGCCTGCCACTGCAGGGGACACGGGTTCGTGCCCCGGTCTGGGAGGATCCCACATGCCGCGGAGCGGCTGGGCGGGTGAACCATGGCCGCTGAGCCTGCACGTCCGGAGCCTGTGCTCCGCAACGGGAGAGGCCACAACAGTGAGAGGCCCGCGTACCGCAAAAAAGAAAAAAAAAAAAAAAAGCCAGAAATTTATTTTCTCATGGTTCTGGAAGTTGGGAAGCCCAAGATCAAGGTGCAGGATAATTTGGTTCTCCATTTGCCTGCATTGTTACTAATCTTTGTCCTGGGCAACCACTGAAGGTTGATGGAGAAGAGCCTGCCAGTGAGTATGAACCACCCTTTTGTTTGCAGCTCCCACAATTTCTATACTTCCACATTAACCCACATTTGGCCTTTAACAGTTTTAAAATTTTATCTCCTGAAATAAGTCAGACAGAGAAGGCCAAATACTATATAATCTTACTTAGGTACATAGATGTAGAGAACAGATGGGCGGTTGCCAGGGGTGGGGGAACGGGGATGGGGGAAATGAGTGAAGGGAGTGAAAAGGTACAAATTTTCCAGTTATAAAATAAATGTCATGGGGACTATAGTTAATAATACTGTATTGCATATTTGAAAGTGGCTAAGAGTAAATCTTAAAAGTTCTCATCACAAGAAAAAAATCGTTTGCAACTATATACGGTGACAGATATTAACAAGACCTACTATGGTGATCATTTCACAATATATACAAATATTGAATCGTTAGGTTGTACACCTGAAACTGATATAATGTTATATGACAATTATACGTCAATAAAAAATAAAATCATTTGGGGGCTTCCCTGGTGGCGCAGTGGTTAAGAATCCACCTGCCAATCAGGGGACACGAGTTTGAGCCCTGGTCTGCGAAGATCCTGCGTGCTGCGGAGCAACTAAGCCCGTGCGCCACAACTACTGAGCCTGTGCTCTAGAGCCCGCGAGCCACAACTACTGAAGCCCGCACACCTAGAGCCAGTGCTCCACAAGAGAAGCCACCGCAATGAGAAGCCCACGCACCGCAACAAAGAGTAGCCTCTGCTCATCACAGCTAGAGAAAAGCCCATGCGCAGCAACGAAGACCCAACGCAGCCACAAATAAAAAATAAATAAAATAAAATTATTAAAAAAATTAAAAATAAAATCATTTGATGTATCAAAAAAATAAAAATTTATCTCTCTTCTTTTTACCTCTTTCTCTGGCACCTAGATCTCTTCTTCTCATACTCTACCATAGGTAAGCAAATGCTCACTTCCTGCCTCTGCTTGGAGACCCCTGTCTTTCCTTAGATTTCAGACTGCTTCACTACCCTGAAACTTCCACTCTGGATGGGTTATTAGTTATCTACTGCTACATAACAAATTATCCCTAAACGAAGCAGCTTAAAGCAATGCACAATTATTATCTCATGTTTCCATGTCTCAGGAATATGAGAGTGGCTTAATGGGGCTGTTCTGGTTCAGGGTCTCTTATGAGGTTGCCGTCAAGCTGTCAGCCAGGGCTATAGACAGCTCAAGACTTGAACAGAGCTGAAGAACTTTTCCCAGCTCATGCCTACGGTTGTCAGCAGGCCTCAGTTCATTGCTGGCTGTTAGTCAGAGACTTCAGTCTCCTGCTACGTGGATCTTTCCATAGGGCTGCTCACAGCATGGCAGCTCACTTCCTGCAGAGCAAGTGATGAGAGAGAAAGAGAGGGAATGAGAGGGAGAGAAAGAGAGGACCCAAGACAGAAAACTGTATTCTTTTATAACTTGGTGTTGGAAGTGGCATATCATCACTTCTGTAGCATTTTATGGCTTACACAGACTGACCCTGGTACAATATGGAAGCCAATTACACGAAGGTGTAAATACCAGGAAGTAGGGGGTCACTGGGGGCCGTCTTGGAAGGTGGCCACTACAGACAGGTTCAAGAAATATGGTTTTGTAGTTTATGCAGTTTTTTCTTTTTGTTGGTGCAGGAACAGTGAGTGACTCTCTTTCCAGCTTTCTACATCCCAGGCAAAAGCAGAAGCCTTGAGTCTCTCTATATTTAATCTCATATCTCATGCTTTTCACCTCTTTGTCTTATTGCTCTGTATTTTGGGAGAATTCCTTGGCACTATTTTTCAGTTCACTGATTCTGTCTTGGGTATGTCCATCAGGCTTTCCATTATTTTTCTACCACCAATCAGGTTGCTATTTCCAAGAAATAAAAAACCTGAGTGGTTTTTTAAAAAAACATAGGCTCACTTATGCAGGTTCTTGGTAACTGCTGATGGTCCAGGGATGGGCATGTGACCTGAAGTTGCTCAATTAGACTTATGAAAAAGACTTACCTTCTACAGTTGAGGAGAGATTATTTTCCTCTTTCCCATTAAATTAAATAAAGGGGTAAAAATTCCTTGTTTCTGCTGGCAGCTACCTCACAACGAGGAGACAACCATCTCATGACACGGAGTAAAGCAAAGCTGAGAGTCAGAAAGACCCTGAGTCCTTGATGACATGGTTGAGCTGCTGAACCAACCAATCGTGAGGCCCATTTGATCTCTGAACTTCTTGTTAGTGAGTTACTAGATGCTTTTATTGTTTGATCCAGTCTGAGCTGGGTTTTCCTGTAACCAGATCCATCCTGTACCCATATAATCAGTCTTCCATTACTGAGTGAACCCCTACTTCATGAAAACATAAAGAGACAGACTCACACAGGGAAGAACCTAAAAAGAATGGGCTCCCATTAATGTAAATTGGTGCTGCCACTGTGGGAAACGGTATGGAGTTTCCTTAAAAAACTAAAGATAGAGTTGCCGTATCATCCAGCAAACCCACTCCTGGGCATATATCCAGAGAAAACTTTAATTTGAAAAGATACACGCAACCCAATGTTCATAGCAGGACTATTTACAATAGCCAAGACATGGAAACAACCTAAATGTCCATCAACAGAGGAATGGGTAAAGAAGATGTGGTACATATATACAATGGAATACTACTTGGCCATAAAAAAGAATGAAATAATGCCATTTGCAGCAACATGGACAGATCTAGAGATTACCATACTAAGTCAGAAATAAAAGACAAATATCATATGCTATCACTTATATGTGGAATCTAAAATATGATACAAATGAACTTATTTACAAAACAGAAACAGACTCACAGACATAGAAAACGAACTTACGGTTATCAAAGAGGAAAGTGGAGGGATAAATTAGGAGCTTGGGATTAGCAGATTCACACTACTATATATAAAATAGATAAACAAGGTCCTACTGTATAGCACAGAGAACTATATTCAATATCCTGTAATAAACCAGAATGGAAAAGAATATGAAAAAGAATATATATCTATATATCTATATATCTGAATTACTTTGCTGTACACCAGAAACTAATACACCAGTGTACATCAACTATACTTCAATTTAAAAAATAAAAAGAATAGACTCCCGTTACCCTTGCCTTTTATCCTTAGTCAGTTATCCTCCCCTCACTCCCCCCACCCTTACAAACTGGTCCTTGACTTTGTCTCCCACCCACTCCTCACCTCCAGTCTGTGGAATTCAGAGCTGTCATGAAACACCTTCAGGACAACACTGGCCCCCACTGACTATGAAGCCAGTTCAGTGCCTGACTTATGAAAGTAAAGCATCTTTGATGTCTGTTGTAGGGCTCCACACTAGGCAGACTCATAAGTGGAAACCTCACTGCCCTTTCTTATCCTGGCCCTGTGTGATCTCTCTCCTCTCTCTGGGCCCTTGCATTCCTGTACATACGGTAATTGGGCTGGACCACATGTCTCAAGGTCTCTCCCAGCTCTGACATTCTAGGATTTCTGTGCTCTGAGATATGTTAAACTCTATCTATCCTGGTTAGCCCAGTACCCCATTTTGCATTTGGCACATAGCCATTCAGCGCTGGTCTCCTGTGCTGTATGACAAACATGGAGGGAGGAAGATAGAAGACCAGGTTCCCAAAGCCCCTGGCTCCTGGTCCTGGAAGCCCCTGACTTCAGGCAGGTGATAACAGGGCAGGCTTTGCCAGGATTCACTCCCTGACATCAAGAGGGTTGTCCCTAGTCTATAGAGTCACCCAGGAGAGAAATAGATGTGCCAGGAAATGATTGCCAGGGACGTGGGATGAGAAAAGGAAAGACTATGGTGATGGTGGACACTTGGGAGATGGGAAGGAGAGGATTAGGGATCCCAAGGGGGCAGAGCTGATCACTCAAGAGATCTCTGTTCTCTCCCCATCACCTGGGAGCTCTGTTGGCCCATTTCCTCCCCCAGCCCCTCCCCAGCATCCCCATCAGCATCCCCTCCCTCCCCATACTGAGCCTTGCTCCAATTTCAAAGCTTTCTCCAGCCCCAGCTGGGTTGGGAGACCGAGGAAGGGAGAAGGCATAATTTTTAGTCCTGTTTTGGGGAGGGGATATAAAGAAGGGGCTGGGTGGAAGAGGGAAAAGAAGGGGAGCCTTTTGAAGTGAAAGCCGGGCCAAGCTCATCAGAGATTAATGTAGGAAAAGCCCCGCTCATCTGATAGGGCCCAGGTGGTGGGCAGACTTGCCGAGCTCGCTGACAGATCCTGACGGTCCACAGCCTGCCTCCTACTTCTCACCCTCATCTTGGAGAAAGAGATGCAGGCTCACCCCCTCAGGAACCTTGGGGCTACCCCAGGGCTCTCTCCAGACCAGCTGGGGAGTCAGAGCTCTACCTAGTGGCTCTTCATTCCAGCTGCCCATACACAAGGGCACGCGCATGACTACAGAAACCCGCGCACACAGAAGGGGGAAGAGAACAGACAGCTGACCCAGGCTCTGTCCTCCATGGGAAGCCTGGCCCAGAGGAGAAAGGTTCCAAAGAAGACTCTGCCCTTGTTCTCTAGCTGGAAGTTGGTGGAAGGATGGTTGTGGCCACCATCCCAGCTTCAAACCCTCCCTCCATCTGCTCCCAGGCCCAGTCGCTGCCCCGCCTCTTTCCTTCTATTTCTAGCCAAGCTCCTCAGAAGAGCTGTCTCCATTCCTGGTCCCGCACTTTCTCACTCCCCACTCGCTCAGCTCCTTGCTGTCTGGATTCCACTCTCCCCATCCCATGGAAACTATTCTGTTCTGACCACTTCACTGCTAAATTAAAGGGACACATCACGTCTCAGTCCTCAACGGTCTGGACCTCTCAACATTGTAAGACAAATTGGCAGCTCCCTCCTCAAGCCTCCCTCTCCTTCCAGAGGAGCTCTCCTAGTTTCCTGACTGTCCCTTGTCTGTCTTCTTCATTGGCTTTTCTCCTTTTGCCTTTCCAGTGCCTTCCTTTCCCTTCCATTAGAGGTGGGGGCTCCTCTTGGCACTGTCCTCAGTTCCCTTCTCTCAAGACACTCTCCCTGACACGTCTTCTCCTCCAAAGCCATTAAACAACTTTCTTGGCCTTCTCCAAACCCTCTTTCAAAAACGACACTGGATCATCACTCTATTGCTATTGTATTGGACCCCTGCCGCTACCACCATTCATGGGATGCAGCTGACACCGCTTACCCTGGCATTCAAGGCCCTACATATGTGCCTCTAGTTTACTGTCCTGATTGATATCTTACCTCTCTTGCATACCCGTTATGCAATTCCCATGCACCCTACAATCCAGCCACGGGGATGTACTGTTCCTTCTATGCGTTGGTTCACGCTGCTTGAAATTACTTTCCAGCTTTTCATCTGGAAAACCCAGATGCCACCTCCTCCAGGAAGACTTCCCTATTTTCCCAAGAAAAATGACTCTCTGCTATGAGCTCTCACGGCATCTTTCACATGCCCCTAATGCAGTATTTACTTTTGTTTCTATTTCACCTCTTAGATTTCTCCTTCCTTGGCTAAACTGTGAGCTCCTTGAGAGCAGAAATAATGTTTGCGTCATCTTCATATAACCATTCTGTAGCCCAGGGCTTAATGGGTGATGAAAAACTATTTGATATTTGACTAAATGATTCTATATCAGGTATTGTGGCTGCCTTCTTGAAACCAAGGCAACATTAGATTTCACTGTGCTGAATGTAGGATCCTGAGGACCAGTATGGCTGCCCCTGGATAGAGCATAGGCAGAGCAATTATTTCCAAACTGGGTGTTTTCACTGGCATAAGCAATACTATGGTGAACATCTTGGTACATAAAGCTATTTCTGTATTTTGGATTCTTTCCTTGGGACAACTAAGAACAGCAATCAGACTACCCAAGTTTCTCTGGGAAAGGATAGGCTCCAAGAGTGGGGTAAGCCTTCTTTGCAGGTCCTCTGGAAACATAGCCTGGAATGTACCACCAACCAGGAATCACTGGTATCATGCCTCATTAAAAAGTTACATTCCTGTTCTGCCCCTAGGTTCTTCAGAACCATTTTTTTTTCTCTTTCTGACTTACTTCACTCTGTATGACAGTCTCTAGGTCCATCCACCTCATTACAAATAACTCAATTTCATTTCTTTTTGTGGCTGAATAATATTCCATTGTATATATGTGCCACATCTTCTTTATCCGTTCATCTGTTGATGGACACTTAGGTTTCTTCCATGTCCTGGCTATTGTAAATAGAGCTGCAATGAACATTGGGGTACATGACTCTTTTTGAATTATGGTTTTCTCAGGGTATATGCCCAGTAGTGGGATTGCTGGGTCGTATGGTAGTTCTATTTTTAGTTTTTTAAGGACTCTCCATGCTGTTCTCCATAGTAGCTGTACCAACTTACATTCCCACCAACAGTGCAAGAGGGTTCCCTTTTCTCCACACCCTCTCCAGCATTTATTGTTTGTAGATTTTTGATACAGACGTAGAGAATGGAATTGAGGACACGGGAAGGTGGAAGGGTAAGCTGGGACGAAGTGACAGAGTGGCATGGACATATATACACTACCAAACGTAAAATAGATAGCTAGTGGGAAGCAGCCACATAGCACAGGGAGATCAGCTCAGTGTTTTGTGTCCACCTAGAGGGGTGGGATAGGGAGGGTGGGAGGGAGACGCAAGAGAGAGGAGATATGGGGATATATGTATATGTATAGCTGATTCACTTTGTCATACAGAAGAAACTAACACACAATTGTGAAGCAATTATACTCCAATAAAGATGTTTAAAAAAAAGTTACAGAATATGAGTGCCAAGGAGACTTGGGGACATGATAGAATGATTCCATGGCACCGTGGGTGAGAATGTATGGCTCAGGGAAGAAAAGCAGTGCCTCCAGATTGTTCAGGTACCTGATAGACTGGGCCATGCCTGAGACCAAGGGTTTCCTGACGGCCACACCTTGCTGTTGCGTCTCATGCATTCTTTGGAATAGCAGGCAATTAGCAAGTGCCCAGGGGAAGGTTAGAGATGGTCTCAAGAAAGAGTAGAGGCTCTGGGGAAAGCAGAAGCCTTGAGGATAGGAAGCAATTGGCTCCCCCTAGGAGGCAGACCTCCAAAACCTTTTCCATTCCCCTGACCTCACAAGGATGTTAACTAGGGGCTTCCCTAGGGAGACAGGAATAGCAGAGGGAAAAGTGGTGGGAACTAAGGCACTTAAAGGATGCAGTGGAATCACCCTGTCCTTCATCATTCTTCAGATAATAGATAGTAATAATAACAACAATAATAAACATTTATAAACAACAATAATAAACATTGTCTAAGCCTCTTAATTCTGAGCCACGATGTTATTCTTATCTTCATTTCACACATTTGAAAACAAGCTCAAAGAAGTCAGCCAACTTGTTCTAAGCCACACGACAAGGACTCAAATGCAGATCTGTAGACTACAAAGTCTACAGGATTAAGTCTAATGACAGAAGTTTCCCAACTTCCAGCCAGTCTCAGGCCAGGTATCTGCTGAGCAGCTCTGGAAAGCGGGAGTCCTGAGTGCAGACCCCCCACCTCACAAAGAGTTGTTGCAAAGAATAAAATAGATATATATGAGCAGACACACATATATAAGGAAAGCTGATTTATGACAAAGACGTCACTGCAGTGCAACAGGAAAATAATTATATTTTCAATAAATGGTGCTGGGTCATTTGGATATCCACAGAGAAAAAAGAAAATAAAGTTGAATCCCTGCCCCCCACCTCATACTATACACAAAAATCAACTCCATTTGGATTACAAATCTAAATGTGAAATGTAAAACACCAAAGCTTTTAGGATAAAATATAGAACATTCTTGTGACTTTGGGATAGGTAAACGTTTCTTAAATAGAACATAAGAAGCACTGACCAAAAAGGGAAAATTTTTTGATAAATTAGACCATATCAAGATTAAGAATGTTTATCAGAAGATGTTATTAAGAGAGTGAAAAAGCAACACATCAAGAGAATGAGAAGACAAGTCACAGACTGGGAGAAAATATTTGCAAAAGACATCTGATAAAGGACTGTTACCAAAATATACATAGAACGCTTGAAATTCAACAATAAGAAAATGAACAATTCATTTTAAAAATAGGCAAAAGTTCTGAACAGACACCTCACCAAAAAGATATAGAGATGGCAAATAAGCATATCGAAAGATGCTCAACATCATATGTCATTAGGGACTTGCAAATTAAAACAACAGTGATATACCACTATATAACATTAGAATGCCCATAGTCCGAAACACTGACAATACCAAATAATGGTGAGGATGTGGAACAACAGGAACTCTCACTCATTGCTGGTGGGAATGCAAAATGGTACAAACACTTTGGAAGACAGTTTGGCAGTATCTTATAAAACTAAATGTATTCTTACTATACAATCCAGCAATCCCACTTCTTGGTATTCCTCCAAATGTGTTGAAAACTTATGTCCACACCAAAAAACTGCACGTGGATGTTTATAGCAACTTTATTCATTTGTCAAAACATGCAAGTAACCAAGACGTCTTTCAATAGGTGAGTGGATGAGTAAGCTATGGGATATCCAGATACTGGAATATTATTCAGCATTAAAAAAGAAATGAGCTACCAAGCCATGAAAAGACGTGGAAGAAACTTAATGCATGTTACTAAGAGAAAGAAGCCAATCTCAAAAGGCCACATACAACATGGCATTCTGGAAAAGGCAAAACTATGGAGACAGTAAAAGGATCAGTGGTTGCCACGGGTTGGGGGGAGGGAGAAATGCAGAGCACGGAGGATTTTTAGGGCTGTGAAACTATTCTGTATGATACTATGAATATATGTCATTATACATTTTTCCAAACCCATAGAATTTACAACACCAAGAGTGAACCCTAATGTAAACTATGGGTTTTAGATGATAATGATGTGTCAATGTAGGTTCATTGATTATAACAGATGTGCCACTATGGTGCAGGATGTTCGTAGTGGGGAGGCTGCTCATGTGTGGGAGCAGAGGGTTTTAGGAACTTCCTGTACTTTCCACTCAATTTTGCTGAGAACCTAAAACTGCTCTAAAAGAAAAAGTCTTAAAAAAAAAAAAGGCAACACAGAGAATGAGAGAAGATATTGCAACACATATATCCAAGAAAGCACTCATGTACAAAATCTTACAAATCAATAAGAGGAAAAAAAAGACAAAGCAATTTAAATAAAAAGTACAAAAGACTTGAATAGGCACTTCTCAAAAAAATTACTTCCAAGTGGCCAATAAATGTATGAAATGGTGCTCAACTCCACTAGTCATCAGGAAAATGCAAATTAAACCCATCACACAATACCACACTCATTCCATTGCATGGCTAAATGGAAAAAGACAGAAAATAACAAGATTTGGCAAGGATGTGAAAGCCAGGACTCTGTGAACTGCTAACGGGAATGTAAATTGGTAGAATCGGTTTGGAAAATTGATTTGCAATATGTATCAAAGACAAACATATGCATACCCTAAGACCTAGCAATCCCACTCCTTAGTATACACTTAGCAGAAATGCTTACATAGACTCACCCAAAGACAAACCAGAATGTTCATAACAGCACCATTCATAACAGACAAAAATTGAAACCACCAAAAATGTCTACCAACAATAGAACAGGTAAATAGTGAGATACGCACACCATGGAATACAACAATGAGAATAAACAAATTAACCTACACATAGCAACAAAAATAAATCTTGCAAACATAATATTCAATGAAAGAAGCCAGAAATAAAAGTATACTGTATAGTACCATTCAGATCAAGTTCAAATCCAGGCAAAACTCTTTGCAGGGATGGAACATTTCTGTATCCTGACTGTGGCGGTGATTACATATATGTGATAAAATCTTCTAGAAGTATACATTAAAAAAAATGTGTACATAAAAACTAGTGAAAGCTGAATAAGATCTGTAGCTAAGTTACTATTATTGTACTGATGTCAATTTCCTGGTTTTGTTAATGTGCTACAGTTCTGTAATATATTATTGGGGGAAGCTAGGTAAAGGTTATGCAGGAACTCTCTGTACTACTTTTGCAACTTTTAGGAGTCTAAGATTATTTAAATTAATCAATTGTGCTAGAAGTCAGGATAGTAGTTCCCCCTGGGAGAGTCACAGTGACTGGGAGTGGACACTAGGAGGTTTCTGCAGTGCTGTCATTTCTCAGTTTTTTTCTGTTTCTCAGTTTGAGGACTAACCACACAAGTGTGTTCATTTTGTGAAAATTCATCAAGCTGTACACTTATGTGTATTTTTGTCTATGTATATTATACTTCAATAAAAAGGGGTTTTTTAAAAGAAAAAGAAGTAACGATACGCTCATAAGAGCTTGGCCCAGTGCCCAGTGTACTATAAAGGCTCAGGAAGACCATTTCTCTATGTCTGTGACTGTCTCCTGCCTTACTCTTCAGTCAGGTTCTATCCTGTGCTGTCCCCACGGCCCAGGTGAGCACATTTCATAAAGGAGGGGCCTTAACCCATAGACTCCAAGGGTGGGAATTCCAGGCAGATATTGGGGAATCACAAGACCTTCTGGCAGGAAAAATAGACCCCAGGGCAAAGCCTCATGTGCCTCCACCCAGGACTGAGCACAATAAAAAAGGTTTATTGTAAATACTAGGCACGTAACCTTACTAACGACCAATAATTGGTTAAAACAAAAATACGCCTCATGAAAAAAGAACCCTGAAAATGTAAAACAAATCTCGACAATATAACGATCAAACAATATTCTGTTGCTATGAAGAACTTCATACAAATTACAAAGGGTATGCTCTGATTTTGCAGTGCCTCTGGGTGAGAGAGGGTTCAGCTATTTGAGCCTTTTTGATAAGCTGTGCTATACTCACAAATGATGCTGCTTCCCATAGTTCTTTAAAGGGTCTCAAATTATTTTTAATTTGGAGAAGGAACATTCTGCCAAAGTGAAAAGGGATAGAAATTGTTCAAACTGCAGAATACATTTCAGAAAAGCAGGCACTTGGGCTGTAGCATTTCATAGTTAACCATCCCAGCAAATTCAGTCTTAATTTTTTGCCGGTTTAGCATTTAATGAAGCAGCATTGATAATACCTCCGAAGGATGACTTGAGAAGCCCTTTTACATTGTTAGTGTGTCTGCCGCACCGGATTTTTCACCCATTTTTAGTGGGTTTGGAGTAAGACATGCAAACAAAGCTGTACTTTGCCTCTGAAATATTGGGTCTCAATAGGCAGTTAATGTATCAATTACAGGATGAAAAATGATGAACTATAATCCTTTCCTCTAAAGAATCTGCAGATCAGAGAACCATCATATGCTCTGGAGCAGATGACACAAAAATGTTTAAAGTATTATCCTTTCAACCAAGAGAGCTTTACAATGTGGGAAACGTGATTTAAAACAGTTGGGTTTTGCATAGGCTTTAAGACAATGCCACTGGCCACTGTACACTTTGGTAACTGGATTACAATTTATGCATTACAGTTCAGATAGGCAAGAAAATATACTTTTCTTTATTGTTCTCTAAATATTTTTTTGTCTTGCTTCAAAGTCTCCAAACAAAATGCTGGTGGGGGAAAAACCGTACTTCAACTCTTCAACAGTTACTCAACAGTACTCAACTGTTAGAATAGCCTGTACCTAAGTTCTCTCTGCAGTAATTACTCAGTCCTTCAAGGCGCTCCCCACTCATACCTGCCTCTCTGCTCCCTGAGTGCTACAGGGACACCCAGAGGAAGAGAGATCTCTGGTCTGGCTTCTGCTCCCCTGGGGAAAGGGGAGCTCAGTCCACCTGGTTTCTGGACATGAGCCTCACCCACAGGAGTCTAAGCCTGGAGATCTCGCAGTCTATGCTCTCAGCAAAGGCAAATCACTCAGTGATTGTTTTCTGGGAGATGGTCCTCTCACTCTGCTCTCGGGTTCCTGCTCCAGCTGCTGCCTGGACCTCCAGCTTTGGGCTACTACCTGCAGCCTTTTGTCATGGGGGTCCATGTACCTCCACGCAATGGGGGTGTCCTTGTGTCTCCACGCCATGGCCGCCGATTCTCAATTCTCAGCCACCTTCTCTGTTTGCCATAGTCGTGCAGAGGCTTCTGGATCTCTTCCATAGCACATAAAGACCCCTTCAGGCTACCAGTCTAGACACATCTTGCAGCAAGAGGGTGAGGCTGGAAGAAAGTACAACAATGGCATGAATGCCTGCAGCATCCCGGAACTTGGTGGCAGACGAGTATTTCCTCTGGGGCATCTTTCATCCTCCCTCTCCTCTGTATCCCTGGGCTAAGGCAGCACCCTGATCTTATGGCATCTTTTTTTAGCAACTGAAGGGCTCTCAGCTTCCCCTTCCTGTCGGACAGTGCTGTTCTTACATCATCTCCTTCTCCTTTCCCACTCCAGCTCCACAGCATGAAGGCTGATGGTGGAAATGCTGTAGGGCACAAGCCCAAACCACTTAGAATAGAAAAATATAAATATATATATATATATTTATAATAGAATATATAGAATATATATATATTATATATAGAATATATATATAGAATATATATATATAGAATATATATAGAAAAATATATATATATAAATATATATAATATATATATAAAATATATAAAATATATATATATATGTATATATATCCCTGACAAATGATTCTGACAGATTTCCATATACTTTCAGCTAACAGTCAGCCAAGTCACAACAACTACTGTCAGCAGCTACTGACACAGCAGTCTATCCTTGTCGTTGTTCACACAAGCTTCCAGATTTTTCTGGCAGACGGCAGGCGATGACCAGTTTACTTAGGGTCTCCCAATATCCTGACCAGATATATGTATGTTATTTTTGCATATGAAAATAATTGCACAGGACAACCTAATCCTAAGATTTTAGAGTAATAAATATACGTGAAACATTCTTTGACAAAGTCTGAATTCCAAAAGCTGAATTTGACCAATACAGCAATTTCCTGTACCCTTTTTTTTTTTTAACTCACGGGTGTTTTTATTTTTATCAGTACTGTACAATGCATTTTTGCTCTTGTAACTGCTTAGCCAAATAAAGACCAGGAGAATGGTTATTAAGTGTTAATGGGCAATTGGCAGAAAATCGTGTTAATGGAATAGTGCAAAGATACTCTTTAAAACACCTTAGATCTTTCTTCCTCTGTTCTTTTAATTGTTGCACATCATGATACTGTAGCTGTGTGTTTGAATCCAGATCCTTTATCTTGCATTTGAATCCTATGTAAATATGAGTCTCTTCCTTTGCTAATGCTTTTCTGTTATTTTGAAAATGCTTTAGCGTACTTAATAGCCACAATTAATATGCTTGTCACATCTGATTCACATGGTTCTCTCAGAGCACTGGTCTTAATGCAACATTCTTCTACCTCCTCCTCTCCCTCCTGGACCTCTAGCTCACACATGAAGCCTCTGCCTGCTCCTCAGGAGGGACAGGCCCAGGTAAGGCCAGCCACTCGGGTTGTCCTCACCCAGGAAGATAAGAACCGCATCCCTGAGATCACTGACCATCACCCAGTTCTGCACACTGGCTGATCTTTGGACCAAATCCTTAGCCACTCGAGGACAGGACTGGGTCTTTATTATTTTGCAAGTTCCCTTCCCTCTAAATACACAATAGGAGTAGCTAAAATTTATTGAAAACTTATGTGCCAAATACTTTACATTCATTATTTCATTTAATCCTCACAGCATGTGGCTAGTATGTACTACCACTACCCCTATTTTATATGAGGAAAATGAGGCTCAGAAAAGTTAAGTAACCCATTTGAAATCACACAGCCAGCAAACAATAAAGCTGTATTTGAACCCATCTAACTGTAGTGCTCTTAGCTATTAAAATTGGGGCATACAAAAGTTAAATAGCTGGTTTACAGTCATAAAGCTAGTAAGTGTCTGGGCTGGGATTCAAATCCAGATCTCATCCATCTCCAACTTTTGTTCTTCACCCTACAGGACAGGGAGCAAGCATATTTAAGGCAGGCTTATTAGAGTAGCATAAATGCAGAAGGTCGTAGCAGGAATTAGCCTTTAAGTAGAAATTGCTCAGAAGGTGTGTGAAAGCAGAGTCATTTCCACTGACTGGCTGGTGGGACTTACCAACCAGAGAAAGTGATCTTTGGTGAGCACATGGTGGACTCGACCAATGAAAGCTGCATAGTGTGAGGAGTGGGCAGTGGATTTGGCCAATCAGTGACTTAGAAAAGGGCACCGGCTAGACCTACATCTCTGAGCTGGGAACTTGCTCCTTGGAGAGGTAATCTGACTAACAAATGGCAAAAGGCCACTCTGGGCTCTGACTGGCGCCAGGGTTCCAGGAAACAGGTCTGAAGCCATTCCCATGCCAGCAGTAACGGCCAGCGCGCCTTTGCTCATAGATTAGCCGTGAGGTCAACCGTTTCAGTGACTCACCTCGTGAAAATGAGGCGGCAGTGTCAAGCCTTACTGTTTCTCTGTAAGCATTTAAATTGATTTTTACAGCTGGTTAAATTCTCCCCTTGGTTTCTATACAGAGAGTTAGGATGTGGCTGGATAGCAGCTCCAAAGATATTACCAGGTAAAAGAGTCCCCCACTCCATGCAAGATCCAGCCTCTGTGACCAGTGAAACTGGCTCACTGAAACTGTGGCCAGGTAGTGACCCAGCTGAGGCAGCCCCACTGGTGACAGTCTGGGGAAGCCACCACCAAGGACTGAGGTACAGCCCTAACTAGAGACAGGGACAGCCCCATCCTGAAACACCCCACTGAGTGATGACCCCGCCCATGGCCACATTCAAGAGATCACATGTCTCTGCCAGCTCCCAGAAACCAGGTGATGCCTCCCATTTAGACAGAAACTTCAGGAGCGCCCGTTATTTTACATATGGAGAATCTCCAGGGAAGTAAAGGAGATCCTGGCTGCTGTGTCCCTCAAAGTTTACTTTCTGTTCAAAGTTCTATGTCACCATGTGTCCCCCCCCCACACCCCCACCGAGGTACTGCTCCCAATTCACAGCAGCCTTCCAGGCACCACACCGGGTTGGTTTGGGTCACCCTGAAAGCAGAGCAAACAAGGCAAGGATTTGATGGAGGTGGTCTACTCAGAAGGCGAGCCCAGGAAGCAGACGTGTGGAGTAGAGAGAGTGAACCAGGGAAGTAGGAAAAGCCGAGATGAGGGTGTGTTTCCTTGAGGTCTGTAGGCATAGAGGGCTCGAGTCCACTGGAACATCCCAGAAATGTGCAGATGCCTCCTGGAAGTGTCCACCAGATGGATAATAGCTGGAGTCTTTGTCATCCCCCCTCACTGATTGGAAATTGTTCCTGGGGAAGTTAGCTCCCTTATCCTTCCGGGCAGCATTTGCAGGCTGTGAGCAAGCTTGTGTGGTGTAGGAGAAACCCTGAATCAGAATCGGAAAGACTCTGGCTCTGCTTGAGGGAGGACATTGAGAGTGAGTCTGAGCTCACATAGGGCTGTCCTCTTCGGCTGTGGCTGAAATCAGAGGTGGGCCAGGCACTTGCGGTGTGACTGCAGCCTTCCTGAGCGATTTAACGAACTGTGAGGGAGAGTGACAGGGAAATAAACTCAAAAGGAACACGAAATGTGAACCAATTTACTTCATCCAAACTGAAGTATGTAGTATTTCACACTTCTACCCAAAAGGCATTGGAGAAAAACATACTGACTTCTGAATCCTACAAATTTGGGTTCAAACCCTGGTTCTGCCACTTAGTAAATTAGTGACCTTAGGTGTGCCACCTGACTGCTCTGAGCCTCAGTTTCCACAAATGTATAATAGGGATAAAAATACTTACCTTATAAAACAGTAGTGTGCAAAGCCCTTGGGACATAGTAAGCCCTTTCTCAACATATGGCAACCCTCACCAAAGGGCCGGCATGTTTTCCACACCCTCAGCCATCTCCGAGCCCCAGGCTGTCTCTGAGAGAAGGTGGCTGTTTCACCTCCTCTAGGTAAGAGCTGCCTGACATCCTGGCGCTTTGAGGGCCAAGACCAGATAGCTATATGGCCTCTGCTGTCCCCACCCTCAGAACCTTAACAGAATCATTGCTTATCCTAGAGTTCTGGTTCAAATCATTTAGGAGGTACAAGGGAAGCACGTCTGAATGAGATGTGTAAAATCTGGGTATTAAGAAAATGGAAATATAGCTTCCCTGGTGGCGCAGTGGTTGGGAGTCCACCTGCTGATGCAGGGGACGCGGGTTCGTGCCCCGGTCCGGGAAGATCCCATATGCCGCGGAGCGGCTGGGCCCGTGAGCCATGGCCGCTGAGCCTGCGCATCCGGAGCCTGTGCTCTGCGGCGGGAGAGGCCACAACGGTGAGAGGCCCACGTACCGCAAAAAAAAAAAAAAAGAAAAAAAAATATATAAATGGAAATATATAGGAAAAATCAGTCTGTAGAAAACTATCTTGACTTTTCTCTCAACTACTAAAGAAAAAGTGCAAGCTTTCCTCTATAAAATTTTCTGTTTCATAGTCTAGGTTTCCATACCTTTGGATGAACATAATAAGCAAACTCAGATTCCAGAGGTGAGTGTTCCTGTGTGTCCAATCCAGCCATCTGTGTTCCTCAATTGTGCTAAAAAGTGCTATGTCTGTAAAATACATTTTAAAAACGTATTTATTGCCCTTATTTCAATTATTCCCGTATTTTTATTCCTGCTACTCCTCAAATTTCCAGCTTCAAATGACCTGAAATTGGACATCTTTCATCTGGGTTAAAAGGATCATGTGCTTTGGTTCAAATGCTTCCCTCCCCTGATCTCCTCTACTTGTTGTCTGGAGTTGGACCGGAGCCCCCATATCAGACCCCATCACCCAGACAATAGGTCTGCAGAAGAACTTCTCCAGGAGGATCCGGGGAAAGAGCCTGGGTTAGGAGCAAAGAGATCAGAGTTCTAGCGCAAGCTCTGCTGTGAACAGGCTGTGTGACCTTGGGCAGGTGCCTCACATCTCTAGGTCCCCATTTTCCTGTTCTTTAAGGCAAGGTACTTAGACAGGAGGTGCTCTGAGAATCAGTGGATGTGATCCTTGTGGGCCTAGGCAGAGGTCCCTGGATAGATGGGATTTTCTGAGCCCTGCCATGGCGTCCCTGGCTTGGCTAGGGGCTCCCGCAGGGCAGGATCACATTGCCCCAGATTCCAGGACTGGCTGCAGCACAGACCCAGGATCGGGTGACAGATCCATCCAGCCTGGACTGGTTCAATCTCTCAGCTACAGCTACAACCATGGGGGCTGGAAAACCAGAGCTAATGCAAGCCAGCTGGAGGCCAGGACAAGATTGATGAAGGACAGGGAGAGGATTTGGCCAGGGGGTTGGGGGACTAGAGCATAATTAGTCCTGCCTGCTTCCCAGAGGCCCTCAAGCCAAGTAAACCTCATTAATTGGGAACCCCCAGTGGGGAATTCCTGCTCATGATCCAGAGAAGGAAGGGCTTGTTAGGAGTTAATTAGTAGTAGAGTGCCAATTGGGGAAAGTGTTTAAACTATTAAATGGCTAAGCACCTGTTTACTTACAAACAACTGATATGTCAGTTATTCAACCATCAAAGCAGGTCCCCTAAGATAGTGATTACCAACCTCGGGTGATCCTCAAGGTCACCCAGGAACCTTGTTAAACATCCATCTCCAAAACAGTGATCCTGATTGGTCAGCCAAGGGTGAGAACCACTGCCCTAAGCTACCCAGTAGCCCAGGATCTCTTGGCCCAATCTCAGTGGCTACTTGTATCAGCAAGCAATAAGTAATACCCAGAAACAACAACTACTACTGCTACTGCTCTTTCTGTAATTTATTTAACATTTACTAGACACCAAGAATAATGCTTGGCTTTTAGAATAGATGATCTCTTTCAATCCTCATAATAGCCATTTGTGGTAGGTGTTGTTTTCTCTTGACTACGGAAGAGAAGTAAATTGAATTCAAAGAGGGGGAAACTTGGGACTTCCGTGGTGGTCCAGTGGCTAAGGCTCCGCACTCCCAATGCAGGGCGCCCGGGTTCGATCCCTGGTCAGGAAACTAGACCCCACATGCGGCAACTAAGAGCCCGCGTGCCACAACTAAAGAGTTTGCATGCCACAACTACAGATCCTGCATGTTGCAATGAATACCCCGTGTGCTGCAACTAAGACCTGGTGCAGCCAAATAAATACATATTTTTAAAAAAGAGGGGGAAACTTACTAGAAATAATGCTAAGTGGCAGAAATTATATTTGATCCCAGATATTTTAACTCCAGACCCAAATCTTTACTTCTTTAATGATCCCCAAAGCTTTTCCTGTCCTTGGCTGACTAAAACAATACTCAGTTAGGCTTTTAAAAATAGTCATAGGGCTATTCAAGATATTGTCCATTATACAGATGGGAAAACCAAAGTCCCCAAAAGGAGACACTAACTGATTCAAAGAGTCCAGGTTTATGGCTTTCATGCCTGGGCCATTTTCCATTAGACAAGGCTATTACCTGGAATTACAGACTAGAAGGAAGGAAAGAGGCCAGTCTTCAGTGCTAAATGTCAACATGTGTGCCCAGGTATTCAAGATGTAGACTGATTTAGTTAAGAGCACTGGACTCTAATCACAGTCACACGACTGACCCCAAGTGTGACCTGGATCAAGGCACTGAACTTCTGTGGGTCTCAGTTTCCCCAGCTGTCACATGGGAATGCTGCTAACTGCTGTGCCTTCTGCCTTGTAAGGAACAAGTGAGTGGACAGTGAGTGAGGGTAAAGAGATTTCTCTCTTTGTAAGGGATTGCTCCAACTGATGTGGCGTGGCCTTAACTTTAGGGAGCGTCTCACACAATTATGTGGCAATTTAGGGCTCGATAAGATGGGCTTTTAGGCCCCAGAGCCAATCTTTCCCTCCCTGGGTTGCAGGAAGCTAAAGAAAACACTTCCTAATTTTCTCCAGAAAGCTGGCAAGATGGTTGACAAGATGGCCCTCTTCGACTTCCTGTGTAACTCCTAGATTTGACTTTACTGGACAGGCCGACCTTGCAGCCCTACCCCTCAGACCAAGGGCAGCTTCTTCCAGAGCCAACCTCACCTAGGGGCCCCATCCAGATGCCCGCCTAGTTCCCTTCCGGCCCTGGTGGAGACATGAGCCTCCCCCGCCTCCTGCTCACTCCTCGCTCCTCGGCCGCCAGCCCAGCAGCTGTTGCCTCAGATCAGTGTGGACCATCTAATCCCCTCTCCAGAGCCCTGGCCCCCTCCTCAGGCAGTAAATTAAGGAGGATGTAAGAACAGAGGGCACCAGCGTCAGCAGAGCGGCATCCGAAACATCCTCCACCACCCTGTGCCTGAGTCACAGGGCCCTGAACCGGCCCCCTCTCTGCCTGGGGTGAGGGAGGAGGTGGCAGGGAGAACCCAGGCCTAAGGGAAGAGGGAAGCAGGAACCCAGAGCCAGGAAGGGTGCGGGGCTTATAGAGAAGAACCAGGCTGGGCTCCTAGAGGTGTTCTAGCTCAACCACCTTCCCTGTCACCCTGTGTGAGACCCCAAATCCATAAACCAGAGCGATAGGGCATGGAGCCCACACATCAGCTTCTCTGTCATGCCCTGACTCCCTAATCCCATCTCTTTCACATGCCACACCCCTGACTGTCAGTGTCTCCATCCCTAAAATGGACAGAGAATAGTCAGCTGACAAGAACAGGGAACACCTCACTCCAGGACCCACCCCGGAATCCCCGTGTGGAGGGTCTGTGGAGGAAGTGGCATTTTGAGGAGCTATACTCACCTCCTGCCCCTGAGAGCATGATCTAGAGGACCAACCTTAAAATTCTATTACTCTCTGACTTAAAAACACCATCTAAGTCTCTCTACGCATATGAGGTATTGAAGTTCACACCAAGAATTTCCTGGTCTGACCCTGATCTACCAAAAACTGAAAATTGAGGAAGAGGGAGAAAGATGGCCAGATAAAAACTGGTGTGGCATCTACTGGTACGACCTAGAAAGAAGAGCTACCCGGCTTTTCAGAGATGCATAGTGGGAGGAGGGGCTGGCGAATATCGCAATGGCTTTCAACGTAGAGATCAGAGTTGGGCGATGAATCCCCTGAGCTTGCGATGTTAAGTCAGCAAAGTCAATACCATCTTTTAGACTTCACGGAGGCATAGTGGGATGAGGACTCACCCCTCAGAAACCAGATGGAAATATTTCATGTGCACAAAGAAAATGGGTCTGTTCAGAGAGAAGGACAAACAATCCTATGTGTCAAAAACATGAATGTTTGTGTTTCAGTTTCACTTTAAATACCATGCATATGCTGATGGCTATCAAATTTCTACCTTCAGACCAGATTTCTCAACTAAACTCTAAACTTCTATCTATCAGCCTGCTTGATATCATTACTTCGATAGCCAAAAGAGCTCTCAAACTTAACCTATTCAAAACTGAACTGATCTTCTCCCACAAACTTGCTCTACATAAAACCTTTCCCATCTCAGCTTGTGGCGACTCCATCATTCACGTTGTTCAGGCAAAACCCTGCCACTATCTTTGAATCTTCTCTGTCTCTCCTCTCCATTCCCACATCCAACCTGCCACGCGATCTTATTGGCTCTACTTTCAAATACTATATCAGAAAGCTGACTACTTCTTACTCTCTCCACTGCTACCACTGCACACCAAGCTACGATCATGTCTCACCACAGAAATCTCATGCAAGACTTCTTGTGTCTAACCTCCGCCCCCTCCCACTGCCCCCCCTCCCCACCCCACCTGTTGTGAGCACAACAGCTAGAGGAGTCCTTTGTAACATGCAAGTTAGTTCTTTATAATTCTTCATAATTCTTCTGCTCAAAATTCTTCAAGGCTCCCCAGTTCACTCAAACTAATATCCAAGGTCCCGGCAATGCCCACAAGGCTCTGCGTGAACTCGATCCATCAGCACTCGGCCCTCATCTCCTGCTCTCTTCCTCCTCCTCTGCTCCAGCTACACTGACCTCCTTGCTGTTTCTCAAACCTGATAGACATGCTTTTGCCCACATGCTGTAACTAAGACCCGGCGCAGCCAAATGTCTATAATCTAGCCAGAGAGCTTTAGGGGACATTCCTCTCCCCTTTACCATTGATTTCATTGATTCATTCACGAATGGGCCAAGTTGTGTTCTCGGCACTTGGGATACAGCAGTGAACAAAATACAGCTCTTGTGGGGCTTACCTTTTAGCTGGGAGAGATGGTCAACAAGCATAAAAGTAATAAATAGTGGATTATATACTCTAAGTGTGTTACTGTTATACAAATATTTTTTTAAGAAAAAGGAAAAGTTGATTGTAGTAAGGGAAATCAGGCAGCTGGAAGAGAGAAACTTCAATTGCAATTGAAAGATAATCAGGGCAGACCTTGTTGAAAAGGGGAGATTTGAGCAAAGACTTGAAGGCAGTGAGGAGTGAGGAAGGTAGATACCTGGCCAGAGAATATACCAAGCAGTGAGAAAAATTACAAAGATGGGTCTAAGGCAAAAGCCTATCTATCAGGTTTGAGAAACAGCAAGGAGGTCAGTGTAGCTGGAGCAGAGGAGGAGGAAGAGAGCAGGAGATGAGGGCCGAGTGCTGGTGGATCGAGTTCACGCAGAGCCTTGTGGGCATTGTCGGGACCTTGGCTATTAGTTTGAGTGAACTGGGGAGCCTTGAAGAATTTTGAGCAGAAGAATTATGAAGAATTATAAAGAACTAACTTGCATGTTACAAAGGCACATTCAAACGTGTCCCAGGGCTGGCCCAGGGGTCCATTTAAGCAGTGAAGAGGTCTTCATGCATCTGGATGTCCTCCTACCAGGGACTTATGGCTAAAAGGCAGGCCTTGAGGAGCCTTCGACACAGCTATCATTATGGCTGATCCAACAGAAATGGGCAAAATCTGGAAACAACTTACTCCCAATATTCCTCAGGTTTACTCCAAGTCTGCTGCCCTGTTGTCATGGGATAACTGTCTTGGTTCTTGATTTAGTCCCACTCCTTAACTTTAGATGTCTATCCTCCCACCCAGGACAGTCCAGGCCCACCTTATGAGAACGCCATTTATTGACTCCTTTGCCACTCAACTCAAATGGCTGATTTTGTTTTCAACTTTTTCCCCATTTCCATTTTTGCCATCTGGGTTTGAGAAAGCACCTTTATTAGATTTCTACTGCTGTATAACAAATTACCCCAAACTCAGTGGCTTTAAACAATACCTACTCAAAATCAGTTGTCATTAGGGGAGTGCAAATTAAAACCATAGTGAGACAACACTTCATCCCCACTAGGATGGTTTTAATAAAAATTAGATATAACAGTCGTTGGTGGGGATGTGGAGAAATTGGAACCCTCATACACAGCTGGTGGGAGTATAAACATGTGCAGTTACTTTGGGAAACAGTCTGGCAGTTCCTCAGAAAGTTATACATAGACTTATTATATGACCCAGCAATTCTGCTCCTAGGTATATACCCCAAGAGAAATGTAAACATAAGTCCACATAAAAACCTGTTCACGAATGTTCAGAACAGCTTTCTTCATAATAGCCAAAAAGTAGAAACAACCCAAATGTCCATCAACAGTTGAATGGAAAAATATAGTGTGCTATATCTATACAATGGACTATTACTCATCCATAAAAAGGAGTGAAGTACTGATATATACTACAGTTTGGATGAACCTTGGAAATATTATGCTAAGCAAAAAGAGCCAGACACAAAAGGCTACATATTACATGATCCCATTTATATGAAATGTTCGGAATAGGCAAATACATATATACAGAAAATGGATTAGTATTTTCCAGGGGCTGGAGGAAGTGAGGAACAGGGAATGACTACTTAACAGGCTTTGTTTGGGGGAGGTGATTAAAATCTTCTGGAATTAGATAGTGATGATGGTTGCACACTTTGTGAATATACTGTAAACCACTGAATTGTATGCTTAAAAAATACCCATTAATTAGTTCACAGTCCTGTAGGTCAGATGTCTGGAGGGGCTTAGCTGGGCTCTAAATCTCAAGGGCTTACAAGACTGAAATGAAGGTGTCAGTAGGAGGGTGGCATGAGACATATTCTAAGAACCTGAAACACATTCGATTGTTGGCAGAGTCTAGTCCTCGTGATTATGGGGCTGGAGTCCCCGTTCCCTGCTGTCTCTCAGCACGTGTAGGCCACCTGCGTCCCTTCTCATGCGGCCTCGTCTATCTCCAAACTAGCAAATCATATCAAATCAGTGCACCGAGTCCTTCTTATGCTTCAAATCTCTCTGATTTCCCAGGGTGTGAGAGTTCTTTGCTGTTAATGACTCATGTGAGTAGATTAGACCCCCTCAGATAATCACCCCCTTTTAAGGTCAACTGTACCACATAGCATAATACAACCAGGCGAGTGGTATCACATTCACAGATTCCAGGGATTAAGATGTGGCATCTCGGGAGCCATTCCTAGAAATTCTGCCATGACAGCACCTGATAACTATTTGGGGTGGACTTGCTGACAGTTTGATCTCCCAGAGGAGCAAGCATTCCTGAGCACCTGTTCCATTCCGATGCTGGGAGTTCCATGAGTGACCCTCCTGTCTCCCTGGTCCCTAGCCCAGTCCTAGCACAGGAGGTGTACTCCACGGATACTCATCAAGTGTTTGGTGAACTGTCCCTACCCTATGGTAGGTCTCTGTTCAGTTGAGAAGGCAGAATCATACACACACACGAGAAAGTTTCAGGAGCTGACTGATCGCTGTGAGAGGAGGGTACGAGTGCTAGGAGCACACAGGAGGTTGTTTCTTTGAAACTAGTTTTGACCTGTTAGATGAATAAAAGAGATAGGAACCCTGAAAGAAGGTAACCAAGTCACCTTAGGACTTCTGACAACCATAGAGATTAGCTGCATGAGATAAATGCCAAGCATATACCCCTTTTTGGAAGACAAATTATAGAAAGTGGGAGAGAAGACAGACCCCCAAGAGCAGATGTGTTATTCAAAGGTAACATTTTTTTTTTAAGTTTAATTGCAAATGACTCTCATGAAGAAGAAAAGTGTGGGAGGTGGGAGAGGGGGTAGGGTAGTATCCAAAGAGAACAATATAGAATAATAGTACCTCTGCAGAGTGTCTTCTGGTGACTGCACTCATTCTTTCAGCAAATATCTACTGAGGGCACAGTGATAGGTGGGATAATACAGGGAAAAACCATGCTGGGAAATGTGGTAGGCAGCCCTTAAGATGGTGCCCAATGACCCCTGCCTCCTGGTTTAACATAATCCCTTCCCTTTGAGTATGAATATCAGCAGAAGTAATGGTGGTTGCTTCCAAGATCAGGTTATAAAAAGATGCATCTTTTTGGGGGGGTGCATTCTGTGTCTCTTTCTCTCTCTCGGCTCACTTGCTCTGAGAGAAGCCAGCTGCCAGTTGCAAGTTGCCCCATGGAGAGGCCCTCGTGGCAAGGAACTGACATCTCCAGCCAACAGCTAGCCAAGGACCTGAGGCCTGCCAACAGCCACATGAGTGAGCTGAACACAGATCCTCCCCTAGTCTCGCTGCAAGATAACAGCAGCCCCAGCCAACACTTTAGTTACAGCCTGTGAGAAACCCTGAGCTAAGCTGCTGCTAGATTCCTGACCCACAGAAATGGCAGGATAATAAAAGTTTATAGTTTTAAGCTGCTAAGTTTGGGGGTACTTTGTTATGCAGCAATAAATAACTAATACAGGAAGGTTTATACTGTAGGTGACAGTACTTTATAATAGTTATGATAAAGAATATAGCCTGAATCAGAGGCAGGACACACACCTGAGGATAAACCAAAGAGAGGGATCCAGAAAAGGGAGTCAGGAAGGGAGAGGACCCATGCGGAGTGAGACTTGGGAAAATGCCAAAGGTAGAAAACAGGATTTCTAAGAGTTTTGTTCAGAAGCAGAACAAAGAAGTCTTCCTGTTGGGGCCGAGGGTGGTGGAAAAGCAGGAAAACCCCTCCAACTTCATCCTGCATCTGTTGCCTCCACTGGGGACATGAGCCTCGTTCGTTCATTGCTCAAATGTTGCCAAGGGCAGACTTAGGTCTGGCTGGAGCAGACTGAAGAAGGAGATGCTGAAAAGGTTTGTTCTAGAACTCAGAGCTCTGCCAAGGGCAGTCTTCTCTTTAGGCCCCAAGAAATCCCACCTGAGTGCCCAAGAGGGTGTGAAGTGAGATTGTTGAGGTGCTATTGGTGGCCCTTCGGGAGATCTGGGGGATGGAAGGGGTTGTATTGTTGGACAGGGCAGACATTGTTCTCATTTCCAGAAAGGAGGAGGATCCATAGACACATGGACTGGGGATCCTGACCCAGAAAGAGGGTCTAGAATGGATTCTGAAGAGATGATGTATGAGCCCCAGTCCCCAGCCCAGCGTTTCCTAAACAACGTAGGTCTAGCCTCGTGTGCTTTCTTAGTTTTTAAACAGCAAAGAATGAGCAATCATACCTGACCGGGATCGAGGGAAGGCTATGAAGATGACATATCCTGATTTCATCTGCCAGTTGACAGCTCCTCATAATGTGGAAAGTGGAATAAAAATACTTTTAGGGAGATTTTGAACAGTTATGGCCAGAAATGACTGATTAAAGGAAAACTATCAACTAGAGTGTCCCAGGAGCCTTTCAGCCCCCACTGTATATTAATAGTAACAGTTAACATGTATTGTGGACTTACATTGTACTAGGAACCGTTCTAACTACTTTCCATGGATTGTTTCGTCTGATTCTCAAAACAATCCTATAAGATGGATATTTATTATAACCAGTTCCATTGAACAGATGAGGAACCTGCGGTCCAGGGAAGTTAAGTCACTTGACAAAGTCACCCAGTTAGTATATCACAGGGCTGGCAGCCCAGACTTAATGCCTTCGCCTTTATCACATGGCCCTATTGCCACAGAGAAGGCAATACATACCGTCCTACCTGGGGAGAAGCACCCTGGCTCAGCTTGCATGAGTATGAAGCATGCATGCCTGCGCCCCCGTGCATCTGTGTGTGCAGTGTCAACCTGCATATGCCTGATATTTGTGGGCCTGCGTGCTCTGGGCCAGTAGGTTGTTGGGAAAACCTGAAGGGAAGGGGGCAGGGCACTGCAGCCCTGATCGCACAGTGCCCAGGGTGCTGGGAAGCAGCAGGAAGTTGGTCAGTGGGTCAGGCAGCCGGTCACCCGAGCAGGAGGGTGACAGGTGGGCAGGGCTGTCAGGGGTGACCAGCCGGCTCCCACCTGCCCGGGCTGTCCGTCAGCACCAGTGCTGGCAGTGCCTGAAGCCAGGACCCCCAGCAGGCCAGTCCCAGATGCACACCCTTCCAGGGGGCATCCCAAGGTGACAGAGACCCCCCACAGACAGTCCCAAGCCCTGGCCAAGACCTAGGCGCCCAGATTCCACCTTGTTCTCTCTTAACCACCTCCACACCAGAGGCTAGAAAGCTGCCTTGGCCGACTCAGACCCTGAGAGCTAAGTGATGGGATGAGACAGGGCGGGGACACATGGCCGGTGGGTGCCCTCCCACGCTCATCTTCAACATTCACACGATGGGAAGCCCATGACCTTTCTAATGTGATGGGAGAGGAAAAGACAAAAGGGTCCTCAGAGGTCATCTGAACCACACCTCTTTACTTTTCAGACGAGTAAAACTGAGGTGCAAAGAGGCCATGGAATCCCTCCAAAGGTCCTGGGATCCATCCCAGGGTTCAGCAAGAGTCAGAAGACTGGAACTGAGGTTTGGCCGTCCTGGGGGGAGACGACTTCTGCCTGGGAACAGTAGCAGCAGCTGGAGGCTGGAAATACGTGTGGTGGGGGAAGAGGGGACCCTGGAACTTTACAAATCCAGGTAGGGGAGGGGGCCCGAGCTCTGGCCAGCAGAGAGACGGTCAGAGCAGGTAAAGGCAAGAGGTGGAGAGTGAAGAGGTTGGAGCCCAAGTCATGAGCCGGCGGAGGGGTGGGCATGGAGCTGGCAGTGGCTGCCTCTGGGGCAGGGTGGGACACTGCAGGTCCTGCACTGGAGAGGCTGGGATGCCGGCTGGGCTCTAACCAGCCTGAGGACCCAGATGGAGGCTGATGGGCCGACCGCGGGAGGATCTGGGGGCGGGGCAGTGCGGGGCTAGGAGATCCACGGGGGGTGGGAGCCCAAGGTCAGTGGCGGCGGAAGGCCTGCGAAGTTTGCGCAAGGCCAGGGAGGTGCGAAAGGGGTGGAGGGTGGGGAGGGGCCCCGCGGCGGCCCGGGGCTGCGGTGATGGGCGGCGCGTGGCCGGCCGCCCCCAGCTGTGGCATTGCTCAGGCCCGGCTTAGCGGGCCAGGGCCAGGGATTAGGGGCAGTGGCCGCACCTGGCGGGGCGGCCGCAGGGCTAATGCTGTGTGACCGCGCGGCCCCGCCCGACAACTGGCTCCCTCCCGCCGAGAAGGGCTGTGGACTCGTTAGCCCGCGCCGGCATGTGCGAGGGGGTGTGCGGGCTGTGGGCGGAGTACGCACGTGTGCCGCTGGGGGCCCTGGGCTGTCGCTGATGGCCACCGGCTGCGCGGGTCTGAGAGGGTCTCTGGAGTGAGGCTGCCGACGGCCAGTGTCTTGAAGGTGTCCCGCCGTGTGTCGGGGCTTTGAGGGTCAGGTGGGGGCCACTTGACTGTGTGCCACTGTGAGCAATTGCCACCTTGTGAGGGTGTCACTGGGGCTCTGACTGGGGGTGTCCCTCTGATATGACAGTCCCTATTATCACCTTAGGTTGGCTGTGTGTCACTGTCCAGGACCTTAAGGCTACTGTGAGATTGAGAGTCTCTGGACAGACTCTATGGGATGCCTCCATTCTGACTGTGCCTTTAATATCAGGAAGAACGCCCACCTTCCGGGGCCGGCTGCCCAAGTCCCCTCTGCAGATGTAGACTTTGGGGAACAACCCCCTCCCTCAAGCTGTCTATTTCCCCACAGCAGTGTCTCAGCCATGTATCCTGTACAGCCCCAAATCTCTGGTGCTGAGTGGGGCTCCCTAAGCTCAGGTCTGCCTCCTCAAACCCATCCTGAACTCAGGCCTAGCCCAGGGCCCCCAGACTTGCTTTAACGTGCCCATTTTCTACCAAAATAACCAGATCTGGACGAAGTTAGAATTGAAAATTCTTCTTATCTAATGCCATAGATAAGCCTCTGGGCCCTTGCACCTGCGGTTCCCTCTGCCTGGAAGGAGGCCTCTCCCTTTCCTAAAGCTCCGGAGCCACCTCCACCGAGAAGCCTTCCCTGTAGAACCCCCAGCCCAGCCCACTGTTCCCTCTCCTTGCAGAACCTTGGGTCACACCTGGCTTAGGCTATTCCAATATCATCTGCATCTCCTGGAGTTAGGAGCTCCCTGAGAACAGAGGCAGGTCTGGACACATGGTAAGTGGCAGAGAATTGTCACTGAACGGAGGCACTGGTCAGGCAGAGCCAGGGACCCTGCCCCTGCCCACCAACACCTAGACAGAGCCTGCTAGGGACTTCATTTCTAACAGGCAGGAGAGTCTGGCTCACTCCTCCACTTACTCTCATGTCCTCTCTCCTTCCAGGGAGGCACCAAGCTGCCAGGAGCAGCCCTACCCCCACCCCAGCAGTCCTGGGCTGGGCTGAGCTGTCCTCATCTGCCCTCCTGGCCCTTCCCTGCCTGGGGAAGCCAGGACCCACAGCAGGTGCCTGGACAGACGTGGGCCTGGAGAGAAGGGCTGGGCACAGCGGGCCAGCCTCTGGCCAAGAACAGACTCATAGAGAAACAAGTGCCACAATCCTCCTCTTCCTCCTTCTCCCTGCCCCCTCCTTAGTATTGTTAATAAGAACAGTTACCATTTCCTGCTTACTGTCTGCTTTACACAGTGTCTGATGCTGTAGGTACACCATTTAATCCTAAATCAACCCCGAAAGGTGGGCGTTACCATCCCCATCTTTCTGACCACACAGTAGTGATTCGAAGAGGTCATATGCCCTTTCCAAATTCACCTCACTAGTCAGAGGCAGAGCCGGCATTCCCACCCAGATCTTTCCATGCCCTTGCCCCCCAGTGCCGACCCCGGCTGCTGCTCTCCTCACTGTGGGTGGTGACTATGTTAGACCTCTGCCCTTCCACAGTAGGGTGGGACCTGTGGGAGGGCTCCCTCTCGAGTGCCCCGGTGGAGGTGTCGAGGAATGCTAGTGCGATGACGTTGCCTTGGCTCTTAGCACAGCAAGTGCTAGGCATCAAGTCCCAGCTCTATTTTACTTGCTCTATGACCTTGGGACACTAATCTTTCTGTCTCTATTTCCTCATCTATAAAATGGGAGAGATAATCGTATGGTGGTGTTAGGAGATGGAGTTCATGCAGGAAAAGTTCCTGTCATAGAGTAGGTAGTATATGTGTCAGATATTACCACTAGACTAGAATGGGCTCTCTCATTCTCTGCTGTACCCCCAGCACTTAGCCTGGCTTGTAGTGGGTCCTTCCATTTCCTCATCTGTAAAACATGGCTAAGATATCCAAATTCCAGGATTAAAGGGTTATATGTAAAATACCTGGCCAGAGGCTGGCATTGGTAGTGGCACCAGCAGGGCTGTGGGTAAGTTGATGGGCCAGGTGGAGCTTTCCTGGACACAGCATCTTTGCTTTTTTTTTTCACTGAAGTATAGTTGATTTAAAATGTTGTGTTAGTTTCTAGTGTACAGTAAAGTGATTCATATATATATATGTATTCTTTTCCATTATAGGTTATTACAAGCTAGTGAATATAGGTCCCTGTGCTATACAGTAGGACCTTGTTGATTACTATTTTATATGAAGTAGTATGGACACCTCATCTCTGTATCCGGGGCAGGGGCTGCAACCAGCACAGTCCCCGGCCACATACTCTTCAGGCCCCAGTACAGAGGCAGACAGAGCTTCACTCTGACGGTGGCTCCACCACCATGTGGAGAAACCCCCACACCAATGGCTACCCTGGGGCCAAAATGCCCCTCCTCACTCCTTCCTGGGTCTTCCCCAAGGAACTGGCAGCTTAGGGCTTTGGGAATGGAGTCAGGTGGATGGGAAGGCACTCAGGAGCTCATTCCAAACTTCTTTAGGAGCAGAATCTTACCGTCAGATACGTAAAGCAGATGGGAGTGCCATTTTGTTGTCATAAGTTAATTTTATTCGTTCAAATGTATAATTCTTATTTCTATAAAGAACACTATTTTTCTCTGTCAGCTACAGCAGAGCCTGGTACATAGTAGGCCCTCAATAAATAATTGTTGACTGAATGGATAGTTAATTGGTGAAAAAAAATGAGGTTATTTTGATGAATACAAATATGTGAAATGGGGGGAAGGATTATGAGGATAGTTGGAGAATCCTACTGGCCTGAAACGCTAATCCAGCATTTGTAGTGACTCTGTAGCACTACTGAATGGCCCAGGACTCCACAGAGCACTGTTTGAAAACAGCTTGTCTACACCAGCCCTCCTTTTGGCGAATGAGGACACTAAGGCCAGAGGGTCAGTAGCAGAGCTGGGCTAGAACCCAGGTCTCCTGACTCCCCATCCCAGGGCTCCCTTTCAGCCTCTCAAACCCTCAACATGATGCATTCTGGGGCCATGATGCAACGCGGTCCTTCCTGCTCATTTTGCCCTGTGTGCCAGTGGCCCACCATCCTGTTCCAGGCATTTCCCACCAACCTCTGCCCGGGCCTGAGCCAGGAGGGAGCCAGGCCCTTCCCACTGACTCCAGTCCAGGCTCTGTTCCTAATGTGTGTCATCTGGGGAAGGAAGACCCATTGCCCAAGACCCTTCTTGGAACCCTAAGTGGTAGGCATTCCCAATGGGTGTCAGATCAGGGTGGGGGGATGAGTACAGCCACTGAGGGCCTGGGCAGGGGGAGCATGCAGAAGCGCCCCAGATCATGGGCCCCAAAGCAGTTGGGGGCATTTACGGGCCTTCCTATAAACTTCTGAGAGGGTAACTTTATCTTGCTTCTTTCGGCCAAGTATCCTCCTCCAGCAGCTGGTCACAAAGCTGGTTAATCTCCCAGAGTGCTCAGCTTAAAACCCGTGACTCACAGCACAGCCAGTTTGGGGGAGGGGGAAGCCGCCTCCAAAACGTGGCGCCCAGGGTCAGCTGTTCCGGGGGCCTTCTCGGGTTTCTCCAACTCAGGCCTGATATTTGGGGCCTTGTCTTCCCTCCCGGAGTCCTGTTCCTCACTGACCCCTCGATTCGAGCCATGAGAGGTGGGGGCCCTGGGAGGAGGACCAGCCCCATGCCTTGGCTTTGGCCACGACCTCAGGCTGTCCCCAGGAATGACTAGCAGGCACTGGCCTCCAAGGGAAGGGCGAGGTTTCAAGTGTAACTCTGGGAGCGAGGAGAGGAAGCCCTACAATTGGGGGTATAGACCTGGAAAAATTCCCTTCAACCATGACACCCTCACTGCAGAGCTGTTGTTCCTTGTCAGAGTGTGACATGAAGCCTGTGGGGAATGGTTGAAACAGGCTCGCAAAAAGTAACACAAATGTCAAATGGCCTCTAACTCGAGCAGAATAAATTCAAGATCCTTAAGGGAGAAAAAATGAAGTAGTTAAGACTCTTGGCCTCGGAGTTGTAAAGAGTCAGCCGAGTTCAAGTCCCGATTCTGCTACTTGCTGGCTGAATGGCTTCTCTGAGCCTCAGTTCCCTCATCTATAAAATGGGCTGAGTAATAGCAACTAATTTGGTGAGTGAATGGGAGAATCAGATGAGATTCTGTTTTGCCTACTTAGTAGGTGGGAGCTATGAATATTATTATTGATATCATCACCATCATCATTATTGCTCCGAAGGCAGGAGAATCCATTTGTATTTGTCAGGGACTTGTGTCCCTGTAGTAGTAGGGAAGCTAATGGTTCAAAAGGCTTTCAGTGACTCCTCTCATTTGATAGGAGTCTATTCAGATGAACAGAATGCTACAAACGATGAGCGAATGTCTGCCAACCAGTGGCACTGTGTAGTTATGACTGAAGACCAAACTTGATAACAGCCAGAGCAGGTACGTGATGGAGGGGCCCACTGGTAGCTCTACTGAGCAAAACATAAATCTTGTGTTACCCTTGCTGCTGTGTCTCCAGAATCCTCCATATCTTCTAGTCTATCCGACAAGTCCCGGAAATAGCCTAAGATTCCGGGCTATTATAAGTTCCAATCATGGGCCAGGCAGGCCTATAGTAAACACATGTATGACCACATCTGATCTTTGTGGGGAAGGCACACTATTGTCCCCATATGGTAGACTGATTACGTTAACGGACCCAATTCTTCACTCCTCTTATGTCCATGCCCGTTGTCACGTGACTTTGCAGCTCTTAACATCAAGAGGCATATTTCTCCATCCCTTAGTTCTTGGTTCAGTCAGGTAACTTGTCATGGCCCCAAGGGATATTAACGTACATGACTCAAGCAGAGGTTTGAAAAATTGCTGTGTGCTTCTGCTTGCACTTTTGCACCACTTCTATCACTGTGAAAACATGCCCAGGCTGGCCTGCTGGCTGATGAGAGACCTGTGGAAGAACTGAGTTGCCCCAGTCACTCCAGTCAAGGCCGGCCTGGAGCAGCTAAGATCCAGTCAGTCACAACAGGTGACTGAGCCCAGCTGAACCCAGAACAGCCCAATCTAAATAGCCAAACTGCAGATTCATAAACTAAATAGATGCTTATCGTTTGAAGCCACTGAGCTGTGAGGTGAATTGTTACATATAAGCATTATCATGGGAATAGGTAACAGATACACACCTTTTTCAAAAAATAGACTTTTTTTTTAAAGCAGTTTTAGGTTCACAGCAAAATTGAGTGGAAAGCACAGAGAGTTCCCGTCTGCACACTGTCCCCCCAACACATACAATCTCCCCCACTATCAACATCTTGCACAGAGTGGTACATTTGTTACCACCAGTGAACCTACATGGACACATAATCACCCAAAGGCCATAGTTTACATTAGGGTTCACTCTTGGAGTCTTACATTCTATGGGCTTAGACAAATGTATAATGGCATGTATCTACCATTATAATTTCAAACAGAATAGTCTTACTGCTTTAAAAACCCTGTTCTCTGCCTATTCATCTCTCCCTTCCCCATAACCCCTGGCAACCATTGATCTTTTTACTGTCTCCGTAATTTTGCCTTTTCTAGGCTATCGTATAGTTGGAATCACATAGTACATAGCTTTTGCGGACTGGCTTCTTTCCCTTAGCAGTACGCACTGAAGTGCCCTCCATGTCTTTTCATGGCTCGGCAGCCCGTTTCTTCTTAGCGCTGAATAATACTTCATTGTCTGGATGTGCCACAGGTTATCCATACACCTGCTGAAAGACACCTCGGTTGCTTTCTAGTTTTGGTACACCGTTTTTTAGGTGAGGAAACTGAAGCAGAAAGTGGTTAAGTAGTCTGTCCAAAAACACACAGTCATAAGTGGCAGGTCTGGGATTCAAATTTAGGTTTTATTCCAGAAATCATAAATTTTCTATTGTTCTGTCGGAGTGTCCCTTAAGAACTTTGCCCTTTTAGAGCTCTCTGCCTTTGCCTATTCTGGTCCTTCAGCTTAGAATGCTCTTCCTTCCCTCTCTGTTCAACTATGTTTAACTCAGAGTCCATCTCTCTGAGACCTTCCTCACACCCCTCCTCCCCAATCCAGCCGAAGTATTCATTCGTTCTTCTCTAGGTCTCCACTTTGGGTTGTTTGCAATGAAGATGTTATGGAAGTTCTCACTGGGGCACATTCCAGAGTGAGATCCTAAACTAAGATGCAAGCATTTCTAACTAGGAGGCTGAGAACCAGTCGTCTTAGGGCACTGAGGGTTTGAGGGAGGATTTCCTTTGGGGAGAACTTTTGGGACCATGAAGATTCCCCCATGGGGTAGAATGGGGGTATGCTTTCCTTTTTACCTCAAGTCAAGAAAGAGGGGCTTTAAGGAGACCACATGAGGATCTTAACATGTCTCCCCTGCAGTTGGGGGACATAGTAGGCTGACATCTGAGTCATGCATACAAAACCTAAAGCGTGATAAGATGGCTCAAATGGCCTGGAGTTGCAGAGTCGAAGGCTGCCTTCCCAGAAGCGTCTGGGCAAGGATTCCTGTGGACTACATGTGGGCCACATAAGAAAGAACCGTTATGGGGTGCCTTAGAACTTGCCCTAGAGGCCACCTGGAGAGCAGTGGGGCCTCAGCAGAAGAAAACTGGAGGTAGACCACTGAGATCCTAGAGGAGCGAGAGATCAGTGGGACAGAGATGCGGGTGAGAGGTTCCCAGCAACGAAGGTAGGAAGGGTCTCCAAAGGACTCGTGAAAGCATCCAAGATGGGAAGAGGGAGTTTTAAAACATCTTTTAAGCCTGGAGAGCACTTCTACCGGAATATTGTAATAGTACCAGTGAAAGAATAGCCCTGGGAATTCCCTGGCCGTCCAGCGGTTAGGACTCCACACTTCCACTGCTGTGGGCCCGGGTTCCATCGCTGGTCAGGGACCTAAGATCCCACAAGCCACGTGATGCGGCCAAAAAAAAAACAATGTCCCTGCCCCTGTTGTCTCCTCTTCCTCCAATAGCTGGTCTCATTGACTGCGGATTTCCCACCCACAGGAGACCCAAGCAGGAGGCCAGGGGAGAAAACCTCCACTTACGTCAGTTTTCAGAGTTTTGATCATTGCATGAGACTGGACATTGTAATCTCTGAATTGAGGTTGTATTTGTGTTAGTTTTCTATTGCTGCCTAACATAATTACCACACACTTAGCAGCTTAACACAATGCCACACAACATCCTGCAGGGAGTGGTATGTTTACTACATCAGTGAGCCTACATTGACACATCATAATTACCCAAAGGCCATAGTTTATGTTAGGGTTCACTCTTGGTGTCTTGGTGTCATTAGCTCAGAGTTCTACAGTCAGGGGTCTGGCGTGGCATGGCTGCATTCTCTGTTCAGGGTCTCATGAGGATAAAGGTAAAGTGTCAGCAGGCTGAGTTCTCATCTGGAGGCTCTGGGGGAAAATTCCACATCCAAACTCACTCAAGTTGTTGGCAGAATCTAGTTTCTTATGGTTTTATGACTCGGGTCCCTGTGTGCTTGCTAGCTGTTGGCTGGGTGGGCGGAAGGGGGTCATTCTCAGCTCCTAAAATTCTCTCTTAGGTCCTTTCTACATGACCAACTCCATCTTCCAGCCAACGATGGCGTGTCAAGTCCTCCTCATGCTTTGAATCCCTGACTTCTTCTTTTGCCAAAAGCTGGAGAAACCTCTGTGCCTTTAAAGGGCTCGTGTGATTAGGTCAAGGCTACCCAAATAATCTCCCAATCCTAAGGTCAGCTGTGCCATGTAACGTAACCTATTCATGAGGGTACAATAATCAAATTCACAGATTAGTAAGGATGTGTTCGTGGCAGAGGGAACAGGGGGCGTCTTGGGGGACATCTTAGATTCTTCCACAGCACCGCAGCTAAAATGACAGTAGGACTTTTTATTACCTTAAACAGACCAGAGAAGTCACGAGACTGCCCCGGTTTTCATCCAGGATCAGGAAAAGAGCTATCACGCCAGAGAGCAGGTATAAAGGGATTGTGGAAGACCCTTCTCCCACAAAAAAAGTTGTTTCCTGATGACCTGCCACCCATCATTCTCGTTCAGTGCGAGGACTGCCATTGTCCCCTCCAGCTGGCACTAATTTCATTCTGCCCTCGGAGATCAGGAAATATTTCCCCATCGGCCTTCCTCCCTCGAACGTTAAGAGATTTAAAGGAAAAGACCAAGACTTGTTCAATTTTACATCTTCCAGAGCTGGGCACTACGTAAAAATGCATGGCTTGTTGAAAGAATGTATGAGTGAGCTAAGTACACAGGAACCATCTGCAACAAGTGATAAAACTGTCCCTCTTCCCGAGAGCCATTAGCGGTTGGTGTCATCAGAGAGCTGCCCTTGGGAAACATTTTTAACAGAATTACATATCAGCATTTGCTGATAGTCCCTCCCTATTAGGCTATTAAGTCTCCATCCTCAAGTAGGACAAAAAAGAAGGTGACAGAAGAGGGGGCAGGCAGGGCAGACCCCCTTCACTTCTTCCTCTCTTACTTGGGCATGGCTATTAAATGGCAGCTATAACTCTTCTAGAAGTCTGTGTGTGAGAGACCCCAGCTTAAATACAGAGACTGAGGGGTGTTGGATCTCTCTAACATTCAGTAGATGGGCCCCACCACTGAGTTGTGGACAGGTGAGACCTTAAACACAGCACTGTTTATTGAGCCCTTACTGTGTTCCCAGCTTTGGATCCACTTTTCATGCGGGCTCTTAATATTCACACCAGCACTTTGACAAATGTATATTAAAATCTCCACTTTTCATATGTGGAGCGTGAGGCTCAGAGAGATGAAGGAACTTGCCAAAGTCACACGGTCAGTGGCAGAGTCAAGAGTACAACCTAGGGAACTTGACTGCCAGAGCATACGGGTTGAACCATATCACTTTCACTGCATCCCTTCCTGTGGCTCTTACTTTTCATCTTCTTTAAAGCTTACCCCAGAATCTCCGCTTCCCTCTCAGGGGCACACCATCTGTTAGCCTGGGGGAGAGCCACCAACCTCTTGGCCACCACTGCAGAATGAAGAAAACTATCCTTGCTTACCTAGCAGCAGATAGCTTAGTTCAACAAATATTTCTTATCTTCTTTATGTCCACATAATTTCCTGGGCGTATCTCAGCCACCACACTTACCATGTGCGTTATACATTTTATTTTTCACAACCCATGTCATTGCCAGATACGTATAGTAGATATGCATATTAATTAGGACGTAGGTTAAGCTGTGGTAACAATAAAGACACCTAAAAACGCCGTTTATTTCTTTCTCACATAAAATTCCAGGGAGGTGGCCAAAGACTTGTATGGCAGCTTAACAATAGGAGGGACCCAGGTTCTTTGTATCTTGTTGCTCTGTGATCTTTAATAAACAACTTCCATCACATGATCTAAAATGGTTATATTAGTTTCCTATTGCTACTGAAATAAATTACCACAGACTTTGTGGTTTAAAACAACATGTACTCATCATCTTACAAGAGGCCTGAGTCTCACAGGGCTAAGATCAGGATGTTGGCAGGGCGACATTCTTTCTGAAGGCCCTAGAGGAGAATTCTTCCCTTGCTTTTCCAGATTCTAGAAGCTACCTGTATTCCTTGGCTCCTGGCCACATCACTCTGACCTCTGCTTCTGTAATCACAATTTTCTTCTCTGACTCTCAAGCCTCCCTCTTTTCCTTTATAGACTCTTGTAATTACATTGGGCTCACCTAGGTAATCCAGGATAATCTCCCCATCAAGATCTTTAAATTAATCACATCTGCAAAGTCCTTTTTGCCATGTAATCCACAGGTTCTGGGGATTAGAACATGGACATCTTTGGCTGCCGTTTATTCCGTGGAACACAGATGACTACTCCAGTTCCTGCTGTTCACCCATATTCCAACCAATGGGGAGGAGGAAAGGAGAAGACACTTCGTAAACAAGAAGTTGCTTGCAGATTACTTCCATTCATACCCCATGGGCCAGAACTTATTCACATGGACACAGATAGCTGCAAGGGAATCTGGAAAATGTAGTCTTCTGCTACTTGGTCATGTTTCAGGCTAAAAATTATATTAGTGTACAAAACAACAATGACAACAAAACAAACAAACAAAACACACCATAGGGATGCAATCAGAAAACTCCAGACTGTAGAAAACTCTGCAGGACAAGCAACCCAGTTTGTTTTGTTGTTTGGTCATTTTATTTTGTTTTTTTGTGTTGTTTTGTTTTGGTTTGGTTTGGTTTTTGTGGGTGCGCCGCACGGCTTGTGGGATCTTAGCTCCTGGACCAGGGATTAAACCCAGGCCATGGCAGTGAAAAGTGCCAAGTCCTAAGCACTGGACCGCCAGGGAATTCCCTAAACAATCCAGTTTTCTGTTTTTTGTTTTTTTTTTTGCGGTATGCGGGCCTCTCAGTGTTGTGGCCTCTCCCATTGCGGAGCACAGGCTCTGGACGCACAGGCTCAGAGGCCATAGCTCACGGACCCAGCCGCTCCATGGCATGTGGGATCTTCCCATACCGGGGCACGAACCTGTGTCCCCTGCATCGGCAGGCGGACTCTCAACCACTGCGCCACCAGGGAAGCCCAGCCATCCAGTTTTTTAATAAATAAATTGCAAAGGAAAAAAGATATGGAGGAGAAATGTTTAGACTTACAGGGGCTTAAAAGATTAACCAGTCACAATGTGTAGGCCCAATTTGGATCATGATTCAAACAAACAAACAAATAAAAACATATCTGAGATCATTGGAAGTTTGATTACTGTTTGGATATTTGATGGTAGAAAGGAATTACTATCGATTTTTTTAGTAGGCTGTTGGTATTGTGCTTATGGCAACAAAAGTTCTGATCTTTTAGAAATATATACAAGTGAAATGATATAATGTCTGAAATTTGTTTCAAGATAACAGAAGGGGAGGAAGGGGACAGTGTGTGAACACGTCAGGTTTGGACATAGGTTAATGGTTGTTGGAGCTGGTAACAAGGCTCATTATGTTACTGTGTCTATTTCTCTGTTTGAAATTATTCATAATTTCAAAAAAATTGAAAAAAAAGGTTTGGCTGGAAAGGGGAGAAGAGGCAGGGGAGGCGCCGAATGGACAGGGAGCATATTTGATGGGCCCAGCGAGACCCCAAGACCAGATGTCTCTTTCTCTCCATGTTCTCCTCACCTCCCCCGTCTCTCCCTAGTTCCTGGACAAGCCACTCTGAGACCCCATCCCCAAATAGCTAAGGAGGAACAGTGAGACCCAAGACTCCCGAGCCCGGTGGGTCAGAGGTCAGATGTCAGGGCAAAGGTGGCCACCTCTTGACCACAGAGAAACCAAATCAGCACCAGCCTCTGGTCACCCCGAATGCCTGCGTCCACCACATGGAGGTGTCCCTGCTTCGAGCGCATGAACCGGGGACAAATTCATCCTTATCCATTCAGAGAAGTCTGCATATAAAGGGGCCACAAGGAGCCATCAAATCCGTTCCAAGAGCTTCCAGGAGCTGGCCAGATATGCAGCGCTAAGAGACCGGAGTTCCCATTCCACAGCCTCCACAGCTAAGCACGTGTGAGCCCTGGACAAGGTGCTTAGAACCCTGGGCCTCAGATTTCTACACTCTACGGCAGGGATGAGTGTGGCCGCTAGAGGTGGGGTGGAGCAGGACACTGGCCACTGAGATGGAAGCTCCGCTGGGCCGCAGCCTCCTCTGGGGATATGCCTTCCTCAGAGCTGCCTCCTCGGGCCTCTCCCACACCCCCACCCGGCCAGCACCAGCCTCTCTGCATCTGTCATCAGTCTGCTCTGCTCCCCCTGGACGAGGCTTTGTTTGGGGGCGACTGGCAGGCTGCCCGTGTGTGCAGGGGAGGCGGCGACGCCCACTGCCGCAGACACTGCTTCATGGGTTACACGGTTACCCACACTTCCAGCATCCCTGCACCCGCCGTGGCCCCCAGCTCCAGAAGGTTCAGAGCTCAGAATAACCAGGCCAGGCCCCGCACTGCCCTATCCTCATCCCACCCACTGCTTACTCATAGTTTCCATCCAAAAGGCGAGCACACCAGGCAGGAATAATTCCGAAGCCCCTACCAAGCACCATGAGACAGGCCCCACTCAAGGACACCACATGCCTTGGCTATTGATCCCTTACAATCCTTTGCGATTGGCGCTAGGACTGGTCACATTTTACAGCTGGGGTGGGTGAGACCCAGAGAGCGGAAGTGACTTACCCAAGGGAAGTGAAGGGCAGAGCCAGCATTTGAGTCCTGGTCAAGCTGACCCCCAAGTCCAGTGGAGACACTGGGAACACAGCCCTGGGCACTGGTGACCCAGTCTCTGTGTCAGACAAGAGCAGCACCATATTCTCCAAGGCCAAGTTCAGACCAGGCCTGACAGGTTGTGCCGCATCTTCAGGAGAAGCCAGAGACTGTGACATGCATGGTTCCCCAGCGTTCCTTGGAGTGGGGACCTCCAAGTTAACTGCCTTTCCAGTTAACCTTTCCAACAGACTTCTGCAACCATGCTGAGCCCCAGCCTCACTCAGGTTTCCGCTTCACTCACCCCGGCCCTGTGCTGGACCAGGTGGACAGGTCAAAGGACAGGTCTCTGCCCTCCATGCCAAGAAGGGGGGACCAAGAGGGAGGCGGAGAGGCCAGGGACCCCCAGCAAGACCCCTTCCTGAATGGAAATAGAGCCAGGAGTACAACGCCTCTGTCCTTGTGTCTAGAAAGCGAGCCCCAGGAAGGGGCGTGGAAGGATTCGGGGTGGGCCGCACAGCAGTGGGCAGCCAGTGCAGTGAACACCCTGGTCTTTGGGCTCCAGTCCAGCCTCTCTCTACTGTACAAGGTTGCTGTCCTCCCCCCGCACTCCCTTCTCATACCACCTTCTACCCTTGACTTAACCCGATGTCTTGCCTGGGAAACTAGTGGGCTTTACCTCAGACCTCAGGGCCCGTTTACCCCTCTGAGGGGGTCTGAGGCCACAGATCCCAAACGACCAGAGGAACCCCAGATAGTATCAGCTGCACGGGGACATCCTCTGGCCTGTCGTCAACTTCCGGGCCTTTGCTCAGGCTGTTCTCTAAGCCTGGAATGCCTTTCCCTCCAATTCTCCCACTGGGCACTTCTGCTCATCCTCCAACACCCCAAGAAGAAGGATCCCAATGCGTCCTCCTTGCGGAAGTCTTCACAGGTATCCACAGGAGAGTTTGCCGTTCCCTCTGGGCGTTTTGATGATTCATTCGTGGGTTTTCCTCTCCCCACTAGATGGAGCTCGCAGAGGCCAGAGGCCCTGTCTGAATCTGCCTTAGATCCTTCTGCAGTGCCTGGCTCGGAGCCTGCAACCAGAGTGGGTGCTATGGGACATTGGAGGAATGGAGGGACGGTAGGCCTGTTGGGGCACGTGGGCCATAAATCACCTTCCCAAACCAAAGGGGAAGCAACAATCTAGGAGGGCTTCATGGAAGTGGCAGAACAGGAGGTAGGACAGAAGCAGATGACAGATGTACTGAGCAGCCTGGCTACCAGTCATGAGGCTCTCTGCTTCTGTCTTTCTGCCAGACAACCCCTGTCCTGGGTGCCACTGGCCAGCTGTGGGCAGGTTTTGGGGAGAGAATCAGGCCTCCCCAAGGCATCCAACCTCCCTTCAGAGGCGTGTGGATGGGGCAGCTGCCGGGGGAGCAGCTGGTGTCTGTCCCTGGAGCCCAACGGCTGTGTGTGTCTTAATCCCAGTTCCTTGGAGCCCCCCAGGCTGGCAGGTGGGCTGATTAGGCAGAAAGGAGGCAACAGGAGAGGGGTGGGGAGCTGAGGCCCCTCCCCAGGCCCCACAGCTGACCACTGGATCCTGCCACATGCGCCGTACCCATCACCAGGCCCCTATCTCTAGCTCTCCCTCAGCCCAGAGCTGCTTCTCCTTCAGCCCTTACAGGGAGGCCTGACCTCTAGGCAGGAAGATTCAGCTTTCAAACTAGAAGCTGCAAGAAAAAGATGGATGCCATAGCCAATATGCCCCCTTAGTATCTTTTTTCTGGGTGGAGCAGGGGACGTCCAGGCACATACGTGGAGGCGGGTGTTCATACTGGGATGAAGGTATAGATGTACCTGACCCAGAATATGAGCAGTGTGGCACACAGGAGTGTCCTGTAAGGTTGGTGTGCACGGCATGTAAGGTATACACGTGTGCGAGGTGTACATGGAGCAGTGTGAAGTACCCATATACGAGGTCCAGGTACATCGTATATGATGTGTAACGGGTGTGAGGAGGACGTGTTGTGAGAAGCGTGCACAGTGTGCAAGATAGGTCCTGTGTATGAGGTATGCGGGTATGTGAGGTGTCCACGGAGCATGAGAGGTCCATGGGGTGTGAAGGACACGCAGTGTGACAGACGTCCTCGGTGTGTGAGGTGAGCAGTGTGAGGCGTGCCCACAGGAGCATGGAGGGATGGGAGTGAGGGCAAACGCTCCTTCCAAGGAGATGTGCCTTTTCGGCCCCGCACACTGGACCATCGGTACAAGCACCTGCGGGCTGTCATAGGCAGAGGGGACAGAGGACATCTGGAGTTTCACAAATCCTTACGTGCATAGGGCGGAGGGCAACTTGGAGAGACCCTCTCCTCCTCCTGCTGCCTCCATGCCATCTTAGCTCAAGGACAACGTGCTCTTGGAGGAGATGCCACACTTTGGTAATATTATTTCTTGTGTCTGACTTAAATCCCTCATGCTGCAAGTTAAACTTGCGTGTTTTTTTTTAAATATTTTTTTAGAGTTTGTTCAGTGGAGGTGGTGAGCTCTTCTCTCATGAAGTTCTCCTCCCCCCAGCAGCCTAATGCCCTTGGGCTGGAAGAATAATTGGCACCTTCCGAACCCTGCCTTCCTTAGCGCTTCTAGTCATTAAGCTCTCGGCACTGCGTGCAGTTTAGTAAACCAGAGCGAGTTTGTTCTTCAGACTCTTGGAATCTGGGTCCACAGAGACCTCTGAGGCAGAGAAAGGCTTTAATTACATAAAGGATAAGCTTGAAGGGGAGAGACTGGATGAATGAAGTCCTCAGGTCTTTCCAGAAGCCAGGCATCACTGGTCCTTAAAGTGGCCCTCGGCCAAACAGTTTGGGCTCCTGCTAATTTCCCTCCCCTGGCTTCTCAGGACCTGGAGAGGAACCTGGAGGTGGGAGGTTTGCCTAGAGGCCGAGATGTGCGTGCAGTGAGCTGCACATGGCACCTGAGTGAGGGGCCGGGCAGGGGGAAAGGCTATGCAGCCTGTGAGGGTTTCCCTTCCTGTGATGCCGAGCTCCCCCCGGCACCTCCGATGCTCCCTGCCCGCCCCCTGGGCACACAGTGCACTGTACACACGTTTCTGTGTGCACGAAGCATTGCATCCTTACCTCACCCTGTGCTCACAGGTCGCCCATCCAAGCCATCCTCCAGCCCTGTCTCACGCCACCCCCGTGCCCTCAGCTCGCCCACGCAGCAGTGGACATTCAGTCAAGGGCTCCTAGGACAGCAGGAGCCACGCCCGTCTCATCCCCCTTCGAATCCTCTGGTCCTGGTGGCGGCAGTTGTCCCAGGCAAGGTGCTCAGTGATGATCTGTTTTCTCTACGGGGAGCGTTCTTCCCCAGATGGGCACGTGACTGGCTCCCAGGCCTCTTTCACCTCTTTGCTCAAATGTCACTGTGTCAACCTGCCCACTCTATTTAATTCTGCCCTGGTGCCCCAATTCCACTCACCCCGCTCTGCCTTTAATGTCACTCTGCCTCCTAACGTACTCCATAATTTACCTGTTAGTATGTTTATTGTTTACTGTCAGTCTTACCTGTTAGAACGTCCACTCCACAAGGGCAGGGAACGTTGACTGTTTTGTTTTCTGCTATATTTCCGGCACCTGGCGCAGAACGTGAGCTGCATAAATATTTGCTGAATGAGTGAACGAATCATAGGACTGGGCACGCGTCCCCACAGTGCACACACCACCCCATGCAGCCCACAGGCGTGGGGGTACGTGTGCCATTTGTTGTCTCCCTGTCCCCTTCCTCCTCCACGTAGACCCCTTTTCTCCAGCTCCCAGTTCATCCACTAGACTCCCAAGCCCTGCTTGTATGTGGGAGGCTGGGGAGTACCCCAAAGTGGGAAGTATGGCCACTGTGGAGAAACTCTGGGACCCTGACCCTGAATCTAGGACCGCGTCAATTATCCTCCTGACCAACCCAGACTGGCCCCAGGGCAGGACCCATATCCAGGTTGGTAGAGACAGAAGCGGGTGTTCGAGGTGGATCCAGGGGCAGGAAGGGAAAGTCTGGAGACAGAGAGGGGACCCGGGGTTGGCCCTGCCCCACCTGTCGCACTCCTATTTTCACCCTCTGGCCCATCCCCCAGCTAGATATGTAGCCTGTGCCAACCGTGAGGGAAGAGACCACAGGTCCAGCCTGGGCAAGGGCAGGGTGCTTGAAGACTGGGGCAGGTGCAGGCCGGATTGGGTTTCCAGAGGCTATATATATATATATATATATATATATATATATATATATATATATATATATATACACACACACACACACATATATAAAGGCTGCCGGGAGCCCTGGGGCAAGCCGCTCCCTGAGGGCGCAACTCTGTGGGGCCCAGGCAGGCCTGCATTCCTGCCCAGAGGCCAGCTCTCCATTTATAGCCCCAGGCAGGCACGCCAAGGGAACCGAGGAAGGAGGACTGGAAAGGGTGGAGAGAGATGGGAGCCCTCCCTCCCTCCCTGCTGCCAAAGGAGCCCCTCATTGTGAAGATGAGAACCAAAGCCTGGGGTGAGGTGTGCCCTGCCCCAGATCATCCAGCCCGCCCCTCTTCTCAGCTTTGAGATGGAAGGAGAGGTGCTGGGGGACGCCCCGCCGTAAGTCCTTCAGTCCATTGCCATTGGCCTCTCCCAAGACAAGTCCAGCACCTGTGACTCTGAGGGGCATTCTCGACTCCACTCTACAATATAAGAGCTTGGATTCTTTCTGCTTCCAAAATTGACGTCCTTTTCCCTCCCTGCCCCCAAGCCAGCACTAGGACTAAATGGTCCCAGGTCCAGGGGTGGACACACTTCTCTCTGATCTTTTGGCAACAGGGATGGGATGCTGGTGTTGGCCAATCTTTCCCAAAAGAGGTGGTGGCACAACCAAGAGAGTGACCCGAGGCAAGCATGGGGCCCTGGCGAGGTCTGTAAAGGTCCCCGAGTCCAGTGATTCCCAAACTCTTCAAGCAGCAGAAGCCTTGCAGCAAACAAAATCCCACTTGGAAGGATAATATAAAAGTGGCCTCGTATGACCAGAGTGTGTATGCATTTTAAAACCATGCTTCCTAATTACCAAAGAAGATAGAGCTACAAATCAAGTTAAAAACTGTCAAAGCAGTTTAGACCTCTAAGCCACAAGTGATAAAATATTAAATGTGTTTGGTAAGTTCGAACATATAACATTTACTTATTGTAAAGGCACCTTGATGACAGCCCTGAGGTGGTTTTTATGAATGCAAAACACACAAAGCAAAGTTGTAACCATTTAAGTCTCAGAATCCAATATAGTTCTGTGTTTTCCTTGCTTGCTCGAGTTTGAGAAGAATCCAGATTTGCATGGATAAGCGGCTTGAAGAGCTCACTTGGAAATCTCAGGGTACTCTTCAATGAAAGAGTTTGATTGATTCATTCATCCAAGAAATATTTATTGAGTACCTACTATGTGCCAGGCATTCTGCTGAGACTTGAACGAGGGGGAGGAAATATTTGTGTCAAACTAAATCAGTCATATAACAACTATTCACATTCCTCATTGTGAGTGTAGAAGTCAAAGGAAAAGGCTCAAGGTTATAATAAGCACCAAATCTTTCTATAGTATGCTGTGATATATGCTATGGTATGCTATGACAATATTGCAGCAGGCCATGTGTATTTGATCAACATAAAAGATCGTGCCCCAGCAGATGGGCCTGAGTCTTGCCTGGGAAGAGCAAATGTGATCCAGCATGTATGTCTAATCATGTATGCGACTATCCAGTTTAGAAAAAATACAACCATCCTCATTAATGACACTTTTCAAGAAGTTCAAATATATGCAGAGAGATTCAAAGGCCATGAGGCCACCCATTCATTCCTTTGACATTTATCAAGATCCTACTATGTGACAGCCGCTGTGATGGTTTTTGGAAATGCCATGGTGAACAAAGCATCCCTGACTTCTTGGGGCTACGTCAGTCAATGTACAAACTAATAAAGAAGATAATTAAAGAGTGATTGTGCTAAGAAGGAAATGAGCAGGGTGATGTGACCCAGCTACTATAGAGAGGATGGTCAGAGTCATCTCAAGGAGGCAAGTTTGAGCTGAGACCTGATATATGAAAAGCAGCCAATCTTGGGAAGAGCCCGGCAGAAAAGCAGCAAGTAAAAGGCACCGAGGCAGGATTGTACTCAGAGTGTCGGAAGACAGGAAGGGAAAGCAGCCTAGCATGGAATGATCAAAGGGGATCTTGGTTCCAGATGCAGTTGTAGAGAAGGATGCTGCTGTGTAGTGAATGGATTCTACTGGGACAGGAGTGAAAGTGAGGAGAGGAACTAGGAGGCTATGGTGGGCTTCCAGGCCAGCAGTGCGGCAGTGTAGTCCAGGATGGTGACAGTGGGGATGGAGAGACTCGAGAGATATCTTAAGAGGTTGAGTGGTCAGGACTTCCACGTGCCCAGACCTCCCCTTTGGAACTCCAGCCTCATAAATCCCCTGCCTACTTGACCTCTCCACCTGGATGTTGAAAATGCATTTCAAATTTTGCGCCAACCTGGACTCTGGGTCTGCCATCCACAAACTCGCTCTTCCCCAACTCCATTCTTCCAGGAGTCATCCTTAATTCCTCTTTTGTCTCTTGCCTACATCCAATCACAAATAAATCTTGTGGGTTCCATTTTCAAAACATATCTGGAATCCAACTACTTTTCACCATGTCCACTGCTGCCACCCAGATCTAAGCCACCATCACCACTCACTTGGATTATTTCAATAGCCTCCTAATTTGGTCTCCCTGCTGTATCCTTGCTCTCCATAACCAGCATGCGCCTGTTAAAATGTAAGTCAGATGGTGACATTCTTCTCTTCTGTTCAAGCCCCCTGATGGCTTTCCGTCTCAGAATACAAATCCTTTGCTCCCTTTCTGACCTCATCTCTTACCACTCTCCCAGTTAATCATTCTGCTCCAGACATACCAGCCTCCTTGCTGCACTTTAAAGCTGACAAACAGTCCTGCCCCAGGGCCTTTGCATGTGCTCTTTCCTCTATCTGACTCCAGATATCTGCTTCTGCCCTCCCTTCGTTCTGGTCTCTGCTCAAATGGAATCAGGCTAGAGAGGTCTTCCCTGACCACTCCACGTAATGGAATAATCTTCATCACTTTGCTTCCTTGCCTTGCTTTCGTTTTCTTCATAGAACTTATAAGCTCCTGACATCATATACCTCCTTGCTTATTTGTTTATTATCTGTCACCCTCCCCTACAAAGTAAGCACCATGAGAGCAGGGTCTTGGTGGTGTTCACTGCTGTATCCCCAACACCTAGACCCGTATCTAGCACATAGTGGACACTCCATGATGCGTGTTGATGAATAAATGAGGATGGCGTTACGGAGGGGTGAGCACTTCCTAAAGGGAGACCTTCAGCACTACCACAAGCGGCAGAGAAGTGAAGACGACAGGGCTCCAAAAGAGAAGGGAAGGAGTGACTCCACAGGCCCAGAGGGCCAGTGAGGACAGCTTTCAGAAGGCAGTGGGAAAAGGACAAAGATCATTCTTGCTTATACCTGTGGGTTCCAGGAGGAGAGGCCCCAGTAGGGTGTCTGGTCCAAGGGAAATCTCTAGCCTGAATGCTGAGAGGAAGGTGTGGACTGCAGTTTCAGGAAGAAGCTGAGCCACCCTATGGGAGTGGGGAGGGGGCCCACCCCAGGGCTTGTGGGGGAGCCAGAGTCCCATGGGTGGCTGCCTCCTCCAATTCCCAGTCTCTCCAGTGGGTCTGCTGGGGAGAAATGCAGCTGTGGCCTTCACAGGAGCCCAGCCTTAAGACTACATGGGCTCCTGTCAGGGCTTATTGCCCCAGCTAACAGCCCTCTTGTTGGAATAACCGTGCACCTCGGACTGAGGGCTTCTGCATCTTTGGTCTGTTTAGATTCTCACCACCACCGCAATCGCTCACAGGGGTCCCTAACCCACCCCCCAACCCCGGGCCGCGGACGGCACCGGTTGGTGGCCTGCTAGGGCCTCGGCCGCACAGCAGGAGGTGAGCTGCGGGCTAGCGAGCCAAGCTTCATCTGCCGCTCCCCATCACTCCCCGTCGCTCGAATTACCGCCTGACCCCGCCACTCCTTGGAAAAATTGTCTTCCACGAAACCGGTCCCTGGTGCCAAAAATGTTGGGGGACCTCTTCTCTAAGAGATCGCTATGAACATCCTCAAATTTACAAAGTGGGGAAACTGAGGTTCAGAAGGAGATGTGACTTCCACAAAAACACACGGGAAACTGTGGGGTTAAAGTCATCGGTCTGCAAACTCCACTCTCAAAGACTCCACCCTGACGTGGGGTTCTCAGGCCTTCTAGGCGTTGGAGGCCTTTGCGCAGTGGACTTCCCCGGCGCAGCACGGTGCGCAAGGTGGAAGCAAGCCCCAAGCAGACGGACTTTTCTTCCCAGCTGAAGAGACATCTCGGCCTAGACCCGCACTGGACACCCCGCTGAGGAAGCGCGCAGGTTGAATTGCGCAAGAGTTGGCTTCCCTCCCTCCAGGCTGGGACAGGACCTGAGTTTGGAGAGATTGGCACGAAGCTTTAGCAGCAATCATCGACTCCTATAGAGATGCAGCTGGGTTTCCAAGCTACCAGAGATGGGCTGGGCCCGCGACCCTCTGACTGACTCCGGGGGCAGGAACTGGCCAAGTGACACGACCGCCACGTTCAGTCTCAGGTTTCCCCACTTGGACTCTCAGTCTTGTTCCTCGCTTCTCTGCCTCTGACTCTAGCGTTCTGCTCTCTGAATGTCTCAGCCTCTTGGGTTTACCGCTTACCATCTCACTATCTCAGCTTTGAGTGTGTCTCTGCCTTACTGCCATGTGTCTCTTTGCAAATCTCTCCCGATCTGATTTCTACCCCTATCCTGCTCCTTGGTCCCCCACAAATCAGCGGACTGAGGGGACCCCAAAGTCAGCTCAAAGGTGAGCGCGCGGCCAGTGTTTCCCGCGGACACACGAGGAGGCCGGTGTTGGAGACATTTGGAGAGTGTGCCCGGGAGTCAAGTGCTGCCGCGTTGGGCTGCCAGCCTCTGCCTGTCTCTCTGCCTGGGGAGGGGCCGGAGTGCGCGCGCGGAAGCGTCAAGGGGTAGGGGGCTGGCCAGTCTCTGGCCCCTACTGCCACCCAGGGGATCCCAAGCTCCTCCCCGCTCTATTCCTATTGGCCTCGGGCGCCCCCGCCCCTAGCCGCCGGCTGCGGCTCAGGGGCCCTTAGGCTACTACGGGATAAATAGCCCCGAGAGCCTGGCTTGAAGTTAGGGGTCGGGAAGTCCCAGGGCGCTGCCGCCGCTCTCCTCGCCGTCCGTCGGTCAGGCGGGACAGGATAGGGCAGGGTGGGGGGCAGCTGGGTGTACATTCAGACCCTCAGTACTTTGCTATCGCACTGCCGGTGTTCCGGAGCCGCAGAAAGTTTCTGGCAACCCCTGCCGCCGGGATTGGGCAAAGCCAGGACTGCGCCGCCCCCCGCCGGGATATGGAGCTGCTTTCGCCGCCGATCCGCGACGTAGACTTGACGGGCCCCGACGGCTCTCTGTGCAACTTTGCAACAGCGGACGACTTCTATGATGACCCGTGTTTCGACTCCCCGGACCTGCGCTTCTTCGAGGACCTGGATCCGCGCCTCGTGCACGTGGGCGCGCTCCTGAAGCCCGAGGAACACTCGCACTTCCCTGCAGCCGCGCACCCGGTGCCGGGCGCGCGCGAGGATGAGCATGTGCGCGCGCCCAGCGGGCACCACCAGGCGGGCCGCTGTCTACTGTGGGCCTGCAAGGCGTGCAAACGCAAGACCACTAACGCGGACCGCCGCAAGGCCGCTACCATGCGCGAGCGGCGCCGCCTGAGCAAAGTCAACGAGGCCTTCGAGACGCTCAAGCGCTGCACGTCTAGCAACCCAAACCAGCGGCTGCCCAAGGTGGAGATCCTGCGCAACGCCATCCGCTACATCGAAGGTCTGCAGGCGCTGCTTCGCGACCAGGACGCCGCGCCCCCTGGTGCTGCCGCTGCCTTTTACGCGCCTGGCCCTTTGCCCCCAGGCCGCGGCGGCGAGCACTACAGCGGCGACTCGGACGCGTCCAGCCCGCGCTCCAATTGCTCCGACGGCATGGTAAGGCCAGGACGCTGGGCTAGAGAAGTGAGCGCAGCTCTTGGTATATCAGGAATGTGTTTCCGAGGGCGGGTAGAGGACCCTCTGGTGTGAGGGTTGGGCGGGGAACCTTCCCGGGAGTGGACCCCCGGTGCCCCAGGCAGCTGTCACTGGGGTGGCGTAGTGCTTTGGGGGGGGCACGGGACGGATGCGATCCACCTGATTGGGGGCGCTATTAGAACACTGCTGGGCCGACACGAAGATCGTGTCGTTTTCTCCGCTTATCCCATGCAGATGTGTGCTCCTAGGTGACTGTCTGCCCTGTATTTGGTCCGGCATGCTGCAGACAGCTCCTGCCCACCCTTACTCCCCAACCCGGCCAGATCCGGGCCCAGAACTCTCGTGGCTGAGACTTAGGGAGTTGGAGAGGGGACGGCTGCAGGGAGTGATGCTCCAGCCCCGCGCGGTTCCCGGGCCTGACTCGGTAGCCCTTGCCGTTTGCAGATGGACTACAGCGGCCCCCCGAGCGGTGCCCGGCGGCGGAACTGCTACGAAGGCACCTACTACAGCGAGGCGCCCAACGGTGCGTATTCGCGCCTCCTTCCCACATTCCCTTTTGAGCTGCCCCGGCTTCTCTTTACCTAGGACCTCCTCGCTGGGAGATGGTACAGGGAATGAAATACTAAGCATGTACTTCCCTCCTTTTTCACCCTGAAATTTCGCGGGATCCTCCCGAATCTGGCCCGTCCTCAGTTTCCTGTCTGCCCCAAAGCACTGAGCCCAGAGGTGGGAGACTTGTCTGCGGCTCCACCTCTGCATACTAATCTACCCCTCCCCGCGCAGAACCCCGGCCCGGGAAGAGTGCTGCGGTGTCGAGCCTCGACTGCCTGTCCAGCATCGTGGAGCGCATCTCCACCGAGAGCCCCGCCGCGCCCGCTCTTCTGCTGGCCGACGCGCCGCCGGCGTCGTCTCCAGGCCCGCAAGAGGCGGCCGCCGGGAGCGAGGTCGAGCGCGGCAGCCCCACCCCTTCCCCCGACACCGCCCCTCAGTGCCCAGCGGGCGCGAACCCCAACCCGATCTACCAGGTGCTCTGAGGGGTTGGGCGGCCACTTCGGGGGGTGCCCGAGGGATGGTGCCCTTAGGGTCCCTCGCGCCCAAAGGATTGAGCTTAAATGCCAACTCCCCTCCCAACAGCGCTTTAGAAGCGACCCCTCCGGAGGTATGAGAGGCGGGGGAACTGATGTGTGTTTCCGCACCCCAGGGCAAGGACATGGTCCTTTTTTTGCCACGCAGCACCCTTCCCTGAGACCCGCTGCGATGGCCGTTTGATGTTACTCAGTGGGCCAGAGCTGACCTATGAGGGCCCGGGTCCTTCCTCTTCCTCGCCCCCTCCCCCATGGGGGGTGGGACCGACGCAGACCTAAGCCCCGCCCCCGGACACCCGGATGCTTAAAGGAGCGTAGCCTCTCTTTTCGGGAGCCCTCGGGACGTCGGCTCTTTCCCGCCGCTCCCTTGCCAAGTGTAACAGCTGTAAAGGTAACCGCTCCCACCCCCTCCCCCGGTTCAGGACCACTTTTTGTAATACTTTTGTAATCTATTCCTGTAAATAAGAGTTGCTTTGCCAGAGCAGGAGCCCCCAGGGCTGTATTTATCTCTGAGGCATGGTGTGCGGTGCGACAGGGACTTTGTATGTTTATACGGCAGGCGGGCGAGCCGCGGGCGCTCGCTCAGGTGTTCGAAATAAAGACGCTAATTTATACCGCGGTGGCTCCAGCTTTCGCTAGGGTTGGGGGCAGGATTTTGAAGGGGGCAGGATTTTGAAGGGGGCAGGATTTTGAAGGGGGGCGAAATCCGCAAACTGGGCCACCTGTACCGCAGCGACCCCTGTAGGCCGCAGACGGATTGCAAGGAGGAAGTTGGGGGAGGGAGGGGTGCGTATGTTTCCGTTATGTGAGGAGGTTCTTCTGACCGTGACGTACATCACCACACACAGGTCATCTCGTTGTCAGGATGGATGTTAGAACGATCTGAGTAGTTAATAAAAGATCCATGCCTGTCCCACCACCCAGAGATTCTGATTTAAAGTATCTGCCGCAGATATCCCCGGCCAGGAATTAGTATTTTTCAAAAGTTCCCCAGGTGATTCTGAAGTGCGTACACGGTTGAGCATCATGCCCCTCCACGCACACAGAGTGAAGCCAGGTATGGTGTCCAGAAGGATCACTGGAAAGTCATGTCCCCCAGATGTGACTCGGAAGCCTCATGGGTAGAGGATGTGATAAGGTGCTCACAACATTATGAGGAAAAGCTGAATGAGTGTGAAGCAGCACTGTAAGCTGTAGGGTACTTCCAGGCTCTCAGTGATAGGTGTAATCACAAGGGGATGCACAGAAGGCCAGACAGGCACAGACGCGACCACTCTAAGAAAGCCAGCACTTAGAGTATCCGGGCATTGCCAGATCTCATAAGAAGACAGGAGCCCAGAGCCTGCAAGGAGAGGGGCACGTGCAAACCTGCATCATCACAGATGGCATCAGTGCTCTTATCAAGCGATAAACACTCTGAGGGGAGAGGAGGGGCCATTGATTTAGCCAGGGGGCTGGGGAAGACTTCCTGGAAGAGGCGCCATTTGAACTGTGTCTTGAGAAACAAAAGAAGACAACACATCCACAATGCCCATAGATCCCCCCCAACACACACACACAAAACAAAAGAAGACAACACATCCACAATGCCCATAGATCCCCCCCCAACACACACACACACAAAACAAAAGAAGACAACACATCCACAATGCCCATAGATCCCCCTCAACACACACACACAGAGGTACCTCTGAGAGGGTACCCCTGGATGGACGTCCTGGCAAAAGTTCTGCCCAGCCCCACCCCCTAATTCACATACACTTGTCACTAGGACCTCAATTCCCCTTACATCCCACTCCTACAGATCGTTTTTTTCCTGAAAACCCTACAGGCCCACTTTCAAGGGCTCTTCTTACCAAGGAGGGGCGGGTGTGGAGAGGGCCTGGGGAATGCAAGCAAGACATAATGGCAGAAGGCAGAGCAGAGGATCTGCTCTCTGCTCTGGGAGAGCCTTTGCTCTCCCCAATGCAGAGCCCCTGGGGAGCCACCCAGGGCTGCTCTGTTACTAATGATCCTCTGCTTTTCATCTGGCTGCTTCCCCAGATGTGCCTTGGGGTTCTTTACACTCCTTTGAGACCGTTTGGGGCTCATTCATGAATTCATTCATTCAACAGATGCCAGGTCCCATGCTGGGTGAAAACAGAGACCGGTGGACAGAGTTCCTGACCTTGGGAAGCACCCAGGCATTTGGGGAGACTGGATCTTTTAGCAGCTGGTTACATCACGATGAATTAAGTGCTATAATGGGGATGTATGTGGCAGAGGAACGCAGTGGGAACAGAAGGTATAGACAGCAAGCAGCCCCTAATAAGAGTCTTGAAGGAATAGGTAAGGAAAGAGGCGCCAAATAGGGATGCTGCAAGCTGAGGAAATAGCAAAAGGGCAAAGACCCAGAGGTGACAGAAAGCAAACTGTGCCTTCATGGGACCAGCAGTGCTCACAGGGAGGGGCCAGAGGTGAGGTGGGGCAAAGGGCCACATTGGACCTTATTTGGGCTTTATCCCAAAGGCAATAGGGAGCCATAGAGGAATCTAACCGAGGAAAGGATACAAACATATCTGTATTTTAGAAAGGCCAGTCTGGACTGGCAGAATGAATAGGAGGGAACAAGACTTGAGACAGGAAGACTTGTCAGGAGGCCACCAGGGCTGCTCAGAGAAGACATGACATGGCCTGAACTGGGGTTGTGACTGGGGATGGGAGAGAAAGCACAGGAGTAGAGACAGTTGTGCCAGATAAAGTGTAGGCGTTGACAGTTCAATGGAGAACCTTGAGGGCACAGTCCCTACCCTCATACAGCTTAAAATCCACTGGCAAAATTCTTTGCCATTAGACAAAGAATCAAATGAATAAATACATTTGTAGATGTTATACATGATGAGAAACTCCATAAGGAAAAGTAAAGGGCGCAGTGAGAGATGATAATGAGGTATGAGACGGTAATCAGGCAAAGGGAGGAGGAAGCACAGCTTCTGTGCTGAGGGAACCAACCACATATAAGAAGAAGGCCCCAGCAGCCTATAGGGTTACTATAGCCTATAGGGAGCTAGTGTGCATTAGAAAAAGGTGTCCCTTCTTTCCCAAGGACACTGCTCTGCACCAGGGTTCATGGCTAGGCAAACAGAGAGCAGGCTGGACTTCAGCCTCCACCCACCTCCTTGGCCAGGTGTGCTTTTTCAGTGAACAACCTACAGAACTGTTCACAGAGTCTTGTGCATGGAGGCCCTAAGGAAGGGAGAGAAAAGGAGGGGCCAAGGGTGACTTCAGGCTCTGGTTTGCTTCACAGTGGACGATGGTGCTGTTATAAAGATGGAGACCTCTGGAGAAGAAGAGGTCATGGGGACAGACTCAGTGCAGGGCAGAAACCCAATTTAAAAAGGTTAAACCCCACAGGGGGTATGTTGGAAGGACGCAAGGCAGTTCGCATAAGGGAGCAGCGCTGCAAGCACCACAGCACCCGTGGGCCTCGAGAGCCGGGATTGGAGCCCCTCTTGCTGTTCGACACATCCCCCTTCTTGCCTCTGCTTGCCTTCCCTCCCTCCTAGTCCATATTGGTTTTTTCCAGCAACTCAGGGGATTACCTAGATCTCACTGCTTAACTCCATTTAGAAAATTTCCAGGGAAGAGCTCTAACTGGACCACCTTAGATCATGAGGCAGGATTTGAACCCGGGCAGTGAGGCTCCAGAGACTGCACTCTCAGCTGCCCGGCCCTGTAGCTTCTGCAGAGGAAGGAAGGAGAGAGCATCAGGAGGGAGGGGAGCAGCTAGAGCTTGGACTACCCCATGGATGATGGGATTTGAGGTCCCCTCCTGGCCTGGGAAGGGGGGAGGATGTCTAGCTGAACCCCATTTGCAGTGTAGATGAAACATCCCTGCTCTTGGGGCCATTTTCACCTGGGCTGGATCTGAGGAGACACCGGGCCACGCTCTCCATAGAGACATATGCATGTCTGTACACACACGTGCTCATACAAGAGCACACATGTCCCCAGAGCATACCCCCAGAGGCTGGTGTACCTTGATGCCAAGGAAGTTTAAGCTTCAAGTCCTTGTCCCTTGCATGAGCTTCTTCTAAGGCACTGGGAAAAGCCCTAGAGATATGTTCACACGGTCTAGTTTCTTTTCAAATTTTCTAAAGTAAAATATTTTAGCCAACTGGTTATGACCATTGTCTCTGTTCTGACCTCTCCCCCGTGTTGGGTGGCATTTACGGGCATGTTGGGGTCCCCTCGAAAGGTATTCATCTTGTTTGGGTTTAGTGGAATATATTTTAAATCAATGAAATATAAAACAGAAATAATGACAATGAACAGTGAAATAAATTACAATGATTCTGACATTGAGAAGACAATTGTACCCCCAACATCTATTTAGATCATGCCAAAAAGCACTTTATTAAAAGAAAGTGATAACTTCTTAAAGGAATTATTGAAAAGCCTCTTGCATTGTTTGCTAATCTAATGAACAAAGAAGAGTGAATTATATGAACATATTGGAAAGCGATTTAAATTTTTTGCTGGTCTAACACAAAATACTGACATCAACAAAGACAGAATAAAATTCACAATATGCCACTATAATGAGACCTTAGCATCAACAGACTTTTTAAATGAACCCTGCCAATTTAAAAGCATTTAAGTTTAGTCACCGCACAGGAAAACTCAATATACCTTGAACTCTTACAGTCCACAGATGAAAGAAACTTGATGGAGTTTCTGCCAAATTTGACAATCCTAAAAGTGTACATTTTAGGCACAATTTCCAATAGACATCTCCAATAGAGTGGTGAGCCTGAAAGAAAATCCCCTAAATTATTAGTGATATCAAACAAGTTTTGACCAACCACGTTGGAAGGAGAGACTGAACTATCTGAATTAGCTCTCAATTCTCTGTATAGAGAATGATATTCTAGAATCACATTGAAGCGGCACTTAAAGAATATACAGCCTGATGCAAGTGGAAAGGAGTAGGCAAGACTGAAAAAGCCAAGAAAAAAGAGCAAGCTGCAATAATGCATACTATCAAGGCAGAAGGTATGAGGAGGAAGAGAAAGACAAACATGGTGATGGTGCTAATGATGGGAAAAACAATTTGGTTCTAGCTCAGTTTTTTCTCATCTATAAAACACTTAAATCCCCTGCACCCAACTCACTAGTACTAAGGGGAAAAAAATGGGAGGCTGTCTAATAGTCATTTTTATACAGTACAGGGTCATTTTTGTGTAGTTAACTTTTTAATTTTTTTTAGACAACATTTAACAGTGAGTTTTAATTCATATAGAACTTTCCCAGTAACAGGGGGCAGTAAGTCCCAGATGATGTCAATGGCCACATAATTCCTGGGATCTAGGCCTGGCTGTGCCCCTAACCAATTCTGAGACCTTGGGAATGTGATTTAACCCTTTTGGACTTGGGCTCTCTCTCTGTGTAATGAAGTAGTGAATTTAAAAGGCATGTCCCGGGGGCTTCCCTGGTGGCGCAGTGGTTGAGAGTCCGCCTGCCGACGCAGGGAACGCGGGTTCATGCCCGGTCCGGGAGGATCCCACATGCTGCGGAGCGGCTGGGCCCGTGAGCCATGGCCGCTGAGCCTGCGTGTCCAGAGCCTGTGCTCCGCAATGGGAGAGGCCACAGCAGTGAGAGGCCCGCGTACTGCAAAACAAACAAACAAACAAACAAAAAAAGGTATGTCCCAGTTCTGAAATTCTTTAGTAACTCAAAGCATTTCAAAGAAAAAGCTAACAAAATAGGTCTTTTACAGATAAGGGAGCTGGAACCATGACAGATTTTTCTTAGCATAAGCAAATTATTTATAGCCCTCTGGTTTACTGATCCTTCTTTAACTTTTCCCAATTAAAAAAAAAATTGAGATATAATTTACATACCATAAAACTCACACTTTTAAAGTGTCCAATTCGGTGGTTTGTATTATATTCACAACTTTGTGCAACCATCACCACTATCAAATTCCAGAACATTACTCCCCAAAGAAATCCGTACCCCTTAGCAGTCACTCCCCACTCTCTTTTCTCCCCCCAGCCCATGGCAACAACTCAGCTATTTTCTGTCCCTGTGGATTTGCCTCTTCTGGACATTTCATATGAATGGAATCGCACGCTATGTGGCCTTTGGTGTATGGCCTCCTTCACTTGGCATGTGTTCAAGGTTCATCCATGTGGTAGCATGTATCAGTACTTCATTCCTTATTATAGCTGAATAACATTCTACTGCATGGATACATTATATTGTGTTTATCCATTCATCAGGTGATAGATATTTGGCTTGTCTCCATTTTTTTAGCTCTTATGAATAATGCTGCTATGAACATTCATGTACAACTTTTCATGTAAATATATGGTTTTAATCCTCTTGAGTATATACCTAAAAGGGAAATTGTTGGGTATATCATAACTCTATGTTTAAATTTTTGAGGAACTGCCAAAGTCTTCCCCAAAGCAGCTGCACCATTTTGCATTCCCATCAGCAATGTATGAGGGTTCCAATTTCTTTGCATCCTCAACAGCACTGTTATTGTTTGTCTTTTTAATCTAGCAGTCCTAGTGGGTGTGAAGTGTATCTCATTGTGGTTTTAATTTGCATTTCCCTAAAGACTAATGATGTTAGCATCTTTTCATGTGCTTATTGGCCATTTGTACATCTTCTTTGGAGAAATTTCTATTCAAATCCTATGTCCACTTTAAAATGAGGTTATCTGTCTTTTTATTGTTGAGTTATGAGAGTTCTTTATATATTCTAGATACTAGACCCTTATCAGCTATATGGTCTGCAAATATTTTCTTCCATCCTATGGGTTGTCTTTTTACTTTCTTGATATTGTCCTTTAAAGCACAGAAGTCTTTTGTGGTTGCTGGAGTCCAATTTATCTATATTTTTCTTTTGCTGCTTGTGTTTTTGGCATCATATCTAAGAAACCATGACCTAATCCAAGGAAGCATTTTATAGTTTTAGTGCCTACATTTGGGTATTTGACCCAGTTTTAGTTGATTTTTCTATATGGTGTGAAGAAGGGATCCAGCTTCATTCTTTTGCATGTGGATATCCAGTTGTCCCAGCACTATTTGTTGAAAAGACTATTCTTTCCCTCACTGAATTGTCTTGGCACCCTTGGCAAAAACTAATTGACGTTAAAAGTATGGGTTTATTTCTGGACTCAATTCTATTCCATTGAGCTGTGTGTCTACCCTTATGCCAGTAGCACACAGGCTGTTTACTGTAGATTTGTAGTAAGTTTTGAATGGGGATGTGTGAGTCCTCCAGCTTTGTTCTTCTTCAAGATTGTTTTGGCTACTCTGGGTCCTGTGCATTTCATGAATGTACCTTTAAGTGGCCCTGTCCCGGTGGTATTTTCAGTAGCCACAAACCTGGCCTGATATAACATGGGAGCTGTAAAGTGGCATGGAAATGTAACGCAGGTTCATGTTGGTGCACAGAAAAAACAGCTATAGGGGAAGATGATGAGTGTTTCATTTTCAGTCATATTCGATACAGCTGTAATAAAATGAATGTTGTTCTGTTAACTGAACATCATTCTGTAATTGCAAAAAAAAAGTTGCAACTGTTTTTGTCAGCATTATGAATGCTTCCAAATAAATATAACTTATTTAAAAGTATTATGTAGGTGTGTCAAGCAGTTAATAACAATATTAAGCTATTTTTTCTGGATTTTTAAACATTTTTAGTCAGCTTTCTAAAATTTACATTTGGTCCTGATTTCAAAGCCTAAATAAATATTCACTTTTGTACCCAACTCTCTGTTCTTTTTTTTTTTTAATGTGACCCCTCCCCCAAATGTCTAAACTTCAGGCCTCATAGAACCTGGACCCAGCCCTGCACACTGCCAACCAGGCTCACCTACAGGCTGACTCAGGCACGAGGGCCCACCAGGAGCACACACAGGAGACCGCACAAGGCTCCTATAAAGGAGTCGCAGAGGGAGGAAGACGCTTGGGGCAGCCACACATCTCCAGCTGCTTCCGGGAGAACTCAGCCGCCCCTACCTGGTCCTGCCAGGGACACTCGCAGTAGTGCCCACACCCACCTGTCTTTCTTACACACATGCATGCCTGACCATCCTTCTGCATCCCTCACCACAACCATCATCGTTCCCTGCTCCCCACCCAGCTCCTACAGCCAGCAGTGAGAGGCGAGGTGTTGAGGCCCATTTTCCTCAAAGTCAAGCCCAGGGAGGGCTGCCACTCTGCCCCTGGGGCCATACTGCCACTCTGAGGGACCAATGCTGCTGGGAATGGCAGGAGCCCATGAGGGAGACATGGGGTAAAGGCTGGTCACAGAGGGTTTGGGGGTGGTGGGCAGTCCGAGGGAGGGGGGAAGAGGGAAGGAGAGGAAGTTAAATGAGAGACACTATCTCATTGAATCCTCACAAAATATTATTCCCTTTACGTAGATGAGGGAACAGAAGCTTACAGAGGGAAAGTGACGAGTTTACACAGCCAGTAAACAGCAAAATGAGATTTGTACCCAAATCTCTCAACCGGAGGACATTTTACTCCCCAAGGGACCTTTGGCAGTGTCCATAGACCTTTTGATTGTCACGAATGGGGAAGGGGTGCTACTGACATCTAGTGGGCAGAGGCCAGGGATGCGGCTAAACATCCTACAGTGCACAGGACAGCCCCACAACAAAGGATTCTCTGGTCCAAAATGTGCAGAGATTGACGAACTCTGCACTTGCCCGGAGTATTCTTTACCTTGGCCCCTTTCTAGACTTCCCCTGGCCTAAGAGATCTGGGATCCATTTGCCCAGGGGTCACAGGAAGGAACAAAAGGAACAACTGTACACCCCATTCCCAGCTTAGGTACCAGGGTCAGTGCTCAAGCTATAGATCTGACAGCCACAGTCACCAGTTTCCCGCTATTTCACTTCTAATTTCACCCTCCCTTGTCCATTGGAGAGAGGAGCTCTGATCTGTGGAAAAGATAGCCTGCCGCTTGCACTGTTTATCATCGCTCCAAAGCCGGCTCTGTGCCCCGGTTAGGTTAGTTTCCAGATGTGGCCACAAGATGGCACCCCAACCCACCAGGAATGTGAAGGTTCTGGGCCTGGGAGAGAGCATATGGCATGGGCCAACCTGGACCAAGGCCTGGGGCTTGGACTTAAGCCAGTTCCAGAGCCTAGCAGGACCAGATCTAAGGCCTGCAAATGCCAGGTGTGAGAACATAGGCCAAACTTGGCTTCAGGACTCCCTTCACCTTTTTCTTGTCTATACCCAGCCCCAGCTCGTCCTCCAGCCCCTCTCATCAGCCCCCTCCTCCAGCCTGAACAAGAGAAATTACAGAGCTGAAGTGTTATGATATAGGGCTTATGATTTTGCATATCCATCAATAAAGAAACTGACGTATAGAGAAATGAAATAACTTGCCCAAGGTCATAGGTTGTCAATGGTGGAGCTAGGATTTGAATACAGGTACCTCGGTTCCAGAGGTTTTGCTCTTGACCACTGAATAACACCACCCCACTGGTAGTTCCCTGCACCCTGCGCTGCTCCCCGCCCCTCAACAGCCAGTGATCCCAAAGAGCCTCTGGCACGGGGCCACAGCTTTCCTCTGCCAGGGAGGGGGCACATGGCTGTGAATAAGGGGGATTGCTCACAAGTGGAAAGGGGTGAGGTCCTCAGCTGGGCTGAGGGTCTGTGGTTAGTGGTTGCTGGTAAGAAGCTAAGGCTCAGTTCAGCGATTCTCCCTCCCTACCCCATTTCTTTGGGGCTTTTCCCCTTTTTTTTCTATGTTGCCCTCTTGATTTTTCTAGGCTTTCTGCAAATGCCAGCCTTCTTACAGTGTGAAGGGGAGGTGAGAGAAGGGACTTTTGTGTCCCTGCTTAGGATAGAGAAGGGGGAGAGCCTTTGAGGCCTGGGGTGTCATCAAGGATGAAGGTGAGAATCCTAAAGTGGGACAGCGTGGAGCACCTCATGGGCAGCTACCCTCTCCCACCTGGAAGGCTCCTCTCTCTGAGCCTTCTCTGCTTGCCTCGTAGGGGGTTTTAGGTGCGATAGATACACTTGCACGCTCCCCCTCCCTCCAACCCTGGCCTGCCTCTTTTACTAGCCCTTCAGGGCCAGGCCTGACTAGGGCCCCTAATAACCCAGCTTTACCCCTTCTAGGAGCCCTCGGCCTCTCTCTGCCTCTCCCTCTGCTTCTCCCCACCATCTGGGGCATGCTTCAGTTCCCCGTTATGGCTCACCATGGGGTAGTGGCCTGAGTGGGCCCTGCACTGACTCCCCGAGAAACCCTGGGTAAGTCTCCCTTTGACTCAGCCTGGGTTAAGGGCTCCAGACTCCTATGGCCTCTGACACTAGGATGCTAGGATCCTAGCCTCTCTCCTGGCCTTTCTCAAATCATCCAGCCCTTAATGAGGAGCTAGTGTACGCTGGGCACTGTGGAGGAAGCAAGCAAGAAGGAGGCTTGGAGGACCTGATAGTCCTTTTTTACTGGGAAATAAAATAAGCTACAGTGAAGGTTAGGGAGCTGTACTCTGATCCATGTGGTCCTGCAGGAGAGGGAAGAGGTGGAACCCTGGGCCCCTATGGTTGGCAGAATCGCAGAGGGCTTCCTGGGGAGAAGAGAGACTAGACAACTGGCTGGAAGGAAGGGAAGGTTTGGCGAGGCCGCTGTCTTGTCTCTCCCCATCTTGATTTCTCCCAGGTGTGTGTGTGTGTGTGCGTGTGTGTGTGTGTGTGTGAGGGGACTCCATTTCTCTGTTTTATCACCTCCTTGGATTGGGGCAGAACTTTCTGAGAGAACTGTGTCCTGGGAATCTGAATTTGAGCCAAGCTGAGCTGCACTGGGTCTGGCTTCCTCATGGGTAGGCGACAGGGCTCACAATGGTCAGGGTGAGAGGGACACTGAAACGCACTCTCATCCCTGTATTACTCTGAAATAATTGTATTGAAGGAGAAGAAGCCCCCATTTATAAGAAGGACACAGATCAATCTCTGGAGTGAGGAGGTACCATCCTGGCCCCAGACTCCAGCTCTCTCTTTGCCTCTGCCCATCTCTGCCCCTGTTTCTGCCATAACTCTGCCTCTCTGTCTTTCCCCTTGTCCTTCTCCCACCCCTCATCTCTTGCTCTGCCCCTCGCCCCTCTCCAAACCTCTCCATTCCTCCAAACCTTTGCTCCAGCACACACAGATTTCGCTGGGCCAAGTGAGGAGAGAGATGTCTGCTGCACAGCTTCATCCCCAGGCCCACAACCAGGTCTGTGGGTCAGTGTCGAGGGACAGCTGTCTGCGCAATTAGCAAGTGCCGACAGGTAAATAAGAGCCTCACGTCTTCTTAATTAAATAGCCCTTTGCCCAGGCAGCCTTGTGTTCGATTGGGCTGGGCTGGATCAATAAGTCTCTTTCCAAGTGCGGCCACACCTGGAGCTGGGCCTGACCTCCCCAGCCTTGCCCAGACCCACCTGCCCACTTCCCTGACTGCCCGGAGCCCCTGGAGGGCAGGGTCTCTTGTGCCCCTGTGCCTGGGACAGAGCCTGGAACAAGTAAGGAGTGAAGGAGTGATTGCTCGATTGAGTAAACTGAGGCACCGCCAGCAAACGTGGTCCAGGAAGCCTCGGAGGCCCAAACTGCAACTCCCACCCCAGGATCAACTGCGAAACCAGGAATCACAGCAGGGGTCTGCTCCTATCCAGCCCCCAGACACAGCATCAGCTTCCCATCCAGGGCAGCTGAAGCCCTACGGAGAAAGGGGGGCTGTCGACGTTCACGACCACTAGAGGCAGTTGCTTCTTCTGACCTCTAAGGACAGAATGCCCTTTTCACAAGGGATCCTCACCTAAGGATCCTGGGCTAGTGTGGGAGGATCAGTGAGCTGGGATCAGGATGGCAGAGCGTGTGACACTCATGGGAGACTAGAGTCAGCCTGGAGTTAAGAAGGGCCCAGGGTCAGAAAAGCGTCGAAAGGGGTTAATAGGGGTCCAAGATTATTGGGTTTTTAGTAGAGGGCTTAGAGGACAACACAACCTAGTACAGGTGTGTGCTGTGTATAGGGGAGCGCGGGGTGTGTTATTTTGGAATCCATGCAAGAGGGTACCTATGGAAGCGTCATGGGGGCTCCAGGTTCCCTGCAAGGGTCGGTATTGAACAGCTGCTTGGAGCGGTCAATACTGGTGCGGGTCGAGGTTTCTCTGATAGCGGTCAGGGCCGTCTTGTTTCACTAGGGAATCAGACAGTCCCTAGTTTGGAAAGACAGGGGCGGGTACCGACGCCCTTCTCACCTCGGTCTGACCCTGGGGCGCGGGTTGAGACGTCTCCCGGAGCCCCCGCCCACTGAGTGGCGCTCCCCGGGGGCGGAGCGTCGGCGGGTCCCCCGGAGGCGCAGGATCGGTGCCGGGCTGGCGCCCCCAGCGCCGGGGTTGAGGGAGGCCGGGCTCCGCGCGGGGCTGGGAGGGGGGCGCGGAATCAGGGCTTTTTAGGACCCAGCGCGGCACCTCCCTCCGGGGGCGAGTGCGGCTGCGCGCGCCGTGTGCCAGTGTCCGGAGAGCGGCGGGCTGGACGCGGACCGCGCGAGCGAGCAAGCGAGCCAGCTAGCCGAGCAGCAGCCCCGGCAGCAGCGGCGTCGCGGCGGCGGCGGCCGCTCCGCGCCTCGCCTCCCCGGCCTCACCAGCCTTGCCTCGCCGCGCCCGGACCCGCCACCCCCGCCTCCCCGGTCCGACCGCCGCGGCCCCCTCGCCTCGGCCGGCACAGCCAACAGCCTGCCACAAGCAGGGCGCAGAGGCACCGGAGTCAGTGCCCGCCGGCCCCGCAGACGGAGCCCAGCCCGGAGAACCCTTTCCCGGCTCCGCGGAGCTCCGCAACAGTCCCGGAGCTGTCCCTTCAGCACCGCCGCCGGAGTCGAGTCGGAGCGCAGCCCAGCGGAGAGCCCCAGGTCCAGCCGGAGCGCACCGAGCGCAGCGCTCCGCAGCAGGAGCACGGAGCAGCAACCCTGGTGCCCCTGCCCAGGGGGCCCGCCATCTCCTCCGAGAGGCGGGGAGAAGGAGCGAGGAGGGCGGGCGGGCGGGCGCGCCCGCCGCCGGTGGGGAGCAGGCAGCCAGGCAAGGAGAGGGAGGGGGCCGGAGTCCGCCCTGCGCAGCCGGTCCACGCAGGGAGGAAGGCAGCGGGCATCCATCTCCCCCACGCCGAGAGCGTGCTGCGGCGACCACCTCACAGCAGAGCGCGAATTTCCAGATTCCTTCTCCTCCCCTCCCCTCCCCCTTCCAGGGGCTGGTCTTTGACCGGCCCTGGAAGCAGCTGACCTTCCCCCCAAAAGCTTTGTGTCGATTTCTCCATTTTCCCGCTGAGATGGGGACGGGAGCCCGGCCCCCCCACCCTCTTTTCCCTCCTCCTGGGGCTCGCCGCTGAGCGCCGCCGCCCCCTTCCTCCCTTCCTCCTCCCTCTCTCCCTCCCTTCTTTCCTCCTCTGCCTCCTCCGCAGCCGGACCAGCTCCCTCCCACATCTGGCGCCTAGAGACCCTGGGGATCCCGCGCACACGCCCTTGGACCAGCACCCGACAGAAAGCGCCCTGAGGGGCTTGAGTCGCTGTGGGGGTAGCCAGAGCCGAGGTCCTCTGTCTCCCCGACGGCTGGGGGGAGGGGGGAGGAGGTCGCGCGCCCCCCTCCCCGGCGCCAACTCCCCCTGGCGGCCGCTCCCATGGGTGTCGCTGGGCCGCGCCATGCCTAAGGAGGCGCCGCGATGGGCCAAGGGGACGAAAGCGAGCGCATCGTGATCAACGTGGGCGGCACGCGCCACCAGACGTACCGCTCGACGCTGCGCACGCTGCCCGGCACGCGGCTCGCCTGGCTGGCAGAGCCCGACGCCCACAGCCACTTCGATTATGACCCGCGCGCCGACGAGTTCTTTTTCGACCGCCACCCGGGCGTCTTCGCGCACATCCTGAACTACTACCGCACTGGCAAACTGCACTGCCCTGCCGACGTGTGCGGGCCACTCTACGAGGAGGAGCTGGCCTTCTGGGGCATCGACGAGACCGACGTGGAGCCCTGCTGCTGGATGACGTACCGCCAGCACCGCGACGCCGAGGAGGCGCTGGACAGCTTCGGCGGCGCGCCCCTGGACAACAGCGCCGACGACGCGGACGCCGACGGCCCCGGCGACTCAGGCGACGGCGAGGACGAGTTGGAGATGACCAAGCGCCTGGCACTCAGCGACTCCCCGGACGGCCGGCCCGGCGGCTTCTGGCGCCGCTGGCAGCCGCGCATCTGGGCGCTCTTCGAGGACCCCTACTCATCCCGCTACGCGCGGGTAAGTGACAACTTACCCATCTGAAGAGCGGGGCGGGGAAGTCAAGGTCCTCTGCCTCCCGAGGGCAGGGGTGGATTCGAAAACTGGTGCCTAGGGAGTCAGAAGTGAAAGGGGGGTGTTTGTGCGTGCGTGTAAGCGACAGAGTGACTCTCCTGAAGGGTAACTAGCTTTGTACATATGTAAAGTCTGTGTCTGTATTACAAATTTAATGTGTATGGGTGAGTATGAATGGGTGTGTTTGTGTGTATGAGTAGATTGTGTGTGTATATTTATGTAAGTGTGGTGGTGTATATTTGGGTGGGTAAGGTATGTAGTGGGGATGAGTGAGCATGTGTGTATGTTTGAGTGTGCAGGAGTGCCTGTGTGTGCATATTTGCGTCTCTGCAGGTGTACAGGGTGAAAGTGTGAACTGTCCTTTAGATGTTGGTGTGGGGAGGGAAGCTACAGCCCTTCTTCTCTCCCAGCTAAGGGCCACCTGGACCCAGCCAGGGCCCACAGAAGAGGGCTTGAGACCTGGTCTGCTGCCTGAGAGAGACCACCCCTCCCCAGGGAGCAGCTTCAGGCCATGGGGAGATGGCCGAGGGGTAATGTTTATGGATAATTAATTGGTAGCTAGTTGGGGAGGGGGCTGTGATCCCTCTGAGACCTGCTCCTGGGAACAGAGCCTGTCCTTTTGCCTTGTCAAAAGGAGAGGGTGCTTGAGGGGGCCACTGGGCTTCTGCCTATGCTTCCTCTCGGACCTGCCGGGGCAGAGAAGGGGTCTACGGGGGGATCTGCGAGGACAAGTTTTGTGAGAGGTGGGTGTGTCTTCATCAGCCACTCCCCTTTAGTGACAGCAGCTTGTTGCCAGGGAGAAAGGGCACCCTGCTGCCGACCTTGGCCCCTCAGATGGCCTCTCTGACCACTTTCCTCAACTATAAAATGGGAGAGGGGGTCTGGTAAATTCTAAGCGTCCTTGCTGCTTTAATTGAGCCCCAAAGGGAGACACCAGCCATCTACGCTGGAAGCCATCTACGCTGGAAGACACGTCTTGCTTTTGCTGGGCTCTGTTCTCAGAGGCCTGAACCAAGGCTGTGGCATGAGGGGAGGGGTCAGAGTTGGGATTTAAAGCAGAGCCTCTCCCCCATGTGTGAGCTACCCACCAACCCCCTACCAGTCCAAACACTGCCTCTGCTGCCCCACTCTCCTCCACTGCTCCACATCCCATGCCTCCTGCCCCCTGGAGCCCAGGGATGGAGGTTCGGGCAGGGGAGGGGGCAGGAGTGTCTGCCCAGCTGACTCCAGTGGGCAAAGGGGACTGGAGGGTGGGCACTGAAGTGTCCATGGCAGAGAAAGGCTGTGTGTAGGCACAGGCCTGGTGGATGTGTTACTGAGATAAAACACTCAATGTTTTAGCATCTGAGGGAGGGGGCAGCAGGTCTTATATATTAAACCTTAGCTCAGATGTGCATGTGTGTGTGTTTGGGGGAGCACAGTAATAGGGAGAGAGTTAGCCCCCCTGTTTTGAGGACCCTGCCCAAGGTCACCTGGGGAGTTAGAGGCCAAGCAGGATTGGAACCCAAATCTCCTGGGACCCCATCCTCCACTGCGCTGGCCCCCAGCTCCCTGCCATCTCCAGAGTGGACTGAGACGCTTGGGGGTCTCCCCTCCCCTCCCCTCTCCTGACAGAGGCCACCAGAGCCAGGGGATTATGTAACTGGAGGCTATGGCTGAGCTGTGGGGAGGGGCAGGAGGAAGGGGACTGGGAGGTTGAACTGGCACATGTGGGGCGGGGGGGCATGCGGGGCAGAGGCCTGGGTTAGAGCAGCTGCCCATTCAGCCTGCATTTGACCTCGGACAGCATCTCACCGTGACCACCACCCCTTTGGCCCCAGAAGCAGAGTAGGCCCAACTTCCATAGGGTCCTCTCAGCTTTCGGGCTCCCCAGCAAGAGGCTGGGTCCCCCCACCCCTCTCCTTGGGCTCAGCTTTAGGGCTCTGGCCTGTGCCCCTGAGCTTCAGGATAGGCAGGGGTCACGTGGGGCACGTTCCAGCCCTCTGCCCTGTCCATCTCCTCCCACTGGCCGTTCCTCTGCTTTGGGGTGGCCGTCACCCCATGCAGATAAATGGGTTGGATAAATGGGGCCTTGTTGGGGTACAAAACCTTACGGAAAAGTCCTGGCTCTCTCCAGTGTCCACTGAAGAGCAGATTCTGAGGGAGAAGCTGGGCAGTAGGTTGGGGGGTGGAGGTGGGTTGGAAAGTGTCATCCCACAGCCTATCTGTGCCACCTTCCTTCCCCCGTAGGCACACAGGGCTGTTCTAGCTCCCTTGGGTGACAGATGAGGACACTGGGGCCTGCCCAAGGGCACGCAGGAACTGAGGGCAGAGCCTGGATTAGAACCCAGGCTTCCCGCTGCACGCCCGGCTGGCCTAGCTGCATTGCGCTGCCTCTCTGCAGCGCATCTGCGCAGAGCCCAGCCGGCTGCCCGCCCGCCCTGCCCCCTCCATCGCTGCTCTGCCACTGCTGTCACCTTTGTTTACCCCTCCCCACGCGGGCCCCAAGCCGCCTCAGATTCGTGGGTGGGGATTTTAATGTTTATTCTGGATTCGAGACCAGAATCCTGTGTGTGACACTGTAGATGTGCATGAAAGAAAAGCTGTATGTGTGAGAATCTGTGTAAGAGAGATTCTGTGTGGGTGTGAGAGGTTCTTCATGCATGTGAGAAAGACCATATGAGTGAGACTCTGGGAGTGTGTGTGTGTGTTTGTGTGTGTGTGTTGAGACTATGTGAGAGAGATTCTGTGAGTCTCTGTATCAGAGAAATTCTGTGTGAATGTGAGGGAGACAGATTCTGTGTGTTTTGAGAGATGGACTTCGTGTGTGAGAATGAGACTGCGTGGGAGAGAGTGCGTATATGAGAGAGAGAGACTGTATGTGTAAGAGAGATGCTGTGTGTGTGTTTGTGTGAGAGGGAGAGAGGGAGATTCTTGGGGTGTGTAAGAGACTTGAGGTGAGTGTATTTCTGTGTGTGGCAGGCGTGACACTGTGAGGCCTTGCATGTGAGGCTGTGTGCACGAGCCCATCTGTGTGTGAGGCTGTGTGGGGTGAGGGCCCAATGTGTGACAGGGACCGTGTGTAGTGAGGGGTGTGTGAGACGGAAGCTGTGTGTGAGAACCTGGTGTCAGTGTGGCTGTGTGTGCTCGTATGTGAGAAGGCCCTGCATCGTCTGGGTGTGTGTGCCTTGAGGAAGACGAAACTCCAGACCAGCCTCCTGCCTGCTGCCTCCATCTCCTGGGACTCCTGAGCTGCCTTAGTGAGCGGTTTTGCACCCCATTCCCCATCCTCAGTGCAAATACTGCTCTAGCTCAGGTCAGTTGTTGGTGCACAGGCCAGGCAGTGAGGCCACCCCTCTGCAGGCCTTAGCGGTGGCCCTGGGAGATAGGGGCTACTTGGCTGGGGTGGAAGGTCCCATCTGAGCGCTTCGGGAGTGACTGTACTAGCTGGAGCCGCGGGTTCCCTGGCCCCTCTCTCCTCGGGTTTCCTGGGCCCCCAGCCCAAGGGGGTAAGGGGTGAGGAGGTGAGCCGGGACAGGATAGCCCAGCTTGTCTTCTGGGGTGAGGGGTGCTGTCCCAGACGCAGAAGCAAAGGATGATGATGACACTTTGCGGTAAGGGCTTGAAGGGGCTTCCTGGGACTATGCGAGGGAGAACTACCCCCAGGGGAGGTAACACTGGGACCAGCTTTGAGGGGCAAGTAGGAATTAGCCAGGCGAGGGCAGGGAACGGCAGTGCTAGCACGCAGAGCTGTGGAGATATGGGAGCAGGCAGGGCTGTGCTGGGGCAGCCCTGGCTTGAAACCTGCCCTCCTGTCTTCCCCGGGGACCAGCACGGGTCTGAGGCTCTTGGCTTTTAGCTATGATTTTCATGTTGTCATCAGGAACATTGTTGTGTCAGGTCACACACCACCAATGGCAGTCCCTGCGCTGCAGGCCAGAGAGTATCTTGTGTGTGTGTGTGTGTGTGTGTGTGTGTGTTGATATCTGTCCCCCAAAGTCCCTTGACTTTCTAATGACAAAGAAGAGGCAATGGCCGCACGCTTGGGAAGCCCCTCCTCCACTACCCCATTGCTCAGCTCTCCTCTGATGCCAGGTCTGCGTCTCTCTGCCTTGTCCTCACCTTTCTGGGACCTGATGTAGTCCTCTCCCTCCTCAAATCCCTGGGAAGGAATCTCAGCCGGAAGCTGGGATGCAGAGCCCAGCCAGAGACTTCTGGTTGTCCCTTGGGTCCCATCTGACACCGGGCTCTTGGCCTGGCTTGGCGTACAGAGGGAATGGGGACAGAGAAGCTATCAGGAACTTCCTAAGCATCTTGCCCCCCACCTCAGAGCCCACTCCCCCAGGTCAGGGCCCCACTTTGAGTCATGGTAACACGTGAAGGAGACCCATGAGCAGTGGAGAAGGGCTGGGTGTGTTCCCCTCCTGCCACCCCAAGTGCTCCCCACCACAGTGTGTCCCCCATTCAGTGTTTTTCTCCTTCCCACGATGCTTTCACAGGTGTCCTCGTGTCTTTGAATGGTACTCCAGCCCCCCACCAGCTCCCCTCCCAGTAATGAAAATCACAGACCAAGTGTCTTCTAGTCAGAATCTTTCAGCCTCTTCGCCTCTAAAATGGGCATAATGATAGAATGTGTTCCGGAGGGTTGATGGCAAGAGTAACTGAGTTATCTGCATCTTGGCGCAGCGCCCCAAGCCGCAGGGCCTGACATGCAGTAAGAGGTCAATAAACGTTGGCTGCTGTTATTACTCCTTTTGGTTGGATTATCCTTTTACTTCATGACTCTCTCTAGACTCCAGCCTTTGCCCTCTGTCTCCATGTCCACTGTCCTGGTTCCAGCCACCACTGTGTTCCTCAGGCCCACCTCTCCTGCAGCTTCCTGACTGCTCTCCCAGCTCCAGCCCCTGGCCCTTCCATTTCATCCTCTTCTTGGCAACCACAGAGGGCTCTTCAATTCACAGATCTGTCAGCTCACCTCCTTGCCTGCTTAAAACCCTTTGGTGCTTCCCCGGCCCATAATGTAGCCCTCAGGCCCTGCCTGCCTCTCTAGGCTCCTCTGGCCTGGCTCTCTCCATCACTCTCTGAGCTCCAGTCATCCTGGCCTCATTTCAGTTTCTTGCACATGCTGGGTCTCCCAGCCTCAGGGCCTTTGCATAGGCTGTGCCCTCTGGAGCACTCTTTCCTCCTGGCTTGCCCCTCTTTATCCTTGACATCCCACCTCAAACATCAGTTCCCTGGCAATGGCTTCCTGGACCCCACAGGTTGGGTCCAGAACCAGAGTCCTTCCCTTCGGAGAAGTGATCTAGTTTGTAATAAAATGTTCATTAGCAGCCTTGCTTGATTCCAGTTTGTCTCCCACTCCGGAGTCTAAGCTTCTTACATACTCAGTATAATAGGAGGTATTATTAGGACACATGAGGAGGTTGAAGCCCATCCACCTCAACTGGATGAGGAGTGCTTTATCCAAGGTCACATGTGAACACGCTACTTGGGGACTGGTTCAGAAACCCACGTCTCTAACTCCTGGCTCCGTGGCTGGGAACCCCATCCACCTTATGACACCTCAGGGAGTGTCTGGAGTCTGATTCTCTGGGGGCAGGAATCTGTGCTCCCTAACTCTGGGCGTTCTGACTCTGCCAGAGCTTTGGAGGAGATTGGCTTGATCCTCCCAGAGAGGGAGGCGTGTTTCCTCAGAGGTGGGGGAGGGGGGCTGGTGGGGGCTCTTTCCAGGGCCCACTGCCTGGACCAGGGATCTCGGGGCCTCCCAGGGCGGCTGAATATAGTTATATGGCTATTCTGAGCAGTCTCATGACCAGTGCATTTGCTCTGGACCAAAAGGTCAAGCCACTGTCTCCCATCAGCCCCCGGGCCAGCCTGGCCACACCCCTGGCCTGAGCGTCCCATCCCTGGGTGCAGGCTCCAGGGAAAGGGGGGCCTGAGAGGCTCCAGGGACAGTTAGATGCCTGATCCTCGTTCAGGGGAACCACTTGTGTGGGAGGGACCACCTTTCACATGCACGGGACTGTTGGGTACTCCCAGGCCACCTCTAGCCACTGCCCTCATCCGGTGGAGGAGGAAGAGGCTCAGAGCGGGGAAGACACTTGCCTAAGACCACACAGCCCATCAGCGAGGCTTGAACTCACACCCCAAGCCTCTTGGCCCAGGACCTGGCCGTTTGCATTTCTTTGGGCTCTCAGTTTTAAAAGAATATCAAATCCTACCTGGGCACACTGTTCTCCTTACTTACACCTCCGATTTCCTCCCTTGAGTGAGGGAGAATCTGCAGTTACCTGCCCTCCCACCTCCCTTCCCCACTCTCCTCCCAGGGCCCAGTACAGCTGGTCAAGACCTCCCTCAGCCATTCAACCCAGACTTGGTCCAAATCCTGTTATCATCCCCCAAGCAGGATTTTCCAGAAGCCCCTTCCTTTCTTGAGTCACAGTACTAATGGCCGCTGTTTACTGAAGCACTTACTACGTGTCAGACAGCCTTAAGGGTTTGACGTGCATGTTCTCATCTAATTCTCATCCAAACTCCCATGGAACTGTACCATTATTATCATACCAATGCCACAGATGAGGCTGCTGAGGCTCAGAGAGGTTAAGTAATGTTTCCAAGGTCACTTAGCTCACGAGTGGTGGAGCGGCATTCAGCTGTGGGTCTGCCTGACCCCGGAGCTCTGTCCATAACCACTGGTCAGTACTGCCTCCTGTCACTGTTGCAGGGATGCTGGGGTGTGTGGCTTACTGTGGCTCCGACTCGGCTTTCCTTCTGGGTCCCGTCCTCCCTCACCAAACACTCTTTCCCAAAAACCTGTCTGGGAATCCTGCTCAGAGAGTTCTAGCCCCTGAACCATGGCAGGTGAGGGTCCAGCCTGGTGGGGTAAGAGGGTGCTCTGGGAGCCCCCAAAAAGAGGGTTTTCGGAAGGGGCCTCTACTGCCCCCAACAGCCGTGCAGGCAAACAGCAGGGGGCTTGGGAGGCTCAGAAGTTAACAGGCAAGAGGTGACGTATGGTGAGCATGCTGGCTCCTCAGCTCGGCATTCAAGGCCTTCTGCTCTGGAAGCTGGACGTGCGTCCCGCTGCTCCCTTCTGCCAGGCTCCCCGCTGGCCTCCTCATCTTCAGCCCTCATTCCAGCCTCTAGCTTTTGGCTCATCCATTCCCTCTCTCAGCTGAACATGGAAGCCCATCCCCCGAGGTCCCTAAGGCTTAGCCTGGCTGCTCCTGCCCTCACTGACCTCTGGGAGTGAGGGGTCTGGGTTGGACAGGAAGTCCCCAGGCTTGCATGATTCCAGCTGGAGGTCAGTGGGTCAGCTCTGGGGGCCTGTGGCTGGGGACAGGCAGGCCCTCAGGCTTAGCACCCACCCAGGGACATGGAGAGATGAGGCCACAGACAAGACCCCAGTCATAGGTATCAGGCAACTACACCAGAGCAAGATCTGTACCCAGGCCATTAAGCCAACCAGGCTTCCATAGGCAAGTTCCATCGCCCCTTCAGGCTGCAGTTTCTCTCCCTGTGAAAGACAGAGGACCTTCTAGATGACCACCAAGTCCCTTCTCCAGTCTGACACTCCAGGAGTTTAAGAATTCCAGGCTGCAGCTTCCCGGAGGCGCTGTGGGAGCCAGGTTAGGCCTTCCCTATTTCTCCTTCCACATCCTCTCCAGGGCACATGCGAGCTCTCCCGGTACCAAGCGGGCAGGAGCCCAGGGATGGGGGTCTCAGAAGCTTCCTCCGACATTCGTTCAGGCCTGCTCTCATTCCTTCATTTAAGGCATAGGAAGCCCGTCCTGCCAGGGGTCGCCACGGACGCGGGGCCCCTGTGAGCCATCAGGCATGTAGACTCATCCAGCCCTCTCGTGGCACAGCCCCGGGGGTGCCACCTCTTCCCAGTGTGCTTGCTCAGGCCCAGGGGGTGGCACCTGCCGCCCTCTTCTCCAGGCCCTTCTCTTGGCTGGCTGCCCTCCAGGAGCTGCAGAAAGGTGCACTCAGAGACGAGAGGCTATGCCAGGCAGTAGGGGCTGGAGCAGAGTGTGGGGTCCAGCTCCACTGGTGTAGGGGCGCTGCAGAGAGGGGGGTAGTGAGCTGTTGCTGTGCTGGATGGGCCGGGGCTGGGGTAGGGGTGTTTGTAATAGTTGCTATGGGGGCTGCAGGGGTGTTTGCTGGAGGACTCCCACCCATGGGTGACTCTCAGTTTACCTCGGATGCTTCAAAAGGTCAGACTCCTGGGCTCTGTCCCTGGAGAATTTGACTGTTAGATCTGGGAGGAGGTGGTCAGGATGCTTACTCCACTCCCCGGAGAAGCTGCTACTCAGAGGGGGAGGCCCTGCCGTGGGGTCTGGGACGTGGGGGCTCTTGCTACTCAGTGTGGTCCTCTGACCAACAGCATCCCCGTCACCTGGGCACTTGTTAGAAATGAAGAGTTTCAGGCCCCGGGCCCCCACCCCCAGATCTACTGATTCAGAATCTGCATTTTAACAAGATCCCCAGATGAATCATACGCACATCAGATTCTGAGAAGTGCTGAGGCAGGAAACGGTTCCCAGTGGAGGGGAAGTATCAGGACACAGGCCTGGATGGGCGCGTGCGGGCTGACAGAACTTCACGGGTCAAGACATTGATCTTTCCTCACGCCCAAGACGTTGACATCAGGGCAATGTGCCTGGGGGGGTGATGCCCCAGCTCAGTAAATGACAGCCGCATCCATCTGGGTGCTCAGACCAAAAACCTCGACACCGTCCTTGATTCCGCTCTTTTTCTCACGCATCAGCAAATCCTGTCGTCTCCCGGACCCACATCACCTCCACTGCTACCTTCCTGGCTGAAGCCGCCATCTTCTCTCCCCTGGATCACTGTGAACCGTCCCCCCTGCTTCTGCCCTTGCCCACGCCTTCTGCACAGGGTAGCCAGGGCCCTCCTGGTAAAACACTCGTCAGATCTGGCCACCGCTGGGCTCTGCTCGTTCTGACTTCTGGTCTCACGGGGGGAGAAGCCCCGGTCCCTGCGAGGGTTATAAGGCTCCGCACGAGCTGCCCGCACCCCACCTCCCCCCCCTGCTCTCCTGCCGCTCTCTTGCTCAGCTCGTCTGGCCTCCTTGGTTTTCCGCCGGCACCGTGCTTCTGCTTCTGCCTCAGGACCTGTCCTCTTGCCCTGCTTTCCACCTGGAGCCTTTCCCCTCACTATTTTCTCCCTCGCCTCCTTCAGGCCTGGACTCTGATGTCTTCCTCTCGGACTGCACCCTTGCATTCCCTTCCCGCATTTTGTGCTTTCCCGTTTTCTCCTTGGCGTTTAACACCATCGAACCATATTCTACTCACTTACCTTGTTTATTGTCTCTTTCCCTCACTAGAATATAAGCTCCAAGAGGGCAGGGACTTCTGTCTCTTTTACCCGTTGTTCTGTGCTTGGCACCTAGAACAGGGCCGGGCACATAGCGGATGCTAAATACGTAATCACTGAGAGAATGGATAAGGAGGCCAGAGTTCAAGGCCTAGGTCAGACATCGGCATGACGCCTTTGAGCCTGTTCCTGGCTGTCCTACCCTTCTTTGCCTCACCTGGGAACACAATTCCTCCATCCCCCCAAGCCTGGAGCAGTGATGGAGAGGCAGAGGCTGAGGCAGTGATAGGAGAGCTGTAGTGCTCTCATCAGGACGTGGGGGGCAAACCGCAGTCAGGGCAGTGTCCCACTTGCTGCTGTCACCGCCCAGGGCCAGAGGAGGCTCTTCACGTCCTGGCCCTTCCATCTCTCCAAACTCCTGCTTCACTCTGCATCGACCCAACCACTACCCACAACCAGAGCTCAGAGGCTGAGAAACTATTTCCGAAAACCAGGACGCACAGCTCGTAGAATGGTGACGTTGCAGGGACACCGAGTTCCCAGGTACACTTGGTCCAGCCTAATGCCCACGTCTGGCTTCCCTTGGGACTCTGTTTCTCCTGAAGGCCAGCCACGTTCTTTTCCTCCCTCTCCCTCTCCCTCCCCAACTCCTTCTCCGTCCACCTCCTTCCCTCCCCTTTCCCCTATCATTATTCCCTTTCCTCTGTCAGCTGTGTTTGTGGGAAGTTCTAGGCATTAGTTAGTGGTTTTCAATACGGACTCTTCCCCTCGAAGGCCTAGGATGCTTTTTGTCCCAAATCCCCCTACTTAAAGCCTCAGTCATGTGCTCAGTAGAAAGTGCATGAGCTTCAGGGCCGGTCCCCACTTCCTGGCTACCTGATGTTGGCAACGTGCCCTGGAGCCCCATTATCTCCTAAGAGTACGTATGGCCTCTCGAGCCAGGAGGCCTGCATTGGAATCCCGGCCCCACTTCCACTTCCCAGCTGTGTGACCTTGGACAAGTTCCCTAACCTGTCTGTGCCTCAAGAGAGGGATATTAATAGCACCTGACTCACAGGGAAGTTGGGAGGATTGAATGTGTTAAGCACTTAGCCCAGAACCCGAACCATAAGTGCTTAATTATCGTGGGTTCCATTATTGTCTTTTTAACAGCGCTTGGCTTTAGAAGAGCCAAGCCCTCACCTGTTCACCACCTGCTTCCTTTTTTCAGCAACTGACTCTCCCTTCAAATACCTCTCTAGGGATCCCCTCACCTACTTGGCCCCGGGGGCCACTTCTTCCAGAATCTGTCTCCCAGGGACCAGATTTCAGTGGTCATCCTGGAAGGCAGGCCTGGATTCTCTCTTGGTCCTGCCACGAGTCTGCTGTGTGTCATGGGCGGGTCATAGCCCTCTTCAGAGGGCTCAGTCACCTCATCTGTTGTCTTGGGCCACTCGGCCTCCCTCACCAGGCGTCAGGGGAATGAGAGCGATGGATGATGGAACTTCCACCTGCGGGGGGAGGAGGAGGGAGGGCCATTGACATCAGGCTCTGATCGGGAGCCAAGCCCGGGGACCTGAGATGCTGACAAGTGTGCCCGTGTGGTGGGGCTGGTGGACAAGAGCCATGCATCACAGCTCAGGGCGTTGAAATGTCTCCTCTTTACAGGGGATGCTCAGGCACAGCCAGCAGTGGCAGCGGGGGCCAGGCAGACCCCAGGAGCCTGGGGGCTAAGGCCTGGGGCTCCTGTTGGCGCCACTGGACAGTAGCCGTTCTGAGGCTGGGCTGCCCCGCCAGGCCAACGCCAGGCTGGGTGGGGATAAGCTAATAGTAGCTGGGGCAGCCCCACACAGCTGAGCTCATGGGGCCTCAGGAGCCAGCCTCACTGGGCCCAGGCTCTGATGCTGCTTCGGACCGGGCCACAGCAGCCAGAGGAAACTCACTCAAGCCTGTGCAGGGCCTCGGACGCCCCTTCCACCCTGGCTCAACCCAGACCCTTCCCCTGCCAGCCTGGCAACCCTATTCCTGCTCTACTTTGGCTCCTGCCTGTGAGCCCCTGGCCCACTGCCTGTGATGCGCCCGCCCACCACTTCCTTCCTTCCCCATCCACAGTGCAGGAAGGGACTGCTCTCCCTATACCCCTACTATCCACATAAAGACAGTCTATGTAGTTCCCCTGTCAGGGGCTGCTGTTAGCACTCATTCATTCATTCCACAAATATTTATTGAGCACCTACTTACTAGGTTGCTGGCACTGCTCTAGAAGCTGGCAGTAGAGCAAAGAATGAAACAGTCAAAAATCCCTGTCCTCAAGAAACTTACATTCTCACGCAGGGAGAATAAAAAGAAACAAACGGTTACATGGACTATACCCTGTGTCAGATGGTGAGGACAGCTTTGGAGATAGAAAGTGGAGGGAAGACACAGGAAGTGCCGGAGGTGGCAACTTAACTCATGTGGCAGGGAAAGCCTCCCTGAGCAGGTGACGTTTCAGCAAAGACTTGCAGGCGGAGAGGGAAGGAGACATGTGGCATCTGGGGAGCAGGGCGAGCAGGACATACAAAAGTCCTGAGCGGGCGTGTGCCTGGGGCTCGAGCACAGAGGGAAGCCAGCGTCCTGGGCTGGGCTCGGAGAGCCAGGCAACAGCGGGAGGTCAGAAAGAGCAGAGCTCCCCACAGCCCCCTTGGGCCCCCGACACTGGGCACCGCCTGTGTGTACCCTCCCAGCTCTCAGCCGCGCTCACGCCTGCACTGCCGTCCCCTCCCCTCTCATGGCCACAGGGGCTGCACAGTCTGGACCTCCAGGGAGCCGGGCCTCAGGGAAGGGCTCCTGCCTCACCACAATCCAGGGCCTCCGTCCTCCTCTTCCTAAAGGCCAGCTGTGCCCAGGGGGAGACGCTGGGGCCACACAGGGCTGCCACCAGGCTGGGGTGAGCTGCTCTCTGAGGGGGTGTGGGGCTGGAGGGAGACTGGAGGGGGCCAGTGGTGAGGGGCCCTTCCAGGCAAAGGTCCTGTCGGCACTTGCCGGTGGCAGAGCCCTCGCTCCGGGTGCGCCGAGAGACATGGTTAGTGTGGTGGTGACGGGCCAGACTGGAGCCAGACTGCGGGGCTCCGACTGCCAGGGTCCAAACCTGGCTCCGCCGGCCGTGAGCCCTGTGACCTCATAGGCCTCGGCCACCTCGGCTGCAGAGGGTGCTCTGCAGACGCTGGCCTCACCCGCCCGGGGGGTTCTGAGAACAGGGACCTGACAGCTCTGAAGACGGTCGCCGTAACGGTGGGGGGAGGCTTCGGTGGTTCCCCGGGGCCCTTCTCTGCCCATGCGGGTGGTAGAGCGGGGAAGTGGGACTCCCTTGGGCCTTGTCACCAGGGCAGGACTGAACGTATGTCAGACCAAGCCTCCCGCCAGGGCCACCATCTTAGCACTTAATGTTTTATGTTCAACCTCAGGGGCTCTCTGAGCCGCTGAGAGGAACACGGTCACCCGCTGCGTCACCTGGAGGCAGCCAGCGCCCTGGGCCGAGGGCAGGGCTCTTGGAAGCGCATGTGGCTGTCATCTGCTAAGGGCCAGCCCCGGGGCAGTGTGTTTCTCCTCGTGTTGCCATGGACGCTCCTAACTTGGCCCCTGACCAGCCCACACCCCTGGAGCATGGCCCTTGTCCTTCTGGGTCTTAGCACCCTCATCTACAACGCGTACATAAGGGCATCACCTGCTTCTCAGGGATGCTGGGAGAATCCACTCAGACCAGAGGCAGAAGGGTAGTTTGTGAGAGAGAAAATATGGTTCAGAACAAGGCTGTATGTGGGAGGAGACCAGATCCCAAGGGCAGGGGGAACGTGAGGAGGGGACAGGGTAGAGGCGAGAGCACAGGCCTTGGCCATGGCCAGGCCAGGGTTCTGGTGCCCCTGCCTCAGGGTGGGCTCGGGCAGGTGGCATCTGGCTGAGCCATTTCCTCCTGTGAAATGGGGAAGAGTCCCAGAGGGGCAGAGCCCCAGCACAGAGCCTAGCACGTGGGAGGCACTTAGCAGGTGTTGGAGCTGACTGCCTGGGGCACATCAAACCTGGTCCTGGGTTCAGATTCCCCAGGGGAGCTGATATAAGGAGGTCCTGGATGAGCCACAGAGACAGGGAGGCAGGCCGTGGAAGCCTCGTCCGGTAGCCCCATAACGTCAGGGGCACGAGCCGCTGTCACCAATGATATATTTAGTGACACAAAGATCAGAAATGCCAGCTGCTGGCTTCCCTTCTAGGCGGCAGGAATCGTGTCTCCCGAGGCCTGGGGGTCACCGAGAAGATATTTTTTCCCTGACGGGCAGTCTGGGGATCTGAGTAAACGCCTCGGAGTAAGAAATCACTGTGGTTTGTACTGACGTGATGCGTCTTTCCGCTTTCATGGCTCTACGCAGACCCTGCTGTGCTAGCCTAGGAGATCCCACCCGTCCTGTCTTTGCAGACTGCCCAGCCCTGGCCTCCAGGCACACCAGCCGTTCCCCCAGGATATGCCCTAGTTCCCCTGCCTCCTGCCTCGGCTTATTCTGTCCGCTCCACCAAGAATGCCCTTTCTTCCACCTCTGCATGGCTAAGATGGAGCCGTCCTTCAAGGGCAGCTTGGAACAGGCTTCCCCTCTGGAGCCTTTCCCGATTCCCCTCCTGAACAGCTGCTCTCCCAGAGGACTTTTCCTGCCCTTGACCCCGCTACCCTATTGGGGTGACATGTCTCCCCAACCCAGCTGCAGCTTCCTAGAGGACAAGGACCACCTTAAGAAATGATAGTGCCTGTTACATAATATGGAATCAATAAATCTTTGCTAAAACAATGTACCTCACAACAGCCCTGTGAGGTAGAAGGATTAGATATTATCCCTGCTTTATTGAGGAAGGGAAACATGGCCAGGTCTTCTTGGGGAAAGTAAGAAGGTAAGCTAGAGCAGTGCTCGTGTTCCTTTCTGTGCTCTTATGTTTAGGTTCCATGGTCAAGAATGAGGTAGTTGGATAGACAGATGGGTGATGGACAAGTGGATGAAAGAATGGATAAAATGATGGGTGCGTGGGTGGATACGGATGAATGGATGGGAGGAAGGATGTATGAAGGGATACCCAGCTGGGTGGGTAGCTTGGCGGATGGGTGAACAAATGGATGGATGTGAGGGTAGATGGATAAATTTCTAGTCTCTTGGTGTCAAGGCAGGAGGGGAAGTCCTACCTGTCACTAAATGAAAACATCCTAGAGGACGGGGTTTGGAAGCTGAGGACTTCAGGGTGGAAGGCAGGACGGAGCCACCCAGCCCCTGTGTGGGTTTGCTGGATGTGAGGATGGTTTGTGGAGTGAGGGAGCTGAGAGCTGGGGGCAGGGACTGACCTGAGGGACTGGCTCAATCTCAAAGGTGAGAGGCTCTGATGGAGCAGACCCAGGACAGGCTGGAGAGAAGTTACAGGCAGAGCCATGTGACAGGGAGGAGTTTTCCAGACAACCTGCGGCCACTGGAGGGCAGGCAGTGAGTGGGGGATTGGCCTCTGAACCCCAGGCCGCACTGAGCATAGCTGTGATTTCAGTCTGTTCCGGGGTGGGGAGGCCACTGTTCCTCCTCAGGTCCCCAGCCATGGTGAGCAAGGCCCCCCCGATGGCTCTGGCAGGAGGTGCTCAGCCCCCTGGCTGAGGAGGGGCCCCTCCTGAGGCCCTGGACGGCCCTTGCTCAGGGATACTGAGGTCCACGATCACCCAACTGCTTTTTTGCATCAATTCCCAAACTCTAGACGTGAGCTCCAAGACTTTCGTTCTAATTGCCTAGCAAGGGCCAGTCAAGGGCCCACAGACACAGGGGGCCAAGAGTTGAGCTTGGCAGGGCCTAGTGGCTTAGCTGGGAGCTAGCTGGGAGCAGACTCTTCCCGCCGGAGCTAAGGCTCTCCCTTTGCACAAGGTACAGTGCTGAGCACTCCAGGCCCCCTCCCCAAGCCCGGCTCTAGTGTTCCCCAGCACCGGGCTGCACCCCACCCCCATCCACCACGCGCACACACACACACACACACACACACACACACACACACACACACACACACACACACACACACACACACACACACACACACACACACACACACACACACACACACACACGCCCCCGGCGATCTCCCTGGGAAACCAGGTCCTGATGAGAGTGCCTGGTGCGCTGCTAACCGCTCATTACAGTCACAGCTGCAGCTAAGTATAGCTCCAGTATACACAAGACCAAGACAACAATGGAGGGAGAGTCTATCCATAAAACAGCTCTGCATGCAAACACACAAACATCTGCACACGCGTGCTCCCCACACTGATGCACACGGATGGCCTTGGACACTCAGGAACCCAAAATTGCACCAACACAAAGTTTCATTCATTCACTCAGGCATTCATTCAATCAGCGTTTGTTGAGGGGCCAGGAGAGTGGTTAAGAGCGTGTGTTCTGGAGTCACACAAAGCTGGGTTTCGATTTCTAACTCCATCACCTCCCAGATGTGTGAGCACGGGCAACTTCCTAAACCTCTGCGAGCCACAGTTTCCTCCTTTGTGGCATTTGGATGGTAACCGCAGTAAGGACCCCAGAGGTGGTGCAGGAGTCAATGAGACAGGGTGTGTGAGAGTGCTAAGGATGAGTCCAGTTCAGGATGTAGCACACAGTAGGTGTCTTTACCCTCACTACTGAATTCCTACTATGTGCCTAGCTCTGTGCTGGGAACTTTATTTAAAGCTGTGATTTCCAGAGGTGGCTGTGAAAAGTGGAGCCTGGTGTATGATAGGCATGCAGTGAATGTTTGATGATTGAATGCATGAACGAATGATTGAAAGCTGCGTCCAAGGCTGGCCGGATGGCGTTGGAGCTTCCTTCCCTCAGGAGGAGTCCACCCTCACTGGTCTCTCATCCAGGCTATGTCTCTGGTAGGATCGAGATGTTCTTGAGGGTAACACAGGGACCCTAGAAGAGGAGCTGGAGGGTGTCTGAGCCACCTCTCGCTTTGCAGATGGGGAAATGGCAGCACAGTGGGAGCAGGCAGCGGGCATCACCCAGGCCAAACATTCGGCAGTCAGTGGCCAGGGCCCAGAGCTGCCACCCTGAGCCAGCCTAGCAGAGCGGCCCAGCACAGTGAAGGGTACCTGGTCCAGCCACAGCCCCTGAGTCCCTGAGCCTGCTCAGGCCACAGGCCCCATCCTGGCTTGGGCAGACACAGGAGTCACGCAGCCCCAGTCAGAACCCTGGCTGGGCTGTTGGGCAGGCTGGGGCCTCTGGGCTGGCACTAGACAGGGCTCCGTCTGCCCGCGAGAAGGGGCTGGAATTCCATCCAGCCTGGGTAGGAAACGGGCTTCAGGACTTGAAGGCTCTGTCACTGTTCCCTGCCTTTGAATAGGCCGGCAGCTAACCTGCCTGGGCCCTCTCCTCCCATCGCACCGCCTCAAAAAGAGAGTGACATTTCCTGGTGCTTTTTTAAGCCTGGGCTGGCTGGGCCAGGCCCGGGAGTGGGGTGGGGAGGGGGCGGGCAGCGCTGGGAGTCACACAGCCCGAGTCTCTCCTCACCTTGAGTGATCGCAAGGCGCTGGGAATAGACGTGGCCTCATCTCCTGCCATGTGCCCCAGATTCCAGATTCCGCACTCCAGGGCTCGCGTGCGGGTTTTGAATTCCACATTCCCACGCCAGTTCTGTCCCCCAGGCAGGACTCGGGCTGTTGAATTCCACAACGAGAGCCTTTAGCTGGCAGCCTGCTGGGAGGGGAGGCCATGTCTGGCCCTCTCTGGAAAGGAACTTCGTGCCCTTGTGCCCACTCTCCCCATCCACGTTCACGGCCTGTGGGGATGCAGGTCTTTGTGCCCACTGACAAGAGATGAACGTGATTGTGCCTGCTGCCTGTGTAGACATGAGTCTGCTGTCAGTGGGTGTACCCACTGCCAGTGTAGACCTGGATCTGCGCTCAGTCACTGCCCATTGCCAGTGTAACACACAACCTCTGTGAGGAAGGAGCAGATGAGAGCACAGCTGAATGACTAGCGACTGCATCTGTGGCCAGGTTAGTCATCGATGCATGGAGAGATTATCCTTTTCCCAGGGTAGCCACACATCTGCTGTAAGTGTGGCCAGTGCTGGTGTAAACACGGGTCTGAAATCAACAATTGTGCGCGTCGCAGGGTAGAGGCAGATGTGGTATCGGTGAGTCAGTGTGCACTGCTTGTGTGCACTGCCCGTGCAGGCGAGGGAAAGTAGACATCGGAGGAGGGGTCGCTTCCTAAGGAGGCTGCGGGAGTAAACTTTGTGGTACCCATCATGTAGGTGGATGGGTTGAGACAAGCAGACACACAGGATGGGCAGCTGTGTTCTTGCTTAGCTGTGCTCCTGGTTCCCGGGGAAGGGGCCCCTCTTCCCCGACTAGTGGGGAGGGGTATGGCTGAGCGAGAAGGTGGGGCCGGTCCTGGTCCTCAGATCCAGCCACCTCATGGACCTTACGTGCTAAGGGCGGAGAGAGACAAACAACAGAGATGAAAATAAGAAAATTGGATGGTGTGACGTGCCAGCGTCGTCCAACTGGATACTTAGAATGGGTGAATGTTACTGTGTAGGTTGTATATAAAAGGTATATGTATATTGTATATAAGTTATACCTCCGTAAAGCTGTGGAAAAGTTAGTGTTCACAGATGGTACGTGCCTAATGGGGGAAAGCAGAGGAAGGAAAATCCAGTTAGTGCGGGGCGCTGGCTGAGATTTTAGAAGGGTCAGAGTGGGCCTCGTGAGACGGCGAGGGAATGAGCCATGAGGATGCGGGGAAGGGGGCTCTGGGCAGAGGGAACAGGCGGTGTGAGGGCCCTAAGGCGGGCATGTGTCTGATGTGTTTAAGGATCATGTTTGAGGAGGCGATGTGGCTGGAACATGCGAAGGGGGACAGTGATAGGAGAGGAGCTCGGAGGGGAATGGAGGACCTGATCACGTGGGGACCTGCAGGGCGTTGCGAGGACCTTGGCTTTTCCTCCGAGAGAAATGGGGACCCAGTGCAGGGTTTTGAGGAGAGAAATGGCATGACCAGATTTACATTTTGAAAGGATCACCTGGCTGCTGTGTTGAAAACAGTCCTAGAGCACCAGGAATATTGGAAGCCGAGAGACCAGTTAAGATGCTCTTAGCAAAAAAAAAAAAAAAAAAAAGATGCTCTTAGCGTAATCTAGGGGGAGCTGATGATGCCTGGGACGGGGTGGTAATAGTGGTGCTGGGAAGTGGTCAGATTCTGGATTTATTTCAATCTGAGCCAAGAGGATTTCCTTATAATTAACTGTGAGGTGTGACAGAAAGAGCAGTGTCAAGGATGACTCCAGAGTTTTTGGCAAGAATGTCTGGGAGGATAGGGTTGCCATCTCATGTGATGGAGAAAGCTGCCGGCAGTGGAGGTGGTGCAGGCGCTCAGCTGATGTGCTGAGTCGGAGAGGCGGCTAGTAGACCTCCACCACAGAGACGCAAGGGAGCTGGATGATGGAGTCCTGAGTTCAGGAGAAGTGCTGGACTGCAGATAAATATTTGGGAGTGTGCAGTCAATGGTGTTTGAATAGGTGATAGTATTTAAGCCTTCAGACTGGGTAAATCGATAAGGGAATGAGTATAGATGGAGAAGAGGCCCAAGGACTGCACTCTGGGGCACCCCAAGAGTTAGAGGCTGGGGACAAGATGGCACAGGACATCAAGAAGGAACAGCCAGTGAGGTGGGAGGAAAATCAAGAGACTGCAGGGCCCTAGAAAGTGTAACAAAAAGGAGGGAGTGATCAGCTGTCTCAGATGCTGCTGATGGTCAAGGAACGTGAGGACCGGAAATTTTTCCCATTCTTTCTGCCTAGAATGCTCTTCCTTGCACCCTGCCTTTCCCTAGTGATTTTTACCCATCTTTCCAACCTCCGTACACTTGTCACTTCCTCGTGGGAGCCACTCCAACCCCAATACTTGTTAAAGGCCCATCGAATGCCGTGTGCATTCCCCTCAAAGCCCTCGTCCCTCATACAGGTACGTATTTGCTTGTCTGGTTATCTGATAAATGTCAGTCTCCCCTGCTAGGAGCTGTGGCTGTTTTTGCTCATTCTGTACCCAGTGCCCAGCACAGGCCTGGGATAAGGCATAAATCTTTGTTGGAGGGAGCACATGTGGGCAGTTAGCTGTGGTCCCACCTGGGTTGTGTCCACTGCCCTCCCTGATCTCTTCATCTTGGGGTCATCTTTTTATTCCTCTCCCCCCAACACACACACACACGTGCACACACACACACACACACACACATATATATACACACACATGCACACCAAAAGGGGAGTCGGGACCCTTGACTCGATGCTAAAACTTAAGTGGGCACTGGGGGGAAATTTCCCAGTGGATTCCTAGTGGACACTTCATGGAGCTTGGAGCCTCAGTTTTCTCATCTGCCAACTGGGGGCGATCAAAGCTGTCTGGCTGATGGCTCAGCTGGTGTGTGTGTGTGTGTGTGTGTGTGTGTGTGTGTGTGTGTGTGTGTGTGTGTGTGTGTGTGTGTGTGTGTGTGTGTGTGTGTGTGTGTGTGTGTGTGTGTGTGTGTGTGTGTGGACATGAAAGAGATTTGTAAGTGGAAGCCCTGGAGTGTGCTGGTTTTAGAGTCAGAGAGACCTGGTTTCAAATTCTGCTTATCACTTCCGAACTGTGTGGGGTTTGGGTTTTTTTTGCACACGTCTTAACCACGCTGAACCTCAGTTTTCTCATCTGCAAAGTGGAGTTAATGACACTTCCCTTGGGGAGGTTTTTAAAGATAAATGAGATCATGTTTGTAACAGTCGTCATTATTACTTTATAGCAGAGGTCAGTGAGGCTCAACGGAGACAAATATTCCCGCTGCTGAGGTGGCTGTGAGCATGGAAAAGGGCAAAGTGCGCCATCCATGTGGCCACGCACAGTGAGTGCTTAACAAAACCAGGCTCTGAAACAGCCTGGGGAGCTGGCCCAAGAAAAGGAGTGTGGACGGAAGCTGGCGGAAGCCTGGTGCACAGGAGGGATGGCTCAGGGTGGGTCCCGAGGCCCATCTGCAGGTGTGGGCAGGGCCGTCAGAGGGAGAAAGGGGAGCAGGTATGTCCTGGTGACCCCAGAGGGCAGAACTGGGATCACTGGGAGAAAGAGGCAGGGAGGTTGTCTTAAACATGAAAGAAATGCATGTCTGGAGTGCTGTCCAAAGACAGAATGTGGCCTCGGGAGCTCCCCATCGCTGGCGGTCACCTGAAGAGACGTCTGCTCAGGGTTACTCCAGAGGGGATTATTGAACTGCCCCCGCCTTCCTACTCACTTCCTCATCTGGGAGTCTCAGTCGCGTATTTCTTATTCCAATCTGTGGCACAAAGTTGTTTGAGGCCCATGAGATACACATACAGCAGAATCCTTAGAAATAAAGAAGAAGATAAAAGAAAAAATAAGACTCGTATAATGAAGAGAAGAAATCGTGATACCCCAAACCCAGGTAAATGATTGGTCTGGAACTAAGCATTAAGTTTAGCTGAGCTCCCTGGCAGTCAGAGCGAAAGAGGAAATATGAAGGGTTCCGTAAGTCATCGTTTACCATAGAAAAGTAGACAAGCACGTCAGGAAACGGTTGACACAGTTCGAAGTCCTAAACTAGAAGAGGAATTTCCTGTGTGGAATACTGGTATTTCTCCGAGTTTCAGATGCTAATGGGAGAGGGTGTTCACTATCTATTTTCCAGAAGGGAGTCTCAGGTCACAGGAGTGGGTGGGAAGTTGGTTCCTGATGGCCCCTCCTGGGACCCTGACACCCAGCCTTCCTGGCCTGTGGGACCACAGGGACGCGCTGGGACAGCGCAGCCCCACTCTTCTAAGGCACCCAGCCTTGTGGCTGGCTAAAGTCGAAACGAAGCTGGAGCAGGCGTGTCCATCTCACGGGGCACAGCCAAGCCGACCTGCACTGTGGACATCCTGCCTGGCTGCCTAAGGGGCCTGGGGGAGGCCTGAAATGCAGGGCTTTGCAGTAGGACCGATCCTGCCACTGAGAACCTCTGAGACCTTGGGCAAGAATCTTCTCTTCTCTAAACCTCAGGCTCGTCTGAAAAGCAGTGGTAACAGCAGAACTTACCGCCCTGGGCTGGTGTGAAGTTTAAATGAGGCGATGCACAGAGAGCCCAGGAAGCAGGGCTGCTCGAGACCAGGCAGCTCCTGTTATCAGCCTCCCTCTTGTCACTGGAGTAAGGCCGGAAAGCCCGGAGCTCATCGCGTGACCTTGGGTGTCCTTTCCCGTCAAGCCTCATTTCCTCCCAGCCCGAAGGCCGGGGGTCACGTGGAAGACCCCATGGAAGTGGGCATGTTACGTCACCCTCGCCCTGGGCAGCGTGGCCCTCGCCAGCTGGAGGCTGCGGTGCGGGGTCTGGGACACAATCCCACCTTGGGCCGCGGCCCCGGGAAACAGGCTCTGCGGGCTGTGCTGTTGGCTCTCACGAGGCTGTCATTTGCTCCTGGTTTGCTGTTTGCAGGCAAGTGGTCACAACAGGAGCA